>NC_141541.1:79490000-80208333 GCF_021556685.1 Rattus norvegicus
TGCTAGAATATGACATACTAGCAAGCCCAAGTGCTTCCTGTATTACTTTTCCTCCAAGAACCCCAATACAAGTGATGGCCTGTGTAAATCCCTCTCGCTCCTTGGGATTTTCTCATAGAACCCTGTGTGGCATGCTGTGCCTTTTCTCTGGGACTCTTGATGGTTATGTGCTCCAGTTTTTCCTAAGCCTCTCTTCTGAATCCTCTAGTGGCTATACCTGACAAACCAGGTCAGAATGGCTATCTTTAAGAAATAAGCAACGAATGCTGGTTAGGATGTAGGGCTGAGGGGAGCCTCCTACACTGCTGGCAAGAATTTAAGTTAGTGTCATCACAATGCCAATCAATATAGAGTTACCTCAATAAAAAAGAAAAGACTAAGAATAGAATTTCCAGGGGACCCAGCTATCCTGATCCTGGTGTATGTCCCTGAAATAATCCAAGGCTGCACACCACAGAGACAGCAACACACCTCTGCCTATTGTGATATTGATCACAACAACCAAGATACGCAGTTGGCTTGCTGCCTACTAAGTGAATGGATAAAGAATCTGAGGTCTATAGACACAAGGGAGCATTATTCAGCTATAATGAAAAATGAAATTGTGTGACATGGATGTAACAGGAGATTGTGTCAAGTGAAATAAGCCAGACTCATACAGCTAATTTCACATGTGCATATCTGAAGTAGAAGAAAGCTCATTAGGAAAGGTAAAAGGCACTAGTCAGAGAGTTGGAGTGGGAGAAGATCAGGAAGGGAAGGTGGTGGTTGGGGAAGATGTTTTCCTTTCTGCTGTAGTAAATAACATGACCAGAGCAACTGGAGGAGAGGGTTTACTTCATCTTGTACTTTACAAATGCCATCTTGGTAGGCAAAGCAGAATCTTGATGCAAATACTGTGGAAGAGTGCTACTTAGTGGCTTGCTCTTGGGCTTACTTTCAGTTACCTTTCTTATATAGCACAAGTCCAGCTACTAAGGAATGGTACCGCCCACAGTGGTGGGGCCTCTTTACAGCAGTTAAAAATCAAGCAACTGCCCCACAGACCATTCTGATGAAAGCTGCTCTTCAGCTGAGATTCTTTCCCTAGGGATGTCACCTTGACAATCGAGATTAGCCACCAAAGAGGTGGTGAGTATGATCCACATTTGAGAAACTGTCATAATGAAATCTGTTGTTTTGTGCAATTAATATGCATGCCCATTCATAGAAAAACCAATGATCCAGACATGGCTCTGTAAGCCTGGTGGTTTGCAAGAGAAATCAGAATCGGGAGCCATACTAGAGAATCCTAGAGTCTGGGACTAAGATGCAAAGATTCTTCCATGCTCTGCAGCTGCAGGAGAGTGCCCCAGGGACAGTGAGAGGCAGCAGGATACAGCAGGTGGGCATGGTGCAAGCACCCTTCACTATTGTTCTCTGTTACACAGTGGGTTGATGAGCACTGCCCTTCCTCTGTAGACTGTGCTGTGATGCACAGTGACGTTCATACTTGCACAGCCACATCCACTTCCCAGGCCTTAGGTCCTCCAGGTTGTAAGGACTGCGATGTGTGCTTGGTGAATCCTGTTGTGTGGATCTTGGACATGTTTCACCAAGGACAGTGGGCAGGCTCTGTATTGACTTCACTGTAGACCAATCTTCTCCACTTTGGCTCTATGGACATTTTGGGACTGACTAGCTCATTGTTGTGGTGTGATGGTTAATGGTCTCCTTGGCCTATTGGGTGTTCCTAGCACCCAACTACATACTCCTTGTGGTGACAACCAGACTATCTGCATATATTGTCACCACTACCACCCCCAGGAGCCAAAATTGACCCTGGTTGTGAAGCACTTTCATATATGAGCAAAGGTAGTATACATTAGAAGTTATATGTTCTGAGAACTGTGCTGCTTATGAAGTCATAGCCCTTTCTTGTAAGGGTCCATCTGGAGTACCCAGAAATTCCAGAGTTAGTATAGCTTCCCTTTGCTTTTTTGAGACCCTTGCCCCCAGGATTATGAGTTAGATGCTTAGCTCAGTAGCTTCATTGCCTGAACTTTGACCCTTCTGTGTTTCAAGCTGTAGAGTACCCCTCTTAGAACTACTTCTCTTGGCCACTCATTCTGAGTGACATCCATTGTGCAGGCAAACATCCTACCTCATTTATAGACTTACTTTTTAATTAAGTGTGTATGTGCTTATACACATGTGAATGAGTGTTCTTTACCACTGAGCCATCTCTCCACCAATAGCCTGTCTCTTCCTAGTTGTTTTCTAGAAATAGATTATGTTCTGGGCGCCCTCAACTGCCATTTCTCACTGGTATCTTCCACAGTGTGGAAGTTGCCCTTTTTTAGCTGAAAAGGATGAGTCACCTCCCAGTCTGCAGGCTCCCTTGTTACTTCCCCTTAGAATGGCCTTCAGTCATTGGGAGCAACAGGGGCTAAATTCTACCCCGTGCCAAACATTCTTGGCCCAATAAATATGATCACTCTGTGAGTCCAAACTTATCATGGCAACTAAATCACAAGGACCGCTGTTAAATATTCAGTCTTAGTTGTATTCTAGGATGCCATGGGCACTGAGAATCCATTTTTTCATAGACATCCTTGGAGACCTGGCATGGCAAAGGTCTGGAGGACCTCATAGGTTGAGCTTGTCTCAAACAGCGAGACCGCCATGTCTCACAGGTCCTCCCTCTCCACCCTCTGCTCTCTGATCTTCGTTTCTCCTATCCTTCCATTGATTTTTTTTTTTATTTGTCAAGTCTAAAGTGACATAGTTCCTCAGAAATTTGGTTGATAACACAGAAGGTCCTAGATGGGAGGTCAAGGTTGCTGTGGAGGGGGCCTGGGTCCCCAAATCAAATGACTCTTGCTTCCTTCACACTGGCGGATCACTAGTCCTCTTTGTTCCTCAACTGAGTGGCTGCAGTCAGACAGAAAGTGATTCCCCAGTCCTTCAAATAAAGTGGAATTCTGTCACTCCTTCAAATGGTGGCTTAGCTCAGGCTCTCATATGAAAGCAGGGGACATTCTCATTACAGAGGGGACAACTCCATGCCCCAGTCCTATACCTCCAGCTTTTTATAACCCTCCTGTCCCTGAGGCTCCACAAGAAAGTGAGGTCTGCAGAGCCTAGACTCCTTGCTATGGTGTCTGTGACTGGCAAGGTCACAGCCTAACATCGAGGATGATCAGCCAGTGAGTTCATTTTCCTTTCCAACTTTAAGTATATCTGATGGACATGTGCTACCCACCCCAGGTTAAAGGAAAAATCTTCAGCAGGCCCATAATGTACCAGCTCACTGTCAATTGATGTGGCCTCTTTAATACACAAAACACAGTCTCCATTCAATTTTGTCCAAAGAAATCCATAGTAGATCTGTACCTATTATCTCACCAGGCATTCCCACTGAGAGGAAATGGTGAAGGTGGAGCTGGCCAGGATCCACAGCTGGCCTTGTGTTCCTCAGGTCAGTGTATATTGAAAGCGCTTTGCTTTGTGAGGCATTTTCTTGGGCTCCACCAAGATTCTCCTAGTTGGGAGCTTTCTCCCAGTTTCCATGTCTAAGTGGAAATGTTTGCCTCCTGGTGGCTGCTTGTGACACCTCTCCCTGCACTTCCTGTAGAGGCTGGAACTCTTGGCCAGCTTCTTGTTCCTGGGTGTACTGTGTCCCCCAGTATGTCCCATTCATTGCTCAGGGCCTGTGGCAGTCCCTGTTGGCTTTGGGGGTATTTGTTTTCCACTGCAATCAAGTGCAGCCATCTTGCCTCTGCTTTCTGAGGCCTGTGTTTGGCAATGGCCTCCAAGTCTCAGCTGAAGGAAGTGAACAAAGTTGTCTATGGGGGGAGGGGTGCATGCAGGGGTGGGGTCCTTCATGGGGCCTGGAAGGAGATGATGACAGGAGGCACAGACATTTGGCACATTTAAACACAGCCCTCAGAAAAGCAGAGAGCACAAGCCAGTGCCACACTGTTCTTAGCACGCTCTTGAAGGGAGCAGCAGCCAGCTGTTCACCAGCCCCGAGCTACTTTTAAAAATGTCCTTGTAGCATGGGAAGGCCAGAAGGGAAGCAAGCAAGCTGTGACACCTGCAAGCCAGCGACTGACTGTGGCTCCCTTCAGCTGTCAGTCTCAGACGCTGGAGAGGACAAACCACTGAAATTGCTTCTTTTCTCGACAGCTATTGTTTTCGGCTTCTAAGTCACAGAACTTAAGGCTAAGCCTGAAGTTGGTCAAGCGCCCTCCATAGGGACAGGGAGCAGATGTTTGGGATGCCACAGCCAATTAATCCTTAAGCCTCCGGTCACCGGGTGGGATGCAGCGGAGGGGAAAAGTGCTAGAAATTGCTTTTAAAAATGAGCAGGCCAGCGACATGCATCCCTCTGTGCCTCCTCAGGCACATTACGTGAGGGCGGCACGCCCCACCACCAAGCCACTGGGGCAGCTTTTAACCATGGCTCTGGGCATGGGGAGTTTAATGGGTTTTGACTCCGGGGAGAAAGGCCTATGGGAGATGGTGAGCAGCCTCTGTGGAGAGCTGTCAGAAGCAAGAGTGGAAGGAAAAGAGAAAAAGGCTCTGCTGAAATCTACAGTGTGGAGTGTAAGAGCTGGTGTGGGCCAATGCAGGAATAATGACCTCTCAGGCATGCCCTACCTTTTGACATGCAATTGAGTTACACACACACACACACACACACACACACACACACACACACACACACACACACAGAGTGCTTTACGTACATTTATAATTTCTGGTTGGGTAGTATTCATAGCCATCTTTGACTACATGTGGCCTGAACCTGCCTGGTTCATGTTCCTCTAAATGAGAAATTTAGTTCTAGTAGCGCTGAACCCTCAAGAGTGTTCACACTCTCCAATGCCTTTTCTTTTCTTTTTTGCAGTTTATTTATTTATTTTTAATTGGATATTTTTTTACTTGCATTTATTTACATTTCAAATGTTATCCCCTTTCCCGGTTCCCCGTCCATAAACCCCCTACCCCATCCCCTCTCCCCCTTCTTCTATGAGGGTGTTCCCCCACCCACCCACCCCTTCCCACCTCCCCTCCCTGACATTCCGGTACATTGGGGGGTTGAACCTTGTCAGGACCCAGGGCTTCTCTTCACATTGGTGCCCAACAGTAACACACCAGTCTCATAATCTAATGTCTTTCCTTTGCTTGTAACAATATGTATTTTCTATACTCTGTTCAGTTAAAGAAAGTGATACTGGGACCAGTGTGGAGGACCGCCAGGTAAAGGTACTTGCTGCCAAGTCTGGAAACCTGATCTTGATCTCTGGGACCCACAGGGCAGAAGGGGAGAACTGATGTACAAAAGTTATCCCGTGACTTCTAGAAGAGTGCTGCACTGTATCCTTGTATGCACACACAATAAACGTGTTAATATCAAAAAGAGAAATCTATTAAAAAGACAATATTTTAAAATGAAAAGTAACAGTAGAGATAATAATGACCATTATAGGGGCTGGAATGACAGCTCAGGAGTTAAGAGCTTTGGCTGAGAAAAACACACATGGTATGAACTTATTGATAAGTAGATATTAGCCCAAATGCTCAAATTACCCTAGATGCACAGAACACATGAAACTCAAGAAGGATGACCAAAATGCAAACGCTTCACTCCTTCTTTAAAAGGGGAACAAGAATACCCTTAGGAGGTGATAGGGAGGCAAAGTTTAGAACAGAGGCTGAAGGAACACCCATTCAGAGCCTGCCCCACATGTGGCCCATACATATACAGCCACCAAACTAGATAAGATGGATGAAGCAAAGAAGTGCTGGCTGATAGGAGCCGGATGTAGATCTCTCCTGAGAGACACAGCCAGAATACAGCAAATACATAGGTGAATGCCAGCAGCAAACCACGGAACTGAGAACAGGACCCCCATTGAAGGAATCAGAGAAAGGACCGAAAGAGCTTGAAGGGGCTTGAGACCCCATATGAACAACAATGCCAACCAACCAGAGCTTCCAGGGACTAAGCCACTACTCAAAGACTGACCCTGGGCTTCAACCGCATAGGTAGCAATGAATAGCCTAGTAAGGGCACCAGTGGAAGGGGAAGCCCTTAGTCCTGCCAAGGCTGGACCCCCAGTGAATGGGATTGTTGTGGGGAGGGCGGTAATGGGGGGAGGATGTCGAGGGGAACACCCATATAAAAGGGGAGGGGGAGGGGTTAGGGAGATGTTGGCCTGGAAACCAGGAAAAGGAATAACATTTGAAATATAAATAAGAAATACCCAATTTAATAAAGATGGGGGGGGGGAGCCAGAAATACACACTAGAAAAAAGAAAAGAAAAGAAAAGAAAAGAAAAGAAAAGAAAAGAAAAGAGCTTTGGCTGCTCTACCAGAGGACCCAGGTTCGATTCTGAGCATCCACATAGTGGGTCATAACTACTTGTAACTCCATGTCCAGGGTGTCTTATGGTTTCTACAGAGACTGAACACACTTGCTGCACCAATGCATGCAGACGAGACACCTGTACACAAGATAAATAATGAGAATAAAATAAAATTAACAGTAATCAACATATTCTGGAAACTTACCCTACGTGTCCTTGTGCCCTATCTCACAATCTTATTCCTCACGACCCTGTAAGCTCTGGTGCCATGAGTAATCCACTCCTTTGATGCTAATGTGAGGCATGAAGAGGCAAAGAGAAGGTCTTAGGTGGCAGTGACAGATGAGGTGGTGGCTGCCCTGGGATTGAAAGCGTTAACTTTTAACTCAGACCATGAATTGCTAGTGTTTGACCCTGGATGAGTGGATTAACTCGAGTTTAGTTATTCACCCTACAGATCTATTTATTTTTGGTTTATGTGTATGACTCCTTTGCCTGTGCACCGTGTATGTGCCTAGAGGCCAGAAGAGGCTATTGGATCCCCTGGAACTGGAGTTACAGATGCTTTTAAGACACCATGTGGGTGCTGTGAATCAAACCCTGGTCCTCCACGAGAGCAGCGCGTGCTGTTAATCACTGAGCCACCACCTCTTCAGCACCATTTCCATCTTAAAAGTGGAAATAATGGTAGTTCTTTGATTCTCAGCACCTTAGTGAGGATTGAGCCTTATCGTGGTGTTTATATTCCTGGTAAGCGATTGACATTTAATAAATGACCCACTATCATTACCACTTCCTAGGATCTGTCTTACCTCTCTGCCCCACCTGCCTGCATCTCCTTTCCCCACAACTACCAACTGCACCTACCTATGTGTTTGCTATCTTCCTCACGCCTGTGACCAAATGCCTAACCAGAAACAATTTAAGAGTATACAGGATTATTATGACCTGTGGTTTGAGGGGATATCGTCCATCATGGTGTAGAAGGCATGATAGCAGGAGTGGGCTTGTTGTGTTGCAAGGGAAGTCAGGAAACACAGAGAGAGATGAATACTGGGGCTCAGTTTAAGTTGCTAATCAATATTAATTATTACAATTATGTGTGTATGTGTGTATATACATGTGTGTGCATGTGTGTATACATATGTGTATGTGTGTGCATGTGTATGTTTGTGTACGTATGTGTATGTGTGTGTATGTGTGCATGTGTGTTTGTGTGTGTATGTGTGCATGTGTGTGTGCATGTGTGTGTACATATGTGTATGTGTGTGCATGTATATGTGTGTACATGTGTGTATGTATGTGTAGGTGTGCATGTATGCATGTGTGGGTATGTGTGCATGTGTGTTTGTGTTTGTGTTTGTGCGTGTGTGTGTGTGTGTGTGTGTGTGTGTGTGTGTGTGTGTGTGCAATGCCACCTGGTCACCTATGGAAGAAGAAAGAACAGCCACTCAAACTTAGTCTAGTGAACTAAGACTATAGCCCCACTGGTAAAGTGCTTGTGTATTACATGTAAAGCCCTAGATTTGATCCCCCAACGCTACATGGTGGCACAAGCTTGCAGCCAAAGCACTAGAGGAGGCAGAGAGTACCAGAAATTCAGGATTGTTCTTGGCTACATAGCAAGTTCAAGGCCAAGCTGGCCCACGTGAGAACCTGTCTCAAAACAATGGAAAAAAAAAAAGAAGCCAGTCTAGCACTGGCTGCAATATCCCTGAGAGAGCAGCTGCCTGCCACTTTTTGTTTGTTGATTTATTTTGATCTGACATAGCAGGACAGATGGCTGGGAGAAGGGGGGAGATAATAGTCAATAACTGGTGACATGTGAAAACTGCACCTGTGAACTTAATCATCCATGCATGGCTGGTTGCCACGATGTGGAGAGATGGGTGTGTGGTACCCAGATCAAAGGCACCACAAAGTGCCTCTACTCCTGCCTTTCCTCAGTCTCCTAAAGGCATTCTTGTCCTTCTTACTCCATCCATGGCCTCAGGCATCCTGGGTACTGCAGATGATGAGAGGGCTTGCCTGTGGCTCTCCTGTCTCCCTCAGAAACTATGTGCATTTTAGCCCAGAGGCGCAAAGATCAGAACTGGGTTTGGAGGCTGCTGTTAGCTCTTTCTTCTCTCTGTGGCCAAGCACTCCAGAGTAGCAATGAAAGGGAGGAGAGGTTTCATTTGGCTCACAGTTCAAAGGGAACAGCTCATCATGGTGGGGAAGGTGTGGCAGCATGAGTCTGTCTGATGGTAAAACCATGCATGGCTTGTTCTTCACATAGATTAGGAGTCCGAGAGAGCTTAGGCCAGAAGTAGCCTTCCCTACAAAACCCTTCTTCAGGGAGAGAAGAGCTTTGTACATAAGTCACGTTGCTTTGGTCTGTCCTAAGGTCACATGAACCAGAAACGGGGTATCCGTTACTGAGGCTGCCCTCAGTGAGCTGCCTCTGCCAGCCACACCTTCTGTTGTACCTTGCCAATAATGTTGTAGTCTACCGTGTCCCAAGCTCATTGTAAAATGGACAACTCCCTTTGCTTAGTGGGGCTTCATGTTCTCTCCCTGATCTGGGGAGCCCAACCTACACTCTACCTGGGGAACATCAGGTAATTCCTGGTGAAATCACAGGTTCAACCTCCCCTCTCCATGCAAATGAGGTATCCCCAGCAAATGAAACTTCGCCCTAAAAAAAACCCCTTCCCACTCTCCACTTCATATATATATATATATATATATATATATATATATATATATATATATATATATATCCCTGCTTCACCCTGAATAAAATGTATGTGTATAAACCCGCTCCAAATAAAGGCATGTGCACAAGCTAAGATAGTTTCAGAGAGCTGTTTTATTAAAAATCGTAAGAGAATCCCCACCCTCACCTCCAACACTCACTCCCAACCTGACCAGGATCCTGCAGACCCCACCCCACCCCACCTATTCTGGACTCAGCTTTGTCCTTCGAACTCCGGATACAGCGGTGTCTGGAAACCATGAGAGAGAAGAAACAGGGTACATAGAACCACAGCTGGATTCCAACATGCATACCACAGCCTCCTATTGCCAACTGTCACAGCTTCCCCTCTCTAGGCACCAAGCCATTCTTTCCCTTCAGATGTGTTTTGTAAGGAAGCCCATTGGCTATGGACGGTTGGCCTCTAGGCCTGCTTTGGTGAGATGCCTTATTTATTACAGTCAGGAAGGTACCAGGACCCTGTGTGCCTGCCTGTACTGCCAGCAAGGACACACTGAGTGGCCTAAGTGGGATCAGAGTGGAGCTCTGGGGATCACTTTCCTCTGAGCCGCAATAAGCCCTATTGATGAGGCTCAGAGTCCATAGTGAGAGCTGGCATTAGGGGCTCATGGACTCACATGCTTTGTTTGCGTTGACAGCTTTATGGAGACATCACTCACATGCAGTAGGATGCAATCCTATCAGCCTCTGCTCCTTCTGGACTCATAATG
The DNA here is from genome assembly GCF_021556685.1 of Rattus norvegicus. NCBI lineage: Eukaryota > Metazoa > Chordata > Mammalia > Rodentia > Muridae > Rattus > Rattus norvegicus. The sequence goes on from NC_141541.1 coordinate 79,499,826, forward strand.
ACTAGGGCCGAGGCTTTTACCCCTGCAAAATCACCAAATACTAGACAACCAAGTGACAAGAGTTTAAAGCACATTATTCTTTGGTGGCTTCAGAAGCTGGGAAAGCTGTCAAAATTAGGTCTTAGGGACTGAGCCATCAGATAGGAGTCTTGGACATTTTCTCCTTCAAACACCCCAAATCTCACCAGCACTTAACTATCACTCCAGCTGCCACCCCAGCAGCTCACGCTCTCCCTCTTCCCTGTTTCTGGAAGAAAACATCCCAGATGTTGGACCTGGAAGGAGGTCAGGAGCCCAGGCTCTGTGGTTCCTAACCCTTTTGCCAGCAAAAGCCTTATGATGCATGTGCTCCTTGGCCCCTACTTTGATTTGTCTGCCAAGTGACCAGTGTTTGCTAAGTAATAACAAATTAATTCCCCAAAATCATCTCTAACTACCAAACCCAGACTGGACGTCCAGTTGGCAAATGACCATGTGCTGTGTTAATTGATTCTAGTCCTAAGGTGGGAGACACAAGGCTTCCAGCAGACTGGATCCGCAATGGCTGAGGCTTCAGAAAGTGTTTCTAAAGGCAAGAGGAACCCGGACAAGCATGTTCTAGGCTCCATGGACCTCTAAGGCCCCTCCATTGGGAACCATTGTTCTAAACTAAATTGACTATTAAAATGTATTCATTGGGTTATGCCGTGACGAATGGGCAGAAGCTGACAGCAACTGCATTTCTACCACGTGTGAGACACTGACTAAGCTAGACCCTCTTTCATGTGCGACCTCCCCGAGCAGACTGTAGGGGTGCCGTGAGTCATCTGGATGTTACAGATGAGGGTACTGAGGTTAGATGAGGTCATCTGCTGGGGGCACTGGTGCCCACCTTTCATTCTAGCACTTGGGAGCAGAGGCAAACAGATCTCTCTGACCTGGAGGCTAGCCTGGTCTACATATCAAATTACAGGCCAGTCAGAGCTACACAGTGAGCACAGTGAAACCCTGTCTCAGAGAGAAAGAGAGAGGAGAGAGAGAGAGAGAGAGAGAGAGAGAGAGAGAGAGAGAGAGAGAGAGAGAGAGGAGAGAGAGAGAAAGAGAGAGGAGAGAGAGAGATCTTTTCTGGAGTGTGTAGCTTGTACACTTAGGGGGTAAAACATGGACTCACATTTTCAATTTGTATCGATAGATTTAAAAAGACTCATATACCACAGAATACAACCACTTCACACTTGGAGGGTTTATTTATACAATCACCACCCCAATCCATCTTGGGTAATTTTCGTCATCCGTTAGGGAAACTCTGCCCTTACTCCTGGCCATTCCCGGTTCCACCATCCTCCCCTCAGCCCTGGGGAACCACCCAGCAGTTTTCCATGCCTGTCCGTGGATCTGCCTCTACTGGACAGTGTGAATAAATTGCCCCAGACTGCTAGACTCTTCAACAGCCGCGTACACAGACTCGCTTGGCATGGAGGCAGGTTCCACACTGTTTCTAACATTCCATAGGTCATTTCTTGTGTTACTCTGACAGTATACAGAATGCATAAATGTGGCATTCTGTGTTTGAAACATTCTAGACACGAGGATTATGCCCATCAGTGTAATGTTGTGGTGACTATTAATTGGGGGGGGGGGTTCTATCCCACTTTAGATCATTTAGTTCCTAAATAAAAGACAGAAAACATTTATATTTATAATAAGACTTAACAGCACTAGAGCTGGGCCAGTATCAACCCGCTATGCTATTTTGTCTACTTCCCTGTCAATAACCCCAAGACATAACTTGACTTGTTCCACCTGGGCCACTCCTACTCCAACTGGCCAACCCTCAAACATGCCCTCACTGTTCTTCTACCCCACGGTGCCTTCCTCCTTCCTTCTCTCTCTGCCTCAGATCCAAAGCTTGGGAGCGGAAGTCCTGCCTACCTCTCTTCTGCTCAAGCTGTAGACATTTTTATTAGCAAGGTTTGCATAGTATACCTTGCTCCTTAAAGCTGGTATACGTGAGAATTTACTCATCTTGAGACAACTGGACCTTGGGATACAGAATTCAGCATCACAAGACATTGCAACAGACCAAACCTCAACAGTGTTTAAAAAAAAAAAAAGGATACAAACTAGTCATCACTTGAATTGGAATTCTCACATTTCCCAGCTCCTCTACTACCCCGCCCCCCAATTATGGTCCAGGTAGACGGAGTGACCTCATGTCTCTACTTCTTTGTCATTAAGTGCAATAGTCTTTCCCCCTTGCCAGGGAGGTCTGCGTTTCACTACTATATCATTGGACCCATTTGTTTTTTTTTTTAAATCACATGTATTTTTTTTTTACTTATTGCATGTGGATACATATGTCACAGCATGCATGTGGAGATGTGTTCTGTCTTTCCATCGTATATGCCGGTGCCCTTTGCCCACTGAGCCATCTTGCTGGCCTGGAACCATCTTTCTTAATGGAAACATTTGGCTTTGTTTGTTTGCAGCAACTTAGTATCTCTCCTAGAGTATAGGAGATTTAAACCCAACTCCTTCCTTGGAGGTGAGACGTCACCTCCAACATTGTTTCCTAGACTTGAACCTCTCACTCATAAAGTCCATTTGATCAAGACTTATGAATTCAATGACTTCAGAGACCTCCGCACCCCTTTCAACTTTGAGTCACCTCAGTTCAGCTCTGAACCATTGATTCTTTGGATTTCAGACATAAAGTTTCAGATACCTTCTTTCAGTGAATGGAGCCCAGTAGAAGCCTTCAGTAAATTAAAATTTTCTATAACCATAGAATAAATGGCATCATTTCCTGTATGGTTATTTCTATTCACCTCTGCCAGCTCAGGCTCAGGATCAAAGTACAAACAACAGAAAATCAGAAATGGATAAAGATTAAAGCACATCTAGTTCAATGTCTGGCTTTGCAAATCAGAAAGCTGTGAATGGCGAGGAAGTTTGGCCAAAGTCACAGAGGTACGCTAGTGGGTGTGGCAGATTCTATTTTCTTTACTTACTGGTTTAAAGCCATGTGTCTGGGCCCCGCTTGAATTATATGCTGAAGAAAAGTTCAGAGGGGAAGAGAGCATTTGAGACGTGAAGGTCAGTGACAGGAAGTAAATTGAGACATTGGGTGGAAATCTGTGTCAGATAAAGACAAAGGGAGCAGAAATATATGACGTGGGTGTGGGTTCAAAGGCTGGAGAGCCATGGGAATTCATGGAACCTGGGGGATCTGTGGAACTCTGGTCTTTTAACCTCACACATTCCTCTTACAGCCTTCCTCACAGTTCATAATTAAAAAAAAATTTGTAAGTTCACACAGTGAGGAAACGAAACCATGCTAAAAAGCTCATAATAGCAGCAGTAGTTTCTTGAACAGCCCCACGTCAGCAGCCAATCCTGATCAGAAGGCAGCAGGCTGAATCTGTGGCTTCCCTCCCTCATCCTAAGTAATATTCACGTATCACAACGTTAAGTACAAGGTGTTGTTAGAGGGGAAGGTTTAATACCTCTACCTCTTCTCCCTTATCCTGTCCTTGAAAAAACCACGGCGGGGGCCACACAGCTGCAAAAGCATCTCCTGTAGGAGGACTTAATTGAGGACTGCCTGAGAGCCCAAGGATTGCTGATGCAGACCATGCCAGCCAATCAGGAACTGCTGCTTAGAAAAGATGCTTTATTGGGACGAATGGGGCTCGGGTGGAGGGTATTAAAGGAGCGTGCAGTGCTCTGATGAGCTTCTGCCTTGCTTCTCACCTGCTCTCAAGACGGTGTCATTGACTCTGCACCACCTCACCTCCAACCCCTAAGGGCAGGTAGGGTCAGGCAGTGCGTAGTCCAAGGCACAGGCAGCACCACACTGCTATCGTATTGCATTTATATACTGTGTGTGTGTGTGTGTGTGTGTGCACCCATACATGTGTGCCTGCCACCATGCCTGTGTGGAGGTCAGGGGACACATTGCAGGGATCAGTTCTCCCCTTCCACAATGTGGGCCTGGGGACTGAACTCGGGTTTCCAGGCTTGGGGGAAAGCAGCATTACCGGCTGAGCCATCTCACTTGCCCACATACTTTATAACACTGATAAGTATTTATATCACTGTGATAAGTAAGGTAACTGTTGTCTTCTTGGAATCTACTTAATGTAACTGATCATCTCTTACAGCTTGGACATTTGTCATTCCTTGTTTGTAATTGCTGTCCGCATCTTCTTTCTAGATCTTTCTAGATGATCCACCATACTACTTACCTACCATATCACCCTTTCTACTGGGCCCACTTTCCCCTGGATACTCCTTAAGAGAACTCCATCTCTTCCTGCAGCACTCGGGGGTGGTAGCTCTTCCATCCCATCTCACAGTTATTAACCCGGGCTCTTCTCTTAACGGCGCTCCTATTCACTTGGCCCCTTTTTGTTTATGTCTTTGTGTAATTGATACACAACCAGCAGTCACTGAGAAACAAAAAGACCAGCTTTCAGGAACAAACATATCCACAAGTATATCTATTCTGCTTCTATCCTGGACTCACAGTTTGGCAAAATGTAAAATCCAAGTTGGAAAATGTTCTTTAAAAATTTTCAAGGGATTACTCTGCTTTCTCCTGGACTTTAGTTTAGCATTGCTCTTAAACAGTCATGTCATGGCGTCCAGCAGCAGATGGTTGGGTAAAGAAAGCAACACACGTTGGGGTTGGGGATTTAGCTCAGTGGTAGAGCGCTTGCCTAGCAAGCGCAAGGCCCTGAGTTTGGTCCCCAGCTCCGAAAAAGAGAAAAAAAAAAAAAGAAAGAAAGAAAGCAACACACACATACACACAGACACTCACACACACTCACACACACACACACTCACACACATACACACTATATATATGTGTGTGTGTGTGTGTATATATATATATATATATATATATAATGTTTTTCTTTCAGCTACAAAGAGGAACAGAATAATATATGCATAAGAAGATAGATGCAACTGGAGAGGATCATATTACATAAATTAAGCCAGGCATAGAAAGACAAATATGTTTTCTTTCAGTTGTGGGTCCTAGGTTTTATATCAATTCCTAAAGTCATATTTGACGTGACATGAAAGCACAAGTAACATTGTCTAGTCACTCTGGTAGGATACAGAGGAGTGATGGGAGGGGAGAGGCACGTTTGAGGGGAGCTATGCTCAATACACAGCATGCGTGTGTATGAAAACACCTAACCCATTTTAAAAATACTAGCACCAGTGACAATGAGATGGGTCAGTGTGTAAGGCTGCCTCCAGTCAAGCCTGACAACCTGGGTTCAAGCCCATCAGGACCCACATGGTGGAAGGAGTCTCTCTCTCTCTCTCTCTCTCTCTCTCTCTCTCTCTCTCTCTCACACACACACACACACACACACACACACACATACACACACACACACCTTCTTTCTTAGTCTCACTTTTGCTCCCCCCTCACTCTGAATGCTTTTACTGATTGTTACCTCCTAAAGTCTGATCTCCCACCAGCTCTTCCATAGCCAAGTGTGCCAATCTTAGGGTCAGGCACCCATATCCCGAACCTGATTCTATTCTCTGCCAGTGTTGACACTGGTTGAGTTCCTAATCTTCTCTGTGCTCGTATCTTTGTAAATTCATGAGGAACCTCCTGACATTTCTGTGGAGTGTTAAAATAAATTCTCTAAATATAGAGTTTGGAAGTGTGTCTGACTTATGGGGGCAACTCAGGACAAGTTCCTGCTGCACCAACACACCCGTCTCAGCTCTCGGTTCCTCGGACTTGAAGGACGGCACTGCATTTCTGACCATGCATCTGCCCGGATTGGCCAGGTCCCCACTCTGTCAGAGGACCGCTGTGTGCTGACCACTCTCAGAGGCTGCAGGGGAAACTCCTCGCTGGGAACTGAGCTCGACAGCCTAGCTCAAGAGCCAGGTGCACTGCAGCACTGCTCTGAGCTTCCTCCCACTCCCATGCAGCTTCTCCCTAGACTGCCTGGACCTCACGCACCTGTGCTTCCCCTCCAGGGATTCCCAATTTCCGCAGAGACTTGAGACGGTGGGTAGAGCCAGAACCCACACATGGCCGCTGACTCCTAGGCATTGTGGGAAACACCATGAAGATAGAGGTGTCCATTCGCACTTGAACACTGTTGTGAGGGGATCTAGTTTCCTATGAGCTGGATGGAACAGTCAAGGAGCACAAGGAACAGTGGAGTGTATTACCCTATAGCATTGCTTGAACGAATGGACGTGAAGGGTCAGGAGATAAAGGCTTTCACTCACTTCCACAATTGCTCGTCACAGATCCATGACCACTCTGTGAGCTCCCAGGGCTCTCCCCTCCTTCTCCGCCTCACTCTCCCCTCAATCCTATTTGCACAGATGACATTCTCCAGGTAAGGGGTAGGTGGTAAACGTTGCCTCTGAGCCTACTGGCTCACTTCTGTGCTCTCCTGTGCCTGGGGTTTGCCTCACTTCTCTTTCTCCACAGAGAACCACTCTAGTCTCCACGCCAGAGGTCACCAGTTGGAGCTGGAGCTTCAAGGCTGTAGATTTCTACTCTTCAATACAGAGTTACAGCCAAAGTCTCCTGTGCTCAGAAGGCCTGGCCTTTGAGCCAGTCTATCCAGGTGGCCTTTGCTTTATTGTCTGCCAACCAAGGTAGGTCTGAGCCAGAGAGTCTGTCAGGAGCACGGAATAGCCTTGACTTCCTAAGACTCTTGTTCTTAAAGAGATTCACAGCCAGCAATTCACATGACATAGACCCCCTCACACCTCATAGCATACCATTGTAAATCAGAACCTGACCATTCTGTGTCACCAGCAGGTCTCAGCTGTCCCGAGTCTCCCGCCTCCACTGCCAGAAACACCAGTGCTGTTCTAGCCCCGGCCACTCTGTCACCTTCGCTTATTGTCTGTTGTCTGTTCCCTGTCCTAGCTTCCGTGCTGCTGCCCTTCCTCCTGCTCCAGTCTCCTTGAGGCACACAAGGTAGCCTCACACCACCATGGCCAGCATCTGCTGTCCTCCTGGAGAGTTTGGAGGTGGCTCAAAACTGGTCTCGGCTTTTGAGGACATCACACATCCTCCCGTTCTCTCGTCATAAGCAGGTGGCAGGTGTGCACTGCAGGATATGTCAGTAGTGTCGTGCCTGACAGCAGGGACTTGAGAAAGAATGCTTGTCCTGAAGAAAAGCTTAATTATGGCTGAGCCCAACGGCATGAGAGAATACAGGAAATGGATATAATATAGAATGAATGTAGTCTGCTCGGGAAAGCAATTCTGAAAATTATGTTAACATTCTCATCTTTCCCGAGGGGCTGACCCTTTTCAAGTTATCCTATTTCTCTCTCTGAATTATGAGCCTGGATGGTTAATTCTGCTTCTGATTCGAAGTCACAAACTCTGTCTGTGCCTTCCTGAGGAGATGTGAGAGGTGAGCTATTTTCTTTCAGCTGGGCTAATAGATCCTTCCAGAAGCTTCAGTGGTGCCTTTGCTCATAGGTCAAACCTCTTGTCAACGGAGTGAGGCTGATTCTCTCTCATTTCCTTGTCACTGGGAAGCCTCGTGGTGGGTGAGGGGACCCAGAGGTCAGTTCCAGACTCTTGAGGTGTCGACAGGATGAAAGTGACTTCTCGGTGGTCCTGTCTGCTTGCTGCTGTGATGAACCACATGCTCCTCATTGTCTCTGCACCAGTCCATGCTTACGTCACCACTGTGCTCGCTGGGGCTTGCTGGGCTGCAAAGACTCACGCTGGGGGTGTGGGGTGGGAGCGCTTCTGTATGTGGAGTTTGTGAGGCTCCCCAGATGGAGTGACCCTTGCATTTCTTCCCCCGATGGAAAGAAAGAAATGAAGGTCTTGAAGAAAGGGTTTGAAATAGTCTTTTTGTTGTTTTCTCGGCACAGGTGTGAAACATGCACCCTGGGAGAGATGGCCTCCTCCGGTAGCCTTCCTACCTCCACCCTTCAAATTCTTTTCATTGCTCTTTATTTTATGTATTACATTATTGTATTTTGCCTTCAAGACAAGAGCGTCACGCAGCCCCAGCTGACCTCAAACTGTACGCAACCAGAGATGACCTTGAATTTCTGATCTTTACTCAGAGCCTGGATGGACCACAGAGCTTTGTACAGTGAGGCTAGCACTCTGCTGACAGGAGCCCACCCTTAACACTCACCACAGGAAAGCGATATAATGAATATAGACTTCTCAGGGAAGCGATTCTGAAAATTATGTTAACATTCTCATCCTCCCCTGGGGGCTGCCCTTTTCAAAGTTATTGCTGGTGGAGAAAAAGATCCAGAGAGAGACCTAGCCTGAAACTGGGCCTTGGAACTTTCTGTCAAACATAATTGAGAGATTTTTGAGGGGTTTCGCACACAAGCAGGCCACAGAGTGAGTGATTGATTGGTTTATTTTTGCCAAAGATATTTGTGGTAAAAAAGAAGCGCTGAGAGACCAAAGGGAAAGATTCTCCAATGCTCCTTATTTACAAAACCCATGCAAAAACCCTTTAAATTCTTGTGCCTAAAGCTTGCTTGCATCCTGCTGTTCCAATGAATGCTCCAACAGCATAAGGGACAAGAATCTGCAATTACAAACTGTTGCCTGCTTGTGGCTCCTGCTTCCCTAACTGGGCTGCTTTGCTGACCTCAGTAGGAAAGGGAGTACCTAGTCCTGCAGTCGCTTGAGGTGCCAGGGTGTCCCCCTTTTCAGAAGTGGAGAGAGGGTTGGGCGGAGGGACTGTGGGGGGAGACTGAGAAGTGAGGTAGGGTTGCAATTGGGATCTAAAGTAAATTAATCAATTAATTAATGGGGGAAACCCCACAAATTTGGGTTCATTGCTGTTTGAGGCTAGATCTGTCACAGTGCACAGCCCTCTGTCTCCACCTGGTGGCAGCAGGGGCTCCTCCCACCGAGTGTGTCCTTCCTGTGTGTAGGTACAGGTAGCGTTTGTGACCTCGAATCGGGAACAGAACCATATGGTTTCATATCATAGCACACGTGTTCACAAAGAGGAACTGAGTCTTAGAAACCAAACTGGAAAGATATCAATCTGTCTCATAAGAAGACACCACTGCCCTTCCTTGGAATATCTGATTAGTCCACAGCAGAACTATTTCATATATACTGCACCCCATCTCATGGAAAACTTCAAACCTACGCAGCGAGTCTCAGGAGTAATTGACTATTTCAAGAGGATATATATGTTATAAGAAGACCTCAGAAAGAACGTGATTTGTAAAAATATCCATGCTTAGACTTCATTGTATCATAATAATCAGATAAAACATGAAGGAAATGTTTTCATCAGATATGGCCCATATGTTCATTATAATACTGAGCTCCAGTCAGTAGGCTCAATGGTTAGTCATCTCATGAGATTTTTTTGAAGATTTATTTTTATTTATGTTTATGTATATGTGCTTGCATGTGTACATGTTTACATTCTTGCAGATGTACAAGGAGGCCAGAAGAGGGCACCAGATCTCCTGGATCTGGAGTTACAGGCGGTTGTAGACCACTGGATGTAGGTGCTGGGAACTGACCCCAGGTCCTTTTGGAGAGCAGCAAGTGCTCTTAACCACTGAGCCAAAGTGACAGCTCCTCCTGTGTTTTTGAGGCCAAGATTCCCTATGTAGCCTAGCCTGGTCTCAAACTTACAGTGATCTTCCTGCCTCAGCCTTTTGAATATTGGGAATTACATGAGTACATCACCAAGCTCTGCTCTCTCATCTATCTCTTTTCTTATTGTTTTCTTCTTTCTTGTGCATATGAAGCAATTGATGGCCCCAGAGTTGCTTTGAATGTCAGCATGTGGGGGATATGTAAAAGACTACAGCCTAGTTGAGCAGTTTACTATCTCCCCAACCCAACTCTAGTGTGTGTGTGTGTGTGTGTGTGTGTGTGTGTGTGTGTGTGTGTGTGTGGTTTTACTTTCCCAAATCTCTACTCCCTGGGCTAGTTCTGTAAAAGTCAATAATTCTATGTCACTAGGTTGGGGTGAACATCAAATAAGGTACTAGGTATGCATGTGGATATGCTGAGTGTCTAAGGCATCACTGGTGATGCCTGGCAAACAGAGAGTCCAGATCCCAAATCTGCCCTTTGGCCTAAGCTACCTGGTGCCTTCCTTTCATGAGGAGCCCAGGTCAAATTCTCTGGAACATTCTGTTCCTAAATTCTTTAATTCTCTCTTAATCCTCTGGTTCTTAACTTTTCCAGCAAGTCTCCCAAGCCCCTCCCCATTTCCCACATCCCCAGTCTCAACCTTCTCTGTATCTGGGCACCAGGCTGGCCTGAGTGTGGGTTTTCTACCATTGGGGTGGGATGCAGATCCCCAAGTGTTCCTTGGAGGAACAGATACTTAAAGGATGTTGGAGAAATGGGAGGGTGCAGGGAGAAAAGATGTGGTCCTGCCTCCGTCCTATGTCTTCTGAGCAAAGCGCTAATTTCCTCAGGTCCATCTTAATGGGATCTAATACCTGCCTCCATGGGGCCCACACACACTGTTCCCTTCTCTCCCATCAGACGGACCGACGCTCCCTCAGAAAGAGCCAGGCCTTTGGACAGCTGAGCTGAAGGATGAGCAGGATTGGAAGCTCATGTCTTTGGGGTAGGGTGGGAGAGACTGAGCTGAGCAAGAAGGGTGTTCCAGAAGCTGAGTGGTCCCAGATGAGTCCTGAGAAGACAGAGTTGGGTAAGCAAGGGAGGGGGTCTGAGGTGGTTGAAAGCTGGGATGACACCCCAGGGACACGTCCAGTCCTTTGCCTGCACTGGGCCAGGCCTCTCTGCATAGAGGATAACAACTGGGCTTGTACATTTTGACACAACCCTCCCCCCACAAACACACATGCACACACACACACACACACACACACACACACACACACACACACACACACATCTTTTAGAAGAAAGTTGAGGGCTTTCAGATTCAATGCTCCAATTACCTCTGTTAACTTTCTTCTAGAATCACTCCTGTTGTATTCTTTCCCTACCCCTTCCCCTGGGGAACTGCTCTTCAAGAGACTCTATGTTGCTGGGAGCCTCCATCCCTGGACTGGCTTTTCTTTCCCTTTTCCAGAAAATGAAGAGTCGCTTTCTCCTGCACCTACTCCGGCTGCTGTGGCTCCACGTTGCTGTCTGCCGAGAGCCCACGCTGGGATTTGAACCTCCCAGAACAAAATGGCAGCCTGCCCTTCTATCTGGACTGCAACCCCTCAGTGTGCCTGCCTTCAGAACTTGTGGCACTGCAGGAACATGGCAGGTGCCTCCATCCTCCATTCTCTTTGGTAGCCTGGCCTTCACACAGCTGGCTTTGGAGAGTTGCCAGCTGCAAGCATCTTCCGGGGCAGGCCCACATTCCCATGCTGTACCTGTGCCAAGCGACGGGAGTCGTGGAAGCACCTGGCTCCAACTCCCAGAACCCTGTAGGAGTCTTGCCCTGGAATACAGAGATTTCTGTCTGCGCAAGTGTTTCAGGCATGGGCTCCTTTTTCTGAGGCTAAGAAACTGTCACTGCAGATACTGCAGGCTCACGCAGCACCTTGCGTGCAAACCTAGCTGAAGCGTTCCCTATGAGATCATTGCCAAGAAACATGTTGTCTCTATAGATAAAGATTCTGGCATGTAGAGGAAGTTTTAAATTACCCTAATCTATCACCCTCTCCTCCAGGCTTGGGTGCTAGACAGCTTGAGCTTGAATTCTTTGTTCAAATGCTCCCAGTCTAAGTCCACCACCCAAGTCACATTTCCTTCTTCCTTCTCTTCTCCCACACTTCCACTTCTCTTCCTCTCCCTCTCCTCTTCCCCCTCATTTCCCCCTCTCCTTCTATTCTTCTTCCATTTGCCCCTCCCCTTTCTTCCTCCTTCCACTCTTCTCTCCATTCTTCCCTTCTTCCCCATCCTCTTTTTCTCCTTTCTCTGTAGTTTTTCTGTTGAGCTATTTGTCCATCCACCTACTCACCCATCCATGCATCCATGCATCCATGCATCCATGCATCCATGCATCCATGCATCCATGCATCCATCCATCCATCCATCCATCCATCCATCCATCCATCCATCCACCCATCTATCCACTCATCCATCCATATCTTCACTTTTAGGGGGATGCACTAAGTTTCAGTGTATATTAGGATTCAAGTTCTTGGTAGAAACAGTAACTAAAACTGCTTAAAATGGATTCCTTGGATTATGGAAGAAGTGGTCAGTTCAGAGTCATGGCTTCTTCACATTGCTGCATGCACAAACTGCTCAAACCAGGAGACCCACCAAGTAGACCAGAATGTTTTTCCTCTTTTCAGCAAGGAATCTAAGAGCCACACAGAGCCCTAGAGTGCAGGTGTATTTGGCAGGACAGAGCCACTGTGTCATAGCCCTTCTCTTTCTGTGGTAAGGCACTAATGTGTGCCCAGGCTGCAGCCACCTGCCCAGACCTGCTCTCGGGCCTCCTGGTCTGTTCTGTGAGTCCACTGCATCTTGGCCAGGACACTCTCTCTCCACCCCAGTTCATTATCTTGAGTTTCTAGTACTAGCACAGAGGACTCTGACTCATCTACCCAGCAAATTAATTAACTCAGTGATTCACTCACTCGACCAACATTTCCTGAGCAAAACACCCTGTGAGGTAGGCGTTATTTGTCTTTATTTTATGGATGCAGAAATGGAAGCTTGGGGAACATAAGTCAGGAAAGTAAACATTAGAATCTAGCATCTGGTATTTAAGACGGCATTCTCCGCTTTTCTGTGAGCTTGGTACAGGCAGCAGGGTGAAGGATTCATCTCAAATTCTAAAGGGTTTTAAGATTTGGTAACTGAGCGGATAGCCTCATTCACATCCCAGCAGTCAGCTCCCTGACTCGGAGCATGACCCTTGTCCTGGCACAACCTACATGAGATTTTCAAAGACCCTTCAGTAACATGAGTGTCTGGAGCCCCAGCACAAGGGGGTGGCTCTGAAAGGATTTGTTTATTTTTAATGTGTACATGTGTTCTGCTTGCATGTATGCCTTTGTGCTACACTCATGCCTGGTGTCCTTGGAGACCAGATTGGAGCATTGGGTCCCCTCGAAATGGAGTTATAGATGGCTGTGTACCACCATGTGGGTGCTGGGAACCAAACCTATGTCCCTGCAAGAGAAGTAAATGCTCTTAACTGCTGTGTCAACCCTCCAATTCCTGTCTAGTGTCTTTAAATAGCGAAAGCCAAAAGAATGTCAAAGGGTAAATGTATAAAATTTTATTTTTGAGATTATAATTTAATTACAACATTTCTCCATCCTCTTTCCTTCCTCTTAACCCTCCCTTATATCCCTCTCTGCTCTCCTTTCCCTAGGCCTTTTAAAAAAAAACCTCATTGCCATGGCGCATGTGTGTGTGTGTGTGTGTGTGTGTGTGTGTGTGTGTGTGTGTGCATATACATTCTTAAGTATAATCCGTTCCATCCATATAATGTTACCTGCATGTATGTTTTCAGGACTGACCACTTGGCAGAGAATAAACACTTGTCATGTTCTTCCTGGGGAAAGGGACCTCTTCCTTTCCCAGATTTCCTCATTTGCCTACGGTGTTTGTGTAGGGTTGAGGCCTTGTGGGCTCAAAGGCTAAAATTTTAAGCAAATGGCTGAGGTGTAGAGGTATGACCACAAGAAGAATTTAGATCCTAAGCTGGGCTGCTGGGGTGTGGCTATTGTGCTGTGGTGGATGCAGAAGAATGCTCATCTGAGCAGGTAAGTGGTGTAATATTCAGTGATGAAATGTCATCAATGTCTGTGGTTTAATGAAGTATAATTATATATGCATGTGTTTCCTCCTATCTTTTATCAACTAAAGGAGTCAGGAAGATGCAGCAAACAGGATACAGATGTTAGTCACTGATAAGTCCGGGTTGAGGGGTTTATTGTTAGCACCAGGGCTCTCTCTTTTAACTATAGACGTAACTTTTTTTTTCCAAATAAAAAAGTGGGGGATCACACCTTGGCTACGTAACATATGATATGGAAGACTTTGGGTTTTTATCTTTGAAATTTCCACTCTGTAAATTGGGAGAGAGCAAACCCAGAGCGAACCAAGCCCCAGCGGTTAAGGTGTTTACTGAGGCTGCAGAGCCAAACAAGCTTCAGTCTGCCCTTCCCTGATTCTCTGCTTGGCTGCTGTTCTCATGAAAGTCAGCCACTCTTTTTTTGACATGCAAAATTATTTTTAATGTTTTTCTAGCACTGCACTGACTTTTCCGTGTCACAAAGGACTAGCCCCAGCAGCGCCATCTCTCTCCCCTCAGGATCATCATCTCCCTCTGGTGCTCATTAGATCTCTGTGCCTGGGTTTCTGGAGCCTCTGAGTCCCCCACTCCAGGTCTTTAACTCTGTCTCTGCTTTGTCAACACTGTCCCCTACAGACGTGAGGATCACTCAGGCATGGTCCTTCACATTCACAGGCTGCTTTTTCCAAGGGTTCTTGGCATTATTGAAATAAAATGTAACCAAATGAAATCACTGTGGTGGCATGTTGGCTACTCTAATTAGGCTTATTGCTTTTAAACAAACTGCAATCCTCGAGGAAGGGACAACTCCAGTCTCCAAAGGGGCAAGCTCTCCTGCAGACACCCTAAAAACACAAACCTATAAATTAATCACCATGCTGAACCTGCACAAGAGTGTTCTACAAAGTTGATAAAAAAAATGGATGTTTTCTAATCTGTGTTTCTTCCCCTGGAGGAGAGGAGATGCTCAATGGAAACCAAGCAGGAGGCTTTTGCCTACCAGGCTAGAGAACTAGAAAAAGTCAAGGTTTTTAAAGTCAGGGCTGGGAAGATGGCTCCCTTAGTAAATTGCTCACCATGAAAGCACAAGGATCTGGGTTGGATACCCCAGAACCCACATTTTTAACAAGCCTGGGCATGGGGGCACATGGTTGTAATTCCAGTGCTGAGCAGGCAGAGACATCTGGACTCCTGGACTCACTGGCCTTGTATGGCAAGTTAAGCCTACTTATCTTGTTTGGGAGGCACTGGAGGAATGATATCAAAGGTTGTTCTCTGGCCTTCAGTAGTACACACAAGTGCTCCTGCACATGCACATACATATTTATACATACAATACGCACATGCACACAGACACATATGTACAGGTACACATACACACAAAACATATACACACTGCATACACATACACATACAGGTGCACATATACACACATATGTATGCACAACCATACCTCCCACAAACATACAGCTTTCTATTGCCTACCTACTTGTCCCTTCCTACCCCTTTCTTTTCATTTTCATTTAATGTTGTTTTTTTTTCCTCTCCTAGTCTGACATGCTGACAGTTTCTTTTCCCCCACTGACTAGAACAAAATGGTTTTTCTTCATCATATGTATTGGGGTGTTTGGTGTGAAAAGCTCTAGGTCCTAGCTATGTTTGCATACCTGGTTGTTGCTTACAATAAGCCTCTTTTCAGTGGCTATTTAATGAACACAGCTATTAAATAAAAATGAATGTTAGATATAAACTCATGAGATCTTATCTTTTCTCCTCTGCAAAGAAAAAGTATGTCAGTGAAATGTATAACTCATAGTTTAGCCAGAAGATTACAGTAACTCAAATGACAGCAGGCATGGAATGGGCAGAAGGTCTAACGTCGTGGAGGAAAGCTGGAGGCTTTTCTACAGATTGAAATTAACTCCCCAAGACTCACTGTGTGTCCTGAGTCAATCCCTCAGAAAAAACTAACTTGGGGCCTATATGTTATTGGCACCTCCCCTCCAAATGAGAAGTATAATTTCTGCTATTGAATTTATTAGATTGAGTATTTATTTAGGCGCATGCGTGCATGCATGAGTATGTGTGTGGGTGTGCATGTGTTTGTGCATGTGTATACGTGTGCACTTGCATGCACTCATGCACATCTTTATGTGCTCTTGAGTGTGAAAGTCAGAGGTCAACCATGAGTGTCATTCCTCAGGAGCTATCTATTTTACTTATGGAAACAGGGCCTTTTGTTGGCTTGAAAGTCCCTCACTAGGCTAGGCTGGCCTAGGGATCTGCCAGTCTCTGCCTCCCTACCACTAAGGTTAAAAGCACACACTATCATGCTCTGATTTGGGTGGGACAGAGTGGGTTCTAGGGACTGAACTCTGGTCCAGCTGTTTAGAAGTCTTAGGAATTGTAAGGAGTTACTAAATATTCTCCGGTAGCCTTAGCCTATTTCCCTTCTTAGCCACAGTTTTGCAAAAGGAAGCCTGACAAGGCCTCTGTTGTATCTGTTATTTGGTGCTTAATCTGAAGATGGGCATCTTACTTTCCTTTTGCTCCCTCTGCTGGCCGTGGGTGGAAATAACACCTTTGCTGCCAACCTGCTCAGTCTGTTTATTGTATGCATATGATCCCAGGGCTTATCATTTGGTGTTACATAACCAAGGGGGAGGCTGTCTCATTCCTGGGGAAGACTGTTTCCCCCACTCTCAGCATTCCTTAGTTGTCTGCAGTTTTTTTGTCGAGAGTTGAGGTATCATGAGTTTTCCCCTTCTGTGTCAGCACGTCTGTTGATGTCACCATACCGTTGTTAGTGTCTTGTTTGCATCGCCATGCTGATGATCAGCTTTTACAGTTTCAGAGGGCATCATGGTGGGAAGCATGGTGACAGCTAGGTAGGCATGGCACTGGAGCAATAGCTGAAGGGCTTACATCTGATCAAGTTGGAGTCAGGGAGCAGTGTGTTTTCTTTTGTATACACTCCTCCTTCTAAGAATTTAAAAATAAATCTTGCACATAAACATTGTACTTGAGCTAAAAATCAAAAACATTTTTTCATCTTTCATGATCTAAATGATTTCAAACAAAATTCTTTAAGGTCCTGGCTGTCCCTGTTCATAGATCCCAAAGATAGCCACTAATGAATGAGAAGATGCCTTCTGGCATTTATGTCTTTCTGGGTCTGTCAGCTCTGATGTTAAGCCTGAAGAAGGTCTTACATGGAGTGTCTTTGTGCTGTTAAAGGCTAGCTGCCAAGTAACAGGCCTGGTCATGCTGCAGGGAAGAAAAGACCTCAAGATATGGGATTCACGCAGAGAGCCACAGAGGCATCAAGTATGTGAATGGGAAAGCCATTTTGGATGCTCAGGTCCAGCAGTCCCCAGAGTTCACCTGCCTCACCTGCCAACCCCAACAGTAAGAGAAACTGAGAGCAAGACAGACTGGAGAGTCACCAGATCAGCTCATGGGATTACAAGTGAGGACAGCGTATGGGGGATTTAAAAAGCCACTACATTTGGAGAATTTGCTGTAGAGCAATGAAAAACCAAAACAACGCTCTCAAAAAATACCCCTATAGACAAATGGGTGTGTGTAATGCTGAAGATGGGGGTGCCACTGTCTATTTCTGTACTTCCCCCAGTCTGGGATTTAACTTACTCATGGTGGTCAGCTCAGTGGTGCTGCTATTCCCTGATGTCTGTCACAGGACTGGTGTTACGCTATTTCTCCAATCACTTCTTAAGTGGTATCATGGACTTATGAGAGACTTTATACTATTCCCTTATTGCCCTTAGTGACCTATTACCTCATACCTAACAGAATAATTATCATCCTTTGTGTCATCTTCAATCTGATATGAATATTTTTGTCATGAATATTTTATCAAAGTCATTGATAAAAATTGATGAGTAGGACTTGGCACATTTAGTCTTTTTTAAAAAATATTTTTATTTCTCAATATGTGTTTGCTTATGTTGTGTTTCTGGGGATGGGGTGGGGTTGTAAACTTCTTGAAGGTGTCAGAAAAGGCCAGAAGAGGGCATCTAATCTGGATCCTAAGATACAGGCAGCTCCTGACATGGGCTCAGGAGACCAAAGACTGGTCCTCTGCTCTGAATTGCTGAACCGTCTCTTAGCTCCATACAGTTAATCTTTTAGCAGTGTGCTTTAAACAGCTTTCTGAGAAGGTTTTGATGCACGAATGGAGCAACCCTTAGTGAATGGTCATTGCAGCTAAAAAAGAAAATCCACCCAAATCTGCTACCCATATAATAATTACTCTTTTATCTTCTGCAATTTTACAAATATATCATATATGTTTCATTCAAAACATTGATTAAATTGTTTAGTGGAACCTGGCAAATCCAGAGTCCTTTGGGAGAGCACTCAAGCCAATGGAGTACAGGTTTTGGCCAATCCTCTGAGTGACACTTAAGAAATGTTCTAGCTGCAAACTTGGCTGATCAGAAGCTCCCCATGCTGGTTTTATATTCCCTTTGGTTCAGGATGACATCGTGGAGAATTTAGAGTTGAGCTATATTGGTTCTTTCTGTGTATTTTCAGAAAAGAACACTCTAATGAAGTGATTTAAATTTAATCTGACATGGCTGGCTGTTATGTTATCAACTTGTGCAGTTTCCTAATGAACACTAATTTGTTCCCTACATGATCATGAATAATTCATCTTGGGGTCTGGAGAAGTCGGGTTTGGTAATCCAACACACCTAGGTTGAAATCCTGACTCTCTTCATTGTGAACTAAGGCCAGTTAGTCAGCTTTTCTGGGCCTCAGTTTCCTCTTTTGCACAATGAGAATTACATTTCCCTTCTAGGTTCGATGTGATATTCAAAACAGGAAGATGTGTGGGACATACTTAAGAAAAAGGCCAATGGGTAGAAAACACTCAGTACTCCCTGGTTGGTCACTGTTACTGTAGCTACCATGTGTTGGGGTCACAAATTGTCTTAGTTTACATTAACTCTCAACTTGATACAGCTTATGACCACCTCCAAAGAGTCCCAGTATTTACCTTTATCAGGTTAGTCTACAGACTTCTCTGTGGACATTGTCTTCATGGTCCTAATTGATGTAGGAAGGCTCCGCCCACTGTGGGTGAAACCATTTTCTAGACAGGTGGTCCTGGACTGTATAAGGAAGCTAGGTGAGCAAACCAGCAAACAAGTTCCTCCCAGGTTCCCATCTACAGGTCCATGGCTTGTGTTCCTGTCCAGACTTGTCGGATGTGACCCAGAAGTATAAGCCAAATTAACCCTTCCTTCTCCACGTTGCTTTTGGTCAGAGTGTTTTATCACAGTAACCGAATGAAACCAGGACAGCTGTTAATCTGTTGTCACCTCTAAGATTGGCTTTCTAATTTTCATGTCTTTAGAAGTTTGAACAGCATGTGGCTAGCCCCAACAAGACATCGTGTTGATGACCACAGAAAGAAGGAAGGTCTACCCCCTTTTCACACTAACCATCTGTCCCAAACTGTGCCTCTATCTTTGTTCTTCTTCCTCAAAATATTGATTAGGGGCCATGGAAGCTAGCTCAATGGTTAAGATCACCGGCTGCTCTTCCAGGGGACCCTGCTTCAACTCACAGCACCCACAGGTAACAACTCTCTGTAACTCCAGGGAATCCAACACCCTCTTCTGGTCCCCAAGGGCACTGCATGAACCTTCTGGTCTCTGCTGGCACTGCACATGTGTAGTACATACATGCAGATAAAATACCCATACATAAGATTTTAAAAAAAACTTTAAATCTCAAAACAGTACATATTAAACATTGTCACTCTCACCTCATGCCCATCTTTCCCCTTTGTGACCACTGAGTGTTTTGTATGGTTTAGGTCACATGGGGCTCCATCCAGATCAGACAAAGCCACAGAAGTGTTTTCTGACTTCTTTGGCCATACTTTGCATAGATCTTTTATCACCAGCTCTGGAATTTTGCAGATCTAGAGATTATTCTGCCAAAATGGAGTAGAAGATAAAGAAGACATAGGATCATGAGTTAGGAACAGGATCTGGAGAAGTAGGAGGGCACCCTACAGGTGGGGAGGGGTGAGGAAGATGGCCCAATGGGCAAGCCCTTGGCACTCAAGTGCGGAGAGAGGAGTTTAGATCTATGCAAATTATACAAATGACCACCAGGTATCCAGTCTGTCTGTAGTCTCAGAGTCTGGGAGGTAAAAACAGGCGATCCCCAGAGCAAACTTGATAGTTAGACTAGCCAAATTGATAAGGTGAGTTCTGGGTTCAAGTGAAAGAACCCAGGAAGAATCCACACTTTGTTATCCACATTAATAAAACACACATATGTATGTATGCCCACACACATGCAAATACACACATACACACATGTACATATCACACAAATACTGGTGAAAGAAAAAAAGAAAGAAAGAAAGAAGGAAAGAAAGAAAGGAGAGAGGGAAGGAGGGAACAGGAATTAAGAAAAGGAAATAAATCCCTTTAACAAGGGAAACTCTAAGCAACTTTGAAGAAATGGTCACTTCAGCTAAAGGTAACCCATCCAGATCCTGCCCACATGGCAATCAACCCTTTTACCCTCTACAATTTTATAAGTAGGCCACACACATTTTTATTCAAAACATTGGTTATACTGTTGAATAGCACATGGCAAATCCAGACTGGGAAACTTATATGTGAGCCTACACATAAGAAACTCAACGTTCTGTGCTTGAGAGATAGATGTACTGCCCTTGCTAAGGACCTGCGTTCAGATCCTAGCACCCATGTAAGGCAGTTCATGACTGCCTGTAACTTCAGTTCTCGGGAATCCAATGCCCTTTTCTGGGCTCTGTGGGTACTGCATGAACACACACACACACACACACACACACACACACACACTCACACACACTCACACACACTCACACACACACACACACACACACACACACAGAGAGACAGAGAGACACACAGAGACATAATTTTAGAAAAATCTTTTAAAAAAATAAACCAAAGGTTCCTTATATTTCTCTTCTAAAACATGTGGCACCAGACTCAGGATCTCAGTGGAATCTCCTAGTAGTCACAGACGGCCCCAAGCACTGTATATATAGTCTTCATATGTGAATTCTGAAAGACGTGAAGAAATACACCCACCTCCATCTCACTTCCTAGAGATCACCTCTGTGCATACATGGGAGGATTTCTGAACTAGCATCTCTTCCTCCTTTTTCTTTCTTTCTTCCTTCTCACTCCCATTTTAGACCTCAAGGGCAGAGGGTCATTTCTACCTTCCAGGCCTGGAAGGGTACAGCATGTGCACGTTTAGTTTGCTTCCACTGTGTTCCCCCCTTCACCTCGAGTCTTTCCTTCCCATCTACTCTCCCACTCTCTCTCCACTGGCAGCCATGCCCAGATGCTGTATTATTATATGCCATCGAAGAACATGTTGTACTTGCATATTTTTTAATTACATAAACACAATACTTGCTATATATTTTATTCTCTCTCTCTCAAACACACACACACACACACACACACACACACACACACACACACCTCTCACTTGGAGAGGCTCAGTGAGGGGTCATGTAAATTAGGTTGGCTTATGGGTAGGTCTGTGGGGGGTTGTCTTGATGCCTTAATTTATATGGGGGAACCATCCTGAAATCAGTTGAGTCCCAGATCTTTGAAAGTAGAGAAAGCTAGATGAGCACAGAGCATGCATGCATTTATCTGTATCCTCTCGACTGTTGATGTGATGTTGTGTTGTGGCCATTGTATCCACTCTTGACTGTTGATGTGATGCTGTGACGAGTGGCTTCGAGATCAAGCCCCTGTAACTTTCTTGCAATAGACTATGATCTGACATTGTGAGCCAAAATAAACCCTTTCTCCTGTTAATTTTTCTCAAGAGTATTTTACCGCAGCGATGGAAATGAATCTAGAAATGAATATACATTAGCATATATGAATATATGCATATGCTCACACACATCCATTTATGTTGTAGTTAGTTCATCTGGCTGGGTGTGGCTACTTGCTGCACCATCTTGGCGAATGCCCCACATTCTATTTATCTATACGCTAAGTGGCTTCTACCTCACACTGCCAAGAACAACACTATATCTATCCCCATGGTCATACCCATATGGATCTGATTTTCAGAAGTATACAGTGAGGAATGAGATTTCTGGCTCACCGGGGAATACATCTTTAGTATCGCTAAGTGCTTCCAGATTGTTCTTCAGATGGACATAATTCTTTTCTTTCGGATTAAGATTCTCAAACCATAAACTTCCTTCCTTATGAAGGGTACAGTCCGTGTCTCTTTAGAGTATTTTCAGGCAAGGGGAGGCAGCGGCAGCTAACTCCACCACACCCCAGGTGTGGGCTCCCGTTTTCCTGCATCTGGCAGCCACTCATCTGCTTTTTGTCTGTCAGTTGCCTTCTCTGGACAGTCCATGTAAGCATAATCATACTACATGTGACCTTGTATATCTGCCTTGTTTTCTCACTTAACAGTGTTTGGGCCAGCAGATGGCTCAGTGGGCAAAAGGACTTGCTGCCAAATTTGAGAACCTGAGTTCGATCCCCAGGACTCCCATGGTGGAAGGAGAAAATTGACTTCAACTAGTTATCCTCTGACCTCCTTACATGTGCTATGGCATGGGCACACTCATACCAGTTTCCTAAGGTTATCTGTGTTGCATGTATACCCATGCTTCATTCATTTTACAGCTGAGTAATATTCCGTTGTGTGAAGACATTAATTGTATGACTATCAGTTGATGGTTGTTTGAACTGCTTTCAGAGTTTCGTTTAAATATTTATTTATTATATATATGTAGCTGTCTTCAGACACACCAGAAGAGGGCATCAAATTTCATTACAGATGGTTGTGAGCCACCATGTGGCTGCTGGGATTTGAACTCAGGACCAGTGCTCTTAACCTCTGAGCCATCTCTCCAGTCCTGCTTTTGGGCTTTTTTGTGATTATGAATAATGTTATTTCTCAACTATCATGCTACGGTGCCACACATCTGCACATAACATGTGTTTTGGAGTCCCTTGGTCTAAACATAGGAATAGAATTGGAAGGCACTATGCTGTGCTGAATTGTTGAACTGTGGTTGGAGTCTCACTGTTTCAGACTAACTGTGCCTTGTTTTGTGACCTGGCATGTGGTCTCTTCCAGGGTTCTGTGTTCATTTTAATCCTTTTAGCCATTTTACCTTGCTGTTGTTGGCTTTGGAGCTCCAGAAAAGTTTGTTATCATGGCCTATTCACCGAGTTCTCCAAATCTTGAATTTCCTTGTTGATATTCTGTGTGATTGATCTACTTGCCATTAATGAAATAGTTCCTCTTTCGTGGCATGGTCTCTGGTAGCTCAGCCAAGCCTCAGTGAAGGGCCCTGCATCCCTGCATATATGGGTAGAGAAATTGAGCTCAGTAACTATAAAGAACAAAAGGGTGGGTATGAGGTTGGGAATGGGAAGGAGTGGAGGGTAAATATGATCAGAAAACATCTGTGTGTATGTGTGTATGTGTGAGTTGTGTGTATGTGTAATTCTCAAAGAAAATATATTGTAAATGAAATGTTAAGCCTTCAACTACCATTACTGAATGTTTTTATTTTTCCTTCGATTCTGCCATGCTTTCCTTCATGTATTTTGAGGGTCTGTTCTTAGGAACATATATGTTCTTCCTTATCTCAGCGTTTTTCAAAGGCCTGTTTCATGACACAAACTCGAACATGTCAGTTTTCTTTTGACACTGCATGCATGCCCTCTACCTTTTACCCCGTCTATCTGTGACTTCCAGCCAATAGCATGTGACCTGTATAACCTATAGAAAGCATGGTGTTGATGGTATTTATCTATCATTCTATAGATTGATCTATTTGGGGGCAGAGTCTTGCTGGGGAGTTCGGAATCGTCTTGAATGTTGGATCCTCTTTCTTTTGCCTTCCAGCTGCTGAGATTTCTACAGCTGTGGGACAGCACACCCAGCAGTTCCCAGTGCTGGGTGAGAGAGCAGCCTTACCATTTAGAAGATATTCTACATAATCTATTTCAAGTACAAGTTTTGATGTTTTGACATATGTGCACATCCATTAAAAACTCCAACCCAATCAAAATATATAACATTCCCCTCTTCCCAAGCCCCATCATAAATGGTGCACCCTCCCATCTCTGACACTTTAATTTGCTGCAATTTCTGTCACCGTGGGGCACTTTATTGTTCTCGAACACTGTAATAGTTGAATCATGATGCACTTCTTATATCCGACTCATTTTGCTCAGCATGTTTTAATATTTTTCATGCTGTGATTTTAATAGCATGTTATTTTCTATTACTAAGTCTTCTCTTGTCAATGTACATCAAGAATTGTGTATCCTCTTCCCTGTTCATGGACACGTGTAGTCTGTCCACGAACAGAGGTTGGAGCTTTGATGAATAAAGATGCCATGAACATTTTGTACAACGATGCTTATGTGTCAATATTATGACCCCTCCTGGATCCTGTGAGTAGAATTTAGAGATCACAGAGCAGACCTGTGTTTAAATTTATAAGATATTTTTAAAAACTCACTTGGACCATGGGACACCTCTCCTAGCAGTGGGTTACAGTTACTGTGTCCCAGATCTTGCCATTTGGAGTGACCTATGAGTTTTGGAGGAAATCACCTTAGTTCTTGACACAGTCTTTCAGGATTAAAATTACAGGATAGAGAACTGTTAGTTTAATGTGAACTTCTTTGATATGTCTGGTAAATATTTAAATACCTATTCTAATGAGATGTCAAGTCCATGGTCCATTTTAAAAGTCAGTTTGTTGCAGCTGTAGCTACTCATAAGTGTGTATGCACATGCATGCACGCACTCATGTATGCACTCACGCACGTGTATATGCCTGTGCATGAACCTGGGTTTTTTGCTTGCCTATATACATGTCCACTTTAATGTGCAATGCCTAGGAAGACTGGAAGAGTGCATTGGACCCCCTGGAACAGGAGTTACAAATGATTGCAAGCTGCCATGTGGGTGCCATTTATTTTCATAATATTTTTTAATGGTTAGAAGCTTTACATTTTACCAAAGTCCAACTGTCCTGTTTTTATAGCATCACATTAAGTGCAAAACCCAAGCTGTACTGTAGTTTGTTCTAGATGCTTTACAGATCGAGCTTCTGTACTTGGGCCCGTGACCCATATTGCATCGTATGTTGTGGACTTTGTTTTCGTGTGCTCCTCTCTTTGTAGCTAGTTAATGGCATTTGGTGATAGCACCTGACTTTCCCAGGAGGGTACCTTTGGCTCCCTCATTGAAAATCAGTAGTTACACAAGTGTGGGTCAAATTCTGATCCCTTTGTATCCACTAATCTATTTGTCCTGTCTCATACCTACAGATGCCTGTCCTGGTTAGCATGACTTTACAGAACTGAAAGTTTCAGACTTTACGTCTGAAAATTAGACGGTGAAAATTCTCCGATTTTGTGCCTCTCTTTTCAAGTCTTTTGGAGAGTAGCATCTTGAGATACGGGCTCACTCTGCAGCCCAGGCTGACCTCAAACTCATGATCCTCTTGTTTCAGTCTCTGCAGTGTCTGACATCAGGCCGGGTTCTATATAGTTATACACAGCCTTCAGCCTTTGACTCCTTTTTAAAGACCTACTGAATATTTTACTAGTATTCAATTATCTCTGTGAATAATTTTTACAATTTAAACAATTTTTAATGTTTAAATAATTAGGTAAGCAGGAACTGGGTTGATTTCTTATCGATATTGAGCTCTGTAATGAACTGGGTGCAGGTGCCAAACCTCATCCAGCCTTGTGCGCCAGGTAATGTTAGCAAACACACACTCTTGGGGATACTGTGGGGGAGGGGAGCTTCAAATTCTTACATGTCAGAATGTGAAATAATAGAATTAGGAGACACTAAGATGGTAACGAACTCTAGGGAAGGTTTAAGGGCTCCATGGTTTTTCAACATCCTATAGGACATCATCCCATTTACTAGATAAAGAGGGGTTAGAGGTTCTCGTAGTGAGGCCACTGGAGACAACCTCTTTCAAGTCTGACCTCTTAAGCACCACTCCCTACAGTCTCCGGATGTGAGCACTCAGAGACCCTCGTGGTCTTATTTGAAGATCACTCGTTTGGCCCTTGGCTTCGTGCTGAGAACAGGTTACAGGGGAGATGAGGTATGGTCCTCCCTGCTCTCCAGATCCACAGAACAGATTTTGGGCTGTGACAATATTGTTTGTAAGTCAGAATCTCATCTGAGGACATCACCAGGCAAGAGCCAATTGAGGCTTAGCAAGATCCTTGCTTTCCTTTGCACCAAGCTTTGGGATTGGAAGCAGGGTGCTACTTTTGCAATGTCTTGGTTTGCAAGATCTGAAGTCCTAAGAATAAATGTGTAAATGACTATCAGATAAAAAGCTGTGGTGACTTGAGAGTTTCTAGGTTCTCATTATAATAAGCTATAGTGTCTCACAAAGGGATAGATTCAGGGCATGCTTTTAAAGTTTAAGCATTTCATGAAATACAGACTTGTAACGAAAATTACTGAAGACATTATTGGGGCTGGAGGGGCATCAGCAGATAAGACCACAGCTTGCTTCTTAGCATGTTCATCTGGTGGCTCATGGTTGCCTTAACTCCAGTTCCAGGGGTCTGACACCCCCTTTTGGCCTCCATGACCACTGGAACACATGAACAAACACATACATACACACAAATAGCATACACACACCACACATACACACATATCACATACCACATGCATGCACACATACACACATACTAGACACACATACCACACACACACACACACATCACATACCACATGTACCACATACATGCACACATACACCCATACTAGACACACATATACACCACATACATACACATCACATACCACATGTACCATATGGATATACATAAACACCTCATACTACACACCATCCACATGGATATACACACAGACACACCACATACCATATACACCACACACTACATGCATACACACACACACACCATACTACACACACACACACACACACACACACACACACACACACACACACCACATACACATAAGTACCACACAAGTATAATGGTTGATATTATCAACTTGGCTGGGCCTAGAATTACCTAGGAGTCAAATCCCTAGACATAGCTGTGAGGTGGTTTCCAGATTGGGCTGAGGTAGGAAGACCTACCCTCAAGAGGAGTGGCATCTTTCCACGAGGACAAGGCTCAGACTTGAAAAGCAAGGTGGGTATAGCATTCACCACCTTCTCCTTCCTGACCGTGGCTGCAGCATGACCAGTTAACTCCAACAGCTGTGCCTCCTTCACCGTCACGGACTGTAGCCCTCAAACTGTGAACAAAGTGCAGCCTTAAATTGCTTCTGTCAGGGGTTTCATCCCAGTGACCCAAAGAGACTGATACAAATACATCACAGGCTCTCTGAGGTAATGGTGTGGGACTTTGCCGCTGTCTTTGCCCTGGTGAGAGGCCCTGCCATGAGCATATCACTGTGACTGAGGACCTGAACTCTAAAGTGTCCTTCTCAACCTCCAGACATCCAAAGGCGCCCACCCACTCCCAGCAAGCACGGGTGCTGAATGTCAAGAAGGATTGCAGTGCGACCAGGCTAGAAATGCCTTCGGGTGCTCAACTGGGGAGGAAGCAAGAGGCCACACCACTGAGCCATCTCTCCAGTACCCCTCCCCCCACACCTCTCCCATGGATTTTTCTTAGGATACAACAAATCATATCCCTAAAATCATATGTGAAGAATATAACCCACCATGTCACCTGCGATCTTCAAACACTTATTTTCATTTTTTTATTTTCTGTGGCTGCTGTCTAGTCAAAACAAAATGTAGCCCTTGAGGGAGCCCAGACGACTCGTCTGCTCATAGCTTGGTGGAGTCTCTCGATGCCTGCGGTTTATTTGTGCTCACTAGGTATGAGCCCTCTCTCACAGAAGAGATGCCTTTCATGAGCTACTCCATCCATGATACCAGGGGTTAGACCTTGGTTGCTTGGTTATCTATCTGCAATAATCTGTCTTCAGTTATCTTTTATTTTTATGCAGACATAGAGGGTCCACACAGTGATTCTGATTAGGACGATCATGATTTATGTACACGGGCTATAATTAGTAAACCTGTTACCCCAGAGAATTCCCAGTTTGAGAGTTGACATACAGCATTTTGTTGTGATGCTCGGGGGGGGGGGGGGGTGGGGTGGGGGTGGGGAGATGGTCAATTCTGTTTGTCCAAATTCATATTTTAAGAAGTCTGTGCAAAGTGGCCTGAGTTTGAATTAATGCAGCCTGTTTCTGTTCTTGAAACTTTCATTAAGTTTTTATCAGTAACACGAACCATGACAGGGTGTTCAGAAGATGGCCCATCTCCCTTGTAGAATTTTTCTTTTCCTTAACACCTTCTCCCCTCTGTATTCACAGCAGCCCCACTTCGTTTTTGGATACCACACAAGATTCTTTTGAACATTTGCTTTTTATGGCTAAATGAAGCTTCTAAATCATTCTCCGTAATCAGAAATTACAATTCTTTTCCCATGATGATATCACCAGATGCATATGAGCAACTTAAGTTGTAATTTAATGTCTTAAGGATTAAATTAAAAAGTGTTTTAGTTCTACTTATCCTGTCCAACGGTGGGGTAAGTGGGCAGTCCAGACAGAAGAGCTGGCAAGGTTGAGTGAGTTCAGACTCCAGGAACCTCAGAGATTTGAGGTCAGCAGGGGTCGAACCATTCCCTACCCATTTTTGTGGTTCCATTGCTCTGGAACATGGTAATCATGACACTGAGAGGACCGTGGCAGTCAGTCTGGTGGAAAACTGTAGTCCTTCCCCATGCAAATAGAGTACCACTAGCATCTCAGACTGAGCCAATAGGAAACGCCCACCCCGTAATTCCCACCCTACTCCTCAGTGTTTATATAGTCCCTGTCCACATGGAATAGACCATAAAAGTTATTTCACCAAGAATCATCTGAGAGCGGCTGTTTTACTGAGCTGTAACCCCGGGAAGAGTTCTGTCTTTCTAAGCATTTATTGCTGGGCCTTGGACCTGCCCGGCTGGCTGAGCTCACGCTGCTGCTCCTGCAGTAGCAGGATCTCGGCTACCTGCCCCACATGAGCTGTCCAAACCTCCTCACGTCTCTTTTGAGAGCTGTAAGGCTTCCAGCACTCCTGTCTGGACCCCAGCCCTGTGGTACCTATTCATCTAGGCTCCACTTTGCCCCTCTTGGCAGACAACGAATGACATCCAACAACTAAATATTGGCTGAGGTATTTGCTGGATAAGAACCAAGCTCTGAGACCTCAATGGTTGGGGAAATCACAGAAAAATTCTAGTTTTGACATTAAATGCTCCTAGGAACTTGGCTCTGCTCCTGACTTCTGATGTAGACTCTGTGGCTTCATAGACATTTTCTTGGTGAAGAACCCTACAGAGGTCAACCTTATCCACGGTAGACCTGGGACAGGAGTGGACCTGAGTGTACAACAATGGAGTTTTTTTTCCACTGAAGAAATAAAGTTCATAGATATGAGAAACAATGCTATAAAAACAAGGTTTTAAGAAATACATCTGGTGGTCAGGATGCCTATGACAAACTTGTGACCTTTCTGAGAGATACATTTAATGTCAGGATGACGATAAAGTTTTGGTGATCAAGATTCTGACTAAGCTAATTAAGACAAAAACAAACAAACAAACAAACAAACAAAAAACTGTTCTCGGAAAGACCCCCTACTCCTCCCTGTGGTAAATTCCGAGAACAACCGCAAAATGTCATACTGACCCTGCCTGACCACCCTGTTCACCCCCCCTCCAAGAGATGTGCCAACTTAGCCCTTCTCAGTAATTCACCAAGGCCAGGTACAGGGCTGGATGAGGAAAGTGACCAATTGAGCCAAGAACAGCCCCTTGAGCAGGCCAGCCAATACCTGACCGGATCCTTTGTCCTGTGTTCCACCAATGAGAATAGGCCAGCTAATCCTGTTGCTGAAGTCTGCCCTCTGTAAGGAATAAAAGTTGTGTGTTTTTTGGGTTTGGGTTGCCTCTCCCTGCATGGATGAGCAACCCCATGTATGTGGATTAAAAACCTTATACCCTCATGCAATTGCAGCAGTCACTTTGTCAACCTGTGCTCTGTGGGTGGCACTCCTGAGGTAAGGCCACCATGGGGTCTTACACCATCATCAAGATAGCCTTCCCGGGATAGAGTCCCAATAGTGTACACATCCACTTCATAATCTTGGGTCATTAGTCATCCAGTGATATCTAGTGAGCACCTGCCTGGGTCATCATATACTCCACAATCTACCCTGAAAGCTCTAATTTTAAATAACCTTTTGCTCTGAGAGTTAAATCCCACCCCAAGGGCCTATTCTGGCTTGTTTAGCATCTCTATTCCTTAAAGAACTTGACTCCAGAGCACAGGGCCTCAGGGTCTCCTGATTTTCTCTCCTCACCCTTTCCAACTCCAGGGTCTCTCAGCCTGGGCATAACCGACATGAGTTTGATACTGCCTTGCTGTGATGACACCTCTAGCCATTAGCATTCTTCCCCATTTCTAGTTGTGAAAACTACCAACATCTCCAGGTGTTCCAAGACATCTGAGTAGAAGGAAGAAATCAAAGTTGCCACTAGTGAGAACCATGATGCTGTCATCCAGTAGGAACCTATGGCACAGAGAACACCAACAAGCCCGTTGTGACAATTACACATGGCTTTCAAGGAAGACTTAGGTTCATTAGGTTCCACCCAGTCTATGTTTCCAGTCCTTAATGCATGCTGGAGTCACCTGAGCTAACTGGGAATAAATATTTTCTAAACTTCCCATGGGATATTCAATTCCTAGACAGTAACCAACAAACGCTGAGCTAAGTATGTTTGGTAGCCATCAAATGGGGGGGAAAAATGACCTTAAACACAATAATATCCCGCCCCAAATTTTTTTAAACTAGAAAATATCTAGGTAATTTCAGACTCAGAAAATGAATCTATATGCCCACAGGTTGTACAGCACAGGGTATCAGAGAGGCTTCTCATTCATTTCTTGTTGGTCTTTGCAAAGCACCTGGGAAAACTTGCTGTGTTTAGGAACACCGGGCCTTAAATGGTTTCAGTGAAAGCACACGCGTGCTGGAAGCTGCCGTGCCCCTTTCACAGAAGCCTGAGCGGGCTGTCAAACACCCTCAGTCAACCAGCAGGCTTCAGGAGGGCATGCGGCACCGTTCAAAGTACCCTGCGAGGAAGGGGCAGCTTGCTCAACTCAATTTACGTGAGATTCTCATTTGAAAAGAATGCTGTGGTCATTTACCTCAGACCATTGCTGTTGGGGTCAAATTGGATAACATGTGTGAAAGTGTCTGGGAGTCTGAAAGCCTGAGCTCATCCTTTTGTCCTAGGGACTTTGTCTACCTCCAACTTTAGTCCACCAGGCTGGCTTCCACTGGCTTTTATCTTGGGCTTCTGAGGACAGGGGCAAGTGTAGCCACAGACTATTAAAAAGGTCTCTCCTCGAGTGAGCCATTAGGGAAACACATTTGTGCTAAAAGACAGAGCGATGTATTTTTCCCGACCAAGGTTACAATCATATTTTAGGTTATTATAGACTTAAAGACCTGGAAATTAATTGATACCATCTAAAATGCAGAGGAGCAAGAGATTAATCTGACAAATGGTTTCCATTAAAAAGAAAGCCATTTAGCTCCCCAAATTTATCTTGTGTCCTGAGGTTTCTAAATGCCACCGTGTTCTTCCCAGCTGCCTTCTGCTGCTTTCTATAGCCCTAGGTTGGGAGAATATCAGTATTTATGTAGTGATGGTGCCCAGCTCGGTAGAGTGTTAACCCTTTGCTCCCGTTTCATAGGTGTTAAGCACAACCACGGGCCTTTCAGTTTTAGAATGTTGTATTTATAGATTGTGAAGACAGAGCCTTTGATGACACAATTTCATACAGGGTAAAAAAAGGTCTCTGAGGCTATCCAGCCAAGCACATGGTCAAGTTTCAAAATTCTTAGCAATCACCTAGGAGTAAGGACTTCCATCAAATACCCATCATAAACAGTCAGTGCTATTCTGGGGAGGGGTGACTGGTGGAGTTTTCCACGGATGCCTTTGTAATTTTTTTGTCCCAGTTGGCTAGAGAAAACTAGCAGACAGGTAGATTCCCCCGCCCCAAGTCTGCATAGGCACACAGGTGACATCTTCTCTGAAGAAAGAACTGGATGAACGGTAACTGCAGATCTGGCCATCCCACTACATGATGACACTGAGCTCGTGTTTCTCTAGGTTGTTCTCAGATGGCTCTGCCTTCATGTCTGGGTCGAGCTTCGAGTGATGCATTTGGATAAAAAGAATGTAGATAAGACCTCCCAGGAAAGCACCAATCATAGGACCCACGACAGGTATCCACCAGAAGTTATTTCCAACTCTGAAAGCAAACAAGAAACCAGTGAGACATGTCTTAGTCACCTTTGTATCTCCATCCTGTTTTTCACTCTTGTGTCCATACCTCTCCTGACTTGATAATTGACTATAAGCCCATCCACTGCAGCATGGCCAATACCATCCTGGACTACACAGTATACCTGATAACAGGGACCATTCCTGTGTCCTAATGACACCAGGGAATGATTGTACCCTATTTATTTTCCTTTTAGAAAACATGGTACTTGGGCAAATGAGATAGTTCAGTGGGTAAAGTGCTTCCTGCCAAGCCTGATGACCTGCCTTCTATCCCCAGAACTCATATGTTGTTGGAAGGAGAGGACCAACTCTTGCAAGCTGTCTTTGGACTGCCACATACATGCATAGTGGTATGTGGACCCACATAGGTGCATAGTGGTGTGTGGACCCACATAGGTACATAGTGGTGTGTGTACACCCGCCACCCATCCTATACACTCCCTCCAGTAAAATGTAATGCATTAAAAATATATATGATTTCATGAATCCGTGGCCAAAATTTGAGGGCCTCTAGAGAGGCTATTCTGTAACTGTCTTTCCTATATTGTGAGATATGAAGCTTGGGGGTTATGAATGAAACAAAAGGGAGGAACTCAGAATGTGAGAAAATTCCCAGAACTCTTGAGTTAATGCTGACCAAATAGTGAGTTCAACCAAATAGTGAATGAAGGAAGTCTAAAGCAGTATGTGAATTATCTCCTAAATTACCTATGAACTATGGCTAAAACCATGCATATCTTTCATGGCATAGCCCACAGGTGCACTCTGTAAGGTTTCACTCTGTAAAATAGTGTGTTGTGTTCACCCTTTTCCTGCAGAACCCCACTACCACCACCACCACCTCCACCACCTCCACCACCACCATCACCACCACCTCCTCCACCTCCACCACCACCTCCACCTCCACCACCACCACCATGAGGGTGTGCACATGCTAGCAAAGATGTGGCTCCAGGAGATAGTGGTGGCCTTGTAAGATTTGTTTCAAAAAAGAAGGAAAATCTATTTAAGCAATTCCACAGGAGCGGCTTCTACGATCACTCGGGAAAAACAAAGCATACAAAGTATATTATTTAAAGACGTATATGTCAGGGAAAACTATTTCTAAAAATCAGGAGAGTGACAAACATTTGTAATAGTCCAGGGAAAGCAGGAGGGCAGGAGGTGCAGACGGGTGCCGTTGAGGATTTCACAGCATTCTCACTAGATTCTGGAGTCCTAGTGAGGCCATGATTGAGCTTGATAACCAGACTGTCCCTTGTGGCTGTTTTGTTTAGAGCAGATTTTGTCTGTTTCACATAGGGTCAAACTCTGCAGTCCAGGGTGTCCTGGAACTTATGTAGCTCAAGCTTCCCTCAAACTTGGATGGATTACAGCCTTCATACCTGGTTTGTTTACAGCAGCAGACTTTGACCAGAGGGGACAATAGAGGATATAAACAGAAAGCAAGAGCTCGGTCCTGGTCTCCAGAAGAGCTGGTCTCAATCCCGGGCAGTCTAGAAGGTGTCTGAGCTCCAGTGCCTTTCATCACTAGGAGCCTGTCACTAGGGGGGGACACTGTCCTGTCTTTGGTTACCAATGTAGATTGGATGGGAGAGCACAGCAGCCACCAGATGCCACTCTTTATTTTGTGCAAGATGTAGCTGGACCCACCACTGTCTCAGGGTCCACCCCACCCCCACTCCATCCCCAAATCACAAATTCAGATGTGTCCTGCTGTGAGAAGTAGGTAAAAGGTGGCTGCTTTCTCCTCAGGGTTTAAGAGACCTTTCCAGAAGGTCTGGAGGTAAGAATGCTATCCCTGTAGCAGCCTTTTTTAGTAAGGCTCAGTAAGTCTAAGATATTTGCAAAGATACAACCCTTCCTGTCATCGGTGGGATCCTGTCTGCTTTATCTCGAGCTGGACACATCATGTCAGAAGCACAAGTCCTAAGTGGAGGTGCTCAGATGTTGGTCCTGTCTCTGCACACACACACACACACACACACACACACAGACACAGACACAGACACACACACACACACACACACACACACACACACACACACACGGTACCCATTATTTACACTATGTTCCTAGACTGCCAGGAATGTACACATGTACACAAGTGTGTGTGTGTGTGTGTGTGTGTGTGTGTGTCTTTGTGTCTTTGTGTCTTTGTGTCTGTGGGTGTGTATACTCAAGTGTGAGGGTATGTCTGGAGCCCATATTAGGTACCCATGTATAGATTCTCTCCCTATATTCTCTGCTTTATTTTTCTTAAGAAGGGACTCTCACTGAAGTAGAAGCTTCCCTTTCAGCTAGGCTGGCTGTCCAGAGGCCAGCAAGCTCTCTGGATATCCCACTGCTGGAATTACAGGCACACGCAGCCATGCCTTGGGGCATGGATTTTATCCTTCTAATCTCTGTCTTCAACTCATCTTATATGGTATGCCCAGTTAATTTTGACCAGTTGCCCTTGTAAACACACCAAACATGTTTCCCAAATCCTAGTGTGCCTGCTGATTTGGAAATGTCCTTCTCTATCACAGTGACTTCTGCATAGTTAGTGCCCAATAAAACTCTGCTGAGAGAACTCTCAGGAGTCCCTGGGCAACATCAGATATTGATTCTAGACTTGACTCGGTCACAAAGTCAATCTGTAGCCAAGTTGTATAATAAAAATGGTTCACGTTTAACCAGAGTGTCCATAGCCTCTGCTCTCTGGTCCACATGCTCCTACGTCTCCAAGTCATAGCTCAGTCCTCTTTCCTGAAACACTCGTCCATCCTTTTCTCTCTGCTCTGCCATTGGTACTTACGTGAAGACCTCAAACCCCCATCCTGCCAGTGCAGTGAAGAGCCTGGGACTGAGGTCTCGAGCTGGGTTCATGGCACAGCCAGAGTTGAGTCCGAGAGAACAGGAAAGGACAATGATCAGGAGGCCAATGACAACAGGCTCCAGGCCTCTGGGGACACCCAGGTTTCTGGAGTCAAACATGGCAAAGACGATCAGAAGGAGGAACATGGTAGACACCACCTGGAGTGGGGGGAAAATGTTCCATGGTTCAGTCTGTCTTCTGCTCACTCAAAGTCACCTGTTCTATTATGAGATGAAAATGACAGGGGTCTGAAACCCAGAGCCAGCACCACAGTTAAGAGCAGTGGCTGCTCCTGCAGAGGGCATGGGCTCAGTTCTCAGCACCTATACGGCAGCCCACAGCCATCTGTAACTTCAGTTTCCAGGGACCTGACGCCCTCTTCTGACCTCCACAAGCATTGTAAGCATGTAGTGCACAGATTCATCCACCTAAAATAAATAAACCTTAAAAAAAAAATAAAAAGTGAAACTAGAGACAACCAACAGAGTGGACAGCCGTGTGGCTCTTCCTTCCACAGACAGCTAGAAGCAGACACTGACAGAGTCGTCCACTGCAGATTTGGTACCTGCCAAAGGTCGTGCGGTTGTCTCAGCTGCAGAGGAGACTGGTCCTCAGCTACCACACTGTCTGTCAAGCTGCTAGTCAGCAACACTGAGAGACAAGGGGCTGGTTTAGACTGGCTGTAAAGACAGCAAGTGGGAAAGCGACGGACGAACAAGCAAAGCGGATGGACAGAAGTTTCTTAATGGGAAAATCACAGTGATGAAAGGAGAAGGGAAATCTGCTTTGTAACAAAGAAACACACACAAACAGTAGCAGAGTTAGAGGACACACATTCTTCCGGGTTTTTCTAGTGAAGCTTAACACATGCCATGCCCCTGAAAGGTAAGCCTGTGGTAACGTATCCAAGTTCACGCATACAATTCAATAGGTCCGACTCATTCCACAGAAATAATCCAAACTATGGAAAATTATTTTTAAAATGTATCTATGGTTTCTCATGATGGAAACTGGAAGCCATTTAAGCAAACATTGGTAATGGAAAAGGCGGCTACATTACAGGGTGTCTATCACTAAACTTACTACAGAGACACAGAAATCTCTAAACAGCACCAGTAGGATGGCCCAGGATGTGTGCTCTGAATCAGTGGTAGGAATAATAAGCTTTTCCCATGAGGCAAGGTGGTTTGACCTGCAGCAAAGTATGCCTGCTATTGTGTAAGGGGCATTCTTGTTATAGACCAAGGAAAACTGGAGAGACAAAACAAGTCTGTTCAGGGTGCATCGTAGGTGCTGGAGGGAGTGTTTGTCAGTTGGTTATTGTGAAAAAGGAGATAAGAATGTTTCTGGGCTGACAGATACTACTGTGCCTTGACTGTTAGATCCCAAAAGAAGAGCTAGCAGAACCTGAAAGCTTTTCAATTTTTCTAAAGAAGGCAGTGTCCACCAATATGTCATCAGAAAGCCCTTAAAGAAGGGAAGAAGTCCGGGATCAAAGCGCCTAAGATTCAGCATCCTGTTGCTAGCAGTGTACGCCCTGCAACACAAATGCAAACACACTGCTCTGAGGAAACAACCCATCAAGAAAGCTCAGGAGGAGGCTACAGAATGTGCCAACGCTATGACTGAGAGAGTGGGGACAGAGTTCCAGGAACAGATGGCCGAGAGAGTGGAGCTGGCCTCACTCGGTGCTTCTGCTTCTAGGTCAGAGCCCAGTCAAACGTACGTCTTCAAGAGTAACAGGCGCCTACACTTCCGTCAAGTTTCTCTGTAGGGAAAATGGCTGTGCTCATCGCACTGGTTCTGTTTTTCCACTTGATTGGTTCGTGAGCTCCTTGAAGGATTCTCTCATGTCTTTCTCCCACTACCGTATCCCCAAACCTTATCTCGGCCCAGGGTCTCTGACTTCCCTTACTGCATGTGTAATAGAGATGGCTTTGGCTTCCCTTCACAGAAGCATGTGTGACACCCGGAAAGGACTGGAGGAATCTCAAACTCAATTACTTCCTTGCCTACCATGCCTACACCATTGCACATGGCGGCAACATTCCTTCTTTAAGCAGCTTTATCTCTCGCTGTCTTTCCCACTACAGCTCTTTCTCCAGTCCTAGGACACACAGGGTCCCTGGGATGCCATAGCCTTGTGTTAATATTAATTATTTACATTGCTCTTTAAAAAAAACTCCTCAGGAGGGGGCTGGGATTACAGGCGTGCTCCACCACATCTGGCTGTCTCTTTGTTCTGTGGACACTGTTCAACTACATTCTACATTTCTTCACAGACACTGCTAACAACATATATTTCTCATGTTATTATTTTAACTCTTACAATGAGCCTGACAAAAGCCGATGTTCATCCATATGATATTTATCCAAATGGAATGGAATGGATATATATATATATATATATATATATATATATATATATATATATATATATATATATATATATAATACAAGTGCCTACATGCATGTAGTACCTGTGGAGTCCAGAAGAGGGCATCAGATCACCTGGAACTGGAATTATACAGATGGTCAGGAGCCCTCATGCAGATGCTCTGTGAGCGGCCAGCACTCTTATCCATTAAGCCATGTCTCCAGCCCCAGAATCAGAAACTTAAAAAAAAAAAAAATTCGGTAACTTGCTGAAACCACTCAGGGAGTCTGCGACAGGAATGTCGTTTCAGTTTAAGGACTCGGACTCTGGATCTTGGAACTTTGCCGTTTTCATTCAGTATCAAATTCTTCAGGCTCCGGACATGGGGCTGATTACCCAGGGAAAGATCAGTAAATGTTTGTGTCCTGATTTACTTTGTGATCAGAGTGGAAAAGAAAATGATGAGGATATGTGGTTCTTCTCACAAACCAACCAATACAGCTGTAGCTCTTCGTGCAGCCCTGGTTGACCTGGAACTTTCCATATTAACCAGGCTGGCTTGAAAACTGTGGTGATGTTGCTGCCTCTGCTTCCCAGAGGCTGGGATTACAAGTGTGTGGCCACCAAACCCAGCAGGCGCTACTTCAGATACTGATCTAGTCAAGACACTTAGCCCCCTTGAGAGTCAGGTGAAACTAGGGCTTACAGAGAGACAGGGCAGATTCCTGACTCCACCCTGGCTCCCCGCCATATTTCACAGTCCTCCAGTGTAGATACAGATGCCATCTCTGGTAGTCAACACCCTTAGACCATGAGCACTAAAGAGACACTAGAAGTGAAGTGAACCTCATTCGCCCCTGGACCCGCATTGACCGTCCTGCAGGATGGGACACAGGCAGACACTCTTTTTCTGGACCTCAACTAATATGAAGCAACTATGTGTGTTAAAAAGGAAACTGAGAACCCTTCTGGTGGCATCAGCATCTTCAAGGGCAAATCACCGCCCAGAAAGTTCAGGTCATAGAAACACCTCTAACTGGAAAATGCAACCTTTCCCTTTTGACAGGCACACAACGCTCCAGCAGTACACACCCTATTCCTGTTCATGCCCAACCCCCCATCCCCACTTCTATCACGTGCTTCCACCAAAATCAGATCCTCATTGGCTCTTCACTTACTTGGTCTACAAAGGCACCTGGCGTGGATATGAATGGAGCTGGATATGTTGCAAAAATGAATGCCGTTGCATTTTCTCCTACGACGAGCAGTTTTCCGCCAGCAAAGGCCATGAGTCCATCTGTAGAAGACAGAGCTCAGGGACATTAGTGTTTTCTGGAAAGGACTAGAGGAAGGTGTCCTAGTCAGCTTTAACTGCCAACATGGCGTCGCCTAGGGTGACCTGAGAGGGGACTCTCACCTGGGAGACGACCAGGTCAGGCTGGCCTGTGGACATGTCTATGAGGGAGTATCCTGCTCGTTAATTGACAAAGGAGGGTCCGTCCCACTGGGGTGGGGGCACCGTGTTCTTCAAGGAGTTCATTCTAGGCTGTATAAGAAAGCTTTCTCTAAATGAGCCTGTGAGAAAGCCAGCACGCACCATCCCTCCATATTTCCTGTTTCAAGTTCTTGCTTTGAGTTCCTGCCTTGACTTCCCTCGGCGAGGCAGCGTGGTCTGCGAGTTGAAAGGAATACTCTCCTCTATCACAGTAACAGAAATCAAGGGAGAAGAGAGACCCATGCTTGGGCTTGAGCAAATCCGTAGAAGCCAAGCAGTCTTTAGATAGTCTTAGAGACCCCGCCCCCAGGAGAACCCCGGGATGATGAATCAGAAGCAGAAAGCCCATGGGTGGCCTGGTGCTTCATCCTAACTTGGGCAGAATCCTTAGAGTGTTCTGGAAACCAATCTTCTTTGGGCGAGTGGCTGTGGGGGATTCTTGGAATTTTCAGACTAAAGATTTTGATCTAAAACCAAAGTGTGACTTTAACTTGTGCTAAGAGGAGGTCATAGCTCCTCGGATACTCTTTATTGCTCCTTATAGACAGTGTGCCCGGATAGTGAAGATGCTATGGACGGGCCGTAGAGCCCTCAGAGCCAGGGAACCAGCATACACTGATACAGGCGGCACCCACACAGGCTTCTCTGTTGGCTGCTGGTTCCCTGGGTTTCTGGTCTGACATCGAATCTCCCTTAGACATTTAATTCTCTGACAGACACGGGAGAGAAGCCCCTATGTAGAACCTGTTTCCCTAGGGTTTGGATTATCAGTGTCTTCAGTTTGCCACTCAGAATTCTCTGAGGCTCCTCTCGGGTTGAATAGTTGGTGCTGCAGAACACTGAGATTTCTTAGCCCTGAGGACTTTGGGAGTCCCTCGTTTTCCAGAGGAGGAAACTGAGACCTACCTGGTCTGATGCCTTATTTACTTACTCATTATTTATTCTGAGACAAGGTTTCATGCTGGCCTGGAATTTGTTTTATAGCTGAGAATGACCTTGAACTCCTGACCATCCATCCTTCCTCAACCACTAGGGCGATGGGACTACAAGCATGTGCCACCTTGCTTCATTCCAAAATGATTTAAGTCACTGAGCTAGTAACTGTCATGGCCATAGCTCAGTCCTGGGCCTGTGATTGCGGGGGGGACATTTTCCTGAGGGATCCTGGGCAGACACCCTGGCTGTTTGCTCCCATTCAGCCTGTCTCTGGCTGTTCTTCTCCAAAAGCATCTTCCCTAATGCCTACTCTAGATATTTACAGGGCCACAGCTTTCACAACTGCCTATGTTCATATTGCAGTACAGGGTGGACCTGAAATTAGTCTCTATAAGAGGTGCCACCCCTCCTTAAGATTTATAGTTTGGCATCTAGAGAGGTGGCTCAGCAGTTAAGAACTGAGGCTGCTCTTCCAGAGAGGATCTGAGTTCCCACACCCTCATGGTATCTGTCTCACAATGGTCTATAACTCCAGTCTGATTCCTTTCTCCTGGCCTCTGTGAGCAGCAGACTCTCGAGTGGTGCGCAGACATATGCACAAGTTAAAAAAAACAAACCCAACATACACGAACATCTTTAGATTAAAAAAAACAACAGTTTCACAGATTTTATTAAAGGGCTTTATAGGGGTTGGGGATTTAACTCAGTGGTAGAGCACTTGCCTAGCAAGCGAAAGGCCCTGGGTTCGGTCCTCAGCTCTGGACAGAAAAAGAAAAAGGGCTTCATAAAGTGGCCCCATTGTCACGATGCTTCCTGTCCTTGCTCTGTCTCACAGCCGGCTGCCAAGAGTTCAGACTCTCACAGGATGCCCCACCAGCCCTCCAAATCTTTGGACTCAGGTTCAGGACTCACCATAATAAATGCCAAAGACCGTTGCAGCCCCAACAAAGGCTCCCAAAAACTGGGCTCCCACATAAAATGGGAACTTGAACCACTCCATCCTTCCAAAGACGCACATTGCAAAAGACACAGCTGGGTTGATGTGGCCCCCTGCAAGGAAGAGGAGACAGTCAGGCCAGAGAGTGGGCGTGGGGAGAGGGAAACAGAGACACGGGTGAGTGTTGGGCGAGGGAGAACTAATAATCTGCGGCATCATTAAACACAGTTTCAGCTAGTTATCTGTATGAGAAGGAACTCGGACATTTAAACACTTGGTGTAAGTAGATCATTTTCCTAGAAGTGGAGTTTTAGCTGTCAGTTAAAGAACACAAGTAACTTGTCATAAACTATGACTGTGAATATACAGTAAGATGGATGAGGTTTAAATACACATCTAACAAATTCTCTAGCACATGCCTAGAGGCTGTAAAGCCACTCTTAGCGCTGGGAAAAGCTGCTGTCCTGGTGGGTCCCCTTGTGCCTGTTCTAGAGGTGACTGCCATGTCACAATGCATCCTTCTAGGTCCCTCTGTGTGAACAGTGTGTTTCTTCTCACGCAGAAATGTGGCAACGGCTCCTTTAACACAACCCAAGCCATGGGTAACGAAATCAACTTCCTGATTCCCAGCTACTTATAAGATCAGAGAGAAGGTTTGCTCTGTGCAATGCCACAGATGTTCCCATGTGGCTTTGGACTCAGCTGCGATATTTACTGGGTGATTTGCCAGATCTTGTCGCTGTGGTATTATTTAGACGTAAGAACCTAATGGGGCAGACTCTGCTGTAGTTAACTGGTGAACAAACAGAGAAACGGGAGCTTTCTCCAGTCAGTGAGTAGTGGAGCCAAACTTCAAGTCCAACTTTACCTGAATTTAAAAGCCAAGTCCCATTAATTCACATGTAGACTTCCTTTAGCTCATTTATAAAGATTTCTCTGCCTTGGGGCTGGAGGGATAGCTCAGTGGTTGGGAACTCATATTGCAGAGGATTCGGGTTTGATCCCCAGTACCCACTCGGTGGATAGCTCAAAACATCTGTAACTCAGCTCCAATGTCTCCAGTGTCCTGTTCTGGACTCTGCATGTGTGTGCACTTACACACACATCCTCCTCCTCTCCCCACATACATAGTTAAAAATAAATCTAAAAGCAAAAGTATCTGCCTTGAAAATTAAGTGCATTCACATTTAAGCATGTCAGAGATGCATGTGGGGGTATACACACACACACACACAGACACACACAGACACACACAGACACACACACACACACACACACACACACACACACACACACACACACACACATTTAAAAAATAGTTACCACCAGGCAGCCTACATACTTTGAGTAGCATGCTACATAATTAGGTGTGGTAAGCTCTGATTGGTTGGTTGGCACATTCACAATGGAGCAGGATGCTAACACTCCCTTATAACAGACTGATAGGGAAGCATTAATTAGGTGAACCTGAAGAACATGGATGGCATTTCCTGTGGAAGAGGGACCGAATTCACTTTCAAAGTGAGCACATTGAAATGTGGATGCTCCGGTTGGATGTGAACAAGAAAGATGCCAGCTCCTGATGATGGCAATGGTGATGATGAGGAAGGTGATAATCCTGAACCCTGGCCCTCATCAGAACCATGGTCAAGCATAGCTCGAGAAGCCCAGCCCCAATAGAGTCTCTAGCCCAAGGGCGACAATGGATTTTGACGGCTAAGCCACAAAGGTAGCCACAAGTACTTTATCTATGGGGTCTGCTTTTATGGGCTCCAGAAGCCAGCTTAGTAGGAAGGTTGGAAAGAGGAATTTGGACAAACACAGAGGCTGATGGGAAATTCCTGGAACCAGGCTGTATCTGTTCCTTTTCTTCCCGTGGCTGCATGGAGAGTCATTTAGTTAACACAGGGCAGGCGAGGGAAGATGGGCAGAGGATCCAATAACAGCCTACAGACCAAATGAAACGCCTTCCATTTCTAGACTTCAGAGGAGAGGAAGTTCCGAGCCTGGAGGAGTCTCTGAGCTTAGAGGAGTTGAATCTCTGACCATAGCAGATGAGTGAAGGCACCAGACAGGACAAAGGACATGGCTGATCCTCACTGATGGGGTAGACCCTATGATCTAAGGCAGACAGCCTGGAGGCACTCACTGTAGAAGGACAAGGGATACTTAAAAAATCACCTCTGATGAAAACCATCCCTCAGGAGTGCCTTGCCAAATGAGGCTTCTAGAACAAGCTCTCTTCTAAGATAAAATTTCCTGCAGATAGGTTTACACTGTGAAATCTCTGGCAAGCACTCTGAAGACCTAATTAGCCTCCGGTCTCAAGTGATGTCAGCCACTTGGTAGGCATCTTATATAAGGAAAGCATCAAGGGGCTTTGTTAAGACAATGCAGATGGCAGATATCTAGGGTCGGCTGGTTGGATGTCAGAGAGGGTAGATCTAGGAGGAAGCTTTGAAAACTAGTGAGAAGAAGGGGATAAGGGGCAACCAGAGGTTCAGAAATGGAGGAGGAGCAATGGCTGGAGTCCAGATGGGCTATAGAACTTCCTCCCTCCAGACAAGAGAGGCCAAGGCCAGAGCAGTGTAGTGGAAAGAACATGAGGCACCAGGGTCAGAGAGTCCTGCCCTCAAATACTGGTTCTGGCAAGGCTGCTTTAATGATCATATTCTCTACGTCAAACCCCACTCCCAGGAGGACAGCTGGAGTCCAACAGTCCCACCATGTGGATCTTGAGTGAGCTAAGTGAACTCTTCTAAGATTCTGTTCAAGGCAAACTCCTTCTCACCATCCTTGCACAATTCCACGATAGATATCTTACCCTTATCCTGTCTTCTAGCAAGGCTATTCTGCTTTTCTAATTAATTTGTTTACAAAATGTGCATCAAAAGTAGTTACTGGGCTAGAGAAATGGCTCAGTGGTTAAGAGCACTGACTGCTCTTCCAGAGGTTCTGAATTCAATTCCCAGCAACCACATGGTGGCTCACAACCATCTGTAAGAGAATCTGATGTCCTCTTCTGCTGTGTCTGAAGACAGCTGCAGTGTACTCATATACATTAAGTAAATAAATAAATAAATATATATTTTTTAAAAGTAGTTACCAATGTGATCCACTGAGATGCCTAAGAGGATAAAGTAAAGGCACTTGCCACCAACCCAAGTTCAAGTCCCTGAAACCCA
This sequence comes from Rattus norvegicus, assembly GCF_021556685.1. NCBI lineage: Eukaryota > Metazoa > Chordata > Mammalia > Rodentia > Muridae > Rattus > Rattus norvegicus. Next base: position 79,543,855 of record NC_141541.1, read on the forward strand.
TATGGTAAAAGGAGAGAACTTTTGGCCTCAATGACATGTGTGTGTGTGTGTGTGTGTGTGTGTGTGTGTGTGTGTAACCTACATACTTTGAGTAGCATGCTACATAATTAGGTATGGTTGGCATGTTCACAATGGAGCAAGATGCTAAAACTCCTTTATAGTAGAATTTTTATACTTAAGAGTGAGAGGCCACTGACTCTATCAGTCAATGACCCCAAGATGGGATCACATTTATATTCATGTCCAGCATGCACTGGTCGTTCTTGAGTCTTCAAAAGGGTCTGTAACGTGCGTGCTGTCATCCAGTAAAGGATCATTGGCAGTATCACACCCCACAAGGCTTCAGGGAGTCTGGGCGTCATTCTTCAGCATTCCAGTGGCATATTTACCACAAGACCAGCCAGCTCCCCTTAAGGATCCTTTTCTCAGAGTAATTTTGCCCCTAATAGACCACTGAGGGTCAATGTTGCTCTGTCCCTTTGCCAAACGCAGGACTTATAGCAATTTAAGGACACTGTCAGCCCCATCTCTCTCTGTGGGATATGAAGACAATAGCACATTCCAACAGACTGTCGTTATAAGGGAAAGAGAGATGACTAAGGATGTCCCAGGCCCAGCATAGTGCCTAACATGCATTGAGTACAGTGTCTCAATGCCCTCTTCTGACCAGTTTTGCTTTAGTGCTTGGTACCCACCTGGGAATCTCCATGACTCAAAACACTGGGTACTACCTCCAGTCTCTAAGTTTCCAGACTACATTCAATAGCCTCCCAGCATTTTGCCTTGCAAAACCCTGCAGGTGGCCATTATCAACCTGGCCATTAGGGAAGAACTAGGTTAACGTTTTCTAGCTCAGATACACACTGTCAGGAAGATCGAGCAAGCGGATCTTACACAAGACCTGGCCTCTCTGATTGTAGCTGATAAAAGGTTCAGGGACATGCCTCTGCTGGTGTGACCTTTGCTTAGCTATCCACAAGCGTATCTGGGAAATGGCTTCCAAGCATGAGATTCATAAAGTAAAAAATACTGATTTCTGGACAATATACTGCAGCTGCCAAGGATGGCTTAGGTGTGAGTGCTAACCCTGCCTTTGCGTAAGCCACTCACCATTTGTTGGTATTAAAGTTTATCTCTAAAAAAGAGACCAATACATATTCTTGCAGGATTGTTGATATGTAATAAATAAAGCATGCAAAGTGGCCAATCCTGCTAGCACATTGGTTGTTAATAGTTGTGATAAGAAGTTCTACTGCATACCAGAGATACCAAATGTCACATAGAGAGCCATCACGACTGCCGATGCAAATCCAATATTGATAGTGATGATCCCGCCAAAACGTTCTCGACTGAGGACCGCTTGGGCAATAGAGCTACATCCAAGGACCTAGAAGGAAAGGACAAAACAACTCATTAAGGAAGTGGGCATGAGCACTGCCTAATGCAATATGCATTCACGATAACAAGGAGTTGTGTATGCATGTACGATTTAAGTCAAGTCCTGAGTTAAACTTCCTTAGATACCAAACAGTTCCAAGTATAATGCTCTGGCTGCCCGCAAGGCTACATCCAGGTTACAGATGAACGAATCTTACTAGGTGTGTACAATGTAAACATTTTGCCTATAATTTATTTATTTATTTATTTTTGGTTCTTTTTTTCGGAGCTGGGGACCGAACCCAGGGCCTTGCACTTCCTAGGCAAGCGCTCTACCACTGAGCTAAATCCCCAACCCCGAAAATTTATATATCAGGTAAGCTCATACCATGGTCTAGACTCCTCAAAGGGATGAAAAAAAGAAGATTCCAAATTTAGGAGTGTAAAAATTATATACAAATAACTTCTTCATAGTGATGAACTGGTTCTATCAAACTTCTGTGAGGTTGTCTTAGGAGGCCCATTGGAGAAATAGAATTTATACATGAGACATTCAGCACACACAGGGTGATTTCAGCTTACCCCCCCTCAAAGGCAGAAGACAGAGTATAAACTGGTGGTCTTTGAGTACCACTGTCCACCCATCTTGTTTGCAAATTACTGGACTTAGGAGAAGCACAAGTGCTTGGCCTCTGGAGGGAAGCCCTTGACATGCACATCGAAAGTGAGACTTTGACTTGATCCACAGCCTTAGTGCCATAGTCTATATTAAATGGTAAATCAAGCCACAATAGCAGTGTATTAATTCCCTTTCTGAGCTCCATTCCACAGCCTAACTTTCCCCCCTAGGATCCACATCATTGCTACTGTCCAAACTAAACTCACATTTGTGCCTTTGTCTTTGTAATCTGAAGCCAATCGAATGCCGAGTATAACTTCTGAACTAAGTGAACAGCATCAGCGTCGTCCTCAGAAAGTAGGGTTGGATATTATTGTCATCTGAGATGAGCGACTCCAGACAACCAGGGCAGAAGCGGCTGCTACTCTCCAAACAAGAGTCCTTCCCTGCTACATATGCAGCTGGAGCCATGGGTCCCTCCATGTGCATTTGTACCAGAAGATGACCTTGTTGGGCATCAGTGGGAGGGGAGGCCCTTGGTCCTGTGAAGGCTTGATGCCCCAGTGTAGGGGAATGCTAGGACAATGATGCGGGAGTGGGTGGGTGGTGGATGGGTAGGTGAGTGGGTGGGTAGGGGAGAACCATTGTAGAAGTATGGGGGAGGGGGTGGGTTAGGGGGTTTTCTGAGAGGAAACCAGGAAGGGGGATAATATTTGAAATGTAAATAAACAAAATAACCAATAAAAAAAATAAATAAAATGAGTCTTTCCCTGGTTATGATTCTGCTGCACAACTCCTAGTGTAGGTCCAGCGGGAACAGAAAAAGTGTGGACTGGCTTGAATGTGTCCAGAGAGACCTCTGACCTGTCTGATTTCACTCTGGTAAGCATTCTGTCCTAGATGTTGAAATTGTCTTGGAGGAAGCAACAGGAAGGGACATTGTGAATCACACTACAGGCTGAGGGAGAGGGACAGAGGGAAAGGTGAGCTCTTAGTGGCTTCTGGGACCCTCACCCTGCTGTGCCCCCAAGCCCTCTTTCACCTTTTACTCATATTCAGAAGTGTCCTCGCCAGGCATCCTCTCATCATCCTAACCCACTCACTGCCTGCTGGACTCAGTCCATAATCGACTGGAAGGTCAGAAGACCATGCGGGCATTGAGTTTCACCTCTGCAGAGCTACCTAAGACGTAAGATCATATTTGTGTTGTGGATGAATCCTAGGTTCAGGCAGGTTTGGCAGGGCATTTCGTTTCTGCTCCACTGGAAGTAACTGGAGCATTCACATGTCTGCCTTGTGGGTGGTACTGGCTGCTCACTGAGGCTGTCACTGGAGTGCAGAGCAGAGTGCCTACGATTGTCTTCTGCACGGTGGCTTGGCTTGTTCATAGCATGCCGGTTGGGTTAAAAAGGTGAGCGTCGTGCAGCCCCAGAGTCTATGATCTTAATTTCTGTACCACGTGCCTGGCAGTCTGTCCCATTTTGATAATTCTGAAACTGGATAGCAGACAGAAGGAATCTATTGTAGGTATTTTTATTTTCTTCCTACACTACACATACATGGAGAAAGGAAACATACACACATTAAATACGTTGGCCTCTGTATCTATTAGTGTCTAATATGTTTGTGTCAAATCATCAGACTGTTGCTTTTTCTGTTGGGTGTGAAAGCTCTTTTCATGGTTGTGTAAGTGAACACATTGCTTCTCAAACTCAACTCCCCCCCTCCACTGAACAACAACAATCGTTCCTCAGGCTTGCTTCATGGGGCTTTTCAATAAAGGTTTAGACGCTAATGAAAAGCGCCATTCAAACAGCAAAGGGAGATCATAAATGCAAATGCAGGAACTGTTTTCAATGTAAACGCAAAAGGGAAGCTAAGAGCCAGTGATTTCGAATAATTGAGTCCACAAACTTAACCATGAACTCACTTCCTGGCAATAACAAGCAGGGGCTGGGGGAAATGCTTAGGTCAGGCCTTGGAAATAGTTTTTTGTGTTGTTGCTTCTACCATAGCAGCAAATGTGGGGGAGGGGCAGTTGCAAAGCTTCAAGTCGGTTTGGTTTGTTTTCCTTGTCTTTCCAAAGTTCATTTTTATGTGTGTGCTACTGCTCTGGGTAGGACTGTGACAATAACAGAGCGAGTCCTGGTTTCATTAGCAGATTTTTTTTTTTTTAATGCCTTTGAGGGCAAGAGAAAGTTTCAATAGAAAAGATAGAAACCATTCAAAAGGGCAGACTGGTGGTTATTTGGAGTGTGAGGTGGGTCCCTCTATTACTAAGCCACTAAGCCAAACATTCTGGAGTTAGCTTGCCCTCCTCGAGCATCCACAGCAATGTTCTTAGACTTTCCTGAACCTTCTGTCTATAGCCTCTGCCCAGAGTCCCCGTGATCCTCCAGCTATTTAATGGAGCTAGATGCCCGGCTATGGTTGTACTCCAAAGTCTCTCTACTGCCCAAGAAAATCACTGCATATCCGGGCTCTCCATTGCTTTGTCCCATGGAGTCCCCGCCCCCCACTTCTGCCCCAAACAGGTCTACAGTGTTGCATGCCAGCATCTTTGAGTTCTTGGAACTGGAACCTGCCACTCCAACCTCCACATACCTGCTCACAATGTGCCTTTCGCTTCATTTGCTTCTCCAAGCCCCATCTGTTCTTAATTCTGAACTAAAATTCTGCCTGCTTCGAGCACCCACCGCCCCTCACTGAGCCCCATTGCCCTTTCAAATACTTCCAAATGCTGCAGTCCTTACACATCACACTATGTTGAGACGCTCCATCAAGACCAGTGGTTTTCAACCTACGGGTTGCAACCCCTTTCACAGGGGTCGCCTAAGAACATCGGAAAACACAGATATTTACATTATGATTCATAACAGTAGCAAAATTAGTTATAAAGTGGCAATGAGATAATTTTATAGTTGAGGGGTGCACCACAAGGATCTGTATTCAAGAGTGTGGCATTAGGAAGGCTGAGAACCACTGCTCAAGATTATTGTCCCCTGGATATAGAGTTCAGTTGGTAGTAGAGTGATTACTTAATATACAGAAGTCCTGGGTCCAGCCTTCAGCACCTCACAAAGGCATGGTGGTGCCTACCTGTGATCCCAGGATCCCGTGAGAGTCACATGGAGGTAGAGACCATGAAGAGATTCTCATCTACCTGTCTGGTCCTGTGAGACAATGTCTCTACACTCTCCCCAAAAGGCCATAATGCTATTATGTCTGCCAACTCTGTTTATTCTTCTAATACTCATGCTAAAATAATTCTTGATGAAAGAATACGATAGCCAAGCACAAACAAAACTTTTTCTTGCAATCATGATTGCAAAAGTGGGGGAAAAGTAAGCTTAGGGTAGGATGATTAAAAAAAAAAAAAACAACAACAACAAAGAGGTGTGATTTCTAAGGAAGATTATTTGGAAGTTCCAAAAGTCACAGTTTGAGTCACAAGCTTGTGACAAACCATTTCCCGAACACAACATGATGAGATGAATTTTATGAATCGCTGAGGGCAGTAAGAAGGAAGAAGGAAGGCTGAGCCCTCATTGTCTTGTTGTTGTTGTCATTGCTGCTGCTGCTGCTGCTGCGACCCTTCTGGAGGGTCTCATCTATCTATCATTTCCTTTAAAGTATCAAACAAGATGTCCCAGGGCTGGCGAGATGGCTCAGTGTTTGAAGCACCCGCAGCTCAAGTGAGAGGACCTGATCCCTAGAACCCACAGAAAGCTGGGTTTGGTACCACATACCTGTACCCAGGCTCCTGTCTCCAGGTGGGAGGTAGAGACAGGAGAATCTCGAAACCTGAAGCTTGGTGACCAGCTAGCCTGGCATATACCAGGAAGAGTAACAGAGAGACCCTGCCTCAAACAAACGGGATGGTGAGGGCCTACATCTGAGACTGCCGTGTGCTCCCCACACCAACACACCACAGAACCAGCTGTGTCATAAGCTATGCCCAGTACTGGCCAGCATTTGGGGGAGCTATGCAGGATTAATATCTGTATTAATTCCTTTTTGTTGCTATAAGATAACATGACCAAAAGCAAGTTATGGAAGGCCACAAAGGGGGACTCCACAGCAACGAGACTTTTTTTGTGTGTGAGTTAAGTACTTTCCATACATTAGCTCCTTGGTCCTCCCTGGGGCTGCGTATTGGATCACTTGTCACCATTTACAGATGTGGAAGCCATAGGTGAGAGGGGATAGGAGAGCTCCTCGGGTTCACACAAACAGGGAGAGGCTGGACCAAGGTTTGACTTCTTACTGCTTTGACTGTGTGATGGGTATAAGAGGAACACTTTAGAACCCATGTAGTGTGGGCCACACAAGGCCAGGTACTTGGCTTCCTCCCTGTAATTAGTTCTGGTTTAAGAAAAAAGTCTGGGGGTTGGGGATTTAGCTCAGTGGTAGAGTGCTTGCCTAGCAAGCACAAGGCCCCGGGTTCAGTCCTCAGCTCAAAAAAAGAAAAAGAAAAGAAAAGAAAAGAAAAGAGAAGAAAAGAAAAGAGTCTGTGGCTGGAGAGAGAGCTGAGCAGAACACACGCTGTTCTTGCAGAAGACCAGGGTTCAATTCCCAGCAACGAGGCTGAAGAGCTCACAATCACCCGTGACTCCTTCTTCGGTAGATCTGAGGCCCTCTTCTGGCCTCCAAGGCAACGTACACTAATGTACACATTCACACACACACACACACACACACACACACACACACACACACACACACACACACACTTTAAAGAGCTAACTGTAGTCTGAGTGTCTGAGCCAGAGCCAGGTCCTCTGGTCCCCCAGGTGCTTTGTGGGACAGAACCGCTGTTTCTCTCGTTCTCTGGGTTCTCCTTAGGAGAACACGATGAGTATTTACACCCATCTTTCTAGACAGTAAGTTTTTCAACTGCAAAAATAAAGCTTTTACAGTTGCAGCAAAAAAAGAAAAAAAAGTCATAAAGAGCTAGAACTTTCATCTGGACATTCTGGTTAAAAGGGAAGCTTTCTGGAGGCTCATACCTGAGAGAACAGGCCTCATTGAGAAGACCCTATGTTAAGACAGACTTGTACAGAGAGTGAAATCTTCAACTTGGGAGTTGGTTAGAGAGCCAAATGGCCAACCCCAGTGACCTCAAAGTAGAAAAGATGTTTATCAACTAACTCGGGCCCCAGAAATCAGAGATGATTCAACTCCTTTATCATGGCAACTGGGCTGAGAAGCAAAACGTGCTCCCATTCTGATTCACAGAGGACACCTACATCCCTCTCCTCTGCCCAGAGGTTCAGCATGATGAGAATTTGATCCTGATTTCAGAGGCCAGAATAATGAGCTGATTAGGCACTGGTTTGTAAAGGCCGCGTCATTAGGATAAGCTTCGGCCCCTGTGCTATGTGAGATGCCATGTAAGATGCCCGCTGCTGAGAATGGTTCTCCCTATCCGCGCAGCCCCCTTGCATCCACCGCAACCTCTGTCGCTTTCAATCTGGAAGCTCCACCAAGCCAGAGGAGCCTGGGGACCGGTGTGTCTCCTAGGTTTATTCCAGGGTCCGTGATTCTCAGGGCACTACTCTCTACAAAGCACCTGACCACGAGGTGTTCCTCAAACATGCCCCAGCTCCCCTTAACATATTCTATTTCCCCCTTTACAGTCAGCCTGGAGGCTTCTGCCAATTCCTGCTTGAGCTGGTTTAACCCCCAATCTCACAAGTGCATCTAGAAAGGCCAGAATGCTCTCCTCCACCCGTGAACCACTGTTACTCACAGCACAGCACTTCACAATGTTCTTCAACATCCGGAAGAGACACATTTCACTGGGGCCAGTGCTTTCATGGGGGAGATTTGGTTAAGAGAGTGTACAGGGGCATACAAAGAGTTTCAAACATAAGAGATATGCCTCCTTCCTTGCCCACACTTCATATTTTATTCTCCAGAGTAACGATAATGTTATGTTTGGGGTCAGTGAAATAGCATAGCAGGTACAGGTGCAGGATGCCAAACCTGATGATGGACTGAGCTCAGTCCCAGGCACCCATGATAGAAGCTGACACAAGCTAGAATTATCACAGAGAAAGGAGGCTCTCCTGAGGAAATGCCTCTGTGTAATCCAGGGTGGTGCCATCCCTGGGCTGGCGTACTGGGCTCTATAAGAAAGCAGGCTGTGCAAGCCAGTAAACAGCACCTCGCTATGGCCTCTGCATCAGCTCCTGCCTCCAAGTTCCTACCCTGTATGAGTTTCTATCCTGACTTCCTTCGGTGAGGAATAGCAATGTAGAAGTGTAAGCTGAATAAACCCTTTTCTCCCAACTTGCTTCCTGGCTATGATGCTTTGTGCAGGAATAGAAACCCTGGTTAAGGGGCCTAGAGAGATGGCTCAGTGGTTAAGAGCACTGACTGCTCTTCCAGAGGTCCTGAGTCAAAATCCAAGCAAGCATATGGTGGCTTACATCATCTGTAATGGGATCTGATGCCCTCTTCTGGTGTGTCTGAAGACAGCTACAGTGTACTCATATAGATAAAATAAGTAAATTGAAAAGCAAAAGAAAAGAAAAGAAACCCTGGCTAGGACAGAAGGAAAGAATCAAGTTGTTCTCTCATCCCACACAAGCTCACTACGTGTAGCATGCTTCCACACTCACCTGAGCATGTGCACACGTATGCACTCATACCTTAAAACATATCTTTAAAAAATAAAAACTGCCCCAGCTCCAAAAAGAAAAAAAAGGGCTGGAGAGATGGCTCAGTGGTTAAGAGCACCGACTGCTCTTCCTGAGGTCCTGAGTTCAAATCCCAGCAACCACATGGTGGCTCACAACCATCTGTAATGAGATCTGATGCCCTCTTCTGGTGCATCTGAAGGCAGCTACAGTGTACTCATATACAATAAAATAAAATCTTAAAAAAATAAATTTATAAATTTAAAAAAAAAAAAAAACAAACTGTCTTTATACATGCTGCATCTTCCCCAAGTCTGAGGGTGTGGAGAAGCCAGCATCTCGGTAATCCCTGGCTTCTCCTTTCTTAGCAGGTAATGGGAACCCTGTCACCAAAGAAAAATCAGGTGAGCTCACTTCCGGAAACTAGAAAAAAAAAAAGAAGTAGCTCCCTTTCGAGAGTCAACAATAACAACAACAACAGGCTTTCTGAGTCCAAAAGAAAAGATGATATTCCCAAGCAGGGTCTTTTTGCTGGACTCCAGGTGGCTCCAGAGGCTGCAGCTTCTAGATCTGTGTCCCATGCACAGCCACCCTCCCACCCGCCTGCCTGCCTGCCCGCCTGGCAGATCTTCTTGGAAACTAAAACCTTCCAGGGAAGAAGCCTGTCCCTTCACGTTAGTGGCTGGCAGAAAAAAAACAAGAGCAGTTGCTGCCTGAGGGCCAAGGACCTGAACAGAACCAGTTTTGAGCAGAGGAAACATGAGGTGGCTTCCGATCCGTGGTCGCCCATCCCATCTTGAGAAGAAACAAACACAGAGCTGTTTCTTAGGGGTTCTTAGGGGATAGTGTTCTGCAGCAGGTTTCCTTCTGTTCATCTTCTGTTTTTTTCTACTTCACAAAAATATATAATGAATTAGCTTTCGAGAGGCTGAGGTAGCCTGGGCTGACCTTGAACACAATGCTAAACCAGGGTTGACCTTGAACTGCTGATCAGTCTGCCTCCACAAGGCTCAAATCACAGGTGTGGACCGCCGCGCCCAGTTTGCATGGTTAGGAGTGGAGTAGAATTGGGATTCACACCCAGTTTATGTGGTGCTAGGAATGCAATGCCGGATTCCTGTCTGCTAGGCACCCACTCCACTGACGGAGCCCTAGCTCCAGGCCATGATAATCTCTCAGTAGCAAAAGAAAATCAGAGGAAACACTCCACAAGGCCCAACGTAAGAAAACCTCAGGAAGCTCAGCATGAAGGGAGTGGCTATGAGAAATACAAAGCAATACCAGCACCAGCACGTGGGAGCAAAGGCAGGTCTCCATGAGTTCGAGGCCAGCCTGGTCTAGAGAAACGCCCCCTCAACAAAACAAATAAATGCAAAGATGGAGAAAGTCACGCAGTCCATTTCCAAAAACAGACCACAAGAAAGACAAGGTGACAAAGGTAATAACCTCTATGACTGGCAAAAATGGCAGGTCTTTATACTGAAGATGAAGAATGAATATATATTTAGTCATGTAATAGAAAAAAATCTTAGAATTAATTTTTTTGAATTCTAATATTATCTACCAAAGACATATAGTTTTTTAAGGACCTCAAGGCTGATAACAGACCTGAAACAGAAACAAGAGAAACCTGGAAGACGCCTGCCTATTATAAAGTCACTAGTTGGTCACTTAGCAAGGAGCACATCCACACAGAGGTGGAGGCACGTTTGTCCCATGTCTACTTTTCCAGCAGGAGCAAGGAGCAGACAAAGATTTCACTTGTGTGGCGGTTTCTCATACCAGGTGAAAATGTAGGGGGGAGTGGCTCTTTGACATGTGCACACAAGACAGTCCTGAGGCTTGGGACACTCTGGCCACCACGCGCTCAACACACCTGGTGTCAGCAAATCCCAAACAGGTACAATTGGTCACTCAAGTGAGAAATGGCATCCAATAACATAAACTGTATCCAGAAAGTGAGGGCAGAGCAGGAAGAGCTTAGCAAAAGCACTCGGTGGCCTAGGGCTTCAGGAACACTGTCAAGCTGTAGATAGTTAACAGCAGCACACTGGACAGGTTGATATTGAGAACTTAATCCTAATTAATATTGTAATAAAATAGGAAGTAACAACTCATTTTTTCTTTTTTCTTTTTTTTAAAGATCTATTTATTTATTATATATGAGTACACCGTAGCTATCAGACACACCAGAGAAGAGGCATCAGATCTCATTACAGATGGTTGTGAGCCACCATGTGGTGGCTGAGATTTGAACTCAGGACCTCTGGAAGAGCAGTCAGTGCTCTTAACCACAGAGCCATCTCTCCAGCCCCTACTGTTTTTTAAATTAGAAAATGAGTCAGTAGTTGAGAATAAGTTTTGACTGATAGAATCAACAAAATAAAAGGAGAGAGGGTTTGAAGGGATGTGCCCGTGGGAGGAGGTGGGAAACTGGAATGTGTGGGATTGTTTCCTTGAAGGGAATTATCAAAGGAGAAATAAAAGTTGTTCTGTCTTTTTAAAATCACTAAAAATGATACTGATGGGGAATTGCGATATGAAACAAGATTAATGGGAGGGAACGGAACGGGCGATCAGAGTTAGGACCTTAAAGAGTTTCAAAAACACCAGGCAAAGCACTCAAAGCACACAAAGGCCCCACGAGGGAGGCAGACGGGGGTGGAGGAGCCTGTAGAGGCAGTGGGAAGACGGACCGGTCAGAACAGATACTACCAGAGCGGAAAGCAAAGAAGCCGGTGTGAAAGCTGTAAAGCATGCTTGGCCACAAGGCTCAGGAGAGATTGTAAGAGCCAGAGAAAGCTATGTAGATTCGTTTCAAAATTGTTGCTTTCAAAAATGATAGTTTTGAAAGTATTAGCCACATTGAAATCTATATGTAAGACAGCAAATGAGACACAATGTCTTTATCTTTCCCTTTCTTTTCTAATTTATTGGGGGCTGTTTGTTTGTTTGTTTGTTTGTTGAGAAGGGTCTCCTATGGCCCTGGTTGGCTTCACGCTAACCATGGAGCCGAGAATAACCTGAAATCCTGAACCTCCTTGACTTCACCTCCCAAGAACTAGGAGCGTGGGTGTGTGCCCCACACTTGGCTGAATTCCTTAGATAAAGATACTGATTTCCATCAAGAACAAAAATCTAAACTGAACCTCTGACTTTCAAAGACATCTTCCCTCTCCTCATGTCTCCTCTTTCTCTCTCCCCCAGTGTATGTATATGTGTGTATGTGTGTATGTGTGTGTATGTGTATGTATGTATGTGTGTATGTGTATGTGTGTATGTGTATGTATGTATGTGTGTATGTGTATGTGTGTATGTGTATGTGTGTATGTGTGTATGTGTGTATGTGTGTATGTGTGTATATGTGTATGTGTGTATATGTGTGTGCATGTGTATGTGTGTATGTGTGTATGTGTGTATGTGTGTATATGTGTGTGCATGTGTATGTGTGCGTATGTGTGTGTATGTGTGTGTGCGTGTGTGTGTGTGTGTGTGTGTGTGTGTGTAGAAGGTAAAGGCACTTGCTGCCAAATCTGACAACATAAGTTCAATTTCTGGGACCCCCACGGTGGAAGGCAAGAACTGGCAAAATTTACTCTGGTTTCCACATGTGTGCATGACCACACATATAAAAGATAAAGAAATAAAATACAATAAAAATCAAGCATTTTGCAAAATAGGAGAGAAAGAATTCCAACCCATTTCAGGGGCCTAAAGCAACCTTAGTAATAAAAGTAGACAAGGACAATATACATAAAATATGATGTTGGGGATAGTGAGATGCTCTGTGGTTGAGAGCACTGGCTGCTCTTCCAGAGGAAGGTTTGGTTCCCAGCATCCACATGGCGGCTGACAACCACCTGCAACCCTGGCTCCAGGGAATTCAATGCCCTCTTCTGGAAACACCATGCATGCACATGATACACATACATATATGCAGGCAAAACAGTCGTATTCATACATATATAAAAAAACCAAATCTTTTAAAATTATGATCCTAACTTTAATAAAACAGTTAATTAGGGATTAGTATCAAGAATGGAGGACTTATTTGGTGCTAAAATTGTTTATCAACAGAATTGACCATATGAACAGATAAAGTGGACTCACTTGTTTATCTCAAAGACTTACATAAATTTATGTGCTTAATAACTGTAGAAATTGTACTCTTAAAAAGTTTTAAAATCAGTCCTAAGTAAGAATTCTTTTGAAGTTACTGTATTCTCCAGCATCCCCCAGGGATTATTATATTTAATAACCAAAGATCATGAAGTTGACAATAGAATGATAAATAACATTATTAAGGCTTCTACTGACATCACACAAGAAGCTCAAACTGCAAAAATGTGACAGAAGAAACCAAGTGTTTAAGGAACAGAAAGTAGCAAAGACTTCCTTAGCCTCTGAGGGAAAAATACTTGACAATAGGAAAAAAAAACTAACCCTATTTTAGAATGTATATGACTAATTCAAAGTATAAAATTCTAGTGAAAATCCAACTAATGATAGATCCACTTCCATGTTCACAGATGAGAAAACTCAGCATTCTGAACGTGTCAGTTGTATCTAGAGTGATGCATGACTTTAACTCATATTTTCTCTTAAGGAACTCAATAAGTTGATTCTGCAGTTCATACAGAGAAATAAAAGGTTGACAATGTTGACAGTGACAATTTAAAAAGTTGTCAGAAATATGTAATTTGTAACAAAAATATGTGGCATTTGTGCAAGTCTGGACATTAGTCACATTGTTCGATCTGATTGTCTATACACAGAAATGAAACACACACATATGTGACCTGGGATATGACAGAGATGACATCTGGGTCCATGAAGAACAGAAAGTCTGCTCAGAAATGAGGCTGGGCCAGCACTCTGTCTTTCCAGACAGGGATGACAGACACCTATTGTACAACACACATCAAAATAAAGAAGACTGACTCAGAGCTCTAAATATGAGTAAAAGAAGCAGTTGACCTTGATAAGCCATAGGATATCTTTAGTGTCTGATTCTAAAATATCCACATCCTATAACTGGGAAGAAAATATTTGAAATCCCAAAGAGAATTGGTCAGAAGACAAGAGCAGGGAGCATGCATTGTCCTGAAATACATGTGTCTTCACAAGGAGAGAAAAACCTGATGGTTCAGTGTGTGAAAATGAGCATCATACCAGGCTAGATGAAAATTACTACTGAAGTTCTCTGTCCTATCTTTCAAGTGAGTGAGGGGGAAAAAAGGAGGAAAACAGGACATTAGCACCTGCTAGCATTCTGTCTAAGCTCCACCTCCTGGCAATAGCCAGGTGTGCCTGACACTATAAAAGGGGCTACTTGCCCCCTCCTCACTCTCTTGCTCTTGCTCTCTTGCTCTTCCCCTCTTCCCCCTTGACCCTTCTCTCCCCATTCCCCTCCCCCTTCTCTCTGTGTGCTCATGGCCTGCCTCTACTCCTCTACTCCTCTTCTCTCCTTCTCTACTCTTCTATTTCTCTTCTCCCCTCCCCTCTCTCTCTGCCCTACTATTCTCTTAACTCCCCTCCCCATGCCCTGAATAAATTCTATTCTATACTATACGGTCAGTTGGTGGTGTGGCCGGTCCCTCAGGGGGAAGGGATGTCTCAGCATGGGCCTGGTGAGGCACCCCCTTCCCCAGACCTCCATAGAACATAATCCCCGCTCGCCTTTATCCTTTTATTAACAACAGTGCCCATACTTGAAAAAAAAGGAAAATGAAAAAGTATCATAGGTTGCAACTGGAAGCACAAATCTGAAATCACTTTGTCGAGAAACCTTAAAAACACACATCAAGTTTCAGAAGCTGGTACTGTAGAAGCCAACAGACCTAGACACAGAGAAACGCTTGCACGCGTGTACAGGAGACTTGTACAAAGACGCCCACTACAGGAATGTGGCCTGTATGTAGAGAGCAGCTCATGAGTTCTTGGCACAGGTGAAGTAACACCCTCAAATTCCATTACCTAAACACAAAGGGCAGGAAGACTACAAAGTCATGTATAAAGCTGCCAGCGGTAACATGACTGCACGGACAAATGGCAGCCCAAATCCAAACGCATCTCCAGGAATGTTCACTTACTACAGTGGAGGGAAAGCAGAGATTCTAATCCTGGCTCTGCATCTTACATGCTTGGGCAAGTCACTTAAGCCCTGACTGAAAGTCACCCACACTAAGTCTTAATAGCATGAAAACAACACCCTCGCCTCAAGAGACTTTTTAAAAGTGTGTCTGGTTGTAAAAATTGTGTTTAATGAGTGATGACCACTCACCCCACCCTTTCTTGCCCTTATTCTATTTAATGGAGGAAGGCCTGCTATCTTTTGTATCTACAGCCTCTGTGAAATATGTCTGACTGGGGTGGGGGAAAGAGTTAGCTCTTCTACGGGATCGGAGCTCAGGCCTTAGGCTTCCTTAAAGATACCCGAGGGCAGAAACACAAAGGACTACACACGTCACACACAAATCACAAATAATTAAATACAAATGAGGAGGAGTCGGCAGAACTGACTTTGAGAGTTCAGATGTCTTGCTGTGCTGGGAGGAGAACACAGCAGAGCTCTGTGAGACTGTGAGTCTCTAGTCCCTCATCTGAAAGATGGTGGCATCCGACCCCAGACCCCACACCCCACACCAGACTGAAGCCTCCACGTGGGAGCCTGAGGACAGAGGATCCTGACAGCTCAGACAAACCCTTCGTGTGGGTTAGCTTTGTGCCGCTCTAACAAAATACCTAGGAGAAACAAATGTAAGGAGTCAACATTTGCCAGTCATGGGGACACAAGCCTATAATACCAACAGCAAAAGCTGTAAAGCAGAAAGATCAGCTCGAGGCCAATTCATTTACAGAGCAAGATGGAGGCCATCTTGGCCTATGTGAAGGAAACCTTGTCTCAAAAGCAAAACAAGAAAGGAAGCAGAGGGAGAGAGGGGAAGATAAAGAAAGGTTAGCTTTGTTGGCTCATAGCTCTAAGGGGTTTAAGTTGAGGGCTTGTTTGGCCCACTTGTCTTCAGGCTTTTGGTGTAGTTCGTCGAGGAGGGACATGTGAAGGAAGCAAAATGAGGAAGGAAAGGATCTGAGTCCTCAGTGACCTCTAACTTCCTCCATGGGACCTGTGTCTCTCAATAGCGTCACAGCCTTTACCACACCGGCTTGGGGCAGATTTGAGATCTACACTGTAGCACTATCTTTGGCCTGAATGAGTTAGGGCACTGCTGGCTGTAGGCACTTCTGACACACTATTCCACAGGCCTACAGGAAGCTCTATCTTCCTGTAACCCTCAGTCTTCATCATTCAAGGCTTCAAGTGGTTTTGCAAAACCATAAGCTAGAAGAGTATATGGAAAGGAAACAACGGCCCTGAGTGAGCCATAAAGAGCGAAGAGTCAAGGAAGGGGTCTTTTGAGGTCCAGTTCTCAGTAGGTTCTTTGTCACGAGACGAAAGGGGGGGTCTAAGGCTGAGATTCATGACCCATACTTTTAATCTCAACTCTCGAGGGGCAGAGGCAGGCAGATCTCTGTGAGTTCAAGACCAGTCTGGTCTGCATAGCAAGTTCCAGGCCAGCTAGAACTACATAGTGTGACCCTGTCCTTGCTGTCTGGAGTAGAGGTCTCAAGGGGAAAACAGAAAACAGAAAACCTAAAAGGAAGTTGTTGTACTACATGGTCAGAGGGCTCTACGATCCATGAACGGATGGACAGGTGGCTGAATCACCCCAGGACCCAAGTGTTGCAAGAGCTTTAGAGTATGTTGGTAGAAAACAAAGACATCCCCATACTGCTAGTAGACCTTCTAGTAAATGTCACAGCCACAATCATATTATCTACTCTGAGTTGTGATCATGTGACATCTCTGGTGTTTAATAATGGTGGTGTATTAGGAATGGCTGCAGTCAGAATGTCAAGGCCTGCCCTTGTATCCAAGGACTTGGGGAATCGTGGATGAAAGACTTAAGGGTGCTATTCCCGTTTCTTTATCTGGACAAACTGATCTGGTTGGTTTCCTTCCTCTGTCTTCCAGGAATGGTTGAAACAAGGCAGAGTCCAAATGGGAACGCTCTGTGCTTATAGGAGGAAAAAGCACAGGGGGAGCCCACGGGCCTAAGGCAGGGCTGCTGGCTCTAGGTGGATTCAAAGAACACAGAATTGCATCAGCTCCTCTTTCAACAAAAAAGGATCAATCGACACGTGCCTATTCACCCTTATCTTAGTACCCAGTGTTTCTGAGTAACTTAGTAGACCAGAATTTCATTGGATTATGCCCGATGAAATGGATGTCTCCTTTAATCAGGAGGCTGAATTTTTAAGACCTTGACTATTTCATTTGAAATGCTGACCACATACTCTTTGAAAAATCTCCTTGATAGGAAGTCTGCACTTGCAGACTAGAACACATGCACTTTATGGTAACAACCTCTCTGACCAGTATGTCTGACCAAGAATCTACCTAGAGTAGAACTTGAAACCTGCTCTCAGAGAGGGGCCAGTCATGGAGGAGAGCAACAACAAGGATCCGTGGGATCTGTGATGTCTGCAGTCTATGCTGCCCACATCCCTACCCCTCTGTATTCTGTGTTCCAGGACAATTGCTTTTCATTTCCTTCCAGGGCACAGATCAAGGGCATTGTGTTTATTTAAAGCAGTTATGCTTTCTTTTCACTCATGAGATGCCAAAAGATAGGTCTCCAACATGGGAGAAACTTTGGTAATTAGAAAAAAATTATCAGTCTTCCCCACTGCCCATAGCTTCCAACTCAGAAAAATACCCTTCCTGAGGAGGAAGCTTTCTGGAACATTTTCCTCAGCATCAAGGGTAAGAGGAGCTTTGCATCAAAAAATCCTAAAAATTATGGAAAGAGAGTGGAGTACACAGAAGAGTGTAAGGTAACCATAGCCTCTAGGAGAAATAGTGCCAAACTGTGACGGGTCCTAGGAAGTTTGGTGGAGGAAGAGATTTTCATTTTTTTGTGGGTCCCATTTGTGTTTGTGCAGAGCTCTGTGGAAGATGCAGAGAAAAGCCATTGGAAGATGCCCAGGGGGAGACCGAGGGGGGAGCCCCAGGTAAGAAAGGGGGAAGAGGAGCCAGAATTCTATTACCATTTCGGGTGCCAGGGACTTTATGTCTCCAGTACATTCAGTTCTCACCTCTGTGACAGCGTTAGCTCCTTTTGAGACTCAGGGAGACTAAACTCATTGTTTGAGACCATAACTGCAGCTGAGAAGTGCAGCCAGAGGCAGGGGGACATTGTAGCTCCCCTGGGAATCTTAGGACTAAAGCAGCTTCTGCAGTTTGCTAGTCCCATGCTGCAAGCCCAGCTGCAAACAATTCCCGTCTTTGGTTCCCTCCTTCTTGCGTGTCATGTGTGCCCACTCACATAAACAGTCGTTTTTGTTTTTGTTGTTGTTGTTGTTGGAACGCAGGAGAGGTGAAGACACTGTGTGTCCTGGGTGCCATGTCTAGTGCCATCAGCCTGGCCATCCATTTACCATCCAATTCTTATGGCCATGAGCACATTCCAGCTTCTGTCTATGAAATGCTGACGAAGGTAGTGGGGTGGGAGGGGTAGGGATGTCTAATCTACCATACAGTTTCCCTAGCCTTGGTTAAGAAGGGAAATGGTAAGCTTAAGACCCCAAATTAGAAAGAACTCCTTTTTAATGCCTTTCAGGTGGGCATTTTGCTCGTTGAGGCCTCAACCTTCCCCTTGCTTAACAGTTTATGAAAGATAAAAAAGAAACTGTTAGCTACAACAGGTTATTACTGGTATAACTATGAACTCATGTCAGTAATAAATATGGCCATCTTGGTAATTAACTGTCTAAGCAACCTGATACACCTGGGGAACTTACCGCATGCTCTTTTCCTCAGAACTGTCTTACACGGATAGTTAAGCTCAAAATGCTTAACCCTTCCCTCTGCAAGAGGGAGACAGATTGGCAACCTTCCCCTAACGTCACTAAGGATAAAAGGCCTCTATCTGAAAGGTCCCAGTGTCTAACAGGCCAGATTCTGCCTCATTCCTTAGCTTATGACTTGCTTGGTTTTGCTTGGAGCCACAGTTGACAAAGAACCTTTTCTTTCCTGAGGACTACTGTACCAGGCCTCCTTGGTCATTTCAATTATGGTGTGAAAGAGTGTGAAGGGGCCCCTCAAGAAGCAGATTCTGAGATGGCTTCAGACCCCAGGGATCAGGCAAGGTGGGAGTGATGTGTCTAGCCTCTTCCATTTTTTCCAGTGTTCTCCTCCCAGGCCTTGTCAGTGGGCAAATCTTTACTAGAAAAAGCCAGGCAAGATTTGCATTTGCTGATAGATCCGAAATAACGTACTGGGGTGACCCTAAGCAGAAGTGTGTGTTTCCAATAGCGAGGACTCTGTCCAGGTTTAATGGAAAAATGAGCTGAGATGAATCTCAGTGAAATATCTCCTCATAGGGTTGTCCACTAAGTGGGGAAGCTGGGACTGAAGATCTAGTAACAACCCTCAGAACTACACGAACTTCAGAGAGAAGGGCTATCTGGGCTGGGAGGGAAGGGCGCCTGACTTTAGCACATCAGTGAATGTAATAGACAGCTTGTGAGTGTAATTTAGGAGGCTAATCCACTGCACCACTCTACCATGGGGCTGCTACATGCTGGGAGCTTAGTAATTTAGGAAGAGTAGTAGTTAGACTCTCTGAATGAGGCTGGTCCCCTCTCCAAGGTGGCATCTAGCTTCCAACGCTCAGGGGATTTGTTGTTTAAAAACTTACACTTCTTATTTGCACTTCCTTTTCAGGCTTACACAAAACAGAACACAACAACCAAAGTTCTAGATTATACCAACTTTTACTTTGGCAAATAACTATAGGATGTCAATTGGAATTCATGACAGAATTGCCTTTGGCTAGAATTAGGCTCAGTTTTCTACCATGCAGCATTTGGATAGCCTGTGTCTAGCTTCTGCCTGGAATCGTTGGTCTGTGTGGGTGACACTGTTCTCATTCCATGGAAGTCAACACAGAACACAGTGACCACAGATCCAGTTGTTCCCAGTCAGCAATCAGTCTAGTCTGTAGTAGGCATCAATGATATTCAGCAGTGACACCGCTTGTATGGAGATAGATAGCATCAGGATCTACCTGGTGAGTGTTCAAGCCTCAAGAGTGACCTTCCCCCACTGCAGATACCTTTGGTAAGGTACCTGCAGGTTGTTTGACCTTGTTTCTGACTGATTGATTCGATTCTAATTTGAAATTCCTACAAGTCTCTCCTTGGGTTACCATTCATTGACTTGTACATTTCACAGAACTCAGGGGAATCCTGAGTTTACAGGTTTATTCTAAAGGATTCTGTGAGGAGGTACAAAGGAAAAAAGATTGAGGAATAAGAGAAGAAATGCAGGTTCTACATCCACCCTCTAGGACCCTCCATGTTTGGCTGTCTTTTCAACTTTATGTGGAGATTTTACTACATAGACCAAGACTGAAGCATGAAGGCCAAGTGAAGAAGCTTCTAAGGCTATATAACCAGGTTAGGGCTAGAAGGCATAGCTCAGAGGGAAAGTATCTGAATGTCATTTACACAAGGCCTTGGGGTTGACTCCAATCATCCAAAAACAAGTTAATAAAAGTCCCTGAGTGGGAAGCCGGCAAGCTTGTCTATCCAGATTCTTCTCTGCCCCTCTATAATGACATTCCTTCTTTCAGACTATGAGGCTGGGTCTTTCTGAAATGAGGGTCTTATGACCTATTATCACACGGGCTAGATCTGGGAAATTCTTTTACAGCAAGCCTAAAAAGGGCAGGGGAGGGTGGAGATTGAGAATTTCTAGCCTTGGGGAAGGCAACCTCAAGTATCTGGGGCCAGCCTTAGGGAAGGAAGCAGGACAATAGTACCGTGGGGGAAGATGGCACAGGGCTTCATGATCTCAAGGGTGACAGGCTAAAGTAGCTTTCATCGCCTTAGTGTGTAATGGTATTATGAAACTGATTCTTAAGAAACAAGGAAGGGCTTTAAAATGTTTTCAGTTACAGAAAAGGAAGTCGAGCTCCCTTCCTCTTCTGCACTGAGGTGACACAGGCATTGCTTTGCTTCTCTTCGTAAGTCACTGTAGGCTCAGGGCAGACTGCAGACAACTCTTTTTATAAGCTCAGATTTTCAAACACCTTGACCCAGGATGGGCGTGGTGATGTGCACCTTTTATCCTAGCATTCTGAAAGCAGAAGCTCTTTGCGTTTGAAGCCAGCCCGACCTATAGAGCGAATTCTAGGCCCACTGGAACTAAATAATGAGACCCTATTTAAGAACAAACAGCAACAACAACAACAATCCCGAGTATCTCCATATCTGGCTGGCGGCAATTTTCCGGGAAGCTCTGACTGAAAAGACGTCTTGGGAGCTTTTGTTTTTTCCCTCTTTTTCCCTTCTAACCAACCAGGCCTAAGTCCTGACCTTGACCACAGTGAGAAAAATAAGGAGCTTCCAGACAGGGAAAGGTAAGAAGGAAAAAACAGTTTTTATTTCTCCCAGTCCCGACTGTATACATCCAACCCTTCCCTTCTCAATGATCCAAAGCCTAGGACTTTTTTTTTCTTATATGCACAATTTAAAGACAGTCTTCTAGAATCTTGAGAAGCTGAAATTATGCCTGGAATAGTTCTCTCTCTCTCTCTCTCTCTCTCTCTCTCTCTCTCTCTCTCACACACACACACACACACACACACACACACACACACACACATTCTAAAAAATTAAATCGAAATAATTGTCCCATGACAATAATCTTCTCTTTACAAATGGCCCGGAGAACGGTAGAACTTAGAAAGCCTGCGGCCGGCGCTCATGCCACTTCAGTAACTTTCTGGTCTCCATTCTATTTTGTTTGTTTGTTTGTTTGTTTTGTTTTGTTTTGTTTAACGGCTGAGCAAATCTCCTTCAGAGATTTGCCTGTCCACATCTACCTCTATGAAGTTCTTATAACGTCTATTTAAAGATCTTGAGAGATTTGCTGAAGCCAAGTTAAGTCAAAGGAGGGACATTATATGAAACCGACACAGGGCTAACCACACCACACCAACCCCGAGTTCTGATTGACTTAAGTAGGTCCAGAGATGGCTCAGTAGACAAAATGCCTGCCGCCAAGTCTGAGGACTCGAGCTCCATCCATCCCCGGAGTCCACGTGGCGGAAGGAGAGCTGACCCCAGCAGGCTGTTCTCAGATGCACACATAAATAAATCATAAATGAAACAAGCAAAACTTCCAGGCACCTCTCTTGGCAGCCTGCTCCACGTTCTCCGTATTTATTGGCCGTCAATGCCTTGTTTCAGGTGAGTCAGCCACCAATTGGAAGCAAGCTGGGGCACACGGATTACTTCTTCAACTCGAAGAAATATCTAGCAACTCCCTCTTTCATCATAAAAGCCACTTTAAGACACTTTAAAATGAAGAAGTACCCCGCCTCCCCCATCTCCACTCCTAGCAACTGTTTTGGATACACGTTAAGAGCAAACGAAGTTCTTACGGCGCGGTCACCAAATAGCCAAGCAACCTAGAAAGTAACTTGCTACCTCCTAGAAGGGACTGGATCTGATAATCAGAGAAAACAAAAACAAATGCCCTGCTCCAGAAGCTTGGCAACCAGGAAGGCGGGGTTAGGTCAGAATTGGGGAAATGGAAATCGGGAAATACTCACAATCATTATAAAGGTGCCCAGGAACTCGGAGAGTGTCTCCTTCGCTATCCGGCTCTTCAGGGCCAGCCTCTGCATGAGGCTCTTCTTGGCACCGTCCTTCTCAGAAGGCATCTTGGGGTTTCTGCCAGAGGTACACTTTCCACCAAGGTCTGCTTGCTCGGTTCCCTGCCTTCACTACCACATTAAAACCAAACCAAACCAAAAACAAACAAACAAACAAAAACCTGATTAGCCCCACACGGATCTCTGGAGGTGACTAGAGAGATACTTGACTGTGTGAGGGCCTGTCCCAATTGGAGCTGTGACTTAATCTTTGTCTGCCTCTGCTGTCGGCCCCTCCCTCCCTGCTCACTGCTAATTGTTTGAATGAGCTATAATCCCAAATCCTCAAAATGATCCTTTTTGTACCCAATAGATTAATCATTACCTTTATTCTCTGGTCTCTGGCTACTTTTTCTCTGTTGCCTTTCTTTTTTTTTTTTTTTTTTTCCCAGGAGATGAGAAAAGAGATGCTGCTTTGGTTGTGTTGCCAAACCAGAGATGGGCCTCGGTCCAGAAGAGATTTTCGTGTTACACAATTCCAGCCTTCTGATGATTTGTTTTCTCCTATTCGGAAGTGGGCAGTTTGGGTGTAATTTAGAATGGTTAAATCGGATATGGATGCCTTCACTGTGAACGCTCTCTGCTGAAGGCTTTCTTCCAAACCTAGAGAGTATAAGACATTATCCCCCTACTAGTAGTGACTCAGGGAATTCAGGTGACTACTGAAGTCTCTAAGAAGGGCTCTAGGAAAAAAAAAAAAAAAAAAGAAGGACTCTAGAGATAATTAAATTAACATATGGAAGGCAGTTTAAAGGCTCTGCAATATAAGTTTATGGGACAACTGGTTAGTACTGCCTTTAATCCCAGTGCTGTGAGGCGGAAACTGGTTAATCTCTGTGAGTTCAAGGCCCCAGACTGGTGAAAACGAGCTCCAGGATAATCAGGAATACACAGAGAAACCCTGCCTTGAAAGGAAGAGAGAAAGAAAGAAAAGAAAGAAAAAAAGAAAGAAAGAAAGGAGAGAGAAAGAGAGAGAGAGAGAAAGAGAGAGAGAGGTTAAGGTGTTTATGGGACAAGATGGAAACTCACTGTCTGCTAAGCAAAATTTAGGATTCAAGAACCAGAAGGACAGAGAAAGCAGCAATACACACCAGAGGGCTGGAATTCTAGCCCCCTGGCAGTCAATCCCATCCCAATTAAAGAAGAAAGGGGTGACTATGCCCCACTAAGGTGTCTAGTTTAAATCCGATGAATTAACAGCCTTACAGGCAGCAGACTACATTTTATAGTAGCTTCTTATCCTGACCAATAGGCAAGCCCTGATTTCCAAGGCTGGTTTGTCTGAAAAGATGGGATTCAAGGCAGTAGTCTCTAAACACCTCCAGGCGGCCCACTGACTGGAACCCATGCTATGCCCCCTCCCTCCCTCCCTCCCTCCCACAGAGCAGCCTGCCCTGTTCCCTTTCGGGGCCCTCCCCTACCTTTGCAGGAGGTCCTCAATCATTTCCAGCTGAGGAGGCAGGCTGGAGAGGGGGAGGAGAGGATGTGAGGAGAGCTGCTGGGAAGAGCCCAGTGGCAGGATCAAACACCCAAGCTGTAGGAAAGTTTACAATTCAAACCCAAGAGGTCACATTATTTAAAGAAAAAAAAATCTAGCATTTTGGCTTTAACTCCTGATTAAATGATCATGGTGAGGTTGTGGATAAAAAAAAAAAAAACACAACAAAAAACCAGAAGTTTGCTCTCACTCCTGGTTAGGTGATTATGGATATAGCTTTGTCTTGGAGAGTTTCCTATGACCACATTATGTCCAAGTCCCGGTGGCTAGACCAGAGGAACAGGACTTTATTGCTCTGACTTCAGCTAATAAGACACAAAGCATGTTCTTCAGAGTCCACGCTCACTCACCTGACAAATATTTATGGCACACTTCTGTGTGCCAAGCACTGCCTGTAGCGAAAGCACAGGGCGGTCTTGCTTGTCACAGGGTCAGGTATGAGGAAGACCAACATAGGAAATAACCACACAGGCACGAATAGACAACTGCAGCCGAGGGCACATGCTTTGCCGATGGCGGCTGTATTTCTATGTGCAAATACATAGTCCCCCTTGTTGGAGAGATCTCTGCAGTGTCTCCCAGGAAATTATGTCTGAGCTGATCAGGAAGCACAGGGGTTACTCATAAAATGGGGAAGGAAGTGGGTGTGAAGGGCTCTGAGGGCGGGGGGGGGGGGGGGGGCAGCATGACACCTACCAAAGAACCAGAGAAACACCTACTGTAGTTAGTCTCCAGGGCGAAGGAAAGAACAGTGTGAAGAAGGAAGGAACTGTAGTGGGGAAAACAAGACTCCACTGAGCCTTGTACATTGTGTGTCAGGTTAAAAGCGCCATAAATCACTGGAGTAGATCAGGTGGGGCCAATGAGGTCATCAGATCTTTGGGTTTTTAAAAAGATCATCCTCCCCTAGCTGTCCCTGACAAACTACTAGCCACCAGTGGTTGCCCATCAGGCTCTAGGGCACAGCCCTAAACCATTGGCCACACAGACGGTCCCTGTTAAAATCAATGGGTCACAAGTTGGCCTGGCTCACACACCTGTGATCCCAGCACTTAGGAGGCAGAGGCAGGCAGATCTATGAATTCAAGGCCAGCCCTGGCTGCAAGAGCAAGTTCCAGGACAGTCAGGGCACAGAGAAACCCTGTCCTGAAACAAAACAACAAATGAATGGGTCACAAACAAGACAAAGATGTTGGGGTGCTATGGGGAGGAAGAAGAATGGCAGGGGTGATGGTGAGTAAGCAGAATGCCCTAAATTCTTACATTAAACTATTAGTGATCAAACTTAACCAATTAAAAAGACAATCTGACTGTGAGTTGGGAGGGGATTAAAGGGAGTCCTAAATTGCCACATGTAGATTCATGTAGAGGTGTTCCAGGATTCTAAAGCTGAGTGGCAGTTTGCATAATGAAGAAGTAGAAGAAGCCGTTTAAGAGTTCCTTGTGTCCTGAAATGGAGGGGGTGGTGGGTTAGACGTAGAAAATAAAAGAAACTGTCAAAGTTCCTTGCTAGTTCCTTAGCCGCTGGGAGAGGTGGCACACAGTGCTAGCCCTGGAGAAGCCCAGGACTGCAGTGGAGATTGTGTGATGTGGAACCGCACATGCCTGGGAGAGATATGAAGTAGGAAGCAGTGTGAGCCCACACGCAAAGGGTGCCTGTGTTCAGAGAGGTGATTGATGAAGCCATTAGGACTGATCGGGTGGGGGAGTGAAGAGCCCAGAAGTAGAGATTGGGCGGTCTATGTCACGCTCAGGTGAAGGGGGTTAGTTATCGTCTATTATTCCCTATCACCGTAACTCATTCATCAAACAGAACTCCTCACTTCTGTCTCCAGCCTCCAGGCAAACCGCCCAAGTACCCTAAGAGGGAAAGCAGTGACCATCACTCTGCCCTTCACCTTAGGAGGGATCTTTACAGAAACACTCTCCCCTTTAATGTTCTAAATGGATACATGGGGCTATGGTAATTTCCATCCATGTAGTCATTAGTCAATCAGTCCCATTCCATCCACCTGTCAATCCATCTGTCCATCTGTCTGACCATCCATCTATGATATCTATCCATCAGTCGATCCATACCATCCCAGCCATCTGATTGCATCGTATCCCATCCATCCATTTTCCATTCTGTGCATCCCTCTTGACATCCGTTCATGCATCTATCTATCTATCCATCCAACCCTCTCTCATCCATTCAGGAACACATTTCACTAAATACTGGCCATGCATTAGGCACTGGGGATTAAAATCCAGATCTATTCTGCTAAGGAATAATAGTCTAAGTGAAAAGTTCCTGCAAAGGACTATCCCATCCAAGAAAATACAGGTACACTGAGCCAAAACCCTGGAAGGCTGTTCCACACTTGCCAACACCTTGCCCCATTCGGCTATCAACAGTCCTAACTCTGTGCCATACTGAATGTCAAAGCCTAGCCCCTGGAGCACATTTAATTCTATCTGGATGTGACCTTCTCTGGCTCCAGCATTCTCTTCTGTGTACCTAACTTTGCCCACTCATGAGATGGTCAATTGTTCACGAATCGGACCACCTCATACCCTGACCTCATCTTTTTGACTTCCCCTGCATTGTTTAGCTCTAGCTCTATTCTAGGGCCGCCTGTTCACACTTGGAAATGATGTCACATCCCAGGACCATTCCTCTCACACAATCTTTAACACTGCGATTCATCTCACCGATGATTGAAAGGTCCATTCCTAGTTTTGGTTTGTTTTTCATCTATACTGCTTCTGAAATCTGCTGGCATCATTCTCGAAAAGCCAGCCTCCCTCCCCACCTAGTTGTTAGTGAGTGAGCCTGGCTCTGTGACACAGGTGCACTTACCTGCATCTTGAGTTCCACTGACCTGCTGGCTCTTGTCTATACCCTTGATACCCAAGCCCAACTCTGGGTACGCTTGGCCATGGGTTTTTCCTCAAGTCTTCTCTCCTCAGACAGCTGGATGATATGAGGGAAACTCATATAATTGTATTGACTTCCCCTGTGATGGGTAGTTACGATACAGCATTAGTATTACTGCTGTGTCTCCAGTTAACCTTTGATGTTGATGGCTCTGGGTTTTGCCAGGAGGTATAATCAACCGTCTCTGTGGGGCCGGACCCCAGGGAGTCTTGAGTACACTTGACCATCCAGATCCCACCCTGCTTCCTTCTCCACAGCGGGCACTGCCTCCCCAAGGCCCCTCAGTTCCTATTGCTTGTTCTCTGAGCGCAGCTGATTTTTGCCCCTGAGATCCCATAGAAGAAGAAATAGGGTTCATTGGTTATAATTCCTTTCATGTTCCTCCTCAAAAATGTGCCCCAGTTTTGTTTCTGTCTTCTCCTTTGTCCTCTTCTTGCAGTGAGCCCTCATTCTGGCTCCTAACCCTGCCTCCTCTGTGGGACAGCCAGTTAACAGTTGCCTCACCCCCTTCCTAAACTGGCTTCTATCCCAGGC
This sequence comes from Rattus norvegicus, assembly GCF_021556685.1. Classification (NCBI taxonomy): domain Eukaryota; kingdom Metazoa; phylum Chordata; class Mammalia; order Rodentia; family Muridae; genus Rattus; species Rattus norvegicus. Next base: position 79,571,231 of record NC_141541.1, read on the forward strand.
CCAAAACAAGCCCAAGTTTCTCTTATGCTGAAAACATTCTTTCAAAGCCGTTTTACTTCAAATTACCATTGCATCTTGCTGTTCCACTTTCTCCCTCATTTTGGAGGCTAGAAGTGGTAACCTTTTTTTTCTGAATATAAAATCATATTAATTTTAAAAGTCATAACATTTAGATGAAATGTCAAAATCCCATAACTCCTGGCCTCAGAGATAACTAGAGTTGGAACACACTCCTCTAGGAGTCTCATGAGTAGATGTGTATATGTTTTTCCCCCTAAAAGTGAGGTATTTACTAGGTCAAACTAGTTTTGCTCTCCAGAATCAATTCTGCTCCTTCTATGCCAGTGTATAATTCATTTTTCTGACTGCAATACTCCCTTGTGCAAACGTGCCATAGTTCAAGCAAGCTCCTTTTAGCAGACAGTTGGTTATTTTCTAGTTCTCCCATTAAAACAGAGCCCTGGACCTCCCAGCTATTTGGGACATCATGGTGAAATGTCAATGGTAGGCCCTTACCAGGCAACTGTGGGGACTTCCTAAGTGCCCATAGTGCCCCAGGACTAGGAAGAACAGGAGGCTGTTAACAGTTACTACCTGACATCACACACATCCTCCCCTCCCCCACCTATGCTGACTGTGGAGCCTTGCCATCCTGGCCAGGACAGGAAGGGCAGGATTCCAGCCATCCTTCTTTATCCTGAGGAAGACACATTGGATGCAGGTGCTCTGCACACAGCTGCCGGTCTCCTTTTCCACTCACTGTCCAGATACCCTGTCCTCTCTACAATAAGATAATAGCAACTCATCTGACCTACAACACTGAAGCCCTCAGCGGAGACTACCCTGCTCCGGCTGCAGGGCTCTCCCGGGTACCCGCAGGAAGTCACCCATCACTCAGCCATTCTGTGGGAGATTGTGCTTGATGGACTCATCACTCTGGGAAGAACTCCATTTTTCTTTCATCTTTGCAAGGAGAAATGTCACCCAATCCCCAGATATTGCTATCTTGATCTGGGCACCGGGCATGCCAGGATGTTGACTGCTAGTTCAAAGTCGCTACCTCAAGAAACCTCCTGTTTTATCCTGGCAGCTTCCCCCTTTTTCCCTGTCCTACGTCAGTGACCTTTCTGGAAGTGGGCTCTACCTGAGAAGCCCCAGTTCGCCCCCTTTTTGAGACTCTATTTCTTCCCTCTTGTGAGGGCCAAACTCTTCCCTTGAGGACTGGGGCTCAGTGCTCATGGTCTGTGATCGCAGACCCCACACTCAAGTTCACTTGAATTTCTCACTCTTCCTGAAGAGCAAAGGTGCTGTGAGGGTGTCCACACATTACCTGGCCTCTGCATGGCCATCTTGTAAAATAAATTTTGGGCTGGATTTTACCATTGTCCTGTCTTCCTTATTCCTTCACATCAGATCTTCCCCACCACTTTATATAGAAAGGTTTTTGGGGTTTGGTTGGTTGGTTGGTTGGTTGAATTTTTCTTATAGCACAATGATGTCCACACTGCTTATAACCGCCTTTTGGCCTTAAATAATTTTCTTGAACAAAGGAGTGATTTATGGAAATGTTGTTTCTTGGTGTGTGGGTGTAATTTTCAGTCTGTGTCAGTGTGTCACCTACCCCTATCCCACCCCCAATATTCTGCACTCCTGATCCTCCTACTCCCAGCCCCCCAAGTAGCTTGATGTTCTCTCTCTCTCTCTCTCTCTCTCTCTCTCTCTCTCTCTCTCTCCTTCTCCCTCTCTCTCTTCCTCGCTCCCTCCTTTCCTGACCATCTCCTTTTCTCCTCTTACCCTCCGTTTCAGTCTTCTTCAAAGAAAAATCAGTGGACAATTTATTCCACTACACTTACATTGTATTAATGTATTTTTTAAAAGAACTTCTATACCTTGAACTCCCAAGGTTGCCACTCCCTTAATTCAATTTAATATCCTTTAACACAGGATTTGCTCTATTTCACTTCCCTGGTGCCCCTTTAATACTCTAACCACATATTTTATATATAATTTTTCTTTCTCAGCTTGCTATGCTTGTTCAAAATGCTCTTCATGAGACTTAACCAGAGAACAAAGTTTCTGCTGGGCTTTTTTGGGACTTCCTTTGTCAATTCGATTAATTAGTATGATGGTTTGTATATGCTTGGCTCGGGGAATGGCAACCTTGGGCAAGATCCTGCTCAGCTAAATTTAGATCCAGGCAGGTGGTAAAACCTTTAATCCTGGGAGATATGCATGCAGATCTCTGAGTTTAAGGTCAACCTACAGAGCAAGTTCCGGGACAGTCAAGGTTAGGCAGTGAGGGAGTTGGAAAACAGAAAGCTGATAAGATAATAAGGGGGATTACGTTCCAGTATCATCAAGGCAGGAACATGGCAGTTTCCAGGCAAGCATGGTTCAGGAGCAGCTGAGAGTTCTACGTCTTCATCTGAAGGCTGCTAGTGGAAGACTCACTTCGAGGCAGCTATGTCCACAATGAGACAGTCCCTCCAAAAAGGCCACACCTCCTAAAAGTGCGGTTCCCTGAGCCAAGCCTATACAAACCCTCACCGGCTCGTTTGGGATTAGGTGCAAAGGTGCTAAGCACTTGGGAGATAGAACTGTCTCAAAGGAAATGAAAGCCCGATTTTACTTCAGCAGTGTTTCACGTACTTGCTGGCATGGTTTCTGACTTTAGAGACCCAGGACTGTGACGGCAAGCCAGAGCTCCGGGTTAGCCACCCTGAGTGTCATCCCTGAAGCTACTACTGAGGCTGGCCTTACCACGCAGAGGCCTATTCCTTCCTAAAGTGATACTCCTCTGAAAAACACGTGTTGACATCACAGCAGACACAGAGCTCCAGCTTAGAGTGAAATGCAAAGAGAATGATGAGATCGTGTCCCAGTTCCAAAGAAATATGTGCAGAGAAATATCTAGAAAAGAGAAGTTTGAAGAGCTTTGTGGCCCTTGTACTTGAAGACACAAAGAAGGATATATGGAAAGATTGTCTGGTTTCTGATGAGGATTGCACTTTGAGTCTAAAGTTTATTTAGCTAATAAATTGTTAAAAATAATGGGAAAAACTATGCTAGAAAGACATTTATATTTTATAAAAATATAAAATGTGCAATTAAATTACAGTTTTAATTGTAGGATTTGTGTGAGTGTGTGTGTGTGTGTGTGTGTGTGTGTGTGTGTGTGTCAGAAGGCAACGATCAAGGCAAGGACAGAAGGCAAGAAAGAAGGAGGCTTTCTTCTGCCCTCCCTATGTGTGCTTTGGGTACAGGTACATACACACATATTTAAAAACAAAGAAACACTTTGTGCATATGCATATTAGCCAACAATACGACCTTAAGAAAGGGCTATAAAGATAGATAGGTATGTATTATGGTATTTCCTTGTAGTGTTATCTTACTTTTCTACAGAGTGAACCAGACTATTAATAAAAACAATTGGCCAAAGTACAGTGGGTAGCCACAACTCTTTGCAAACACAATAATTGATGGTTTTGAGGGAGCCGATGAATAAGGCCTAAATAAAACCCGGTATACCTCTTCTCTTACAGTAGGAATATGTTCCTTATTTCCTTCTCTTACTGTTTTATTTGAAGTCACTACAGTCACAATAAATCAAAAATAATAGAAACAAGCATCCTTATATGGTTCTTCAATGTAAATACAATGTCTCTGGTACATTCACCATCCACAATTCATCATTTCATATTTCTATCAGCATGCTAAAAAGTTTTTGTTGTTAATTTCTTTTTTGTTTAAAGATCTATTTATTTATTTTGTATATGAGTACACAGTGGCTGTCTTCAGACACACCAGAAGAGGGCATCGGATCCCATTACAGATGGTTGTGAGCCACCATGTGGTTGCTGGGATTTGAACTCAGGACCTCTGGAAGAGCAGTCGGTGCTCTTAACCACTGAGCCATCTCTCCAGCCCTGTTGTTAATTTCTAAGGCATACATTTATTTACCCAGAACGAATCTCACTATTTAGTTTTGACTAGCTTGGATCTTGATATACAGGCTAGCCAGGAATTCTCAGAGATCTCCTTGCCTCAGCCTCTGGAGTGTTATGATTAAGACTGTGTTGTTCACCAGCATACATGAAATCTAAGACATTTAAAACTACACACACACACACACACACACACACACACACACACACACACACTTCATCTCTCTTTCTCTATCTGAATGTGTGTGTGCGTGTGTGTGTGTGTGTGTGTGTGTGTACATGCATGTGTGCTCGCACATACATGCCACATGTATAAGGATACCCTGGAGGTCAGAAGAAAGTGTCAGGTAGTCACAGGCAGTTGTGAACTGACTGATACAGGTTTTGGGAATCAAACTCAGGTCCTCTGCAAAAACATATTTTATATCCTTTATAATTTAAAAACACTTGTGATTTTGCAAGTTAGCAGTAAAGTATTGGCCTCAATATTTTACTAATTAGCTAACTGGAACATTGTTTCACTATGAATGATTATAAAATAAGACGATCATTTCAAATGTCAAATCAGTCTCGACATATGGTCACTACTTAAATTAAGTCATTATTTTTGACTCTAGGTACTAATGTCCATTTTAAAAACGAATTTAACTACATTAACATATTTGTCACTCTAACAAAAATCAAAGTACCAAATTTAAAGCAGCATTTAATCTCTGAAATTGTTCTAAAAGCAAGGCACGTAAAAGAAGTTGAGAAATCAGGTATAGAGCAAATGACAACTTATTTACATTTTAGGAACCTAATTATTTTATTATTCTTCCAGAATGAACTCTTAACCTCCAAGCCATGGCTCCAGCCCTCATAGGATATAATTTTAAAATGTAGATGTTAGATGTTACATATAATATAATTTAAATATATATAAATTATATTATATGTATATATACATATAATAAAATTTATATATATATATATATATATGAATACACTGTAGCTATCTTCATGCACACACATCAGATCTCATTATAGATGGTTGTGAGCCACCATGTGACTGCTGGGATTTGAACTCAGGACCTCTGGAAGAGCAGGCAGTGCTCTTAACCACTGAGTCATCTCTTCAGCTCCCCCAAAGTCTATTTTCTTTTTTTTTTTTTCTTTTTTTTTTCCCTTTTTTTCGGAGCTGGGGACTGAACCCAGGGCCTTGCGCTAGCTAGGCAAGCGCTCTACCACTGAGCTAAATCCCCAACCCCCAAAGTCTATTTTCTTGCATTGCACAAAGTGATATATTCATATAGTCAAGGTTAATGATTATTTATATTTGTGCCACTTTATTATAATTAGTATGGTAGTTTCTTTGTTGCATAACAAAATTATCTGTCATCAAATATTCTCTCAAGTTTCATTCTGATCTACACCAACATATGGCACAGATTCAGGTCAGTAATCCAGCCTGGTGTAGCTCTGCTCAGGACCTTAGGAGGCTGAGATCAAGGTGTTGCCAGCTATATCTTTATCTGAAGGCTTGAACAGAGAAAGGTCAGTGGGTGGGCACCCTCAGGGTGTTGTCACTTTCTTCTTTGTTGTTGAAAGACTAAGGTTTTCATCGTGTGGCCAGCAATTGATTATGGGTTGCTAACAGGTGCCCTTTGGTTCTTAAAATGTGACCCCTCCATAGATCTTTTCAGACCACGATCACTTACTTTCAGAAGATTCCAGTCTACTCTAGGGGCTCATCTAATTAGCTAGAGCCATTGGGAATAATTATCAACTCATAGTCAACAGATTTGGTTACCTTGCATATGATTGCCCCTGTGCCTTTGCCTATAACGTAACCACGGGAAAGCTCTCATTCTATTCACCAACTCAGGCTCAGTCCCAGTTGGACTATAGTGTGTATGAACACTAGGTTGGGAAACCCAGGGGCCATCCTTGAATTCTGCTTGCTCCTCTTTATCAGTCCAATTCTGGGGAAAGAATGCTCAAAGCTTGCAAGATGGTAGCTTTGCTTCAGTGAGGATGGTATGAAGGCTTCAGTGGAAACTCTTTCTGTCTATGTCGATGCTTTGTTGACTGTGACTCTGGTAAGCCCAGTGTAAATTCTCCTTCCCTATATCTCTTCTTAGGGTGGGTCCCAAGAGAGATGCTTGCAACAGGATAGAAGCACCACCTGTTTGCAGCTCTTGTGTTGTCACTCACCTGATGGCTCACCTTGCTGGTATGAGGCCAGATCCACACCTGTAGCCTCTTGCCTGGATCTTTCTTCAGCTTTCCCAACTCCCACATGAGGTGTGAGCATATGGAACTCCACAATGAAGCCTTCTACCTTCCGTAGGCCAGCCATGTCATCAAGGTCAGAGGCAATTGCGACTGATGATTTTCTGTGGGTATCAGTCTGTTCTCATAAACCTCAAGTGACAACGGCAGGTCCCAGAGTACTCTCGATGTGCCCCACCCCCCACGCATCTCCTCTTCCTGATCTTTCTACGAACTTCAAGTTTCAGGTATGAAGTAATCTACCTGTCAGGGGCAGCTTAACTAGCTTCTAAAACTGTGTAAGACCAATTTCTGAAATATATTCCTTCATATATAAGAATAGATATGCACACATATGTCCATGTGTATAAATATATACACACCAATATATCTATATATCTGTAGCTATATACATAAGAAACTGCTGTATGTAGCTTTGCTTCACTACACTCTAAGCTGTCTTTGTATGAATTTTCATCATCATAACAACTTCCCAGTAAGCTATGCTTTTTGTCAAAGTAAAATTTCCCCTTCGAACATTAAATATTTTATGTCTTCTACTTTACATAATAATTATGTTTTTGTGTTTGTTTGCTATATTTCTGCCTGTCCCTCAATCTTCAATATGTTGAATAAAATTTAGATCCACATTATATGTTTATTGGTCAGTCTTGTAGAGTTATTTACTTTACAAGTACAAGGTCATTTTACAAGCATAGATGGATTTAAAATCTTCCAGACTCGGTGAATCTTTGCAGTGAGCTTAGTTTAAATAGAGGTAGGTGCATGAGTTCTGGTAAGGTGGTTGATCAGCATAGAGTAAACAAGCCCCTCTTTTGCCATTATAATTACAGCCTTCATGTGTGAATACAGTTTTACACACATACACAAAACCATTTTAATCAATTCTTACTCTTACAATGGCTCATGTTATCGATGTTACAAGCCAACAGATCTTGACACGTAAGTGGCTTCTCAACGTTACAAGGAAGGTCTTGTCCTTTTTACTGAACAGAACCTACCCTTTAAATGTCAATATTTAGAGAAATAATTTCTTAAAATGGATTTATTTTTATAATTTTTAATTTATGTACATATGTGCATCTCTCTCTGTCTCTCTGTGTGTGTGTGTGTGTGTGCGTGTGTGTGTGTGTGTGTGTGTGTGCATATTATATTCATGCAGGTGCTCATGGAGTCAGCAGAGCATCAGATTCCCCTGTAGCTAGAGTTACAGGTGATTGTGAGGCGAGCATTGTGAGTGCTGGAAGACAAACTCTGATCCTCTGGAAGGGCAGCATGTGCTCTTAAAAACTGAGTCATCCCTCTAGCCCCTTAGTTTTTAATTGAAAAGAAGAAATAATATTGAGAAGGACTAAATGGGCTCTTTCCCTCTCCTGCTCAGAGTCACCTTGTAGATCTTTAAAAGGACAGCTCCTTTAAAACACTGTTATTTATATTCTTTCCTTTTATAAAATTCAGCAGTTCCCCATGACACATAAAGACCGGAATCCCTACATCCATACTGACAACGTCCCACTGTGACAGTCCCTATAAAGCTCATTTGCTGGAAATGTGGTCCCCAGCAGCAGTGCTGAGAGCTGAGACTAGCATCTGCTTCATGGAAAATCTTCCCTGGTGAATGAATGAATCCATCTATGGACTAATGGGCTATGGGGAACGTGGCATACTTGCTCTGTCTGATCATGCAAAATACAGCATCTTGTAGCAAGGAGCCTCTTACCAGTAACATGAGCTAAATATACCCCCTTTCTTTATATATCATTCATTTACAGATATTTTGTAATAGCAGAATAAAAAAGGGTCAAGGCGCCCAGCAAGTCTAAGTCTTCTGAAACTTCACTTCACAAAATAAGCACCTCAATATTCTCAACATGAAATCTGATTTCACCTGAGAGGACTCCTCGATTTCACAATACGCCTTGCTCACTTCTGCCCACAAGCCCCGCCTGCACTATATCTTTTCATCTAGAACCATCTTCCTGCTGGTCTTCCTGTCCAAACCCTAGTCACTTCCCCTTTTGAGAAATAAAGCCATTTGCTACCTTTTTAAAAATATAATTTTATCTTTAATTATGTCTCCCTGAGTGCTGGGATGTATGTGTATGTGAGTGTGGTGCCCATGGAGGACAAAACAGAGGATCCAGTGACCTGGAGCTGGAGTTACAGAGGGTTGTGAGGGTTGGGGGCTGAGACCTGAACGTGGGACCGCTACAAGGGCAACAGTGCCTTTTGCCACTAGGCCATCCACCTCTCCAGTCTCCCAAACCTATCTGTGAGTCCTGGCCTCACCAGTGCATTACCCACAGTGGATTTTAAGTTGTATTATTCATGTGGCCCTTAGGTCCAGCCCCTTATCGCCCCCTTTGTGCCCAAGTACAGAGTTTCTGCCAAAATAACAGTATCGTTTCTATATATTTCTTGGTATGGCCTAGAGAGCAGACCTGTTCTGTGTGAGCTCATGAACTTTACCACCACAATGGCATGAGATATTTTCACACTAGCTGGGACCCAAATCAGACTTGGGGAGAGTTTTCCAACCCAACTCTATGGCTAAGATTTTGGAGTGTATCTGGCTCATAACAGATGCTGTAATGTTCCCATCTCTTTTTAAAGGTTTATTTATTGATTTATTATATATAAGTACACTTAGACATACCAGGAGAAGGCATCAGATCCCATTACAGATGGTTGTGAGCCACCATGTGGTTGCTGGGATTTGAACTCGGGACCTCTGGAAGAGCAGTCAGTGCTCTTAACCACTGAGCCATCTCTCCAGTCCTCTCTGGAACCATCTTAACTGTAGGGCAATATGACGTAGCCTTGGTTTACCCAAGAACCACTTACACCATCCCAGAATACAGGCTTTTAAACATTAGCACACCACTGACAGCAAAGCCTTTGTTCCTGAGAGAGACAGCCAAAGGTGTGCCTTTAAACGCCGTATCTCTGATGAACAGATGCTGTATGACGCACCCCTGTTAACTTCCCATTTAGTCCACAGAATCCGGAGACTCCAGTTCTGTCTGTTCTGATAGTTTTTTCTTTCATCTCTTCTTCTAACATTTTATTTATTTAGTGTGCATGTGTACATGAGTGTGTGAGCCGTGATACTCATGTGAAGGTCAGAGGTCAACGTTCAGTGTCAGGTTTTTTTTTTTTTCCCTTCTATCACGTGGTTCCTGGGGATTGAACTTGGGTCTTGGGCTTGAGGATTTTAGCTGCGGGAGGTTTTATCTGTTGACCCGAAATAGATTTATTTCTAAATAATTAATCAAATCCCCCACTTAGCTGATTTCCCCAGCTGTATTGGTGAGGAGAAAGGTCACCGATTAATGATCATATAAGCAGTAAAGAAGCTATTTAAAGTCAAATCATTCTGACTGAGGCATCTGGGTGGAATACAGTCAGAGCTGCTGTGCACACAGATGGGACATCCTCAATCCAGGCCTCTCACGTCCTCCCCAAGCTTCAATTATTGATCTTTTGGGTCCAAAGATGATGACTATTTGCCCAGTGAAAATTTGTTTAAGGGAAAGAGTGTTGACTAAATGAAGCAAGGTTCTCCAGTGCATGTTTGTTCCACGATATCAAAGCCTTTTGACTATTGACATTTGACGTGTTTTTGAAAGACAGCAAGGAAAACACTATAATTGATTTGCTTCAAAATGGTGACAAAATATCCTTGCATGAGTATTCTGCCTACGACTTTAGGTATGCTTTCTATTCTGTACATGGAAAACTGCAAAAAATACCTTGGAAGTTGTTTGACCCTCTATCTCCAAACAGGTTGACTAGACATATTACCTACATTATTCGTATAGCGTGATTTGTTATTTTTCCTTTCTCTATTGATTTTGCCCAGTTCAGCAAACATATGATAAACATTGTAATGGAGAGTTTGATTACATGGCCCAGCCTTGCCTCAATTAAAAAATCCTCGGGGTTGGGGATTTAGCTCAGTGGGGTTGGGGATTTAGCTCAGTGGTAGAGCGCTTGCCTAGGAAGCGCAAGGCCCTGGGTTCGGTCCCCAGCTCCGGAAAAAAAAAAAATCCTCCTGCCTCAGCTTCCCTAATGCTAAGATTACAGATGTGTGCCACCACACTGGACTTCCTAATGTTTTTTGAGTGACTGTGAACTTAGCACTGGGTCCCAGGCACAAGAAGAATGAGGAAAGCAGCCCTGGAGGCCAAGACACTCTCTTTCCAGTTAAGAAGCCAAGGAAGATGACACATTATTTTTCTCCTACCACTTAGCATCTTCCTGAATGTGGCCTTGACACATTTGATGAATGTGCAGAATTTCTATCTTATCAAGTAACCCAGGGTGAATGGAAGCAGAGTGAGGGACTAGCTGGTTGGTGAGTACCAATCACTTCATTAGCAAGTTGTTGTCAAAAGAAATTAACTTAGTAACAGTCCTACTTTTTTGAAGATAAACTAATAAGGTCACAGAGTTGGGGGTTGGTGGGAAATGTGGTTGTGTGTATAAGTAACCTAATTGCTTTGCCATAATAAGGCCCAAAGGGCCCTCTGGCTCTCCATCGTCATCTTGTGGCAAGGTCAGGATCAGAATACAAATCCTTGATCTATCTCTTCATGCTAGCATGTGCTGTCCATCGATTACATTCAAGTACAGTAGGCAGGTCAGAGCCAAAGTCTAGTTGAAAGAAGACCTGTGAGGTTTGCTTCGGATTTGTATTGTACTAGAGAAAAATAGAGGCAGGCATTTTTGTCAGGATATTTTACATCAAAGTTAGAGTCCACTTATAGTAAAACTTGGGGGAGACTTGAAGGTGAAGGAAATTAGGAGATTCATAGAATAATACAGAATACCATATCATTAAGTTATGAGTGAATGAAATAAGTCTATATATACAAGTCCTGTAAGTTTAGGCTGATATAAAGATAGTAAAGAAAGTCTGAGAAAACTCTCTTGTAGAATAAGTTACAAACAGCTCTCAGTCCTAAGTAGGACCAATAGAATCCCATACAAAACAAGCTGAGCAAAACGTCAGGAAAGAGTTCCAGAGGGCAGAAGAATGTAAGAGGCAAAGGATGGAGAGGTGTATTGAGTGAAACTCGGGCTTCTGCACATGCACAGCTACAAAACCCATTAACTCAGAGCAGCATATTTACTCCCACACGGTAGAGGCAGTCAACATTCCAGCATGAGCTGGAATGGGGGCTCACAGGGCTCCAACCCAGCTATTGGCAGTTGATGGCTGCTGGGGAAGGAAGAGTGTGGCCGGTGTTAGGTGGCCCAAGCTCTCATAGATGGCTCTCACATACAAGCAGCACTAATTGGACTCCATGGGTAAAGAAGAAGGAGGTCTAGAGGTGAAGTTGAGAGGGCATTTGTAAGGGAGGGTTTGGAGAAGGATAGGAAAGGTTGGATGTTATCAAAATACATTGATGATTGTATGAAATTTTGATTTACATCAAACAAAATTAAACTTACATAAAAGAATAAATAGAAATACTCCATACCAAATACGACTCTTCTCTGAAAGTAGATCTTTAATTGAGTGGAATTGATTGAGACTCAATATGTTGTCTTCTTGCTTGGCAAGATGGCACTTCATTAATCCTGACTCTCAAAAGTCTGGGACAGGAAGGTTGAAAGTTCAAGGTTAACCTGGTCTACAGAGTAAGTACAGCTTGGGGTCCATAGTGAGACCCTGACTCAAAGTAAAAGTAAGAAAGGAGGGAGGGGAAGAGAAGGGAATGGATGGGAAAGCAAGAGAAGGGGAGTGGAGGGGAGAGAGAAGAAAAGAGAAGAGGAAAAAGAGAAAGAGGAGGAGAGGGAGGGAGGGAGGGAGGAAGGGGAAAAGGGAAGAAAAGAAACAAAGGTCCTGGAAGATGCCTCACATTCCAAATTCACTCTGGCTTATAACCAAGATGGCAGCTTTCCAGTTTACAGTGTGAAAGGTGGCTGTTTTACTCCTGTTGGCACTTGTACATGCCTCTGTGGCAGGAAATTCTACACATGTGGAATTTTAGAATCTTAGAAAACGTGGACTGGAACAAGGAACTGGTTACCTTTATCAACTCTTCAAAACCTTATAATGAAACTTCTCCTATACCTAAAGGCCACTCCCTCCACGCAGGAGTTACTTCATATTCCAACCTGTGGTTCTCCTTCCTGGTCCCAACGTTGATGCCTTCCATCTTGGGGTTCTATTTTATACTCTTCTTTCCTAAACCAGGTTTTGACCCTATGAATCTTCTCTTACGTGAGAGCAGTGGTTAACACTTTTCCTAGTGCTGCGACCCTTAATACAGTTCCTCACGTTGTGATGATCCCCAACCATAAAGTTATTTCATTGCTACTTCACAACTGTAATTTTTTTGCTACTGTTATGGGTCATAATGTAAGCAGCTGATATGTAGGATATCTGATATTCGACCTCTGTTAAAAAATCACTCAACACCACCCCCCAAAGGGGTTGTGACCCACAGATTGAGAACCATTGCTTTAGACAGTCTTGTTCCTCATACTGGACTGTCTTCCAGATAAACCTTGGCAGTTATTATGCCTTTCCATATCTAAGCCAGAAACCCTTTGTAACTCCTTTGTAACCCTTTGTAAGTTCAACATCTTCCCCCTCATCACTTTGCCTTGGAGGGGATCCAGAGCTTGACTCAAGTGAGGTACTCGCATTAATTTGGGGGAGCTACCAAAGAAAGGGACCAGTTCCCTGGTCATGACTTGGCACTCAGGACAAGCAGTGGAGATCTTTTCCCTTCTTTTGAGAGAGATTAGAGCTCAGGATTGATTTTAAAGACCCCAGAGTTAGAGACCATGGTTTTCTATTTCTCTTCTAGCGCTTGGCGGTTATGAAACTTTCAATGCCAGCTTTGCCCCTCAGTTTCCCCATTTGCACAAAAGAGATCATCATAATGCAAACCTTATGGGTCTGCTCTGCGTAGTAAATTAATTATACATTCACCATTCATAAGATACTCAGTACCTACCACATGATCGTGTTCATTTCCGTCAATACTTTTTCTAGATTCCAAGCAGCTCCCTGTGTTATCATGAATGACAACATTGTGACCTCACATGTTTCAACACACAATGAGTGCTTATAGTTTCAGAATAACGCCCTCTTGATACACAATGAAGGGCAGGTGAGACTAGATAGGATAAGCTTGTTTTATCTTAGCCCCATGCAGACACCACTCAGTGTGACAAGGCACCACAGAAATAATTTCATGAATATCATTCTGTGTTCCTTTATATCATAGTCAGGTAAATCATGCCATGAAAGGAGATTTTAAAGAGACCCCCCTCCTAAAGTACTAAGTGTATTATGTACACAGCTCCTAAAAACCAGAGACATGCCTTGCCATGTTATCACAAAAAGATCTACATTCAAATTCATGTCCTCTGGGTTTTTAACAGCTGAGCCCTGTTTCCAGCCTTGTCACTATATTTAAAGACTTGGAAAGGGGCTTCCTGGTGCCTGCCTGGAATGAAGAGCACTGGAGGAGTCCTGCTCTGTGCCAAGATTTTTCAGGTCCTGAATCCACACTCTCCTTTAGAATGCTTGCTACACCCTCTTCTGATGGATCTGTTGAAATGCAACCTCAGGCCCTTTGGCTCCACTTTCTTCCTTGCTAGTTCCTGACATTTTGGCCACACTCATAGATGACTGCCAGAGGACTGATAAAACTTCTACTACTATTTCTAAGACATTATGCACTTATACAATTCAATTTTCATTAAAATAATAGTTTTCATCAGTATCTTTAAGTATTCTGTGAAGCTGGTCCTTTGGCTTCTTTGGCTACTCTCAAGTTTCTCTTTGAGTCTCACATCTGGTCTCTGCGTTTCTTCATATTCAACCGCACCCTCACCCTGCCTTTGAGATCTTGAGGGCTGGAAGGTTCTGGAATTTGATTCCAGTCTCACATAGCAACTGCCAAACCATATGCCATAGCAGGGATTCTAACCCATCTCCTCCCTGAAAGCTTGCCTGTCTGTCTTTCTGTCTTCTCCATTTGTGTGTGTGTGTGTGTGTGTGTGTGTGTGTGTGTGTGGTGTTCCTTGTGAGTGTGAGTGCACATATATGGAGGTGTGCATTTGTGTAAAAGTACATATTTGCATGTGGAAGGCAGTGTTGTCCTTCAAGCATTGTTCCCAATAAGCTGTCCATCATCTTCCACTTATTTACTTATCTATTTACTTATTTGTTTATGTATTTATTTATGTATTTATTTATAGTCAGGGTTCCTTACTATCACAGACCTTGTCAAGTAGCTAAGCTAGCTGGCCAGTGAACTCCAGTAATCTGTCTGTCTCTGCCTTGCTAGTGTTTGGGTCATAAGCACACTCCACCACGTTCAGCCTTTTCTTTTTGTGTGTGCATTCTGGGGATCTGAACTCAGGTCCTTGTGCTTCTCTTTTCTGACTGAGCCTTCTCCCCAGCCCTCCCTCATCGTATCCAATTTCTTGCTGACAATTCTGTTCTCTTGTTCTCCTGGGTTTAAAATTTGGAGTTAATACTGAGAACTTTGTTCTCATGTTGCATATTAATATATGCATATATATCATATATATGATAAATGCTATATATCTGCCATAATAACTCAGATTCACACCATTTCCCCTTCTGTATCAATACAGTCTAGACTTATTTGTAATGAGCATTAAGTATACATTAAAAATAACCTATCAGTTCCAAGGCATTTTAAACATGGGATCCAAATATCCTCTAGAAGGCCCATAGATGACTGCTAATCAGATGACTGCCAAACTTCAACTATTATTTCTAAGACATTATGCATTTATACAATACAATTTCTTCTAAACTAATTATTTTCACCAGTATCTTCAAGTATCCTGGTTCTTTGCTGGGTTCTTCTTTCTTCCACCCTTCACCCCTTTTCTGACCTTTCAACTAACACTGGATAAGAGAGAAGAAAAGATATAGAAGAAAACAAAGAAATCCCTGAATAAAGTCAGGGGTCAGAAAGGCGGCAACATTATCATAAGACAACGTCCTGCTGATTAGAGGCTTGAGTTCCTTGGGGCAAGTTCGATCTTTGCCATCACGGTATCTAATTTCTTCTTGTTGTTTCTTCTTTGCACACGACTACTTAACAAACCATGACCAACAACAACCAACAACCAACCAACAACCCACCACACCTCTCAGGGTCCTAGCATTTCTATACCCTCTGAAAACTCCTCAGATTTCCAAATGTCACACATTCACAGACGCTATCCGCAGCTGGCAAAATCACGTCCCTGTTAGAGCACAAGGCGAATCGTAGTCAGCTGCTGCGGACAATCTCAAGCAGCCCCATACTCCATACCTGAGATTAAACAAAAGCCCATTCTTACAATATTTTTGTGTTTTTAAGAAAACCAAGATCCTAAAATTGTCACACATTCCCCCTCCCTTCTGTTTAAGCCACTAATCATGCCGGAGGTAGCAGGAAGCTATAAACAGAGACCTTTTCAGTGAGGTAAGCACTGTCTGGATCAGTGGCCAAGGTTTTTAGGAGACCTGTCCTGCTCTGTCTACTGGTGTGGCTTTGGCTTTGATGTAGGGAAACAGTAGCAGCTGAGCTACCCCATCACCTGCATTAAATTGCATCTCTCTTCTTACACAGGCCATAATTTTAATTGCTCCTTTGAAATCTAAATCTATAACTGCGGGATACACACTGAATCTTTGGGAAGCCAATCCACCCTTTCCCAAGACAATGCCTACTGTCCCTGTGAGCACAGGACCATAAACTCCGGTTCTTTTACAACACTGGATTTCTGTGGATCGTGTAGGGCATTTATTGATGGTCAAGTCTAGAGCAGAACTGTCTGCAGTAGCAAGTGTTATATCTCCAATATTTCATTGAGGTTTTTCTGCTGCTTGTTATTTCCTGGCTGACAAGAGGTAATCAGCTCATATTTTTTGCTCTGGGGCCTCAAGCAAGGCCTCCAAGGCTGTTTCCTGAGGGTAAGAAACTGCCTCTGTTGTCTCTCTTGGACCCACATTCATTGGTCCAGTGGCAACCCTTGCTGTACCACCTTCACACTCCTGGAAGACTAGGTCTTATTTCTGAGTTAGAAAAAGATGCTGTATTTGCAATTTTGTGGCAAATGACCACATTCCCCACAATTATAGCAACAAGCATTTTGAGATCTGAGACCTTTAGTGACTTGGTTACGGTTTTTCCGCAATTGCCATATTTCCCAAAACTGAAGTAATAGAAAATTTGATATTGGAGACCTCTTGCTATAGCTTGACCTATGATATTTGCGGTACAAGCTAGAACCAATATTGGCCATATCCCCTATCCACTCATACATAGGTACTGCCTGTGCCTTTAATGGCCTAATAACTTTTTTACATTTGATATTCAAATTTTCATATGCCACTGTCTCTAGCGACACCCATCTTGTGTCAGGTTCTGATATCCCTCTGTTCCCTGCCGAGAGTAATCTTTGTTAAAAAAAAAAAAAAAAGGGGGCTGGGGATTTGGCTCAGTGGTAGAGCGCTTACCTAGGAAGCGCAAGGCCCTGGGTTCGGTCCCCAGCTCCGAAAAAAAGAACCAAAAAAAAAAAAAAAAAAAAAAAGTCAGTGAATGCTTCTCCAGAGTTTTGTATAATCTTCATAAACAAGGTGGATTTTTTTTTCTGGACTCCTCAACTCTGTCCCAAGCTGTAAAAGTTGCTGAGCAACATTGCTCTAAAGTAGTGTTATCAAATTGAATCTGTTCTCATATATCAGAGTACTAATGCCTTTTACCCAGCAACTGACCTTTTACTGTATTCATTCCCCTTACTCTATTTCACTGTCCTCTATCTGTGGCTTCTTCTCTCCATCATGTTAACCATTGCAATTGTGGACTGTTATCAGTCCCTTCCAGTCTTGAGAAATAATTATTTTGAGTAGCCCAGTTATTTAGAATTTGTTTTACATAAGGCAAGTGCATTCCATATGAGATCATGGCCTCTTTAAAATGCCTTAGACCTATCATTTCTATAGAATGCCATCCTTCATAACTCAGTTCCATGCCTTTAGCAGGCTGTACAACTCCTGGGAAAGTTGTTGGTAGTGATCTTATTACTCTGGGCCACCTCTCATCCCACTCTGGCATTGTGGTTAGTTTGAGATTAATCTGTTTCATCAGATTGTCCTCCTGCTTCCTCAATTTTTCTCTGATCTGACTGCTCTCCAGCAAAGTTTCTTACTCTCTTCCTTCAAGAAACTCCTGTTCTGGGCTGGAGAGGTGGCTCAGTGGTTAAGAGCACCGACTGCTCTTCCCGAGGTCCTGAGTTCAAATCCCAGCAACCACATGGTGGCTCACAACCATCTGAAATGAGATCTGATGCCCTCTTCTGGTGTGTCTGAAGATAGTGACAGTGTAATCATAATATATAATAAATAAATACAATATTTAAAAAAAGAAACTCCTGTCCTCTTATTCTGTCAGAGATGGAGTCTTTCTCTTCTCCCTTTCCCAGTTCTCCTCACCTGCCCAGTGCTTCCACTGCCACCCACAAAATTTCCAGTTTCACAGTCAATTCTTCAGCTTCTCTTTGAAACAGAATATAGGAAGAAGAACAAGAAAAATACAAAACAGAAAAATCCCTTCTGGCAGCAAAGTGAGGGATATCCCAGCAGTAGCAGCAGCAATGAATGTTTTGCTAGGTCTGGAAAAAAAAATCCATTCCTTCATCCCCTGACATTTTCTATATGGCATTTGAAATCAAATTTCCCACTCTACTTAGCCCCACATCTAGGCACTAATTGTTACTAGTGTTTTTGCTATTTGCTGGGGTTCTTTTTTTCTTTTCCACCCCTTTTCTACCCTTTCAACCCCATAACACCTGATAAGAGAGAAAAAAGAATAGAAAAGGAATAAAGTCAGGGATTGGAAAGGGGTTAACATTATCATTAGACTATTTCCTGATAAAGGGCATTGAGTTCTTTGGGGGAAAGTTTGACCATGGCCATCAGGATATCTAATTTCTTGTTTCTTCAATGTACATAACTATTAACAAACTACGACCAACAACCCACCACACTTCTCTGGGCCCTACCATTAATATACCCTCTGAAACCCCCAGAATTTCAAATGTCACACACTTGCAGAAATTATCTGCAGCTGGCAAAATCATGCCTCTGCTGGAGCATGAGGTAAACCATTATCAGCTGCTGTGGACAATCTGAAGCATCCCCATATCCCACACC
Source organism: Rattus norvegicus (assembly GCF_021556685.1). Taxonomy (NCBI): domain Eukaryota; kingdom Metazoa; phylum Chordata; class Mammalia; order Rodentia; family Muridae; genus Rattus; species Rattus norvegicus. The sequence goes on from NC_141541.1 coordinate 79,589,657, forward strand.
TGGTATTAAAACAAACACACATTCTAATGATATTTCTGTGTTTTTTTTAAGGAAGCCAAAATTGCCACTACAGTTCTGAAACCATGTTCTTTAGAAGGCCACACACCCTTGAGTTATTCCAGTTCCTTACCTTTTCAGCCTCCCGCCGGCCAGCTACATTCATTGACTTAGGTCCTATCTCCTGCAGGACTTGAGCCTTCTGTCTTCATAACTCTCATGACTCAGTACTCTATCCTGGGAACCCTTGAGATCTCTCTGGCCTCTCTCAGGTAATCCAGGACACTCTCCCAACCCCAGCTTCCTTCATTTAACCATATTTGCAACTCCCCCTCTATTTTTTATTATTGTTATTATTATTATTTAGCATTTATGGACTCTATAAATTAGAAGCTGAGATCTTTGAGGGGCCATTGTTCAATTTACCATGACAATTCGTGCCCCAAATTTGTGATGAGCCTCTGTCTTAACAGTCTTCCCCAACAATCCAGGCAATTCTTAGTCAGCACTCTTACCTAGCCAATCTCCTGCTAAATTTATGAGGACTTCCTCCTGCTTATCAGTTCAGTGCATTATCTGCACCCAGCCTTGAAGGTTGTCAGCCAACAAAATTTCAGTTTATCTCTCTGATCTCATCTCTATTCTCTCCTGGCTTGGGCTCCCAAGTCACTACTAGTTCACTGCACTTCCTAACTCTACATTCTTCACCCTGCTGCCAGGTCAAGAATAACCTCTTACCTCACCTCACTCCTCTCTATTGCTGGAGTCCCCTCCTTAGTATTGAAGTGAGGGATAATCTTCTTGTGCACTGTGTAAAGATTGTCTTTGTATTATTCAAATATTGACTTATGTGTGCTCACAGAGAGCTGAGTATAGGCCTGATCCTGTTATTGCTATTTTTATGAACATTTGGCTTGGTGTTTTGTAAACATTCTTCTCCATCATCTTCAGATTGATTCAATAAAGAGCTAAAGATCTAGAGCAGGGCAGGAGAAGAAAAGTGGGATGTCTTGGCATAGATAGGAATTCTGGGAAAGAATCAGGTGTGGGAGATTCACCAGCCAAACACAGAGAAAGGAACAGGTGCCGGGGCTGAAGAAGAGGTAACAGGCCATGTGGCAGACTCAGATTAGAGTAAATGGGTTATTAAGTTATACATGCTAGTCTGGAATAAACCTAAACTATAAGGCCCAGACTTCACAAATAAATAGAAGTCTCTATGTCCTTGATCAGAAGCTGGCAGATGGAGACCGTCCAGTAATACTGAAAACGGGCATCCCCATCATTTATCATCTACAGGGTTTCCTTAAAGAAGACATGAGTCACCTTGAATCAGAGTGTAATTATGCATTATTTCTATTCCTCCTTTGGTAGAAGAGGAATGAACATTCCAAGGACAGTGTTTCTTAGAATAGCTCCCAGTGCTTGATGGAGTTCCTGAATGGATCATTCTCTCTTACATCTTTACTCAGAAACAAATTCTGGGCCTTTTAAATGCACTGTGGCCTTCAGTCCTGTATTTTGTCTGCCAACCAAGAACAGCTGTTCTGGAATGTGTTCTATTGTGTCACGGAAGAAAAATGTGTAGAGGAGAATAATTCTTTTACTTGATTAAAATCTATTTTTATTTCACTTTAAAACAAAAGAGATATTTTCATTTATAGGAGATTAAAAAGAGGAGCAATATGGAAAACCTTTGTATTTGTCAGTGTTGAGTCTTGTGGGCTGATCAAAGAAAGAGGGTTAATCAAGGATGAATTAAGGCCTTGATGAGAGCAGCAACATCCAGCCTCTGAGGACTGAATCTCCAACTGCCATGCCAAAGGCATATTTACTGATTGTTACATAAAAATGGGGTGGGGGGGGCAAATTCTTCATACCAAAGACCGTAATCTAATCTATGTGTTTTGTGAAGGAAAAACATCCCTGGAGCTCTAGTCCTTATTGCCCACTATTTGCAGTGCCCAATAATGCCAGACATTCCAGGTTGTACCTGGACCATCTTGTGACCAATGTCATGCAAAGGCTGTAAGGCTCCTTTAAAAAAACAGCTCTTCAGGTAACAGAAAACAATCATAGTTTTCTACAATGATTACTTCAAAGTCAAAATACTTGTAGAAAACAACTACTCATTCTGATGTCTACACTATATACAGTGAAAGGCAACCACTTCATTCTAGTGCTTACTCTAGATACAATCATTCTACAAAGATTAATTTCTTTCCTATGTGGATGGATGTTTGTCTGCATGTGTGTATGTGCATCACATATGTGCAATGCCTGCAGAGACAAGAGAGGACATCAAGACCCCTGGAACTAGAGCCTCTTCTGGGTGCTGAAAATCAAACCTGGGCTCTGGAAGAGCAGCCAGTGCTCACAACCATTGAGCCATCTTTCCAAACTCAATGTAGGAATATTTAAAGAGGGAAGAATGCTTATTTACAGGGAAGAGGGTGCTGCTGTTTAGGTGGAGTTAGAAATCTTCTTCCCCTGTATGGGGGATGGCTTTGGTCAAAGTGCTCACAAGTCCTCACAAGTCCTCTTCAGAATCTCCAGTAGAGCTTGTGATTGACAGGGAGCCCTTCCCATAACCCCTTTCTTACCCACATCTCTGTGGCAGGGGGTAAAAAGGGCTAACTTTGCTGAGTCATTGCTACTTCCTGTACTCTGAAATTGCTTCTTATTCTAATTCTTGAGTTGGGTTGGCATGATGGTAGATATCTGTCTTTAATCTCAACATTTGAGAGGCAGAGACAGACAGATCTGAATTCTAGGTCAGCCAAGGCAACACAGAGAGCCAACCCCACTAAAAGAATACCCACTAAATTTTTTATCGGTATCATTTCTATCCCCTACTTTTTACTTCTCTAATACTGTGGTCGCATCCTTACACAAATGTCCTAAGGATGCCTCAACCTCCTTGTCCCAGACTGAGTTCAGCTTCTTAGAGCCTTATCTTCCTCCAGTGCACCCATACCCATAAGTGCTGTCACTAGGGGCCTCAACAGAAACATTGTTAATATCACTCATCTCTCCAGCATACACAGTGTATACTTCCTAGTAATAAGTACTTTAACCATTAATCCATTTCCTCAGACTCCCCAAGTAACTCAGTATTTACTCTCATTACACAATTCTTGATCTTTTTTTTTTTTTTTTTTTTTCGGAGCTGGGGACTGAACCCAGGGTCTTGCGCTTGCTAGGCAAGCGCTCTACCACTGAGCTAAATTCCCAACCCCTTGATCTTTTTAAATTAGTAAAATATGTTCATAGGACTCTTGCTTTTTTAACATTACTTTTGCTTACACTTTAAAATTTTTCAATAAAAAGAGTTATTTTTATTATTTTTATAATGCATGTGGAGTGTGGCAAGTGTCTCCTTTATTTGTCTAGACTCTGTCCTATTCTCTCTAGCTCTGTGGTGAAGGATTAAACCCAGGCTTTCCCACTTTCCTACTTGGACAATTGAGCCTTCTGATGGATCTAGCTTTCTTCTAGTCTTGTCTTACTCCAATCCCATTCTCCACACTGTCTCAAGATTTATGTCCAGAATTATCTTGTGCCCAATTCCTCTGACAGCTGATCCCCTCCCAGATACCGACTTCTGGTTGAATTGGTTCATGTCTCCATGTAGAGCAGGGTTACAGAATCAAAGCAGTGCAGTAAACTGAACCTAGTGTGGACAGCTGGACCAGGCTTGCACATAACTACACACACACACTCACACACACACACACCACATACACACACACACACCACATACACGGACACACACCACACACACTCACACACACACACCACATACACACACCACACACACACTCACACACACACACTCACACACACACACACCACATACACATACCACACACACTCACACACACACTCACACACACACACACACCACATACACACACACACACACCACACACACACGGACACACACACACACACCACTCCACAGGCATTATTAAAAACAATAAAAATAAATCTTTGTATTGAAAATTTTAAAAGTGTGAGGAAATGTAGGCCTCTCAAGCAAAAGTAATGTTAAAAAAACAGGAGTCCTATGAATATATTTTACTAATTTAAAAAGAACGAGAATTATGTAATTAGAGTGAACACTGATTTACTTGGGGAGTCTTAGGAGATAAATTAATAAAGTACTTGTCATGAAGTTTGAAGATCAGGGTCTGAATCATTCCCCAGAACCTATGTAAATGTCAAGTGGGTGTGTGAGCCCACCTATGTATCAACCTCAAAAGGCAGAGAAGGGGGTTCATACCATATGTTCATATCGGTGAGCTCTGAATTTGACTGAAAACCCCTACTTCATTGCATAAGACGGTAGAGTGAGTGAGGATTATTGCCAACATCAAATCTGGGCCTCTACATGCAGAAGCACCCATGTATATACCTATTTATCCACACACACGTAAACATATATAACACATGCATAGCACACACATGTAAAAGTAGAAAAAGAAAATGTAGACTTTTTTCTAAAAATTAATTTTTGGATAATTCTTAATTCATGGTTTCAAAAAGAGAAAAGAACAAAAGAAAAATACTAATTCAAGGGAAAAAAACGTACAATATGGAATTCTGGGTAATTATGACATGAATAAAAAAACGTAGATGGAAGAGTAAAATATTCAATAGTAACAAGTCAGGAAAAAAAAGCATAACCTTGTGTGCTTTAACTTTAAAAACCTGTTTTTTTTTTAATGGTAAGGAAGAAATCACTGACGATTTGAGCCTTGTGCATTCCAGAACGGCACCCAGCCCTGCCCTGCTGCTCAGTAGCTCCCTTCATAGAACCCTGCGTAAAAATCCTCATCAGAGCTATTCGGTGTGTAGGAGACAGAGCAGCAGTGGTGTGCGTGCATTTCTTGTTGCTTTCACACACTCGGTGGTTTGAAAACAGCATAATTTGTTTTCTTACAGTTCTGGGTAAAGTGGTCCAAAATGTATCTTCCCAAGCTAAAATCAAGGTTTCTACAGAGCCTTACTCCCTCTGGTGGACCCAAGCAACACTGAATTCCTTTGCCTTGTGCAGCTGCTGGAAGCCACTTGTCTTCTCTGACTCTTGGTCCCCTCCCTCCATCTTCAAAGCACCTGACTCCAAGATCAGCTGTTATTGCCACACCCCCACCCCTCCACCCCCACCCCCACCCCCACCTCTGACCCTTCCCCTCACGAACTTCTAAGGGCCCTTTTGCCATGCAAGGTAAAATACTTACAAGTTAGGAGATGAGATAGGGGTATTTAGGTATAGGTATTAGGAACTATAATTCTGTCTGCAACAGAATGAAATGAATTTCTGGGGAGAGAGCAAGCTGGCCTCTGCAAAGCTGCATTCCATCTCAGCCAAGCTCTCTCTCGCCCCCATGTGGACTGTTTTGCAAAACATAAAGTGGGTTAAATGCAATTTCTTGCACTGAGGTGGCAGGGGTGAAGAAACATCAAAAAAGAAAAGAAGTCTACAGCGAGATCATTTTTATACCCCAGCGGCCAAGGATCTAAGGCTAAATCTTTTCAGAAGAATGTACAGTCAGTCTGAGAAGCTGACTCTTGAGTACTTCAATTAGAACTTAGTAAATGGGGAGCAGGTGTGATCAACAAGTCCATGTACATAACTGTCAAGAAATAAATAAAAGAAAAAATTAAAAACTTGGTGAAATTATAAGTTCAATTAAACAAGCATTCAGAGAAGAAATGACTTTTGAAAATGGTAGGGGTTCAAATAAGATGTTCAAGAATTAAAGAACTGAGGCTGGAGAGATGGCTCAGTGGTTAAAAGTGCTTATTGCTCTTCCGGAAGACCAGAGTTCAGTGTCCAATACACACATAAGTAGCTCACAGCTGCCTGTATCTCCATTTCCAGGCAATTTAGTGCTCTTTTCTGAGGACTCTTGCACGTACGTGGGACACACAAATTCACACAGGCACACAAACGCACATATCAAATAATAAATTAATAAAAAAGTCACAAATGGAGAGGAGAACAAGGTCATTGCAGTCCTTAGAAGTAAGTTAGAAATGGCCAGAAACAAACAGAACTCTAACTGGTTGCATGGATAAAAGTCATGGTGAGTTTAAAAACATGTGAGAGTGCACACACACACACACACACACACACACACACACAAGCAATTAGTAGGGGGGAAAAAGGACAGTTGAAAATAAGTCTGATTGCTCTCTGGATTGTAGAAATCCCAAGACATGAAACCAAAAGGAAAATTCAGAGGTAAAAATTTTAAAAATTCCATAAGTGGAAAGTTGAGCCTTCACACTGAAATGATAAACGAAGCACCAATAAAATAAAACGAGACAAGAGGACAGTTCTAGTCAGTGAAAGAACCACTCAAGCACACCAAAAGAAACCCATTGAGATTTGCATCTATCAGTGTATTATTAGCTATGTGCATATGACATCACTTTGTGTCATAAATTACCTAAACATGCTTATATAGTTGCTTATGCATTTTATATAAATTATCATATGTATTTAAGATTTATTTATTTATTTATTTATTTATTTATTTATTTATTTATTTATTTATTTATTTATTTTAGACAGAGTTTCAGGATGTAGCACTGGCTATCCTGGAGCTCACTGAGATCCATTTGCCTCTGACCCCTGAGCACCAAGATTAAAATCATGCATCACCGTGCGTGGCTGCACACACAACTTTTAAAATTACTTTTTCTGAGGCAAGTTCTTGATAAGTATTGGCCTCAAATTTGTGATCCTCCTGCTCCCACCTCCTGAGTACTAGAATTACAAGTGTGAGCCTTCACGCTTGGCTGTTTCATAATATCTATTATTGCTCTCAAGTTATGTATGTATATCTGAACAAATATATCTGTGTCTATGTGTATATCTATCCATCTATCTATGCATCCATCTATGTCTCTCTATATAAAACTACATATATATGCATTGCTTGAATATATATATATATATATAATTTAGTATTTAGATTTTGATATACACCATTTTGGTACATCGTCATGTGCTGTTGGAACTCACTGAGAAGCTGTCTGTGGTAGTAGGGTTGATCCTTCTCCCCATATTTCCAGCATGTTCGTCTCAAGTGTCCTTTAAGGCCCATTGTCTAGAGATGTGCTGGCTCCCCTAACTCAGTAATAGAGAGGGAAAGAATAGCAAAGAATCCCAAGAGTAGAAACATCCTGTCCTTGGAAGCCTCTGGAAGGCAAAGCATTTGCAACAGAAGAAGCTATTATTTACCCCATGGCATAAAGGGGGGTAGAGTTGAAAAAGGAGTAAGTTGGACATTCAGTCATGGGAAGCTCATCCGTGGGGAGTGGTAAGGGCCCTGTCCATCAAGAACATCAACCCATTGCCTCAAGTTCCCCAGTCAGTTTCTACTGGATATTTCCAAACCCTTGCTTGATTTAGTGATGTTATCTGTTCTTTTTCTTGGAAGTCACACTGGGTGACTGACTTTCTTTGCCAGACACCCTGGCTACCTTAGCAGGGCATCTCAGTTAGTTTCTGCTGGTTGTTTTGGGAATCCAATTTGATGTTATTTTGCTGTTATCTCTCTGTCTGTCTGTCTCACTACTTCCTTATGTTTGCTATTTATTCTTTTACTTTTGATTTACTATATATTAGTAAACTTACTCATCTCAAACCAAAAGTATGGTCATTCTCTGGACCATATAAAGCATCGGTCTACCTTAAATGTCATGACTACTCTGTGTACTTTCGAAGAGAAAGACAACCATTTGTGATTAAGGGACTTCCCTTTTCTTAGGTATTTGCTTTTTTTTCTTATGATGAATGGGTGCTGACATTTATTAAGTACTTCTTGTGTACTTCCTGAGACGGTCATGATCTTTTTAACTTTGATCTGCTCAGGTTGTGTCTCTCATGATCTGATTTCCTAATTTTACCGGAGTCTTGCTTTCCTGGAAAAGCTCATCTTACTAATGATCCTTACAATATTGCATTTTTTTTCAAAACTGTATTCATTAGCAAGATTGACCTATAACTTTGCTCTTTTGTAGTGTGGTTTTGGTATCAATATTAGGAAGAGCTTGGAGTATGAGTTATCTTTTTTCCAGAAAGAGTATCTGCCTTGAATATTTGGTCACAGGTGGGGAGTTTTGTTTTTGACAACAAATTGATCTTATTTCTTTAATAGTAAAGAAAATTTCTATTTCTTGAGTCAGTTATGTTTTCTATGTAGTTATTGCTTTGCCTTAGTTCTCAAATGTATTGCAATACGATTGTCTATGATATCCTCTCTTCTTTAAACCTGCAGCAACCAAACTTTGTAAAACAGATTTTATTCGTTTTTGTTTTATGTTTCTGGGTGTTTCGCCTGCTTGTCTGTCTGTGAAGCATCTGCAGTGCTTCCCTGGGTGCCATGTCTGAGGAGGCTGGCAGGGGACTGTCTTCTGGAACTAACGTTAAAGGTGGTTGTGAGCCTCCATGTGGGTTCTGGGAACCAAATCTGCCCCCTTTGTAAAACCCGGGTCCTCTTCAAGAGTAATACGTGCCCTTAATGGCTGAACTGTCTCTCCAGCCCTGGGAGATAGCTCTTTTCCTTCCGGATATCAGATTTTCTTCTCTTTTTCTTAAGTTTAACAATAGTTTGCTGATTCTAATTAAAAGAGTCAACTTTTAGTTTTGTTAATTTTCCTGATATATGCTTATTTTCTATTCAGATGAGTTTCAGATTTCTTCTATTTTATTTGGGTTTAGTTTGGAAATAATTTTTAAAATCCTTATAAAAGGTGATCTTTGGACAGTCTACAGTCTCTCTCTCTCTCTCTCTCTCTCTCTCTCTCTCCCTCCCTCCCTCTCTCTCTCTCTCTCTCTCTCTCTCTCTCTCTCTCTCTCTCTCATACAATCTGACTTTTTATTGATTCTTCACAAATTTCACACTGTACACCCCAATCCCACTCATCTTTCCATGCCTTCGCATCCACCTTCTGCTCACTGTGGTGACCAAGGGAGGTGCACGGCCCACTTTCCCAAGTGCTGCAGGTGAAGAGGGGTGAGAGTGAGAGGGCGTCACTCTCTTGCCCATGCCACCACAAAGAGGACAAGTTTCAGGGCCAGCTCTCCTGCCTGCTGCAGGGGCAGGTGTGTGTGTGTGTGTGTGTGTGTGTGTGTGTGTGTGTGTGTGTCTTGAACTCTATCATCATTATTTAAATTATTTACTTATATTAAATTGTCTACTTGTTTGTTTGTGTGTGGGGTGATGTGAGTGCATGTGTGGAGGTCAGGGGATAACTTGCAGAAATCAGTTCCCTGCCTCTATCATGTGGGTCCTAGGGATCAAACTTGGTCATCAGTCATAACAGTAAGCACTTTTACCCACTAAGCCATCTTGCTGGCTCCTTCCTCTCCAACCATTGGCAGCTTTTATCTATAGTCCTCTCAGGCGATGTTTTAGCAAAAAACAAAAAGTGGACTGGACCTCTTACATGGAGGCTCGGGGCCTCCAAAGGAGCAAGTGCAGAAGGTTTTAGAACCGGGTGGTTTGGTCCATCACTTGCACGGCATCATTTCTGTGCTTTTTTTTGAATCAGCAGAGCCAAGGCAGATGCTCAATGAAGACAGTAGCTCTACCTCTCCCTGAGAAGAATGGCACATACGTTGTGGCTCCACTACAAACTATTTTCTGAAGGCTCACACTAGTCAATAGCCCCATTAGTAGTGTTTCAGGGTTTCCATCGGTCTCCATGGTTACCAACACTTTGCAAAATCATCTTTTCTCATTTTAACCATTTTTTGAGTACATAGTAGTCTCTAAGCACTTAGTTGGCATTTCCCTGACTCCAAATAAAGTTTATTTTTATTTTATATGTTTATTCATTCATTACTTAGATTTCCCATTTTTATATATGAAATGATTTTCAATATTTAATTGAAATTTGCCAGTCTGTTTTTTATAATTTGTTTTTTTAAGATTTATTATATTTATTTCATGTATATGAGTACACTGTTGCTATCTTCAGACACATTAGAAGGGGACATGGGATCCCATTACAGATGGTTGCGAGCCACCATGTGGTTGCTGGGATTTGAACTCAGGACCTCTGGAAGAGCAGTCAGTGCTCTTAACCACTGAGCCACCTCTCCAGCCCAATTTATTTGTTCTTTATACTCTTGGACATGAGTCCTTATCAGGCAGTCCTTACAAAGAAGGCTTTTTGATATTCTCTCTCTCTCTCTCTCTCTCTCTCTCTCTCTCTCTCTCTCTCTCTCTCTCTGTGTGTGTGTGTACTTTTAAAAACTATCTTAAATTGGGTGCTAGAGAAATGACTTAGCGCTTAAGAACACTGGCTGCTCTTCCAGAGGACCCAGGATCAATTCCCAGAACCCACATGGCAGCTCACAACTGTCTATAACTCCAGTTCTAGGGGATCCAGCACTCCCACGGAGACATACATGTAGGCAAAACGCCAATTCATTTTTATAAAAAGACATCTTAGCCTTACATCTTGTATTCTCTGGTATGTCTAGTACCTGACGTCTATGATTCTACTGTGGGATTTTCTCCTGCTGGCTCCTTCCATGACGATTTATTTTCCTAAGTTGTGGAGTTATAGCTGTTAACTCATGAGTGGCTATTCTCTGAGACCCAGGCTAAAATTAGGTTCCCTCAGACAAGACATCAGCGCAGCTTGTTGGGAGGAAAGATTACCATTGTAAGGTCATTTTGTTTCTCTTTCACATCAATAATTTTAAAAACAACTCCAAAGTTACAGAGAAATTTGCAAGGATATTTTCTTCAACTATTGGAGAGTAAGTGGTCAACTAATGCTCCCTCGGGCTGTACCTTCTTCAGTTCAACCTGAACCTGATCCTCTTTTACATACAGGTTGCACCCATCCTTTGAGTGGGAACGTGTAGTTGGAGTTTTTCTTCTGTCCTGGTAAGATCATGACAGTTTTACAAAATAAGCTGGTTGTTTTCCAGAATATCCACACTTTGTGTGTGTTGCATGTCTTCTCCTGTTGTAATTTAAAACAGAACATGACAAATGGTACGAGATCAGGGTTGAAGGTAAGCTCAGAGAGTTGGATGGTAGCTCAAAGGAATACTTACCTTCAGAAGAAAGAGCTGTAAATGAGACTGGGTCAGGAGGGCAGTTGGAGAAGCCATGTCCCCTTGACCTCACTCTTCACAGCCAAACTTCTTCAAAGGCAAACCCCATCCACTTCCTCCTTGCCCACTCACTTGGTTCTCTCCACACTTTAGAAAAAACCCCTTTTAAAGGTTACCAGCAACCTTCAAAACATCAGATCCTATAGCTGTTTCTTGGTATCCACCCTCACTCTTCCTGTAATAAGTTCATCCCATTTTTATAGATACCCATTTGAAATCAGGCCACACATCATATGGTTCATCTGGGGGGCAGGCATTTTCCCTAGCTGCTGTCCCTCAGTTGTCACATCTGCTTTTAGCCTAATCTCTTTTCTGACTTCATACACTTGGCTAATTTAGACATTTCAGATAAATGGAACCAAATAATACATGGTGACTGTTTTGTTTTAGATCTTGAAACTGGCCTAAGGTTTTCAAGCTTTCTAATGCCAAGGCCCTTCGATACTGAGATCCCCATGTGGTAATGATCACCAATCATAAAACTATTTTGTTGCTACCTCAAAAATTGTAATTTTGCTATTGCTATGAAGTGTACTGTAAATATCTGCGATGTGGGATATCCAATATATCACCCATGTGAAAGGGTCATTCAACCCTCAGAGGGATTGTGACCCACAGGTTGAGAACTGCTGTTTTAGGTTGACTTCAAAGTTCATCTGCATAGTGGCTTGCAGTCATGGCTGAGTCCATTTCGTGGATTCACACATTGGCTTATCCATTCATCAGTCATCAGTCATGTGATATTTGCCTTTTGGCTGTTGCTAATCATGCTGTTTTAAATATCTTGTTTTGACCTGGAACCCCACATTATGCTGAGAGAAAAGAAAGAGGTAAGAATCTCTCACAGACCATTTCTTCTCATCACTCTGCCCCCCCCCCCCTTTTCCCTTTTTCCTATGGCCCCAGGAATTCCTCCCCCAAAGACCCTTTGGCTCCATGTCTTTTTTTCTGCATTTGCCTTGCTACCTGTAAGGCTGGCTGGCAATGACACACAGAACACTTTCCTGGGATTGTGTATCCTCTGGCTACCCCATGTAGTAATACGATTGCATAAGCAGATTCCTGGGTATGTGAGAGACAGAGCCTATTTGTTCTTGCCTCCCCTTCTGCTAACAACATTTGACTTCTCATTCAGACAAATGAGAAGGCTTTCCTCTATGGGTATGTTTTATGGTAATGAAACCTTTTAAAAAATTTCCCTAGTCTTTCTACCACCCCCACCCACTTATCACTTAGGTCCAGTTCCAATGCCATCTTTCTAATTCTTGGGCAGATAGCACTTTTCTCTTTCACACCATTCAGAGCACAATGTCACCTTAGGGTGCTTCTCAAGGTTTGAACACAGCACTCCTAACACGAGGCCATGGCTCCTTCTGGACCCTGGGGTTCCTAATAGAGCTGTGCTTGCTTACTCTTTGAGGATGTGAAGATGTAATGACCAAATCTTGCTCATGCCACAGCTTTTTGTTTTGAGACAGGGTCTCACTGTGTATCCCTGGCTGGCCTGGAACTTGCTATGTAGATCAGACCCCAAACTCAGAGATCTGCTTGTCTCTGCCTTTCCAGCGATGGGATTAAATGACCCAGCTCATAGCACAACTTCTGTGGCCCGAGGGTACTTATTTCACAGTTTTAACAGATGCCACATGGCCACATGGATAAAGAGTTCGTTTTCTTTATAGTTAGAAAAATGCACTTGAAGAAATGTTCTTTTTAAAAATTTTTATTATCATGTGTTTGCGCATGCATGTATGTGCCACTGAATATTGATGGGAGTCAGAGGACAACTATATAAAGTTGGTCCTCTTGTTAAGCCCTTACTTGGATTCTGGAACCCAAGCTCACGTCATCATGCTTGCACAGCAAGCTCTTCTGTCCATTTAGCCATTTTACCCACTCACATGGGTTTAGCCAATAGTGCTCAGTATTTGGGAGACCTTTTGTAAACATGTGTATGCTGTACCAATTCACTTTTTTTTTTTTTTTGGTTCTTTTTTTCGGAGCTGGGGACCGAACCCAGGGCCTTGCGCTTCCTAGGTAAGTGCTCTACCACTGAGCTAAATCCCCAGCCACCAATTCACTTTTACATACTTTGTAAACACATACTTGATGCTATAGCAAGGATACTGTGACTTTGCACTTAAGGAATGTGATGTTTATAGCCCAGTGTAGCTCTTAGCCTTCATCAAGGAGTGGTCTCTTTGCAGCAGACAAAGACCATTAAAGGAAACCAAAGTGGGTCATAACGCAGAGAACAATTGAGAGTCTGTGCCCAGACCCAGTAGATACATTTACAAAACAACTCCTAGACTACCGCTTGGGCAACACTTTGGAAGTAGGGGTGGAAAGGGTGTAAGTGTCAGGGTACCAGGAAGTCTGCTCTGCTATCGATTGATCGTGTCTCCTAGAGATTTCTACTAAGGACAGCTGATAGAGGAAGAACTAGTTGTCCCTGAGGATGAGCCCCTAATTGGTTAACAAATGCTAAGTGGTCAACCCTGGAGTCATATATGTAAAAGCAACACTAAGTGGACTCAGCAAGTTGTAGCTCTATGTGCTAATAGATATATTTAACAACAGCAGAGGAAAAGAGGTCATGATTTAGAGGGAGGTATGGAGTTACATGGAAGGGGTGGTAGGAGAAAAGGGAAGGGGTTGGGGATTTAGCTCAATGGTACAGCACTTGCCTAGCAAGCACAAGGCCCTGGGTTCGGTCCCCAGTTCCGAAAAAAAAAAAAAAAAAGGAGAAAAGGGAGGGGGAAATTATGTAATTATATTTTAATTTTAAAAATAAATATTTCAAAAAGAAACATGGTGTTTTAATAATACAAATATCTTCATAAATGTAAGGACTATAAATTGAATTTTGTCCCTCGGTGGAGTACAATGCAGCTGTTCTGAAATATTTTTGTGCTTCTGTGCGTGTGTTTGTTTGTTTGTGTGTACATGTGTGTGAAGGCTAGAGGTTAACACGAACCTAGAGCTTACCTAGTGGGCTAGTCTGGCTATTTAGGAAGTTCCAGGGATGTCAGCTCTACTTCCCCAGCACTGGGATTACAGATGCAGGCCACCACACCCTGTCTTTTTACCAAATTATCTCCTCAGTCCCTGAAACATTCCCTCTGATTCATTATAGACATCTGCGGTGGTGTGACTAGGAATGCCCCCCTAGACTCCTGTGTTACAGTACTTGGCCATAGAGACCAGCACTATTAGTTGTAGTCTTGTTAGAGTAGGTGTGGTCTTGGAGGAAGTGTGTCACTGTGGGGGTGGGCTTTGAGGTCTTCTATGCTCAAGCTCACCCAGTGTGACACACGGTCCCCCTATGCTGCCTATGGATTAGGATGTAGAACTCTCAGCTCCTCCTCCAGCACCGTGTCTGTCTGTAGGCTGCCATGCTTCCCTTCATGGTGATAATGGACTGAACCTCTCAACTGTCGGCCAGTCGCAATGGAATGTTTTTCCATGTAAGAGGTGTCTTGGTCATGTTGTCTCTTCACAGCAATAGAACCCTAACAATGTCAGTCTTGGTTTGACATGGATGTAACAGTACCACAGATTTTTGTCATTGGCTTTTCCCACCTGGCAGTCTTGGCACTCTTAGTTTTTCAAGTGAATTCGAGACCTCACACTCGTTTCTTGAAATTGGTGAGTTTTTCCTTAGCTACAGCAAGTGATGACCTCTTTAGAGTCAGAGAAATAACAGGCAGAAGTCCGGCAACTGAACATGTGTGCAAGTTCTTTTATGTTCTCTGAATTATCTGCACTCAATACAACGGAATTTAGGAGCATCCAGTTTTCTAAAGAAAGTCAATACACTTACTTCAAGCTGCAAAAGTCACATGACTTTGGAATGAACCCAGTACATCCCACAGTTAAAGATGTCTAATTTAGAGGCTGTGGAGAGATGGTTTTGGGTTTAAGAGCACTTTCTTCTCTTCCGGAGTACAGGGTTCACTTCCCAGCACCAACATGGTAGCTCACAGCAGCCTGAGACTCCAGTTCCAGATATGACAGTCCCTTTCTCACCTCCACAGTCTCCTTCAGCAGGAAGTGTACTCATACATACATCAGGGGATACATGCACAAATAAAATAAAATAAAGTATTTACAATGCTTAATTTGTAATAATAATTGTGCCCTTATGTATATTTTCCTAAGCATGTATTATTTTACAAATTTGCATTTTGAAAAAGTGATTGTTTACATGACAATGTAGATAGACCTGTATATTGAGGGGGGGCGTTAAAATGTGTTTTCAGATGTTTCTCTTTCAGTCTTGATTACCATATTCTTCCAAAAAGGGAGCTATCTCTGAGCAGAGACTCTCAAATGGAAAGTTCACGTGTTTAAACTACATAATAGATTGCTTCCTTTTTTGTAAATGGAAACTTTGAGTTTCACGTGGCAAGCAGATGCTGCCCCCATGCTGCCTCCATATTCATTAGCCTATAATGAATCTATTAATTGAATATGTAAGTTTGACTAATTAGACGGAAGACATTTCTTCAGATTTAAAGGGTAATAATAAAAAATTTAAATTGCAACACCAAATCAAGCATTTAAGAGTTGATAAATGTGAACTGGAAAGTGCACAATTCCAACATAAATTAGTTAACCGTCTCTGTTAATTTAGGTGAAACACATTAGTGGAAAGGTCAGTCCATTTGAGGCTCGATCTGTTTTTCACATACTAAATTTAAAATAGCAAAGCTAGAGCGGTAGGAAATGAGCCGGCATCCGAACCCGGTGAATACAACGCCCAGGCCCCATCTGAACATTAATCAATACCCTGTGACTCTTTTGAAAATGTAATAGAACGCTTGGACCAAGCTCACAGCCTTACCACTGAAGGAACTCAAGGAGAAGCCATGGAAGAACACCGCTCACCAGCTCACTCTCAGGTTCAGGGTTAGCTCAGCTTGTATTCAGTGCGGGATCTTCTGCCTATAGTGCCCTGGGCCCTCCTACATCAATTAACAAGGCATTCCCCTCACGGATATACCTACAGGCCAGTCTGATTTGGGCAATACTGCAATTGAAGCTTCGTTCTTAGGTGACTGGACTGTGACAGTCAAAACCAACCAGACAGAGAGTAGCCGAAGTCTCTGGAGTGGAGTCAGACATTCACACCTTTTTTTTCTTTTTCTAACTCTCTAAATAATTGGAATTAAGGTTAAAAGTCTGGACTGTTGTTCCATGAATGTCTGTCCCCAAGCTCCTATATACGCAGGAGTAAGATGGCCAAATATATAAACAAGAAAACTGCCAATATTACAAGTAATGACTGCTTTTCTGCTGTGGGGAAAACGTACTACTTTCTTCTCTGTTTCCTCTCTTTCTTCTTGCAGTGAAGGGTCACACACTTAAGGTCACGCCATCTGGATGTGGAAAGCTGAAAGTGGTGTCGAGTCCCAGCATTTGCTTTTGGGAATCCCATTGCTAGTGTACTGGATCACATCTGTGTTACCTTTGCAGTACAAAATGTCACAAGATGGGGTTAAGGAGAAGGTTCAGTTGACACAGTGCTGTGGCTCAGTCCCCAGAAGACATGTGACAAGCTGGCTGTGGTGGTGCCTGCTTGGTATCCACACACAGCAGGCAGACAAGTGAAGAGAGCTCACTCACTGGCCAGCCAGCCAACCAGGTCAGTGGGTTCTTAATGAGTGAGTCTCTCTTTTAAAAGAGGTTAAAGTAGGCAGCTTCTTGAGGTTTAACACCCAAGGTTGTCCTCTCTTCTCAAGGGCATATACATGAGCACACATATACATGGAAAAAGTCACAGGAGTTTTCTGTTGGAAAACCCTGTGTTTATCTTTTGGGATTTGTATCTGTTCCCATAGCAATCAAAAGTACAAAGAGACCCATGGAAGGCCCCACGGGAATAATTGAGGGACTTTTGCCTTTCCTGATATTGTCTTTGACTACCATTCTGCATTTCTCCTGAGGCTATCCAATGGCTTTGCACATTACTTACTGTCATTCAAACTCGCTACAAATTCTAGGATAGGGACATGTCACATAGGGGTGTGTGTGTGTGTGTGTGTGTGTGTGTGTTCTTTATAAACTAGTATTTCCAGGTTTAGCAGCAGCAGCCAGTTAGTCACAGTCCCCCTGAAGGGGAAATATGCATGCAGGAAGCAAGGCTTCTTGTTGTTTGCTTCTGGTTGTCCAAAATGGATGCTCATGTCCTGTCATTGAATGCCTCTTGTTCTGGCCCTGTGCCTTCCACACATTTATAGTTGAGAAGTAGTTAACTTTCCTCTACTGCTACAAAGACATCTAGTATCCCTCCTTCTGTTTTCAGTGGCCTTCCCAGAATGCAATGGAGGACAACAGGATTGTTCATTTAGTTCTGTTTTCTAGTGGCTATGAATCCGGGTTTTTATCCCAAACATTACTGATGTTCACATGAGAGCACCTTATTCCCCCAAAGATCCTTGGACTTCAATGTCTACAAAAAGCCATCACTTGGGAGGAAGTGTGTGCAGAGGAACCAAAGAGCTCTACAGAAAGCAACAACAGCCAGAATTCTTGAGGTGAGGGTATTGAGGTGAGGGATTTTAAAAGTCAAAAGAAAAATATAAACTCAGGAACACAAAATGGCGGGAGGTGGGAGGATCTGAATTATATGCCAAGCACTTAAATGGTTGAAAAACATCTATTAATATCTCCAGATCTGGGCTGTTATGGTGGCTCCGCATGTAAAAGGTACCTGGTGCCAAGCCTGACCACCTGAGTTTGGTCTTGGAGATCCCCATGGTGGAAGGAGAGAACCAAACCAACTTTTGAAAGTTGCTTTCTGTCCTTCATATGCACGTCATGGACTGTGCACCCACAATTCTCTCCCAACACAATATAAATGTAAACATCTCCTATCCTGACATAGTAGTAATAGTTGTGTCTAGTCTGTGACTCACACACCTCTAGCTCTAAAGTCTATGTGAACAGGTTCTAAGTGCATTTTCTATGCCGTATTTTCTATGGCAAATTTGAGCTTTTAGAGATATTTCAATGACAGTCTTTCTTCTAAGCTATCTTTAGCCTAAAACTTTTCCGAATCTCCAAGATGTTTTCCTGCACATTAACTTAAGTTAAATTTTAGTCTTAGCATCAGACAAAACACAATGAAGTTAAACTCTTATTCACCTGCACATACACATCATCAGCTGCAGAGGGCGCTGATGCCTTTTTCCTCAGGCCTGGCAGAAAAGACTGCCAGCTGGGATCTCCTTTCCGTTCCTCATTTAAAGTGTGGTTACTGATAAAACGCAAAGCTCCAAGGCAGAGCTGGATCGCTCACTGTGGCGTGCATATGAAGTAGAGATGGCTATTACAAAAACCACAAACCTAGTTCCCACTTTTCAAATCATCTCCCGGAGTCCCCCAAACATGGAGGATCCTTTTCAAAAGCAAAGTATTGTGCTCTGTATTGAAGCAGAGATTTGAAATCATATCCAGTCAGTAACCCACATCCTGCAGCCGCAGATATTCCTTTCAGTGGAATATGGTGACCAGGCCACATTAAGAAACGAGGGAGTTAATATCTAGAGAATTTTTATAGCTAATAAATGGTCCAATCTCAGCCTCTTCTGGGCATTAGGAGGAAGAGCTAATTAAATGGGTGTTTAGATGGCCAATAAAAAAGTTAATATTGATGTTAAATAGGTGCATTTGTTTTTATAGAATTTTCATAATAGGTCCAAAATACTTCATTAAACATTTCTGGGTAAAAATAGGTAACACTCTTTATAAAAGCTTTTGTTAATGAATAAAATGTATTTCCCTCTAAATATACTCTGTGTTAACCTTGTCTGTCAGAATTTTCAGGAAACATTTTAAATAAAGTGGCCAGGCACATCCCATTGGAGATGGATGAGACCATTAGGAGACACTTAGACTTGAAATGAGCTCTGAGATCATTCTGCATACAACATAAGGGCCCTGATTTTTTTTTTTAATATTTCAAACAATGTGCCTCTTTCAAATCATTAGACATAAAGACATTTAAGGAACTGATTCGATTATCCGGGATGATAGAAAGGCTATAACATGTGATTTATTTTTTGGAAGATAAATTACAATGCCAGCATATCAGTTAGAAAAGGTAGGCTGTCAGCGTGGTTAGTGATGGAAAGTGGAAGCCATTAAGCAGGCCATCTGACGCTGAGATGCTTCCAGAACATAGAGGTTTGAAGTCCCAGCTGAGTGTTCATTGAAACAAAGGTACCTTCCTGGAGAGAAATCTTTATGTCCCATTCAGGTTCCTTTGTTGATTTAGAAAGCACATTTCTTTTTTCTTTTTTTTTTTTCTATTTTTCGGAGCTGGGGCACATTTCTTAATAAATACTTGCATACTCTTAAAATATGCAGCCCAAATTGTTAGGGTTGTATCCCTTAAAGATGACCTTCACATAAAACCCAGGCCTTGAAATTACAGCATTGTGTTCTATGTTTCAGGTGAGGAAATATGAGGCAAGAATTTATTTTTCTCCTCTACAACTCCAGGATATTGGCTCCACTGGGCCTAATAAATTGTTTTCACAAGGAAACAGAGCATTCTGTAGCTTAGGTTACCTGATGCAGGGCGTTTCAAATGAGATGTATCCAAAACAATAAATAATTACAGGTTGGGGGGGTGGGGAGGAGGAACGTTGTAAGGGTGGGAAAAAGACGTCGTAACTAAATCAGGGGCAAAGGCCAAAACTTAGAAATAGGAAGATCATTTCCAAAATTATACATTCTACAGAGGAAATGAGACAGTGACAAAACAAGATAATAAAGAAAAAGGACAAAAGAAAGAAAACATCGAGGAGAGACATGGAGAGGGTCTTCAGCATAGAGGAACGTAAGTGCTGGGAGTCTACAACACGCAGACTGAAGAAGTATTATGGCTGCAACACTCTGTTCCCTGCTACATTTTGTTCCCATCTTGAAGTGAAGCTGTTGATCCAAAGGAGGATATAATCTGGAGTTTAAGATGCAGACGGTTTTCCTATGGAGGAAAGCATCTTACAAATGCTTGAACATAAACATGCATAGCAAACGATGGGACAAGTAAGGAAGCTTACAGCTTCAAAAAAAAAAAAAGTGCTCTCTACTTGGAGAAGGTCAGAAGGTCTGTCCACTGTGGGAGTGGACAGCTACAATACTTTTGTCTCGGAACAGCCAATAGGAATGCTTTACAGTGCCTAGTGTTGTTTTAGGGACCGAGAAAGGCAGATGGGAAATAGAAGACTCAGGTCCTGTACTATCACTTCACCGTCTAATTACAAAGTGTTAAGGGAAAGGGGCCACGAGGGAACCATCCAAACCAGCTGTCATTGAGCATGACCTAGGAGATGTCCAGAGATGCTAAGTCAAAATACACACCCTTAACTCCCAAGACAGAACTCAATTTACCTGCACCAAATGTTGATAATGATCCATGCATACTGACTGGTCTTTCAAATTGCAGTTAGCAAGTAAGAGAGGGGTCAAAGGGGCAAACTTTCGGCTTATGCTTTTAGGCAATCCTTCCAGACCATTTTCAGCCTTCCGACACAACACAAGTTTCCCCGTTTGCGTTCTTCCTCAAAGACTTCTAATGGGTTTTCAGTACTTCCATCAAGATCCCCAGAAGCATTTAGGCTCCCACAAGCTGGAGTTAACTGCCTTACCCGCCTTGTGTGCTGCTCCCCCGGTTGCATCTGATACTCCCTGGAACATTCTTGCACAGCTCTAGGGGTTCAGGTGCCTTTGCAGACTCTGCGGCAGTTTTTCTACCTCTACCAGCGAAGTTTCACTTCTCTAGCTACAAGCAGGGCAAAGGTCAGCTTCCCTAGTTACTCAGCCTCGGCTTTAGGTGGAGCACCAAGGTCCTTGCTCCACGTCTGAGAGCTGTCCCTCCTGTAGTCAGTGATCCTATAGATCTATAGGAAAGGTTCTGAGCTTACCCGGGAGCAAGGCTAGATTCATCTAGTTTTAAAGTGACCTCCAGCATTGTGCCCTGCTTGAAAGATGGGGAAAATACCTCTGAACAAAACAAACGAACAACAAAAATAAAACACTCCAAACAAAAACTACAATAACAAGTCGAAGAACAGCAACAAAAACGATTTTCTGGGGCTTTTGCTCTTCCTTCGCCAAATCCTGAGATCACCCTCCCGCCCCCACGGCAAACACACAAACACGCACGCACGCACGCGCGCGCGTTCTCCCTCCTATAAGGGAGGATGAACTTCTAACCCTTTTGTCTCCACCTCCCCGGTGGGGTGCTGGAATTATAGGCATGCATCACTACTCCAGTTCTGTGTGGTGCTGGCAACTGAATCCAGCATTCTAGGCAAGCACTCTACCCACACAGCTACCTCCCCACCAAGTTCTTATTCTCAGTATCTGGTCCTCTACTGTTTAAATAAGAGCGATTCTTGGGAGTATATTCGGTTATTATGACATACTCTTCGGCCATAAATGGTCCCTGTGAATGGAAACCTCTCAGCTGCTCAAATTAAGCTCTATTGTTGCTCTACGATGCAGCCCACTCGGATCACTTTAGGCAGATTCTCAGAGCCTGAAACTGTCTCACAAACTCAATTAAGACAACAGCATTCTGTCTGCGTAGAATTTAAGCACCAATCATTAGGGAATTTTAGTTAATGACCACATCTATAGTAAGCGTTTTGTCGTAAACAACATGCAAAGAAATGATTCTGAGTCAAGGAGTTCTGAAAATGAAGGTAAGAATGAAGCAGTTGCTTGGGAGTTCAGTCTTCCACAGAAAAACGGGTGGAATCTGTGGGTAAAACCGTGAGGCTTTCACAGGGATCGAGGCGGAAAGCCTTATAAGGAGCTGTCTACATGGGGCCCTGACATTAGTCCAGTGACGCTCCCACGCTAAGTGGAGGGAACTGTTCCTGATCAGCGCCCATCTTTACTTAATTGTGAGGCTGCTTGTAGGACGAGAAGGGAATGGAGAGGGAAGCTCAACCCGGAGGTCTGACAGGATGCCCTGAAGAGCAACAGACAATCCCGAGGGTTTATGGTGTGGTTGGGATCAGGAAAAGAAAGGGCTGGGAGGAGAACATCAAGGACTGGAACTAACTACCTAACCCAGGGCAGATGAAGCCCACGGCCTCAGGCACAGCTAGGCCGCGGGGCCGGCAGAGGGCAGCAGTTGGGCTGAGAAGGCTGGCGGGGGCCAGCGCGGCGTCGGCGGTTCCAGAAGGTTCTCCTCCGGAGTGTGGGGAGCATCTATTACCCCACCAGCGTCCACGCGCCCTTCGCGCCACGTGAAAGCCTGGGCGAAGGCTCTCTCGGTCTGCTCCGGACCGCGGGGGTTGGAGGAGAGCGAGTGGAAGGAAGGGCGCATAGCTCGGCGGGGCTGGAGCTCGGGCGCCTCTCCTCCGGGTCGGTCAGCGCTTAAGGCTCGCGGGGCCGCCATCAGCCAGCGCGGTCCGGCCGAGGCGGCGCTCCGGCCGTCGAGGCCCACGGGGGCGCCCGCGGGAGCGTGGGCCGCGGACTTGACCGTGCGGGCGCCGCGCACGGCCGTATGCAAATGTCCTCATGGGCCGGCCCCCCGCGCCTGTGGGCCGCACGTCCAATAAGAAGCGCCCCCCGCTTGACACCTGCCTATATACAGCGAGCGCGCCCCGGCCGCGCAGCGCCCCGCGCACACCCACCCGCGGCCGCCCATGACTTCCAGCGAGATCGCCATGCCCGGCGAGGTGAAGGCCGACCCCGCCGCGCTCATGGCCTCGCTGCAGCTCCTGCCGTCACCCACGCCCAACCTCGAGATCAAGTACACCAAGGTAAAGCCGTCCTGCGGACGCTGCCTAGAAGCGTCCTCTAGATCTCTTCGGTGACCGGGTCCCGGAGGTCGCCTGTCATCCCCGCGCCTCCGCGGGGACCGCGATGCGGGCTTCTGAAGTTCCTCCCTGGCTTGGGGAGAGTCTGAGGGAACCGGTCCCAACCAGAAGGCAATGCGGGGTCCGCCGGGGGCGGCGGACCGTGGGGACTGCCTGGGGGGGTGGGATTTCTCAGAGCAGACCTGGGTCTGGTTCTGGGGATCCCTACGACTCCTTAGAACCGGCTAGGGTCCAGTCCTGAGGTCCCCTAGATGTCCCTAGGGCAGAACGAGGCTTAGTTCTGGGGTACCTTAGATCTCAGAGCAGACCAGGGTCCGGTTCTGAGATTCCCCAGTTTTATCAGAGCAAATGGAGTTCTGCTCTGGGGTCCCCAAGTCCTGGCTCCAGCTGGCAGGGGTGTTCCTCTGGGCTTCCTCAGCGCATACCGGGGTGCAGTTCTCCCAGTCCCTCGGTCTCAGAGCAGACCAGGGTTCCCCGCCAGGTTGGCGTTGCAGTCCAGTGTCGCCCGGCGGTCCTTCGGATCCAGGGCTGTGCGACCGCGCCGGGTTAGCTTCCCTCAGAGCCCAGTCGCTGAAGGGTTGTCAGGACCCGAGTCCCACAGACTTCGCGGGGACCTGGCGGAGACGCAATAGGTCTAAGTCAGGATTTCCTCCGGATTTTGTAGGCAATGGACATTTTAGAAAAAGGGAAAACAACCGAATTCACGCAAATTAGGGAGCTCACTTTTGCACTGATAAGCCTAATGATTTTTTCCTAACGAATTCTGACATCTTAGTTTGTCAAGCACGAATTATTGTCGTTAAACTGCATTAAAAAGCAATACACGCCCGCTGCCCCATGTAAATTGATCCTCCACCACCACCGTTCTCAGGGGGAAAAAAATATCCACGAGGGAAATTTGTGAAATACATACACAAGGGGATTGAATGTAATAGCAAAGAGGCGACTGTAGCCTTTAAAGCCACACTTCCTGAGAGTTTATTTTAGAATACTCTTGTTTGATTTTCATTCCTACCGCAAACTTTTGCCAGTTAAATGCAGCGCACGCACAAGATACAGCTGGTAAGTGTTCCACCGCGAGCATTAGACGATACGCGAAATGTAGAGAAGTTAAGTTGCTCGCATCTGACAACTGTTAACGTCGAAAGAGAAATGCAAAAACGTCGTTTCTTAATTTTTGTTGCATTGAGTTTCAGAATAAGGATCGGTAGGATTCGTCTTTTTGAATGTGGATTTAGGTGGAGTTAATGTACCTGTTAGCTTTTAGATGGTGTGACAAATTTTTGAAAGCCATTTTAATGAGAGGTCGTTAATGGTTATAGCCCTTTAGGCATTGTTTGCATAACAATAGTGCCAGTGTGTGGCACATCTCGGGGTTTAGGAACAAGCCAGGAAAGCATGCACATAAAAGTTTTGTTTTATGAGGGTCCCTAACCTCTTCAGATGCGCTTTAGAGATCTTAAGAGGCAAGATCCACACGTGATTCCAGAGGGTTTGTTTTACACGTTTGATCAGATTATCCTAACAGCCCCTGAAAGTCTGCAGTAGATATCTTTTTTCAGAATTTCATTTGGAAGCTCCTCCAATTCTGCTTTTCTCTAGCCACCCCCTCTCTTCTCTCTCTTGTTCTACCCCAGTAGGAAAGACAACTGATTTATAGCTAATTGGAGCCTTTAATGTCGAGTCTTTTTAGCTCCATGAAGACTTTTATCCAGTATCCACTTTCCCACTTATTACCAAGAAAAACAATCAGAAATGAAATAATGGATTGTAACTTGATTCTTTAATTTGTGGGGAGGAGGCGCCTTATTTTTTGTCTTGACAAACAACCCTCGTAAATGGTGGAGTAACGCTCATCTACAGGCGAGCTCTTTCACAAAAACTTTGTAAAGTCAGGTATCTGTGAACACTGGAGCAGCTTCTGTGCCCAACTCTTCAGTGAGACTTCTACATTTTCTAAGACAGGAATCATGAAGAACCAGCTCTAGTTCAGTTTATTTAACGGAAAGATCAGTGACTGCTCTTTTGGTAGCCTAAGGTCTTTTTTTTTCTCCACCTCCCTCTTCAAAAGAAAGAGTTGGGAGGTCTTTTAAAAATTCATTCATGATCAAAAACGAGGAGGAATGTATTAACAATTTCAAACAGAAAAATGGACTAGGTAGATAGGCAGTCCTTTAGTGCTATCATATTTGTTAGGAAAAAATTTAAAAGTAGTATGCCTTGGGATCTGTTGAAAAAGAGGAAACAAAACATTTGTATCAAATAAAGTTACTATATGGCAAATAAATTTATCATTAATTCTGTATCATTAAACATGTTCTTATTGAATGATACTGTGACTTTTCTATGTGATCTGACAAGAATATAAACTGATTAATGACCAACATAACTGGTCAGATTATGAAAGTTTAAAAAGTAAGTTCTTCGAATATTTTGCATTTGTGATCGTGCATTTATTAGCCATTTTCATCATTTTACATCTTCTTCCAAAAGGACTTTGCACTTTTAAAATGAAGGAATGGGGAAAATAGCCAATATTATGTTAATGCCAATTTCTGTCAAAGGTTCTGTAAAAACAAATGCTGTGAAAGCAAAGTTCAATCTAGAAGCATTCTGAAAGAGCTTAAGTGTGGCTTTGTATTGGCTTTTAAGTAATTGCATTCCATTAAAAATAAAACAAGCCTGTGGCTTGCTCCAAGTTCTAATGTCCATTTTAGACTAAGGATAAATGACAGTAGTGCCTTTGGAATATGTCTGTTTTCTTCTTCTCCTAATACAGGAACCTAGACAACAAGTTTCTTAAATGATTCTTGCTAGGGAATGGGGGTTTTGTTTGTTTCAAGATGTACAGTCAAGGAAGAAGAGCACTGATGTAAGACAAGCGTGGAGGGCACCCGTGTGGAGCTGAGAGTGCATGCTCCTTTGTGTTCTTTGAAGACTGCTCAATAGTTGATCTGATTGTGTTTCGCTGTGCGTTTCTCAGTTTTTCTGAGTTATTTCTGTTTTATCTGCCTGGCTTTTTGCATCGCCAGCCATGTTCTGGGAGCGCGCACATTGTAAAACTAAGGCTTAGCATTCTCCTAAGAACTGCCCCTGACTTCTGGGAGGGGTGGGGTCTCTCTTCCTCTCAGGATGTCCCTTCCCTCCTTCTTTCTCTCTCCCTTTCACAGATTCCCAGGTCTTTAAAAAAGTTTATTTTGCTGCCTTTCTGCTTTCTCTGTTGGCTCCATCTTTCCTTCTGGCTCTACTGGTTCATTCCTGGAGTGAGCAACTGAAAAAATGCCCGTAGCTGACAGCATGAGGCTGCTCTCCAGCATTTGATACTTTGGAGAGGTATTAGGGTCCACGAAGAGGGCATTTTTGGGCACTGTATGTTACACCTACAAGAGAAAACACAAAAGGCAGCTCACTGGGAAACATCAGGACAAATGTACATCTGGGTACCTATTGTTTATTCTTTTATCATTCATTTAATAACCTTTTAATAAGTGCACTCTGTTTGCTGGGGTCAATTTCAACTCAGTTCAAAGGGTTTTTTGAGGCGCCGTGTCCTTAACAACAGTGTAAATTGGATTATGGAACTGCTGCCTTCTAGGAACTTAAAGTCTTATTAGGAAGGTTGAATGCCAAAATTTTCTTTTCAACATATCAGTAGATCAGTTGATCAACATAATGAGAATATTTCAACATCGCCTGCATTTTCATAGGGCCAATTGCTTTACTTAGCATTTTCACACATGCACACATTTTTAGTTCTGTAAAATCCTTAGAAAGAGAATAAAAACAGAAATAATTGATAAGGGAGAACTTGGCCTCGAATTTTAAAAAGAGACAGAGCATTCCTGCCATACTCTTACTTTTCTTATTTCTGACACCTCTTTTTAAATGTAGAAAGCCTAGATCTTCGCTTTTTGTGCTACTTCTAATGGAAACAGGAGAATGGGACACTGATCTACTCCACTTAGAAGAGTCTCTATGATTTTCCTCAAAATACATTTAATTTTAGGTGTATTTCGGTATCCCTAAGTATGTGTGTGTGTACTACATGTGTACGAGTGTCTGAGGAGCCCAGGGAAGGCTGGGTGTCATATCCTCTAAAGCTGGAGCCTGCGAGCCACTTGATGTAAGTGCTAGGAACCAAACCCAGGTCCTCTGCGAGAATAGCAAGTGCTTTCAGCCACTTGAGCCATATTTCCAGCACCACCTTTATAATTTTTGATTCATTGACTTTAATTACTATTTGTTATTTTTGTTGTTATTCTTGGTCATCACCTCATCGTTCTTTTGGATCTTGCCCTTATGGATCTCATTCTAAACCTTCATTCCAAATCCTACTCATGGTCGTTGTGCTAATAAATTATCCATCTAGCTGCCAGTATATAGAGGACTTTTACCTATCCCTCCTTCCCTCCCTCCCTCCCTCCCTTTCAGAATCTGGGAAGATGGCAAAGTACTTGGCCTTCAAGAATGAGGGCCTGATATCCTCTCCTCACCACACATGTAAAAAGCTGGGTGAGACAGCCCACGGCCATAGTCTCATTACTGGCAATATGGACAGGAAATTCCCTGGGGCCTGCTGACCTACTAGTCTGACTGAATTGGTGAGCTCCAGGTTCAGCGAGAGGCTTTGTCTTCAAAAATAAGGTGAAGAGTAGTCAAGGAGGATATCTCACATTGACCTATGACCTCCACATCCTCTACTTCCCCCACACAAGCAGTAAAATACCTTTTAAAAATAAATATACAGCCTTTTAAACAAGGAATATGCGTCCCCTTTTAACCAAGAATAGCTAAATAATGTCATTATGGAACTTGGCTTAGATAAGTCTCCTGAGGCCCTGGCTTTCTACTTCAGAGACTGGGTTATCACAGGGGACCATCATTTACTGAGGCATGGTGAACAACAGTTAAAGAATGGTGAACAACAGTTATAGAATTGTGAACAACAGTTATAGAATGGTGAACAACAGTTTTTCTATTTCAGTGAAGACTTAGACACCTGCTCTGTGAGGTCTGACTTCAGTCTAGCCAACTAGACTGGCTTTTTAAAGAAAAGCCAGTCATGTCTACTTGGTTTTCTCTCTTTTCCATTAGTGAATCTCAGTGATCCAACCATGACCAAGCCTTAGCATCTCAAGTCCCAATTGCTGGTCCTCCTCAGTGAAATAATGAGATGCAAATACCAATGTGTGATTTTGTATCTTTCGCTGTTGTTTGTTTGTGTCATTTTACTAACAGTTTACTGTGGTTGACAGACTGCACAGCCCACCTGGTTGTCTAAATATAGTTTCATTGTAACACAACCCTGTGTGTTCAGTAACATATTGTCTATGGTTTCATTTGGATTGCAATATCAGAGTTGAGTCCTTGTAACAGAGACCATATGGCCCACATTTTGAGAAACGTTTACAAGCCCTTGCCATGGAAAAAAGAAATGGTTTGAGCTAAAATAGGTATTTGATCTAATCCTGGTCAAGCATGTATTTCTTGACTATGTGAACAGTTAACATATATTAAACACATGGTGTCATGTCTTAGAAAGGAAGTAGTCAAGAGTATGTATGGGCTTCTCTCAAGGAGTCTCTTTATTGAGTTTCAGTTTCTACACTGATCAAAATTGGAATAGTAGTACCTGCTTCTCAGGGGTCTCATGAGTGCTAAACAAGAAAGTATTTATATAGACAATCAGCTAGTGTTAATTTTTGTTTTGCAGGCATAATGATTTCATTTAGATCATCATTATTATATTTGTAGTTCCAAATTGAAAGTGGCCAATTTTAAGAAAGGTCAGAATTGAGTTCTTATATGTTTACAGTGTATTCTGTACTCCCTCAGCATTTCTTCAGCAGGTTATTATATTTATCAAAAAGTCACTAAATCCATTTTCCAGCAAGTGTTTTAATAACAAATTCTTTATCTGACTCTTGAGTCAGATTTAACATTAATATATTCAGTTGGCTGGACTGAAATGCCAAGTTCTGAATACTTTTAAAATAGTTTGAACAAAGATGTAGCCAGAACTCAGAAGGTAGTTATCTTTTGGCAATGGAATGGTGTCTTTGATTTATGTAATCTGAAACTGAAAAAACTTTCGCTGGCTTTGACTACCCAAGATAATGCCTCAATTTGGGAACAGGGGACAGTCACCTTCCAGAAAGTGAAATATCTCTAGTGACTAATTGACAGCTTTCCTGGCCTCTTCTTAATGTCTTTATTTATGATGACAGGTCATTTGAGACCCTTCATTTCCTCTCAAGCACAAATCGAATGTCAACAGAGCAAGTTGTCACTATGCCACTTGGACTAATTTTTAGCTGCCTTTCAGACATTCTTAAAACCCTACTCCACGTAACCGTTCAAATGTTCCAAATTGGGAATTTCTTCTCTTGGTATTTATTACTTGTTTGTATTGTTTTAATATGGAATTGTATTTCAATTGTTTCCTTTTTAAATTATTAACTTTTTCCTAATAGGTGAGCTCTCTGCCACCAAAACGCCTAAAATCTTAACTTTCACTAGTGTATTTACTTAAGTCTCTGTCACGTGTCTCAGGCTTTGGAAGTTCCTGTGGGAATAACCATTGAATGGCTGCAGCACCCTGACTTTTGCAGGGCCCAGTGCTTTCCCAGGACTCACATGGGAGTTAATTGCCCTCCTCTCAATGTGGTTAAAAATTAGGATGTCCTGGGGTAAACATTCTTATTTTTATTCTAGAAAGAAGCCTTCCTGCTACAGCAGTTGGGCATTGATGCCTGGAGCACTTATCTGCTCAGCCTCCTTACCCACATTTGAGTTCTGGAGAACCAAAGTAGAAGTTTCTTTATCCCTAGATCTCCTGAAAGACACAGTTTGCTGTCCTGATGCAACTATAAACATCTGTCTCTTATTTGTAAGAATTTAGGGGAATATGAATATGAAAATTCCTTCTAATATTCATTACTAAAGTTTAGAAAACACTTCAGGGGGCTGGGGATTTAGCTCAGTGGTAGAGCGCTTACCTAGGAAGCGCAAGGCCCTGGGTTCGGTCCCCAGCTCCGAAAAAAAAGAACCAAAAAAAAAAAAAAAAAAAAAGAAAACACTTCAGAATAATTAAGAGATTATATTTATATATTTAACCATAATTTTCTTTTGTCTAGCCTAACCCTGCCTATTTTAAGTTTGATACTTCAAGCGTTTTGCTTGAAGACAAAATGCTGTCGGTCACAAATCCTTTCGTGTAAATAGAACTGCTCCAGGAA
Organism: Rattus norvegicus; assembly: GCF_021556685.1. NCBI lineage: Eukaryota > Metazoa > Chordata > Mammalia > Rodentia > Muridae > Rattus > Rattus norvegicus. The sequence continues at coordinate 79,619,890 of NC_141541.1, forward strand.
TTAAGTCTGACAAGATATTGAAAATTTAACAAACTCACTAATAAACAAAAATAACCCATTTTCTCTTTTTTCAGCCACCAGGGCCTATAGCAAATCTAAGGACTGGGTATGATGATGTAAAAATTTAGGGAAATAAGGTACAATAACAAGACATTGGCTAGGAGAAGGAAATTGGGAAATGCCTGTGTGAATTTATGGGAACAACTGGAGGTCTTTCCATAGGAGTAAAATTTGCACTTCCTCAGCAAATCCTTTGTTGGGAGGAGATTAGGAGTCAATATGAAACTTTGGTTTCATTCCCTAGCAAACATGAAACTGTATTTTAAGCCTGACATTCACGATACCAGTGTAACTTGGTAGAGAGGCTTTCCATGTTTTAATTTTATATTCTTTATGTGTGTGTTGCTTGAGTGTTTGTCTGTGTCTTGTGTCTGTGTCTGGTGCTCAAGAAGGTCAGAAGAAAGTGGTAGAATTCTCTAGAATTAGGGTTATAGATGGTCGTGGTCGTCATGTGGGTGATGGGAATTGAATCCAGGCTATCATGTGCTCTTAAGTGTTGAGCCATCTTTCTAGCTCCAGAGAAAGCTATCTAGTTGTATTGCCTAGGGTCAGTTTTTAACTGGAACTGGAGCTATCCTTTTGCTACAGGAATTTGCTCATTCATTTATCAGTTTAGCATTTATTAAGGCCTCTTTTGTACAAAACTTTGGTAGTTACTGTCTGACACAAGATGATACATAGATGTGGTCATCACTGGGAAGAACCTGAGGAGAAATCCCACTCAGCCACAGAGTGAGGATGCACACGTAAGTGACTCTCATGAGTGATCACAGAATAAGAGTGTATCAAGTGCTGGAGGAGTCAGAAGTAAGGAGACTTTTCAGGCTGGTCGAACAGGTCACTGTATTGTTAGATTATAAGAGGAATCGATATATGAAAAGGTATGGATGGTAACCTACATGTGTGTGTGTGCGTGTGTATGCGTGCGTGTGTGTGTGTATGAATATAATAATAGTTCATATCACGGATGATTTTCCAATCTCAGGTTGAAGCTGCCTCTAGTAAAAGAGTCATGAAACACATGTACGCTACCTGACATCACAGCTTAGCAACAGTGTGCTGCAGAGGAAGCTCGTGCATTCCAACACAGAGCTTCTAGAGCTGTGGCTCCCTCCCAGAGTCACCCGAGGGGGGTCTTTTTCATTCCCCCTGCTGGGGAAAAGAGCAGCATTTGAAATGTAGTTTTTACTGGATGGATATTGATTGCTTTTAAGCATAAATTTGAAAATCTCAAGTGAAGCCCTCATGAATTGGAGACCATCTGTAATTACCACGTCTTCAAGAGTTGCACTGAGACCCTCCTGCAAACTCCTCCCGTTCCCTGTTTCTTCCTCAGAGGTATTCGTCTTTATCTAATCCATGCGCACAGGTGAATCCATAAACACCATGTTGTTGTTCTGCATGCTGAGATGTTCTGTGTAGGTGTTGCATGCTACATATGTCTTCTGATAGATTTTGCTTTGCTTGGCATCATATTTCCAAGGTTCACCTGTGCTGCTGGGTGAACCCACAACTTATTCATTGTCATTATTATATATTATTTCATACTGTGTCTCTCTCCTAATTTTAATTTAATCAACTACTGACATAGAAAATAGTTTCGATATCGGGCATGAGAATGATACTGTGGTAAGCAGCCTTCAGTATGTCTCCTTGTATAACTCATAAAGAACTCCACATACAAGAGATCTGCTGGCTTGTGACTGTGCTCTGAAGGTTCAAATGGAAATGCCATGTCTAATATGATTCTATAAGTTTCCATCTTTGCTATGAGCCCTCTAGTGTCCCCACTGCTCAATATCCTCAGCCGTACTTGAGTTCTGATATTTGCCAGACTTGACAGTCTAAAAAGGGTGACACTTACTGCTGACATTTTCTCGATTTCTTGTGACACTAAGCATCTTATATTCATTTGCCATTTGGTTTGGCTCCTAGGTAAACCAGCTATTTTTCCCTTATTTTTCTGTGTATATGTGTTAGTGTTGACTTAGAGTAATTTTTTTCATTTTCAGAATTGTAGTCCTTTGTCAGATATCTAATGTGCAAACATTTTCTTCTTGATTATATTCTTTGCCATACTTTTTGTCTCATTTTCATAGAGTTTTAAATGCAAATGAAGACATTTTGTTTCCTGACTAAGAAACACAATGTAATTTGAAGTGCTTCGGGTGTTCTCACATTGTCCTGAAAGTTTTTATTTTTTTCTTCTTCTTCTTTTTTTCCTTTTCTTCTTTTTTCTTTTTTTTTTTTCTTTTTTTTTCGGAGCTGGGGACCGAACCCATGGCCTTGTGCTTGCTAGGCAAGCGCTCTACCACTGAGCTAAATCCCCAACCCCGAAAGTTTTATTTTTATTATTGGGAGTTTTGTTTTTGTATTTATGTCATGATCTCCTTGGGATTGGGATTGTTTATGTGCAAAGGCACATAAATGTGGAGAGCACTTAAATGGATAGGGCAAATGATGTGGCTTAGAGAAAATCAGTTTTATTAATGGGTATATTGTTTTGCATTGTCTTTGAATTTTGTTCATTGTAATCCTATAATAAAATTAGGACATCTAGATTGTATGGTCTCCAAGCCTGGTCTTCTCTGTTTTGGGAGATGCTAAGAAATTGATGGATAATTTTAATAATATTGGATATTATTAGAATAAGGATACTTCTAAATGAACTTACTTTAAAACATTGAGATAATGTTTATTACAATTCACTCATGCCATATTTAATTATTCTTATAACATTCTTACGTTACCTATGATTATAAGTGCTTATACATTAGGCATTATTAAGCTGACATTTATGTAATGTCAGCTACTGTTATTCTCCCTCTTTGTCTCTTGCTTTCTCTCTTCTGTGAGTGTGTGTGTGTGTGTGTGTGTGTGTGTGTGTGTGTGTGTGTGTGCTGCTCTTCCAGAAGACATGCATTCAATTCCCAGCACCACACGCTAGCTCACAACGATTTGTAACTGACACTCTCTTCCAGCCTCTTTAGACACTCATTCATGTGGTACACAGACATATACTCAGGCAAACACTTGTATGCATAAAATAAAAGTAAGTAAAATCTCAAAAACAAAACAAAAAAACCCCAAGTAAGTGTGTGTTTCATCTCGCATGTGTAGAGAAATTGAATTATTCCTTCAGGATTGAAAATAACACCGTAGTCCATCCCACTTTAACACTTTAACTTATGTTTAAAAGTCAAAGCTTGTGTGCTACACATTTAACCTTGTGTTTGGATCTGCAGGCAGTGTGGTCCATGCAGTTGTGTGTGCCTAGAGTTACAAAGACTGCTGTCAGAGATTCTCTGTAACATGGAGTCCAGTCACTGGGTGTAGTCTCCCGTAACACCAAGCAAAGTTGGCTGCCTGATACACTTTTCCACAATGAACTTCTATGGCCTGTGTACCCATATTACTTACTTGTATTTCTTTGAAATTGTAGAACTTTGTGTTTGAGATTATACTTGTCTATATAAGCCTATTACTAAGTTGCAAATTCTTATTTATCAAGGTTTATCAAAAGGATGGGCTCTATGTATAGCTGTGTAGATGCTTTGGAAATGTTTGCTGAATGAATGACTACTGGAGAATTTATTATAAGTAGCTGCCAAATGGAACCGCTTCACATATGAGTCTATTTAATTCTATGGTAATCCTATGATATGAATATTAGAGTAATATCTCCCTTTTATAAGTGAAAATACTGAGCATATTTAAATTAAATGCCTTTTCCTGGCTCCTCAACCATAGTAGGTGACAATGCCAGCACGCTGTCCTTTTCTTTACTGTTGGTAACAGCAAGAAGTGCACAGGAACTCTAAGAAAAAAAAATCCAATCCGGACCATGAGCTCTACTGACCTTTAACAATGCATTCCAAACCCAGTTCTTTGACTACAAACCCCAAATTTCCAGTTGAATGGTTAAAGAGAAAAGGCCAAGGGAGTGAAGGGAGACAATCTGACATCCTGGGTATGAACCACCTGCGTAGGTGTGATTCTGCCGGTGACTGTAAAGACAGAGGGTGTTGGAGGTTTCTCACAGGCTGAGGACTCACACACTGCCCCGAACAACACCTGTTTGCTTGCTTCTTTTTCATTTAAAAGGTGCTCCTCTTTGTCATGGTTATGGTGGTTCCCTTGGCAAAGGAGGGTGTGCTCCATGATTCATTCCTATTTGGAAGCTCCCCTCCCCCAGCTGATTATTTTGTATAATATTATTGTTACTTTCCCCAGTTACTTTTCAGAAAGAGTTGAGTGGAGATGTTTACTTTGGCTGCCTATGACAGCTTAAACACCTGTCGGGTTCTGTGGGCCTGAGCAGGAACACAGAACAGCACAGCCCTGCAGTATCCAAAGCTTTCCAAGTAGGGTCAGTGACAGACAGAGGAGCTGACTGGGTGCATGACTACTTTTCATTGGAAATGACTCAAAACTCCTATGCAAAGAAATGCTGACGTGAGTTGTCTCCTTTGTGGGATCTTAGAGCCTTTACATTCCTTTCTTCATTTTCAAAGAGGAGCTTTTTTCTCTTCACATCCTCAAAGCCCCATCCCTCACTCTGCCTCCTCCATCCTTACTCACATGTGTTTCTCTTCTGTGTCTCAGAAGTGTTTTTCTTGGGACAGACCTTTGATAACGGGCAGCCCAAGTTAGACTCCTGTTTTTATAAATAGCTGGTTGAGATGGGCAAGCTTTGTGGTTCTCTCTTCCAGCTGTTGCCCTAAATAGTCCTTAGGGAAGAAGCAGTGAACATGGAATAGCCACATTTGACTTCTATGAGCCCTCTTGAGAATTTAGTAATTACTTAATGGATTGAATTGACGACATACCAGATAACAGCCTGGGTTGCATTAAATTAACCTTTGCAAATGGGCATTTATTGGTGTACTCTTAAAGACCTACATGTGTTGGCAGTAATTGCTCTTCCGTGTCCCTATACACTGGTAGGTATTTGTACTGAGTGCACATCTTCTCAGATTAGCGCCTGGGTGGTAGTTTTTGCCATTTAGTGATGTGTGCATTGTGTTCGACACACTGAGCATAAATCCTGTCTTGTAAACAGCAGGGAGACTAATGAGGTTCGCCCACATTTGGGTGTCATTACCAGGAGTTCCAGCAGAGATAAAGAGAAGGCTTAGAAAAGAGGTGCACTGAACAGATTTGGGGACCTTTGATGAGCTGCTTTAATGAGGGAGATCATTGCTTAGAATTTACTGTAGATGTCTGTACACAAATATGGGCAAGAGAAATAAATGTGTCGCCCTTACTGAGCACTTGCAAAGTCACTGACTCAGTTTTCCAGAGGGGTAGTGTGGGATGGTTTGTATTTCTGATTGTGAGTGGTCTAAAGAGAAAGATGTCTGTAACCATGGGCGTGCCTTTTGCTTACGTGGACCCTCATCATTTCAGTCAACTAAAGCAAACCAAGTCTCTTACAGGAAGTCTTCTAAAAGGCAGTGCTTGAGATCTATTTCCAGCATCTGTCTTACTACTGTAAAATGAGGCAGATGCTGATGCTACACCGGAGAGTGTAATTATTGCTTAATGTTTACACTAACTTTCTTCCTGCATTTGATTCTTTTTGCTTTTGAAATTATTTTTTATTACAATTTTTTCTATACAAAACATTCTTTCCCTACCCAAATTCCTCCCAAGATCCCCCCTGCCCACCAGGTTTCTTCTTCTTTCAGGTCGCGGTTCCTTTGATACATTGTGTACCCCAAACATTTGGTACACAATGAATGAATTAATTCATGAGCACACACTGGAAAATAAAATTGCCTCACTTACTTGTGGAGTCACTAATTGGTGAAATGTCAACTAGGAAGTGAGTGCCAGGATATCATTTTGAAATAACTGTCTCGTATGTGTTTCTTTTCAAGAAAACATACACATCTCAGGGCGGGAACCTCCTCTACTCCCACTGACTTGTGCAGGCCCTCACTGAGGGTACACATATAGGAGGACACAGGCAGAGCACTGGACATTTGAGGACCATGATCTGCCTCTAATGTGGGAGCGCTTAGTGGGTCCTCATATAACATACATTTCTTCAGCTAATGAAAGCAAAATCATTTGATTGCGGTTTGAGTGCCCCAGTACATTAGGTCCCAGAAACAGGGTGACACTTTGTGGTATTGAATGACAATTTCAAACACATCTTTTTTTATTACTAATAACAGGACAAAATAAGATGCATATTTATTTATCTACTTATATAAAGAACCAGAAGAACTGTTTTCCCTATCTTGATGCTTTGAAACTCTCCATTCACCAAGCCCCAGAACCCGGGGTTATGAGAACAGGAAGGACAATACCGAACTTGTTCACACTTAATTGTCTTTCTGGGACCAATTTTGGGATGCTTTTGTTAAGAATACTTTCCCAAAGATATAGTGGTAATTACCAAAGAGTGGTCCACAAAAACCTCTGTTAATGATTCCCCTCCTATACATGAGTGGTTTGCAGTGCAGTAAAAGTTCATTGAGTAGGAATGAGTTCGGAGTCTCGTGTTTTGTTTTAGGTTTTTAAGCATATCAAAAGACAATATTTTGCTACATAAAAAAAGAGATCTCTGTATAAAAACACACCCAACAGAGATCACATGGGTCACATTTGCTCGATTTACAGCCCTAGAAATTAGAGCGGGGGCTGCAGTGATAACTCCTTCAGAGAGAGGGAAGGCTCGCAGTCACATCTTTAAGCTGTTGCAGCAGCTTTTCTGCCAAGCTAAGTTCAAGAAAACCACAGAGGGCCCAGAAACTCTGAGGTGAGAAAACGTGTCAGCGGCTCACAGCTTTTCACACAGTCTAATAGCGACTTAGCACTTGGCAGGTCAGTGCCACTGCGATTTGTCTCTGACCTAAGAGTTCTGGAGTTCTTCACATCAAAACCACATCTTGCTGAGCTGAGATCAAACGCAGGAAGGTAAGGACCCTGTCAGTGATTTATCATGCCAGAGAGAGTGCTCAGGCCAGATGGGGCCACTGGGAGTGAAGCTGACATCCCAGCAGCTCCTCATACACGACTATCATGTAGTTGTAAGTAGTTTTTCTTGAAGACGAATTCCATGTCACGTGGTATTTCTTAGACGGACTTATTGCCAACAAGGGGTTTATTTCACAATCAAGTACTACTGATAAATTGTTCTTAACATTTTTATTCTAAGTAGAGATTTCTTGACTGAATAAGCATTTGATAGTTTTCCCTCCCTCTCTTCCTCCTTCCCTTCTTCCCTTCTCTTCTTCCTTCTCCTTGGAAGGTACCTATTTAAAAAAAGAGGGAAGGAGGATGGGGAAAAAAGGAACAAATGAGTGAATTAATGAGCTTTGAGATCTCAAAAATTTAAAAGTCTTTCTAAACATTAGATGGACGCTCAAGGTAACAAGTAGAGTCCATAAACTGCAATGCCTGGCATTTATTAGCTCATTATCCTTTTACGTCAAAGATGTTCGCAATGAATCATTGTAAATAATCTACAATCTAATTCCTGAGGTAAGAGCCAGAAAGAGTAAGCAAGAGAGAGAGGGGGGGGGGGAGGGAGAGAATCATATAAAATAGACATAATTATGTTGGAAATTATTTTATTTTCAGTCAGAAATTCACTGATTCCTCTCTTTAACTGTACCAACAGTATAAGAAAACAATTGCTTTTTATTTCTTGTCATGAGGAAACGAGGTGACTTTCAATTATTGGTTCAGAAGACGTTCTCGGCCTTAGACTATCCAGCCCTTTTAGCATAGGGTGTTCACTTTGCACCGCAAATAACAAGGACTACTCGCTTGTAAACCTGTATATTAATTTTTTATTCAGCCAAAGGTGCCAGTTGCCTTTTTGGCCTTTAAGTTTCTCTATGATGAGAAACGCTTCTGTAGGTGGACCGGACTTCTGTGCCTGGAATTAGGTTTATCCTGAGACTGAAAACTCATGTCATTTCCAAGATGTCACTTTATTCACACACCAGGGTTATTCTATCTGAAGAAACTCTCGAGCTCCGCCAAGAGTAAGGTTTAAGTGCAACAGTGAGGTGATCCTGCTTATTTTTCACTCAGCATCCTTGAAACACATGCCGTGACCCAAGAACATCTGATTAAGTTTGGCAGATAAGATATATCTAGTTAAATTTGAACTGGGTTATTAAGAAACTCTCTAGTGTAAGTGTACCCCAGGATTTCTCAGGGATTTGGAACATACATAAACTGAAGTTTCACTCATTTTCCCTTCTTAATAAATCCCTATGTTATTGGCCACCCTGTACCTTGTTGTAACTTGCTACCCAAAGCTATCGGACAGAAGGCTTATGAGTCTTATTTGTGAGCAACAAATAGACAACCGTTTATGTAAAATTAATTGGCATGAAAAGGAAGGAGGATTCAAAGAATCCTTTCTAATTGTTGTACTGGGACCACTGAGCGCCCTGGAAAGAGTCCTCTTAACCCTCGCAATACTATTGAATACATAGGCCAACCAAATCCATTGTAAAGACAGCTTAATCTCCTAAATGAATTGCTCCAACCTTCCAATTCAAAATCATACAAACAAAAACATTGAGATAAGCTGGGTGCTTTTCAAATGGGGACCCCTGTGGCTTTGAAAATAAACACTCCAACCTCTTTCCACTCCAACACCCACACCCACCAACCTTTCTGATGTCCTCTATTTGCAAATGAACGGTCAATCCTGAGAAAGACAGAAGACTAATTAAACCCAGGGAAGATAGGCAAAGAACATTTGTTTCCAAGCAAAAGACAAAAAGAAATCGTGTTCCGTTGGGCTTACTGCCCGTGTTCACTAGCCTCTCCCTAGCTTTTCTTCTCACAGCCCATTTCCCAGGCCACTGATCAGGCCCCTTTCCTGGCCGGGACTGTTTGAGGCACCTTGGGTTTTTTGCTTTTTTTTTTTAAACCCTGCTTTCCTGCAGCACTAAGAAGGGTATCAGGGAGCCTAGATCATATGTGGGATGGCTGCTTCTGTCTTTCCAGCTCTCTCTGTGATGGTTTGGCAATGGATAGATGATCAAACACACAGGTGATTAGAACACTCACAAGTTGCCTTTTAAAGAAAGATTTATTTTTATGTGCATGGATTTGTTTGCCTACACTCACGTATGTATACTATGTGCATGCCTGGAACCTTCAGAAGGCAGAAGATGGGGTCGGATCCTCTGGAACTGAAGTTACCGAGTAAAGACTTAGCCACCACGTGGGTGCTAGAAACAGAACTCAGATCTCCTGCAAGAGAAACAAGTGCTTGTAATTGCTGAGCAGTCTCTTCAGCCCCTTGAATTGGTTGTTTACATCTTGCATCAAAATCCATAAAACATCTCAGTGCTCACTGGCCCAGGATTTTCTGTAATCCAGTACCTTATTCAATCAGTATTACCCCTTGGCACAGTGTTTTCCTCTTATGTTGTGTATGAGAAAACTGAGCCCTAGAATGCTCACAGGGCATACCTAAGTTATGCTCTTTAAGTAATTGTAACGCATGTAGGAATTTAACCCATTGAGGATCTATGTGAGGTATAAAGGGAGTGTGGGCACATGTGCATGTATGCCGCTGTGTGTGTGTGTGTGTGTGTGTGTGTGTGTGTGTGCGCGCGCACGCGCGCGAGCGAGCGCGCATGCAGAGAGCAGGGAGAGACAGACAGACAGGTCAGGGGGAGGTGGGAGATTGAGATTTGATAAAAAAAAAAAACAAAACTAGGAAGGCTTCTAGGGGACAAAATCAAGTATAAGACTAAGACATGGCCTATGTCTGAAAGAACGTGGGAGAGCCAGGATGTCACAACTGGTATGAAATGTCCCTTTCAGTGCTTGGATTTATGCTCCAAGGGAATACAAGGTCTGTGCTGACCTGGAACACAGGGTTTCTGCATTTTTTATTGTGAATGACTTGAGAAAGCACGGAGCTGTTTCAGCAGCACTGAAGAGGCTAGGCATCTCTAACTCTTTCCCAGCTAATCTGGGGATAGTGTTGTCCCTCCTCAGGCTGGCCAAAGTGAACTGTCCTCTGGAGAATTCAACTGATGGCCAATCAGATTCTCCTTTTGTTTCTCTGCTTTCTCAGTGTCTTTTCACTTTTGGGGGGTGGGGGATGGAGGGAGACAGAGAGACAGAGAGACAGACCGTAGATGGCCAGCTCAGAAGCTGGGTGTCTCTTTTCGGTCTCACTGCCAGTATCCTGTTTCTTCCTCCCTGTGTTGTTACAGCTAATGTCAATACTGCATGTTGGTATCATATATTGGGCATTCAATGCTTGATTTAAAATACTAACTTACAATCATCTCAGAAAAATAATTGACTCAAACTGTTTCATTTGATTTTTAATTTGTGTGTCCAAATACTTTTAAGAGTGTAGTTGCTCTCTTTCTGGGAAGCCTATTCTCTTTTCTGCCTTTTGGTCCAGTACATAGCATAAGTGACATTTAGGTCACACTCTGTTGGGTCCATTATTTAGATTTTTTTAGTTGATTTTTAATTAGAATTGATGAATTAAGTAATGGCAAAGTAAGTTTGTTAAAAACCATGCCTTTGCCAATAAAAGATCACATTTATTGGACAAAGGCTATGCCTGCACAATACCAAGGCAGAATTTAAAGTGGAAAATGCCATCAGTCACCTAGGTGGTTTTTTTCCATAAGATGAGAGAGAGAGAGAGAGAGAGAGAGAGAGAGAGAGAGAGAGAGAGACAGGGAGAGAGAGACAGAGACAGGCAGAGACAGAGATAAACAGACAGCCAGACAGACTGATAGAGTTTTAACACTTCTTAGCCAAATGTTTTGGCATGAATCAAGAAAGGAAGCCCTCACTTCTGTTCCAATCATGGAGGTTGATATTTGAAGAGGGGGTTTGATCTTCACTATTAGTGAATTAGTGATCTAAACCAGCTCTGTCTTTTTATTTTGTATTTTTAGACTCTTAGCTATCAGTAAAATAAGCCGAGATACTTTTCTTAAGTTAAAAAGACTTTTGTTGCCTTTGTAATGCCTCAAATTATTAGCTTTACTGAGCACTGTACTGCGTTGGCCACCAGTGCTTGGCTCTCATTCATAGAACTGCAATCAAGTGTGTCCATCGAGACAGCAGGTAGACCTGCACGTGCAGGTGACTGCGCACAGCCAGTCTTCAAACTGTTGAGCCTCTGTATACAAACGGATGGATCTACTACTGATCCACTAACTGGTACTCTCCAGTGGTGATCCAAGTGCAATTCAGTGGCAAACTAAGTATTATTTAACTTCCCAAGGCACTGCATACTGCAGTGTTTACAACACATAATTTAAAGCATTGACTATAAAAATAACAAAACGTTCTACTATTGAAATTAAACCTGGCAGCTAAGTCAAAGGATTGATTGACAATAGGAAATGGTTTTCATCTAAGTCCTATCCATACCAACTGTTTAGAAAATTCCTCAGACTTCAGATTTTCTGGTTAGAATATTATTCATGACCACCCCTGTCTATACTGTAGTCATGGCAACTGTTCTGCAAGCTGAAAATGGGTTAAGCCTGATTCCCTCTCCAGAACTGCTTCAGAAGTGGTTAAATGATGCAGCTTGCATGGCTAACGTGCACCGTCGAGTCTTCTTCTCAGTAACTGATGAGATTAAAAAACAACTTAGTGCAACCGTTAGGATAATCTGTCCTGGTGTTAGCTAATCTAAATGCCTTATTCTGACTACCTTCCCTTAGGAACTTTTTTTTAATCTTTTGGGTATTTTCTCATGCTTGCTATCTTAGGATATAGGAGAAAGCAAATAAAACTCAGAGACTTTTCATGAAGGAATAGAGAGAGAGGGGGACCTTTCATTTTAAGCTGTAGGCACATACGTACTCTACCTCACTAATGGCACGCCAGCCTTGTAAGGTAGGTAGATCTTCCTTCCTCTTCCTATGGAAGAGGAAAAAGCTTAAAGAGGTAACTTGCCAACTTGCTCAATGTTTGTGGGCACAGGCAGACTGATAGTTATATGGATGTCTTAAACTCTGGTACTTTCCTAAGGGGCTCTATAAGAAAGATGAAAAAATACTTTCAAGGTTAGTGACTTCAGACCTTGGTGGCTTTCCTACTTTACTTTGTTTTCCATACATAGATACAACTCTCTGATCCTGGAGCTCATAGATTGGCTGCACTGACTGACCAGTGAGCTCCAAGGATCTACCTGTCTTTTCCCTACCTACTTCCTTATTGAGCTTACAGACACACACTGTACATCTGACTTTTACACGAGTACTAGGGATCCCAACTCAGGTCTCCAAGCTTGTGCAACAATCATTTTACTGTACGAGGCATCTCCCTAGTCTCTCACTCCTAATGGTCTCTTAGAAAATAAAACTGTATAGGCCAACCCGATTGCCTTGAACTGATGTTAATATGCACATGTAGATGGTCTTTCTGCGTTAGCTCAGTAGTACAGCCATATTCTCCACTTACACATCTGAACATCTCTCCTGGAGACAATGAGTTGTCTATTCTTTTATGTGGGAAGGGCCACTCTGGCAGAAAGCATTCACTATGGTGCATTGTCCTGGTTAGGCTTCTTGAAAGCATACCTCTGGGAAGATGGTATTTCTGAGAGAGGAAAGTATTTTATATGACATTTCCTTCCCAGGTGCTGATCATCTAGGATGTTGTAAAATATTTACAGAAGGGAATTATACTTCAGTACAGAGTTTTTCAGATGCTCTCCATGTAGTGCCTCTAATAAAGTGCCAGTGTGGATTTTTATTTTCATGCTCTTAGCCAGGAAGGGAAACTGTTGCCAAACAGCTGTGACTGGTTCATAAACACTTTGGCAATTGATGACTTTCTCTTGCTTGGCTTGGATACCTAGATTCTACAGAGGAAGAGAGTATGAAAATGCACCTACTCACTCAGATGTAGTCAGTTCCTAAAAGCAGTCATTGGCCATTCCCCCTTTCTTTCTACTCATCCCAGGCCAGCCCTTCTGGGCCAAGTCATTAGGATAAAATTGCTTTTGAAGTCTTCCCTTGTAGCTGCTATGTAGATGTTCATGGTTTTAAGAGCGCACAACTATTGTTTAGGAATTGCAGAAAAAGAGTGCTATCAGAAGTTCATCATAGTCTGGTTGCTATCTGTTCCCTGGCAAAAGTTCTCCTACACCTAGGGACACCACCGATGGAGATAGCCTAGCACCACATGTCGTAATGTAAGCCAGGGTTTCCTCAACACATTGTGCCTTTAAACAATGAAACGTGGCGTAACTGTCTCTCTGTGCTGGTTGTGCTGGAAGAAAAGGGGTCTTAGATGCCAGTGAACTTTCTTCTGCTGAATAATTTCTAAGATATTCTATTAAGATTTCTAACAAACCCATGAAAGAAGCAGGGAGGGCTAGCTCATGTACCTTATTGGCCATCCAGCTGGCTTTTCAAGTCAATATCAGCAAAAATTAAATGTAGGAAAAACACTGGCATGGGAGTCAGAGCATGGTGGCTTCAATTGTGCCACTTTCGGGGGACACACAGTCATTGACAAGGGATTGGATTTTATGTACTTACGTATATTGTGTAAGTTGTGTCTTAAGGCTTCTTCTAGCTCTGTGACTGTGTCGTTGTAGCCAAACCCAGATTCTATTCATATTCAGGCCAGACAAAGATACTCATGAGTAAATATTAAAATAAAACGTTAGTAGGCTAGGCTGTCAAAGCAGTAGCATGCAGATGGTTACACAGCGGGGACCAATGCCTGTTCTCTTGGGAGAAGTATGGGGCACAAGCCCAGCCGGCTGGTGTTTTCCGACTCTTCTACCTAAATTTTATTATTCTTTGTGATGTCTTTGTAGTCATCGTTACATATTAAAGCCTAGCTGTAATGGGCAAATGGTACAAGCAACTTGTGAATGCAGAAGGTGAATTCAGCAGCTGTTGTCTAAATGACTGTGAAACGTTCAAGCACTCTGAGGGTATAGAACATTGTGCTTTATCACAACTTCTGATAAGCATCTTACCAGGTGCCGGCTGGTGTTGTGCCCGCTCTTTTGGACCTCAGATATAAACAAATGAGAATGGCAAGGCTGGTGGAAATGACAATGGATTTGATCACAGCACCATTTCTCAGTTAGTCGATAGGAGATTCCTAAAGTACACTTTCAAACCACACCCAGAAACTCATCCAGAAAGTGTCTGTCAAGGGGTGGGAAGAGTTTGTGTCACAGATGCCATACATGAGCCTTTCTTTGGTTACCAAGGCTGAGACCCACAGGAAGACAGTGAAAGCTAGTAAAACAGTCACTTGCCATGTATTTAGCATGAAGCTAGGATTAGAACACAAGTAGTCTTTCTCCCTGTTTCTTCTGCTTCTCCTCCCAACACACACTCCCAGTGCCATCAAAGCAAATACTCACATAAAGTAATACCTCCTTATATATAAACGCTTGAGTTTGTTGTTAAGACTGTTTGTTTCAAGCAGTCTGTTGAAATTGAACTGTAGACTGGCTACACTAAGCGTTCGCTAGTGGTCAGTGTATTACAAGGGAGCCTGCAAAGCACCTTTGTCCCTAAGGGCCATAACAAGATATTGGCATTGTTTTAGGACACTAAAATCATATTCTGGTTAAAAACTGTCTACAAGAAACACACGCAGACAAATATCCTAATAGTGTAGCCTAACCTTGGAATCCAGACAAGGTAAGGGGGAAAATAGGCAAAGTGATATTCAGTGTTGACTGAGGGACAGCTTGTCTCAAAGGTGAGAAAAATGACTCTAGGAGTCCAAGAACCTCGATTTTGAAGGGCATATTCTAGTTCTTAAAGAAGCACTTGCTTCTTAGGCAGTATCAACACACAGCAGGGTTGGGGATTTAGCTCAGTGGTAGAGCGCTTGCCTAGCAAGCGCAAGGCCCTGGGTTCGGTCCCCAGCTCCGAAAAAAAGAAAAAGGAAAAAGAAGAAAACACACACACATACACACACACACACACACACACACACACACACACACACACACACACAGCAACTTTTATTGAGCACCTGCTAAGGCCAAGTTCCATTTCCAGATAGCTATAAAAATGAAGATGGCATAGCGGTGTGGTTGTTCTTAAGGAGCAAACAGCAAAGCAGGGACATCTATAAAAGTATTGCAGGCTAACACGATAGATAGATAGCAGATGGTGGAGGATCTTGGGAAGTCTTTTCCAAGAGGTTGTATTTGAACTGTGTTTTGAAAGAGTGACGTTACTTTAGTATTTTAACAAGTAAAGAAAGGGAGCAGCATATTCAAATATCCTGGCTCATAAAAGTTTACATCTTCCTAAAGAATTGCTTTAGTTTTAATGTGGAATTTGGGAGGACTGAGAGTGATAGATAGTCTGAATATCTATATCTCTCCCCAATTTTTTATGTTGCAACCCAAGTGATTAGTTAGGCAAGAGTATTGAAGGTGAAATCTTTGAAGAGTGATTAGACAGTTCCCCAGGAATGGGCTATGTCCTTACCAAAGAGACCTAAAACAGATAGCCCATCTATTCTGCCAGTGAGTGCAAAGGGGAAAGGTGTCCTCTGTGAACCAGAGTGGGTCCTCACTAGATACTGAACCTGCTGGTGTCTTGATCCAACTCTCAGAGCTGTGAGAACTGAGTGTTGTCTGTAAGCCACCTGCTTTCTGTTGTTTGTAGTAGCAGTTGAATAAATTTAGAGAGGAGCTTAAATCTGCAGGATTTATGGCGCTGTCTCCATTGGTTTATGCAAGGCTGTTGGTTCTCCCCAGAGGCACCAACTCCCACCGTATTTAGGTATGGACACATACTTGATGGAAAATACAATGTTGGGAGTTCAGCATGAAATGATGTTCTTCTGCATCATTGTTCTGGCTTAGGCATAGATGAAGGATTGTCTGGGCCAGATCAAATAGGAAGAAACACAGAGGTGCCTTGCTTAAGACAGTACAAATGCTACTCGCAGGTTATTCAACTTGGAGGAGGCTGACTGGTTACTGCCCTGTTTCCAGTCCACACTCATGCTGAGCAGAAGGTACCTGGTTGCTGAGGTTTTGGACTCCAGATCCTTTTTGTCCGTGGCTGCTGGCAGATTCTTTATATTCCTGAACCCCAGCATCCTCATCTCTAGAACAGAAAGCACTCACTTCATTGGCACTCCTGAGCATAAAGTATCTAGAACCATGCCTGTATAGCCGATGTGTGCAAATGTTGGATTCCAGTATTCCCTTGATAGCCATGTTTTATATTTGACTTTACAGTCATATTATTTTTCTCCTGCCTTGACTGGACAGAACACAGGTCTTTTTAGTGTCAGCTTGGCAAACAAAAGGAGGAAGCCTAGGAATGCTGAGTAGAATGGACAGAGCTCTGTCAACAGACCAACTTTCAGGTTTTTGCTATGTAAATTACCTGTGGCATGAATTTGGGCTTGTAACACAAATCATAGTTTATTCTATGGGAAAGTAAAACAGTGCGTACATCACAGATTTGTTATATAAATCAAGTGAGATAGTGAGGGTTCTTGGTACGTTTTGGGTAACTGATGGTATCAGCTGCTCAGGATTGTTTTTCTGGAGTTCTACTATCCATGTGCTTCACATCAAAACCAAGTGCCTTCCTAGATTATTATTACTTCTCTTCTGCAGGCTGTTTCACTCTTCACCGTGTTGTCCGAACCATGTATCTAGACTCTCAGCGTAGTTCTTTAAGAACTTGTGCTTTAGTAGTCCTGCCTCTTCAGCTGTGCACTCAAAGATGAAGCCCAAACCCTTTCTTCAGAAGAATGGAGACAGGCAGATGTGGTTGCTATGGCTGGGTTTCAGGGAAGCACACAAATTATGCCTCTGATAATATTATATGCAATTTGAATATAAAACCTATCATTTTGATTGGAGTTGGGGAAATAGTTCAGTCAATAAAGTGCTTGATTTGCAAGCACAATGTTGTGAGTTTGATCCCCAGAACCCATTTAAAAAAAAAGTAAGCATGATGGTGTGGATCTGTAATCCCAGCTCTGTAAATGCAGAAACTGCTGGCTCCTTGGGACTTGCTGGCCAATCAGCCTACCCTTCTTAATGAGCTCTAGGATAGTAAAAGACCCTGACTGCAGAAAAAGTGGAAGACGCCCGAGGAAAGACTCCTCTGGCTTTCACATTCGCACGGACACTTGTGTATGCACACACACTGGCAGACATGAACACGCACAAAAGAGTGTGCCTAGGCGCGTAGGAGATACTCAAACTAAGTGTTGCTAAACATTGCATTCCTCCAGGAACAGCTTGGCTGATCTCCCCATCCATGGCACTACGCACTTGGTGTTAAGAGTAGGGCTAGTCTTACCCACCAGTGCCTAGCATGGTGCTTACATAGAGTAGATGTGTAGTAAGTGCGTGGACCAAAAGGAGTAATGAAGAGGGAGATAAGAAATAGGTACCAACTGCCTCCCTGACCTTTGTTCTCTCCTTTTCCCTTGTTCTTTTCAGTTCCTCTCTTTCTCATAATGAACAGTGTCATGAATCCCTTAAGTATCCTAACTATTACCTTTTAAAGAAGATAATACTTCTTTCATTTTCTCTCCACAAAAATGAAAAGTGGCATGCCTCTATTATAAAGAAATGGCCTCAGCAACTTCTGGAAAAGCACTAGTGGTTAATCAGTTACTTTTTATTTAAATACATATGCTTAATGCTGAATTACATTGTAAAACTCTCAGGGTGATTTATGGTCTAAGTCGGCCTTAATTAACATCCATTCCAGGGGAACAGTAAATGGGAATGGCTTTCACAATCGAGGGCGAACAATGAACTCTCTGGGTGTTGTCCAATTTGTAACATGATTTACATGGAAGCAAGCCCTTCTTCTCTCGGGGTTATCCCTTTTTCATCTGGTGTTTAGGACGGGTTATATATAATCCATAGATAGGGACATTTGCTGTCAAATATGCTGGCTGATTTAGAGCTAGGCCACAAAATGGTCACTATTAATAAAGAGGGGGAAGAGAGAGACAGAGAGAGAAATTCTCATCTGAGACTTTGCAGGGATTCCAGGTCCTTGCTATGTCTCGTCGCTTGTCCAGCCCATGGCGGTTTTACGAAGTGACCGTAATGAAAGTCAGATTGAATGCACAGGATACATACATTTAATCAACAGCCATCGGAGCCTGGAGTGCTGCAAGCATTATAAGTGCCCCGTGAATGCAAATTTATGGTGAAAGAGTCCACGGGGCGGGAGGAGATGAATGTCTGCTGGATGGTACTACCTGACACGGGACACCAGAAGACTTTGCAGAGGGAGGGATTTCAGTGTAAGGCTTGCCTTGTAGAGCTGCCAGCTGCTTGGTTTCAGAACTTGAAACATTTCCAAAACCTTAGACGAGGCACTTTATACACGCACTAGAGTAAATACTCTGGTTTTACTACCAATTTAAATGTGCTCAGTTTACAGTAATGAGCTTGTATAGGCATTACCTTGTTTATAGAAAGTGGAACAGGAAGAAATGAACATTATCCAGGACCGGTAGCAGTTCCCAGTGCCTTCTCCTGCCACACGGAGGGGTGGCCAGTCTAGTTTCTTCCAGTTTGGGACTATGTCACAACCGACACTGGTGTATGTGCTTGGCTTTGATGCCATGTTGCTCCAACAGAGTCCCAGATCACCCAACCAGCTTCTATAAAAGCCACCCACTTGACTGTTTCTTAACTATTTTTAGTATAACAGATGCCAGTAGCACGGTTAGGAATTATGGGACAATGGAGTGCACATGATTGGTTTTATTTTAGCCAAGTCTGTTTTCTACAAGTGATTTGGTCTCCAGAGTCATTTCTTTCCTCTTAACAATATTTGCATATGATTTGATGTGGATATGGAAGCCCTGGTCTTTGTCTCCTGGAGTGGTGAGTCAGGACCCTCTGTGGCCCTCTTACTGATGAGATCATATGCTAAGGTCAGACAGATGTGTTTAGACTGAGGGACACAAGGCCCTTGGCCTAGAGAAGAAGGAAAACAAATCTAGGAGACCCTGGAAAGCATGGTGTCTAGAAGAGAGTAGAAACTCAACAAATATTGGTGAAAGCGATAAGAAGCACAGAGAAGGGGGAAAGAGACGGGTGCTAATAACAAGAGACCAGAGAAGCCCAGGACCAAGAGGCACAGCCTCTTGAGTTCATCTGTGTTTAGATTTTTTGAAAAGAAAAACGAGGGGAGAGGCCACATAGGAACATTCTGGGGTTAACAAACAAGGAAGCGTGGACAAGGATGGCATTGATATTCATGATAGAGATTTATTAGGCATTATAAAGAAGAAAGAAAAATTTTCTGAGTCCCATTGACCCCCACATCTTTTGGGTACATTGCCTACATACAGCCCAAGACTTCTGATCTCTGGGGTCTGGCTGCTGGTCTTTATTTTCCATTTCTTTACATGGCTTCTCAGACTCTTTGGGACCAAGGACACAGACTTGCAGCTATCAGTATGGCACTCCTCCAGCATAAGCACACTCCTGCAGTCCCTCCCTCACTGTGGAGGGTATTAACAAAATCCAAAGACTGCTGAAGCCAAGAGCTGGACTCAAGCCTACAGCAAATTAAGTTCTCATAGCATAATCATTATGTACGCCTGACAGCTTTTGTTTGCTTGTTTTCATGTTCCAGGCTCTCTGTTTGCTGACTGGGCTTGCTTTAAAAAACAAAACAAAACAAAACAAAAAAACAAAACAAAACAAAAAACAAACAAATAGGTTTTCATGTTGAGAAAAGAAAAACAAAGCTAGTTATTGCGCGGAATAAATCAGAATGTCAGCGCTTACACTCTGAGTTCTCCTCGGAGCTGAAACCTCTTTGCCCTTGTATTCCCTCTTTCTGTCTATTCCCTCACCTCTCGTTCTTGAATACCTTCCCTAGTCATTTATTGCCCTGATGTGTTCCCCATCTCTCTGTTTCCTTGCCTTTAACTCACAAATTTCTTCTCTAGTCATTTAGTTACAATATTAAATCTATGAGGCTATTTTGGGGCCTCTTCTCTTTTAACAAAACTATATTATAAATATTTTTTTCGGGGCTGGAGAGATGGCTCAGTGGTTAAGAGCACTAACTCTTCTTCCAGAGATCCTGAGTTCAGTTCCCAGCATCTACATGGTGGCTCACAGCCATCTGTAATGGGACCTGATGCCCTCTTCTGGTGTGTCTGAAGACAACTAGAGTGTACTCATATACATAAAATAAGTAATTCTAAAAATTTTTTTCTAGCATGATTTTAGTGACTTAATGTATTATTGGAAACTTCTTTTCTTTTCTTTTCTTTTCTTTTTTTTTTTTTTTGGTTCTTTTTTTTCGGAGCTGGGGACCGAACCCAGGGCCTTGTGCTTCCTAGGTAAGCGCTCTACCACTGAGCTAAATCCCCAGCCCCTGGAAACTTCTTTTCTCTCCCATGATATTTTCACCCCATTTTATCTTTGTCTTTATAAATGTGGGATTAATTGATAACCCTGAAATTTGTTTCTCTTTTGGCATGGCTTCCTATTTTCTATGACTGGCTGCTTCTCATGTGGTTTTGGATTTACTTGCTATTGTGTGTGTAGATTTCCATGATTCCTGAGCCTTGCATCCCTGAACGTTCACCCCCTACGCTGAGGAGGACGCTGTGGTAGAGGCTGGTGTTGAAGAGCGAGAGGAAGCTCAATCCTGTGAGCTTTCTGTAGGGCCAGAGACTTGGTAATGGGAGGAAAAGCTAAATGTGCCTTTCTTCTCTGCCACACTTAAGCCTGGAAGGATGTCAGCTGGTTCCTAGAACGGGGCTGTAGTCAAAGAGGGCCTGCCAGGACAGCGGAATCATTTTATTAGGGATAGAGTTTCTGTCTTCTACCTTCCCTGCCCTATCCCAGGCCACCCTTCCTCGTTATTTCTTGTTTCCTGTAGTATTCTTCTAACATTTCAGCCACACCATCGCCCAATACCTCCCTCCTCTGTAGAGAACATTTGCACTGCTTATCTCTGCTGTCCATCTTGGCACTAAATCACACAATCCCTCACTTCACTTAACTCTCCTGAAAGCAGTCTCATCTGTGAAATATTATTATAAGTCCCAGAACTGCAGAGAATACATCTTCTCTGTGTTTTCAGTAGCACTTACAAACAAGTCCAGTCCTCCTTTAGTAAACATTGTATAGGGTTTTCTTTTTCTATAAAATAAAATTTTTGCTTAATCCCCCCTCCCCGCCTTAGTTCCAAGTTATGCTATTTAGGTCTTGTCAGTTTATTTGACAGGGGAGGATGTTAGAAAGAGTTGTGCAGATCTCTTAATCTCATGAGTTGTTGCATTTCAAGCACAATTCATAGCTCTTTGTTTTGGACTTTTCTTTAAGCAAGCACTTGTGCATTTCCGTGTTTCTAGAGGCTAGTATTTGCTGCTGGAATAGTGACACAAGACTTTGCTTTAATCAACGGAGGAAAGTATGACCTTTAAGATTCTTCCCAGTCGCCCAGTGTACCTAGATCTTGGACAAATATGTACAAATGTGTACATATGCACATTACAATTATATATATTTAAATCTCAGTTTCCAGGGATCTTTGATAGTATGTCAATCATATATCAATCTTACATGCTAAGGTTGTGCTAGAAATTTATAATCCTGTTTTTGTAGATTTCTTAGGAATTTACATAAATAATGATGACATTTCTAAAGATGATTTTCCCAGTCTCTGCCTTATTATATATGTTAATACATAATCATCTGTTATAACATGAAATGTTACACTACGAACGAGAAATACTAAAAGCAGACATCCTACAGCTGTTACTTTTAATAATGAAAAGGAACAATGCCCTGAAAAGGAGCAGAGAGCTAAAGGAAACCACAAGAGCTAGGTTCTCTCTCGCAGCAAATCCAGGCGCTGGGTCTAAGAACAGTAAGATAAACCTGTTCAACACAGCAGGATGCTCAGAGAGCAGCCAGTAAGGTGGACACATCCAGGGCTGCAGACACCATTTAACAAATTCCAAACAGTGGCAATAAGACAAATACGCTTCCAGACCACAGAGGGATGAGCTAGAACAGAAGGACAGCCGTACAGTCCCACCTCCTTGCAGTGCTTGGAGGCGGAACAGCATAATTCTAAACCATACCAGTGCCAGTGGGGGAAAGAACTCAAGAGAAAGTGAAAATATTTTGAACTAGATACAAATAAAGTATCAAAATAATATTGGATGTATATATTAAAAGAAAATTAAGCTTCTGTTTTAGGAAACCAGAGAATGAAGAACTAGACTAGTCTAGACTAAACAAAAGAAAATAATTAAAAAAAAACAATAGCAGAAATGAGCTAAATTAAAAAAAAATCAGTAAGTACCAAACTGCTGGCCTAGCTAGCCAAAGTGAGAAAATTCAAATTACTATTTTAGGAATGAAAAGGATTCATTTAAAATTATTAAATTAAAAATTAAAAGAAATAAAAAATTATGAACGACTGTGGACCCACAAATTTGATAACTTAAGTGAAATAAACAAATTCTTTTAAAGATGCATTCAACCAAAACTTAAACAAGGAAAAATAAATTTAAATAATCTAAATGTATCCAAGAGATTGAGCTGGTAATTAATAAACTTAAAAGGATCAAATCCAGATGTTTTGTATCAAACATATAAATTCTTCACATTCTATTCTAGAAGGCAGAATGGGGGGGACATTAATTTTTTATGGGGCTATCATTATCCAAATACCAAAACTATATAATGACTTTATAAGAAAAGAAAACTACAAAGTAGACTCTCATGAACATGACTGCCAAATATTCAACAAAAATGTTAGCAAATTTTAGTCCAACAACATGTAAGAACAGACGCCAGTGTGTTTCCTAACCAATGAACTGATAAAGGAAAAAACTGTATTATCATGTTGCTCCAGGGAAAAATGTTTGACAAAATCTTAATGCCCAGTCAAGACAAAATGCCTTTCACCAAACTAGGAACAGAACGAGAATTTCCTCAACTTAATAAAAAACATTTATATAAAATGTAGAACAATCAGTATATTTAATGGTGAGAAACTAGATACTTTTATTCTTAACACTGGAAGAAGACAAGGTGTCCCCTACTGTCACTCATCTTTAATAGTGTAATGAATTCCTAGTTAGTCAGTAAGCTTAGGAAAGGAATAGAAGTATATGGTCTGAGAAGGAAGAAATGAAATGGCCTTTTTTAAACAGATGAACTGATGTTGTAAAGTCTCTAGGACACTACCCCTCACTCCACAATAGGAAGCTCCTTAAGACTAGTGAGAGATTGCAACAAGGTTGCAAGAGCAACCTTTATACAAGAAACAAGCACTGGGATTTAAATTTTAAAGTACACAGTACCATTGAGGGACTAGGCAGATGAGAGAGATGGCTTCAGTGTCTTTAGAAGAATATATTCTTCTTCTTCTTTTTTTTTTTTTGGTTTTTTTTTCGGAGCTGGGGACCGAACTCAGGGCCTTGCGCTTGCTAGGCAAGCGCTCTACCACTGAGCTAAATCCCCAACTCCGAATATATTCTTTATAAGCCATAGTTTAGCTAAAATAATTCAAAAGAGTGGAGAGATATCCCACGGATAGGAAGACTTGGTATGTTAGAAGTCAGCTCTTTTTACCTTGATCAGTAGATTAAATAAAATCACAAAGGCTCTAGTAAATTACTTTGAAGCCATCAGCAAATATAATATATTCTAAGATGAATATGGAAAGGCAAAAGACCCAGGATGGTTAACCATTCAAAGAGGACAAAGTTGGAAGGCTAGCGTTATCCAACTTAAGACTAACTAAAAAGGTCTAGTAATGAGGCAGTGTGGTACAAGAAGAAAAATCAGTAAATAACTTATTATTTATAGAGATAAAAATGATGGAGCTAAGGCCTACATTGACAAGTTCACATCAAGGTGTAAGGTTGAAGCAGATTACTCAGTTATCATAGGACGAACAAGTACAATTGACTGTAGCCATCAGCATCCCATTCCACAGGACTGAGACAAGAGTCACAAGAGAGCTGCCTCTAATAGTTAGTACCGGGGCAAGAAAAGCAAAGAAGATCCGTAAACAGAGATGAAGGGAAAGACCAGCTAGTTGTTAACTCTAGTAGCAGGACGGGTTGAGCTGGAGGTAGGATTACCGAGGAGCACTCAGGAGGGTTCAGCGATGCTAATAGGCTAATGCTTGCCTGGTATGTTCATAGTGTGTTACAGATGATATGGCTTAACTTGTGCTTTTGTGACACAGACCCTTTTGTATAAAGTGCAACAGAACATAATAAAAATGTCCGGCCCAAATGAAGTCTTGGTTTTTCACGTGTTTGAGATGTCGTCTTGTTGCAGAGCAGAGGCATTATGTTTCCACTCTTAATCTGTACAGATGTTAGACAGTGATTCATGTCCCCTCCCGACAGACACTCCATTCCGGTAACATTGATGAAGGCCCCATCATATCCAGTATGTCTCTTAGTACTAACAACAACCCATAAAACATCAGTGGGACTTTTCACAACTATGAAAATAAAGTTAACGTTCATAAGCTAATTTGTCCCATCCTCTTAGGAACCTGAAAAGGCCAGGTGCCTTCCTTTATGGGCCGTCTGTTTCTTTCACCACAGAATTATGTTAAAAGTGAATGCTCATTGTTTGTAAAGAAATAAAGCAATAGTCAAGCTGGGAGTCAGATATTTTTTCTATTTTGAAGCACTCCAGAGGGGAAAATCCACATTTTTCCTTACTCTTACCCTGAAACCCATAACACTGTAAAACAGAATTTCCTAATATCTTGCTAGCAAGCCTTTGAGTGGAAATAACATGAAAAACATTAAATTAAGCATTTTTGGCAACAGAGGTCTATATTTTACGTTAGTCTTTGAGTTGTTTTATTTTCCACACACTGAACTTTAAAGGATGCTTTGGAAAAAGGAAGGTGTTGAGACATTTATTTCTTCATTCATAATGTTTGCTTGACATTTTATAGTAAAAAAGGCACTAAAAGAAGACTCATAACTCTCAACATCTTGATTTTTAAGTAATTCCAATCAACAATAAGTTGAAAACTAGTGTTAAATCTTCACCCAGATTCTCCAGATGTTCTCACATAATCACAGTATAATATTAAAAACCAGAAATTTGATCTTGGCCTATTATTCTCTAACTTTAAAGCTTTAATCATAGTTTATCAATTCTCTCACTATCTCCTCTAGTGTTCTCCCTCTGGTCCAGGAGCTGGTCCATGGTGACACGATGCAGTCCTTTTTGTGACTTATTATTCCTCTCCTTCTTTGCGGCCTTGACTCTGTAGAAAAGCATGGGAAGCTATTCTTTTGGGTGTTGTGAATTTAGATTAACCAGAGTTTTGTCCTGACTAAACCCACATTGTCATTGGGAAGCGCTGCAGAGGACACCTCACACCTCTCGGACGTCACAGACTGATCCTAATTTGTTTCATCACTTCTGTCAAGTCTGATCTCAGGACTGAAATGGTGTTTGCAAGGTAGTAGTTTTCTCTTTGCAAGGAATAAGTATGGAAAGAAGATCCTTGAGGCATGAACACAGGAATCTCCATGTTCTCATTAGAAGTTTTCCTTCTGGTTTTTTTCCGTCAGTGGAGATCACTGCTGTGTTTGATGGATGCTAAGCATCCAATCCCATTCTTTCATATCTGCTCTCTGGACTTTGAGGACTTTTACTGTCCCTCGTTTAGTCATTAAACTATATCACTAAATATCAGATGCCATTGTCATTCCATGTGTAATAATCTGTTACCATCATTAGTCATTTTGAGTAACAAAAAAAGAAGCTTTAGAAAAAAAATAGAAACCCTGAAACTAGCAGCTTAGGTCCAAGTGATGTAAGAATTGCTGAGCTGGAGGAAGGAGCAGCTGTAGCACAAGCCACGTGGGAGGGGTGCAGACACCAAGCGTGAATTCGAGAGCACTGGAGTTCTAGGACTTAGATCCCATTATTGACCACGGGGAACCCCTTCATGACATCAACACTGTATGCCAAGAAGAATACACATGTCCCTTCTAACTCAAATAAACCCTTGCTGATATTTTTAGCAAGGCTTTACATTTTCAGTGAGTTTTGCCAACTGTAGAGAGATGATAACGGACTGATGAGAGCACGGTAAGAACCGAGGTGTGGCAAGTGACACTGCCACTCCGTACTGACCCGGGGTCGAAGCATTAACTGTGGCAAGCTTGGCGGGTGAACACTGTCACCCGCACAGCAGCCGCCACCGCAACCTGGAACATCTTTTTCATCTCAAATACAGATCCCAGATTTTAAAACACAGTTCTTCTGGGTTGCACTAGGTCCATGCTTCTGGTTCTTCCTGCCCCTGCCTTCTTTCAGTGCAGTCTTCCCAAAAAGTTTCAAGGTTCATCATTTTGTAGAGGAGATCTGGAAGAGCAGTCAGTGTTTTTATCCACTGAATAATCTCTTCAGCACCAATGGCCACTTTTTCTTTTTTTAAAGATTCATTTATTTTATTATATATGAGTACACTGTAGCTGTCTTCAGACACACCAGAAGAGGGCATCAGATCCCATTACAGATGGTTGAGAGCCAACATGTGGTTGCTGGGATTTGAACTCAGGACTGCTAGAAGGGCAGTCAGTGCTCTTAACCACTGAGCCATCTCTTTGGCCCCGATGGCCACTTTTAAAATATTATTTATTTATTTATTTATTTATTTATTTATTTATTTATTTAATATTATAGTTTAAAAGTCTTTCAGTTTTGGTTTTATACAAGTTGTATTAAGTAAAGTTTACTCATAGGTATCATAAAGATAAAAGTATTATATGTATTTCTATTAAAACAAGATGACTTGGTGCCTTGGTAGCCTGCTTATACAGTATTAAATGATTACATTCTTACTGAGTAATGTTTTTCTCTTTCTCTGTTTTATGGGGGGTATGGCTGTTTGCTAGCAAGCTTTTTTGCTTTGTCTTCTTTTGTTTTTCTGTTTTGGAGATCACATCTTGGATCGTGTATATGAAGCAAACATTCTGTCACTGAGCTACACTACCACAGGCTAATGCTTTCTTCAGAGTTTGAGAAAATTTATCTTACAGCCTCTTAACCAAAGATTTTACTAGATAGCCCCTGTTCCCTCACCAGAGCATCTCAAATGTGCCTCTGCCTCCACCTGCTGATCTGAGGATCGGGCAGCTTCTTTCTCTGTTTACTGCCCTTTGTCCCAGGACAGAGAAACTTAATTCTGAATTCTTGACTCTATTCAATAAAAGGTTAAAAAATATGGCCAATATTATGTCTCTGAACTGTTTTCTGTGTGCCACAGTGGGCACCCATGTATACATACACACTGGAAGACAAATAAATAAATGTAAAAAAAGAATAAAAAATAATTTTTTATTTGTTCTTTAGAAAAGCTCTAAGAAATAATAAAATTCATGCAACCCTTAGAAATACACCCCATAAGAAAACATAAAAAGTAAGCTTAAATCCAAAAGACGATGGTGTTATTTCAAACACTAAGGAGTGGTAACACTGGGGAGAGTTTTTTAAATCCCTTCTCAACTGTAAGAAAAGCATGCCTCTAATAAACTCTTAGACCATTTGAAAGTTCTAGAAGCCCTCTGGTTTTGCTAACATATGTGCCTTGTAATTTGTTTGACTCACTAGTTAGACTAGGTACAGTCAATTTTAATTCAGGAGCTGACTATAATAATGGATATACTTATTCTAGCACCGTTTGAGTTCTGTGAAGATTCCCTCATGCTTCCAACAGAAAAACTGGTATGAAAGTCCTAATGACCATCACTTTGACCCAGGGTTCTATTATCTGTAGATAATGGTCAGAAATTGGACTACCAATAGTGTTAGCATTTATGTGGAATTGTGCACAAGACGCTTTGCCTTTCTGTTTTTATTGATGGAAGGGTACTCTTAATTGGTTGACATGTTCACCTAAGTTAAGATTCCTACTACTTTGTCTTTGGATGAAACAGCTGTCATGAGAATATACTCCTCCTGCTTTAGGAGAGAGGTGGACTTGATACTCTTCTGAATGCCTTTCAACACTTCAGAATCTGTCTGTACCTGTAAGGGAAGAGAAGTGGTGTTACCATGGTACCTCCATATCGCTTGTCTTGTCTTCTGATCTCCCAAATCTCACATCCTATTTTGTTGTGTCCTATAGATCTTTATTAACAATGAATGGCAGAACTCAGAGAGTGGGAGAGTGTTCCCTGTCTGTAATCCAGCCACAGGAGAGCAAGTGTGTGAAGTTCAAGAAGCAGACAAGGTGTGTATTGCTTAGAAGATCCCTTGTGGAATAACCACCAGTAACAGCACAATGAATATGTGTTCCGTGTGCCAACTTAGGTTTAAAGCATCGTCTCTTTGATGACAGCATGTAAGAGGGGTGTGTGCGTGCGTGCGTGCGTGCGCGTGTGTGTGTGCGTGCGTGCGTGTGTGTGTGCGTGCGTGTGTGCGTGCGTGCGTGTGTGTGCGTGTGTGCGTGCGTGCGTGTGTGCGTGCGTGCATGTGTGCGTGCGTGCGTGTGTGTGTGCGTGTGTGCGTGCGTGCGTGTGTCCGTGCGTGCATGCGTGTGTGTGTGTGCGTGCGTGCGTGCGTGTGTGTGTGTGCGTGCGTGCGTGTGTCCGTGCGTGCATGCGTGTGTGCGTGCATGCGTGTGTGTGTGCGTGTGTGTGTGCGTGCGTGCGTGCGTGTGTGTGTGCATGCGTGTGTGCGTGCGTGCGTGTGTGTGTGCGTGTGTGTGTGTGCGTGCGTGTGTGTGCGCGTGCGTGCGTGCATGCGTGTGTGCGTGCGTGCGTGCGTGTGTGTGTGTGTGCATGTGCGTGTGTGTGTGTGATGTTTCTCTTCAGTTGTGCCTCTTCCTCTTTAACAGGTGGATATAGACAAGGCAGTGCAGGCGGCCCGCCTGGCCTTCTCTCTTGGTTCTGTGTGGAGAAGGATGGACGCTTCTGAAAGAGGACGTCTGCTGGACAAGCTTGCAGACTTGGTGGAACGGGACAGGGCAACTCTTGCAGTAAGTAAAATAAGAAAGCTGTTATGTTTTTACTCCAAAATGACCACTCAGCTGCAAAGTATTCTGTGAAGTGTTGTCATGTAGGGGAGCTAGGGGAGGGTATAGTATATATATGAAATATGAGAGATCTTTGGGGAAGCTCTTTGTGGGAGAAAAAAAGGCCGTAGCATTGCATCACTACTAAGGATCTTCCTTTCTCATTTTCTCACACCTCCCACAAGCGAAGCAAAACACATCCACTTGACAAGCAAAACAAAAGCATCAAGAAACAGGACTTCCAGACTGTTTGTAAAAGACAAATGCCAAGTGGCTCTTTTCAGATCAAATAGGAAAAGAAGGATGTGTACCCTCATACATTCTACTTCGTTTGCTCTGCCCGCTTTTAGAAGTATGATGGAGATTGCCATTTCTTTTCACTACCCTGCACACGTACCCTGCAAACATAGGAACTTCTTATCTGATGGACTTTGTTGTTTTTGCTGCTGTTGTTTTTAAAGTAAAAGTTGCATTGAGAACTGGAGTGTTGGCTTAGCAGTTAAGAGTACACCTCTTTCAGAGGACCTGAATTAAGTTCCCAGCAGTTCATAACTGCCTGAAAATCCAGATCCAGGGAATCAGACCTTTGGCCTCTATGGACATCTGTATTTATATTTATGTGCTCACACATATGTGTGCGTGTATATGTGTGCACACACATGCACACTTTAATTAATAAAAGAAATATTTTCTAAATACCTAGTTTCTTTGAAAATGAAGACTTTCTGGAGATTAGGACCACTTAAGAATGTAAATGGGGAGGCCCTGGGTTCGGTCCCCAGCTCTGAAAAAAAGAACCAAAAAAAAAAAAGAATGTAAATGAGGGCTGGAGAGATGGCTCAGTGGATAAGAGCACTGACTGCTCTTCCAGAGGTCCTGAGTTCAAATCCCAGCAACCACATGGTGGCTCACAACCATCTGTAATGGGATCCAATGTCTTCTTCTGTGTGTATTTACACTGAAGACAGTTACAGTATATTTATAACAAATAAATAAATAAATAAATAAATAAATAAATAAATCTTTTTAAAAAAACAGAATGTAGACAGTGTGTGCCACGGATCCATTCTTGGACGCTCCTCGATTGGTTATAGACTCTGCTTCTTCTCTATGCTTTGTAAACCTTGGCTCTTTGCTAGCTAACTATGTAGGGAATTTATTATCCAATTT
This sequence comes from Rattus norvegicus, assembly GCF_021556685.1. Lineage (NCBI taxonomy): Eukaryota > Metazoa > Chordata > Mammalia > Rodentia > Muridae > Rattus > Rattus norvegicus. Next base: position 79,650,132 of record NC_141541.1, read on the forward strand.
GTGAATATATAAATGTTTCTAGAAGGACTTGGAACTTACTGAATCTTCTTTCATAAAAGTGAGCCGGTGGAGTGACAAGCAGCATTTAAAAATGAGCTCCATTTTGTGCAGTAAGTTGGTGAGCCGTGCTGTCATCACAATGAATAGTGTCCTTTAACTTCAGTGAATGGAAAACATTTCAACTGTAGCTTTGTCAGTAATTAATTTTATACCAGTATGTGTTATAAAATGTTCTTCTAGAGAGAGACAGTAAATTATAAATATCCATTTTTGTTTATTTCATTTGTTAAACATCTAACAGCCTAGTATTTTTCAAATGAAAACAGTCTTACTTCATTGTTTCAGTGGTCATTGTTTTTGTAACAGACTTAATCAATTTAGGAACATGTCATTAAAATAATGTTTATAATGTAAAGCTGTTTATTATTGCTATTTTTATAAATGGACCAGATACTTTACTCTTAATAGATAATGGTTGTTAACATAAATGTTTACAAAAACCAGTCTTTAAATTGTTAAAGTCTGGGTTTCCCCACAGGAGATCTTGTTTATTTGGTGGTAATAAATAAGCTTGCTGTGCACCGTGAATATTTCACTTCTCAGCAGGGGTCTTGGCAGCTGTGTAGAACATTTTATATCCATGTTGAATGCATACAAAACTGATGTCCCTGCTTCTCTTTGTGGATTCGAATTACCAGAGCACTCTCAGGAAGATCTCCATTCTACTCTGACCATTAATATAACAGAAGGAGGTTTGACAAGCAGAGGATTCTTTATCATCAGTTAAAGAAGCATTGTGTTTATACGAAGGACAGTAGTTAAGGAAAATGCACAGGCACAAGAATAGCACATGTGTGTCCATGTGGTCTTTTACTAGTAACTAAAGCAAGCCTCTTAGGACTGGACACCTTCCTGTTTCAGAAAGTAGAGTTGAACAAGTGTGCATCACCACTCACACCCCAGCCGGGTTCCCTCTGTTCCTTGTTTCTTCTAAAGAAACTAGTGTGTCACTATAAAGTTCTGAGGTCTTAACTATTCTATTTCTTTTCCTACAGACTATGGAATCACTAAATGGCGGTAAGCCATTCCTGCAAGCTTTTTACATCGATTTGCAGGGAGTCATCAAAACCCTGAGGTATTATGCAGGCTGGGCTGATAAAATTCACGGAATGACCATTCCTGTAGGTATGTGAAACGCGAGTGTGTTAAAAAAAGGGAAGTGTGGGGCTCTGTTAGTAGTACTTCATTGAACACCAGGAGAAGCCGTGTACATTGCCGATATGAGACACTTGTGTCAGCTTGAACTGAGCATAAGGCCAAACATTATGTCACTAACCCTGACAATGTTCCTTTTTTGTGTGTATAGATAGTCTACATATAAGTATGAAGGGACATTTAAATCAGTTTATCAGTCAGCTGGGGAGCAGGTATGCAAGGATTTGCTGCTAAGAATTAGGTTAAACCGTCAGCTAGAAGTGTTTGAGGGCAGAAGGGGATTCAGGAGTATCTAACCACGAGATAAAAGAAACTTTATAGGAAAGAGATTGATGGAAGGCAACATGCAGACCCACCTCCTGGTGAGGGGTCTGAGACTAAGCCAGGAAGCTTCTGAGGGAGATCTCGTCAAAGAGATCCTAATTACTTAGATGCTTATTCTTAGATATTCACATTTGTCTTTTGCAACACTATAATTCAATTATCAATTTGATTTCATTGTTGATTTCTTCTCCAGAGTGAAGTCCAGAATTTAAGAAGGTCATGTGGTCTTTATGTGTTACCTGCATTTCTCTGCAAAACATCCCCAGTGTTTGTTTGACAATAGAAGACAAGAAATAATGAATGTTTATTTGCATAGCAATTGAACATGTTAAGTGTTCTTTCATATTTAGAATCCAAAGACCCTGAGTAAGGAAGAGTCCAGTGTAAGACAAACTGGAATTAAAGAGTGTATGCCTAATGAGATAGTAAAACTTAGTGCCTCAACAAAGTCACTTGGTAGTAAATGTCAGGTCTAAGACCCAAAATGTGTGTTAAAAATTACGGCACGGTGTTTTGTGCACTTTGACCATAGATGGGCAGTCAGGTACAGAGAAAAAGTGTCTACCTTATTTATCTTCTTGAAGGATAGCCTTTTGCCAGAAGGCTTTGGGGGAAGGAGAGTGGTGATCATTTTGAACCTTCAACAAGATGCTGTTTTCCTCTGACCTGGTGGTTTCGTCCCCACACTGTATTCCACCTCATTCAAGACCCACCGTCAGCCGCTATTGCAGAATGCATTATCTTTGGGTCGGCAAGGGCCTGGTGCTATTCTCTTTACAACCTACCCATTATTTCCATCCTCTCTGACCGTAAATCCCATGCTTTGACCCTCCTTTGGCAACTCCTACTTATGATGGTTAATAATAATCATTACTTGGATTTATTGGACACTTTCCTTTTGCCTGTTTATTATCTCTTCTGCTATAGTAGCCCTGAGAAGTATTAATCCCCCCTTTCAATCTCTGTAACTCAAATCAGAGTCCTCTGTTCCTCTCCTGCCCATAGCTTCCCTGCGATGGAGGATAGATCAAAACTTACGTAGTTTGCTAAGGGTAAAAGAAAAGGTGTGGTGCTTCCTGGTTTCCTCTGAATGAGTGATGATTTTATTGATTTTATAGTAAGTGGGAGAATGTGGTCCATACTTTAAGCTGAATTTTGTAATAAAGTGGCTTTATGATATGGCAACATATATAGCAAAGATTAAAAACTACCCAAACATATATAGTTATTTATCAGTTTCATTTTTATGTCAGTTTTACCTCTTAAACTGAAGACTGAGCTAAAAAGGCAGATAATGATCAAACCCTAGGCTTTTGCCTTTCGCCAGCTCGGTCCGGTGCTGTCAGTAGTGAATGGAGGGTGAACTCCAGTCCTGTTTAATCACAGTGAGAGCAAGGACTGTTTGTTGCACCCACTTGAGGAGAGCCCAGGTAGTTAGTAGGGTATGACTTGATGGTGACAGGAAGCCATGAAGTCGGCTCCTCACCAGGAACCTTTGGAGACACTGCAGAGATGCTGCAGAGGTCCTGAGGGATCCATAAAGCCAGCCTCATTTTACAGACACAGGAACCAAGTGGAGAGGAGAAAACGTAAATCTTTTCACGACTGTGCAATGAAACAGAGATAGAATTGAGACCTATTCATGGAAGACCGGGGAACATATAATGTCACTTTTTAGAATCTACCAGTAGACTCCTGGAAGGAATAGTATCAGTGCTAATTTATGCTAATGTAAAGTTTCATTCCTTGAGTAAGCAGCCACAGAATTTGTCACTGTTGCAAGATGCTCAAACAGCGCTGCACGGTGTCTACACACACTGGAATCTACTAGAGTATAGAATAGAGTAGTTCTCCAATTTTATGCTCAATGTTTACTACTTGGATTATTTAAAGGGTTGCTATCTCCTCCAGAGTAATTCTACTGCAGTCAAATGCTCTACCACTGAGCTATGCCCTCAAACACAGAGTAATTCTATGTGAACATTAGAGAGAGCAAGATGGCGTTCATTATTCACTGATTTCACTGATTTTTGCTACAGATTCTTATGTTACTAAAGGAACCCGTTTTTATTGTTACTGGCTGTGTAAGACTTGATACAGCTGTTGGAATGCTGTCGTTATCTTGGGAGCTTGGGGTTCATGTCACATATCTCAATTTCTGATATGTTAAGATTTGTTGACTATAATTGCAATTATATCATTAGACTTTAGTTTATTCCAGGATGTGCCAGAATATGAGAATAAAACTTACATTAATTTTAAAAAAAAGTTTAATCCCCGTCTTTAAAAGTAATATCTTTCTTAGGGGGTTGGGGATTTGGCTCAGTGGTAGAGCGCTTACCTAGGAAGCGCAAGGTCCTGGGTTCGGTCCCCAGCCCCGAAAAAAAAAAAAAAAAAAAAGTAATATCTTTCTTAAAGGAATTACTCAAATACTAAACTTTTGATTAACTAAATATGGAACTTTCTCTGTCTCTCCATCTGTCTCCCTCTTTCTTTCCATCCCTTCCTCTTCCTTCCCTCCCTCCCTTCCTCCCTTCATCTCTTGTGTAATTTAATCCCTAACAAAAAAGCGTAGGGAAGTGGCTTGATCTTTCACAAAAAGTCTTGTTCTGTACTGTCTGCTCTAGGACAAAAGCGTGCCCTAATGTACCTGTTGGGAGTGCATACTCCACAGAGATTAATGTAATGTTCAGCTAAGCTTATAGCACAATGAATATCTAATTGTAAGGTTTTCACATTCTTTATGGCCAGAGGGTTCAGAATGTATACGGCAAGATCACTGGGTTCTTAGAGCATTGAAGTGTGAAAAGTACCTTGTAGCATCCAGACAGCACATAGAGCCTGCAAAACAGGTTCCAGGCAGTAGTGAGGGAGGAGATTTGTTTTATTTTAACTCTCAGGTTTAAAGACTATGGGAAGAAAAGTGTTACTAACTTGTGAAACTTGTCACTTGGTCATTTTCCTTGAAATGAGGCCAGCAAGTAGCTAACTCTTACATTGGTAAGGAGTGAGCTAACTTGATCAGGCAAGTGACTTTGGGAAAGATTAGGAAGGCATCTCCCAAATGACTGCCCCCCGGTAACCCTGATCTAGAAGCCCTGGGGACTTGGAGCAGGGTCCTGATAGCTGTGAAGGACCCCCAGTGCCATCAGTTCTTCCCAAGGGCCCCGTAGAAGGTACATGTCTCGTGTTTTCCAGGAACCACAGCTACCTAATTGGGGGTATCCCTTGGACATGCAGGAGCACCCTCCGAGTCCACAGGGCCCAGAGCCCTTTCTTATTCTTTTCAGTCAGTGTTCTCTTGGGAAAAGTTCAAGAGACAAGATCCCCATGTTTATTTAGGATTTAGTGAGACCAGCCACAAGGACTGCAGGAGCTGGTACCCTTTCTGTGCCAACCTTTAGCTCAGTGTATATCAAATCTGTGAACAGATCATCAAGTACATTGTATTCCTCATAACTCAGTTCATCTTGGGACACAACTATCAAGTCAAGTTTACTCCCCGTTGGATCAGCTTCGAAAGCTGTTGTCTACATTTTTCTTTCCTTTCATTTTTCAGTAGCTTTCAACACTACGTGATACATTTACAATCTTGTAGATATAAGAAGCAGATGGAGAAACCTATGAGGCACCTTGCTGTGCTTCCATAGGTGACTGGTGAACCTTCTGTGAACCACCCATTTTCTCATTGTATTCTTATGTCAACTACCCTGTTCTTGCAGCTCATCTGTCCCCCATCTCAGTGTTCATCCCTTCCCCTCACAGGTTCACTGCTTCGTATTTAGTCACTGGAGTGCATCACCTCAGCTAAATCATAGTTTAGTAGAGAGCTTTCCTTGCCAGTGGACTTTTCTTGAGTATTGACCAGTATTGTGCTGCTCATGAAAGCCCTTTCCAGAGAACGATAAACCGATGGGTTTGTACTGATGACTTGTACTGGCACAGCTGATGAGATCCACTTCGAAGATTCCCGAGTTGGCTCCACACTGAGTTGCTGTAGGTTGGTCTTTAAAGTACCACTTGGACTAATGTCATCCTGTGGATGCTTTTTGCATATTGGCTTGCTCGCCCACCTGCCCAAGCCTGCCTACCTCCTCTTTCCTCCCCTTAGGCTAGACTCTCTTAAACAACACCAAGGGACTAGGTGAAGATTGAGGAAAAGGTCTGCAAAAGCATGACAGAGAACGAACTTTTTCACAGTGTTCCTCAAATAACTAAAACAATGAAGGACCTGAGAGAAAAGGGGCAAAGGATTTAAATTTGAAGGAAAAAATTGAAAATGGTTAGTACGTTCATCCTTAAATATCATTAAACACAATTCAAAATTAAACACAGAACAAGTTGCCATATTCTAGATTTCAGATTGGCTAAAATTCAGATATTCAGAAAGCTGGTTAAAGAGTAGAAAACAGCATTGTTGTTAGGACTTTTTATAGCTTTGATAAATGATGATTTTCAAATATTTATCAAAACATTGAAGACACATACACTTTAATCAAGAAATCCCAGTACAGATTACTAACACACATAAAGTGCTGTCCTTACTGTACTCTGTGACTGAGCCCGGGGAGAGACTTGTAATTAGCTGGGCTGAGAAAGGGGGAGGGGAAGACAGCAGCATGAGTACCCTTGTGAGGAGGAGTGAAAGTTCTCAGAGAAATGAAGGTAGGAGATAGCTAATTTGGGGAAGAAGGATTGGGGATCAGAGGATAGGAAGGGCCTGGAGGAGAAAGAGGAGCAGAAAGAGAACTTTATTTAAAAATGTAATTTTGAACTTAGCTTAAACAACCCTGGGTGAGAAACGTTAGCGGTTAAGATGTGCTGAGAGATGAAGATTAACAGCCTCCTTCGCCATCTGTCTCTGTCTCACCACAGCCTCCTGTCCTCACCTCCATCCCCAGCTCCAACAGCTCTCCTGCCCCAGTCTGGACTGTAGCTTCACTTTCCTTGGGGGAGGTGCTGCTGCTTTTGACAGACAATCCGCTAGTGAAGTAACCAGCAACAAATCGGGAAACAAAGACTTGGCTCCATTAGCTTTAAAAAGTACCCAGATAAAAGCAACAGCATCTTTCTAAAGAATTTGGTTGGGGCTTCCTGGCTGCCTACTATTTCCATAAGAGAAGCAAGGCTGCCCAGTGTCTCAGGAGCTTTTCCTTCAAGCCCCAAGGGGTACCTGCCTGTGTCCCCAAGACCCAGGTCATGCCTGGGACAGTGCATTGAGTGAGGGGATATATTTTCCTTTTTTTTTTCATATTTTCCAGCTGCCCAGCATTTGAAGTGTGCTCAATTACATTTCGTTTAATGGGTTTTAATTTTGAAAACTACCCAGAAAAGCTGTTTAAAAACTTGGGGTACAGGGCTGGGGATTTAGCTCAGTGGTAGAGCGCTTATCTAGGAAGCGCAAGGCCCTGGGTTCGGTCCCCAGCTCCGAAAAAAAAAAAAGAACCAAAAAAAAAAAAAAAAACAAAAAACAAAAACAAACAAACAAAAAAAAAACTTGGGGTACCTGAATATTTAAATTAGCCTTTGTGTATCATAAATTTGTCCTTCCTTTAGTTGTAGATGTCCTCTCATCTGTTCTGGTCATGTGGTAGGTTTATCTGTAGCTGCCTGTGTGCATGCATACACACACGCGTGCACAACACACACACACACATGTGCGCGCGCGCACACACATGCACGCACGCACACACACACGCACACACACTCACACACACACGTGCACACACACACTCACACACATGCACACACGCACACACTCACACACACTCACACACACGCACACACACACACTTGCGCGCACACACATGCACACACACGCACACTCACACACACACTCACACACACTCACACACACTCACACACACACGTGCACACACACACACACGCGCGCGCGCGCGCGCGCACACACACACTCACTCCTGAGGACTGGTGCTGTAGTACTTGGAGAGAAGGATGTTCCTCGGTGTCATTTCTGGTGTCAGCTGCCATGTCAGCTCTCCTCTGACTCCCCCGACCCTCTCTGGAGTGACCGTGCTTATCTCTTTCAGATGGAGACTATTTTACCTTCACGAGACATGAGCCCATCGGAGTGTGTGGACAGATTATCCCGGTGCGTGCATCTCCTCGCGCTTCATATTTATTTTCATTTGACTCAGTTCTCTTAAAGACACAGAAAACATGGTCCTTAGTATGTGTGTTTTTCGTTACTGGGAAGAAAACCTGAGCTCATGTTGTTGACATATCTCTAACAGCCTCTCTGCAAATGCTTATTTGAACAGGTGAATCGAGTTTCGGGCCTATTACCGTGAATGGAGTTCTCAAGTCATGGGAGTCTCCTGATAAAAATAAGCAAAGCCAAGGACAGTGTATGAACAACCCAGCCTTGGTTATGAATACCTATCTGCTTCTGGGGAATTAACATGGGGTTGTATTTGCTGTGTCTGTTTCAGATCGGCAGCTCAGCACCTTTCTAGGCATATTGTTTTATATGATCCCTTTAGTTCTTCTTTCTCACTGTCTCTTTTCACAGGAGTCTAAAGAAAGGTGCTTTAAAAGGCACAACAGCACAGTTAACATCATAGTCCACATTGAAACCTTTCTGGGCTGTTGTCTATCTTGTAAAGAAAAATAGATGTAATGACTAGTGTTTGGATTGGAACATTGAACACTGTCCTTCACTCTCTCCCGTGCACACCCTTGGCACAGCACAAAGCATCACGCAGGCTTCAACAGTACTATCTCACAGTTCTGGCTGGGATTTCAGGGGGTGGGGGGCTGTGCTGACACTAAAGGCAGTATAGATAAGACACGAAGTTTTTTCTTTCATCACATAGAGGAATGATTCAAGAATAATCTTTGAATTTGGAAGCCAAAGATTCTTAGGGGCTTATTAATATTTGTTCAAATGATCAATAAACCCTGGTTTATTTGTGGCCTTCACTAGAGAATGAAGAAAGGAAAGAGAAAGTTTTGGTTGAGTTCTCTCTCTACTCTCTTCAAGGAAACCCCTCTGTGTCTGCTACCTTCTCTGCAAGCATCAAAGCTGCCCCTCTTGCTCTCCCAGGTCCTCAGAGCCTCAGCTTCCCTCACAAGGCAAGAGCTCCTGTCAGCCAGCTCCCTCAATTACTGCCTCCAAGATTTACGCACTGTAGATGGAATTAAAACATCACCAAGGACTCCTAAGTTTATAAACAACTAAGGGGAAAAGAAATTGGGTGTTTGGTGAAGGCAAGACACTTGTATATTTTTGCAGCTTGCCAGAGCAGTGAGAATCCTTCAAGGATGGCAGCTGAGAGGCTTCAGGCAGAAACACATTGTATCAGGGGCTGAAGCTGGGGGCCTGGAGTGCTGCTTTCTTCATTGATGTAATCATTAGACACTTGACAGTAAGAAGTCTTATGCTTATGACAATACAGGCTTAATATTGTATCAAAATCAGCTTAAACCATGTAGTTCCCCTTTTCATATTCTCATAAAGATACTTTAGTTTGGTTTTCATGCTATTTTGCTGGTGAAATTTTTTTATTCATTGGTAGGTACATTTTATAAAATGTATAGTTGTATTTTTATGACAGTACATTCAAAAAGGCCACATTGAAGTCTTAAAAAACAATTGATAGCTAGGGTTTCCGTTTCTAGATAATATACATAAAACATTTTTCAAATCAATGTGAAAATCTTGAAGTAAAAATCCAAAATTCAAGAGGAAACATTCACATATTGAGACTTTGGAACAAAGCCCAGTTTAAGAAATATGAAAACAAAATAAAAAGTAAAGCTAAACAAAGAAACGTCGCTCGCTGCTGCTCCTCAGCTCGAGCTTTCCTAGGTGGGCATTTGGAGTGTGAGGATACACGGAACAGAGAGGAAGGAGACTTGGAAAGCCAGTGCCGCTCTCTTCATGGTGATGTCATACACCCACGGTCTACACTTGGTGGCGGAGATGATCTATGTTCAGAACAGTTTTGAAAATCTGAGAAGTCACAGTTTCTTTCTTTCAAAATCTGAGAAGACAAAAATAAGCAATGGAGAAACATTTTCCCCATCTATTAGCCTTGCCTTTCCCTTTCAGTGGAATTTCCCCCTGCTGATGTTCACCTGGAAAATTGCTCCCGCACTGTGCTGTGGTAACACTGTGGTCATCAAGCCTGCAGAGCAGACACCACTCAGTGCACTGTATATGGGAGCCCTCATCAAGGAGGTAGGAATAAACGGACTCCAGGGGCTTCTTCCCCTCCCTTATGTGGAACCTGTGAAGCAGAGCACAGCCAGCCTGAAGGGTGATACACGTACACCTTTTTTCCGATTTGTGTTTCCTAGGCTGGCTTTCCACCCGGGGTCGTCAACATTCTGCCAGGGTATGGGCCAACAGCAGGGGCAGCAATAGCGTCTCACATTGGCATAGACAAGATTGCATTCACAGGCTCTACTGAGGTAAGTACCTGAGAGACCATGGGCTGAGGGGAAGTCCCATGAGTGAGTAAAGGGGTTGAATGGAAATGCAAGTGTAGTGTGCACGTTTGCAATCTCCGTTCTGGGGAGGTGGAGATGGCAGGTCTCTGAGGTTGCTTGTCAGCCAGCTTTGGCTACTGGCAAGTTTTAGGACCGTGAAGAGGGTCTGTCTCAACAAAACGAAACAAGGTGACTGCTCCTGAGAGTGACAGACACTTGGGGTTGTCCTCTGGAACACACACATATGTGCACACACGTGTAATGTAATACATACATACATACATACATGCTGCAAATAGTGCCTATAGAGTCACACCCACAGAGAGCACCCAGGCCCCTCAAGGGGCAACATCAGTCTCATTTCTAGATCACCAATGAGTGTGAAAGCAGAGGTGCACACTGACTCTTTGTGATTCTGTCTGTGTAAAAACTACCCCACAGGCTGGGACTCTTTCTTTTCATCAAGACACAGGACAGAAGCAAGAAGAGAACTGAGGATCTCTCTAGTCTATAAGGGAGGAAACAGACAACTTTCCCCTTACATCTCGCCGGGTCCTATGATGCAAGCCGTAGGAATGCTGTAGAGGTTTCTCTACATGTAGGAATGTCAGCAGGGCTTTCTGTGAAAGGCCAGACACTTCGGTGTTGGAGACTTCACAAGCAATGCGGTCTCCATTTCATACTCTACTACGCCTAACTGGTACCACGCATGCGTCACATGTGAATTTATGAATCAGGCTGTATACAAGTAAAACTTTTACATAGATGCTGAAATTTGGATTCGATGTCACCATAAGGTATTTTCTACATCACCAAATACCTTATTTTTTTCAAATAGTGAAAAATATAAAGACTGTTTTTATCTAGTAAGTCAAACCAAAAACAGCAAGGAAATACGCGCTGTGGTTTAGTTCATCCTGATCATCATGCCCTATCATGTCTTCCATTCCGGTTCGGATGACAACAACGTTTCAAGCTGTTGTTAGAGACTAGAAGCGATAGAGCGCCTGCGTCTAGTGAGGGTGGGATCAGATAACGGAACTAGAAGTGTTGTTCTCGCTATCCCTGTGAGCTAGCACTGTTCCAGAACCGCAGCTGTCCTTTTGGAACCCCATGGAGGACAGCAGCACTGGATGTGGGAGATCCACAGGGCTGTAGTAGTCAAGCTACGAGAAAAAATGAGAGTTATGTCTGCCAGAGTAGAAAAGGAATAGGAAACACATGAAATTTGTTTATAACATGTTTAATACAATATTTTAAAAACATCATTTCAGCTATCTCTATACAATTACTAACTCCATAATTTACGTTCTCTTTGCCGGCGAAGCCTATGAGATCTAGTGTACGATTTACATTCACACTACAACTCAGTGTCATTAGCTGTGTTTCAGGTCTTCTATAGATATGTGTGACTTGTGGCCAGTATATCTGCCAGAGAGATCTAGAAATTTCTTTAAGTCAGGTGATGCAAAATTAATGATATTCAGTTAAATGGTTTCTTCTGGCTTTGTATAAGCTAAATAGACTTGCATGCTAATTTACACTCTCTGTTTCCAAACTTTTATTTGACTTTTACTTGCTATCATAATTTTGAAATGTATGGAATATGCAACCCAAAATGTGAATGTGAAACGACGCCGTATTCTTCTGGGTGCACAGAGTCTGTTGCTTTAAAAGTCTTTGCTAAAGACGCTAAAGAGCACCTGCATCCAATTACAATCAGACTGGAAAGTAATATCCACAGAGCAAGCCACTGGGAGGAACTCTGAACTAAAGACGGAGGCTAACATCTAGGCAGGCTTTTAAGGGAGTCACACGAAACCCCCATCTTTATCTCATGTGAGGAAGGTTGGCAAGAATCCTGAACAAGATACTTCCAAACAGAATGAGCCAGTCTCTACAAAGGATTATATACCACAACCAAATAGAAGTTAATCCAGGAAGGCAAGGTTGGCTTAATGTAGAAAACAATTCAACACTCTATATTAGTTGAATAAAAAGTAAAAGTTACATGATCACCTTAGTAGACATAAAAAAGAACTTGACAAAATCTGCCCAGCGCAGAAACCTATACACAGCTGTTTATAGCATTATTATTCCTTGAAGATGTCCCGAATGTCTATCAAATGATGGATAGATAAAATGTAATGTATCCACAAGTGGTATATTATTCAATAATTAAAAGGCGGATGAAACACAACATAATATGGGTCGACTCTGGAATGTGGCGATGACAAGCTGTATATTTTATGATCATACTTAATTGAGAAGTGTCTAGAAGAGGCAAATGTATACACTCAAAGCAGATTCGTGATTGCTAAGGGCTCAGATGAGTGACTGTGGATGACTATGAAATTTCTTGTGGTTTTGTTGAATTTAGATAGCTGTAATCATTGTGGGAGTTGCACAGCTCTGTTAATAAACTAAACTGCCTGAACCACATACATCAAAAGGAACATCTTATAGGGTATGAAATGAATCTCAACAAGGCTGTAGAAAGTGAATGATTCTGATGGAGGCTTTAGACCTTGGATATTAATAGTCAGCACTGATTGAGCAAATACTTCTTAATGCTAGCCAAGTGCTTGTCATCCTACCCTGTGCCTCAGTGCCAAAGAAGGTGCGGGGATAAGCTTAGCCCAGCTGAGAAGGCTAAGTAACTTATCCTGCTACATGCTAGTAAGTTACGAAGCTGTAAGCCATACCCAGAGCTCCAGTGCCAGACAGTACAGCTCTGCTTTCTGACTGTATTTTCACACGTGCCTTCAGCAGCCAGGGTTCACTGAAATCCAGAATAGCAGATACTCTCAAAGAGAATTTTATTGTTTGTTTTATTTTTTTCTGAGAGCTCCAACTACTTTTTTCTTTTAATTTTTTTTTTTTACTTATTCACTTTACATCCTGTTTACTGCCCCTTCCCAGTAAGCTCTCCCACAATCCTTCCTCCATCTCCCTCCTCCCCTTCTCCTCTGGGAGGGGCTTATTTTTTGAAGCAGTATTACTCTGCAGGCCACGCTGACCTCAAACTTATGACAGCCCTACAGCCTTAGCCTAGAAAATTCAAGGAATACAAATGGGACCACTAGGCCCAGCTCTCGAAGAACATAGTTTTTAGATAGTGCAGGATTTTTAGAGGAAACTGTTCCATTGCAAGAGTTGTTTAAAAGTATTTAATTCTGAAAGGCTCTCACCATTGTTCTAATTATTTTTTTCTAAATTTCAAATTTGGATTGCATCTTTTACCTCTGTTGTTTGATCTGGTACAGATTACTTTAACGTTTGACCCCAAGTCACCCCAGGTCAGTCCCACCAACCTTTCCCGAGCACCGAGCTACCATCTGCTGCTATGCTTTGGGGAAGCAGCAGTGAAGCCTGGGTCAGGATAGCCCACAGGGCAGCCTCTAAGTGGCGCATACAGTGTGCTGTGCAAGCTCAAACAAAAAGTTTCCTTTAAAGTTGCCTGGTTTTAAAGATGTGTTCTAATGGGATCGAACCAAAATTCTCCTCAGGAAGTTGCCATGTATCTTTTGCATCTAGAGAAATTTCACTGTTCAAGACATTTAAACTTGAATAAAGAACTACTTCGTTTAAAAAGAAAAATGCATTTTTAAATTAAGACCATTCCTCCTTCCTTATTTTTGAGATGATTTAAAAAGAATCATATTGCTTTATTTTATGTGTATAAGTATTTGATTGCATGTATGCACGTACAACACATGCATGCAGTGCCCATAGATGTCAAAAGAGGGTCCCCTGGAACTACAGTTATAGATGGTTCTGAGCCACTATGTGGATCCTGAGAACTGAATGAGCCATATCTCCAACAGTAAAAAACATTTAAGGAAAAAGATAATTCTACCTCTAAACTCTGTGGTGGCTACTGCCAACTTGGGAAGGATTTGGGTATACTTTCCTTTTAATGTGAAAATTCAGGTTATGGAACCGAATTGTGAAAGAAGCAGGGAGGAAAGGACTCAGCTCTGGAGACCGCTGTGAGTGTGTTGCCTGCCATTATTAGCTATGTCTCAAACCTAATCCCACAGCCAAGACCAGTGCCTTCCGAAAGCTCAGTTCTTACTTTCCTGTAGGACGGGGAGTCAGTTTTTATGCTCCCTAGCGATAAGGTGGAGGTTTTATTTGTTCATCTTTCCAGCAGATATTTAAAATTCCAAAGCTGCAGACTACATACCAATACATAGGCTTTCCCTGTCCAATAAAGTCTTTTCCAGATAATGCGGAAAGATGGGGCCAAACGCCAACTTAAAAACTTGCCACACCAGATGGCACCTGTCAGTCAGTACATGTTTGATTTCCTAATGTCATCCTCACTTGAAGGTCTAGCCTGCCTGCCCTGGGTCTCATACCCCCAGTGACTGGTGGACATGGAACCTCTGAGTTCTTGCTGGGCTATTTAATCTTTAAGGAGTACAAAATATGTGAGAGTAGATAATGGTGAGGTTTCCTTTATAACTCTTTCCCTAAATCATCTTGCTAGACTCCTGGTCATGGTCCTCAGCCATATTAGACTGAATTAATTTCCATCTACAAAGCTATGCAGGGACAATAGTTGGTGGTCAGTTGAATTAGCCTCATACTAAGCAAAAACTTCTAGAATCTTACATTCACTTAGGAAGTTAACTTAGTCCAGCTTGAGTTCGTATCCCTTGGTCTTTTCCTTAGAAAATGAAGTACAGTGCAGCTTGGGAGAGCACTGGTATTATGCTACCCTGTGCCTTTCTCTAGAAAGCAGTGGATAGAGTTGTAGCTTTTCAGAAATTCAAACATAGGATTCAAATCCCATTAAGAAGAGCAATTAAGATCACATATGCCAGATTTGTACGTGAAATCTCAGCTTGCTTTAGATGCCTATTATGGTTGTATGCACTTGGTTACAGGACTCAGTACCGTGCAATCTTTGCAGTCCTCAGATTTCCTTCTATAGATGAGGGATGATTTTTATCTACTTTGTGAACTGAGAGGGTAAAAGAAACTGGACTGAAGTGTTTGGCATGGGGTCTGGTTCTCAGCAAAGTGTCAGTGCAGATGAGCCATCCTTGTTTTCTGGATTTCGTTGTTATTTGTTTGAGATGGTAATCTCACTGTGTAACCTTAGCTGGTCTAGAACTCGCTCTAGTTAGAGGCTGGTAGAACTCCATCTCTTTAGTCCTGGGATTAAAGGTATGTGCCACCACAGGCAGCTGGTTGCTACTTTGTTTGTTTGGGTGTCTTAAGGGAGGTGGGGGATTGAGTCAGGGTCTTACTGTATAGCCCTGGTTGTCCTGGATCTTGACTGTGTAGGCCCGACTAGCCTGAAACTCACAGAGATCTGCCTGCTTGCTTCTGTCTCCTGAGTGCTGAGTTAAAGGTGTGCACCACCACACCCAGCTCCCTATTTATTTCTGAGTGACATTTATAGGGCAATCTAATCTTAGGGAAAGTGTAGTATAAAAGAAGGGCCAGTGGATTCTCCCAGATAAGGGTTAGGGCCCAGCTTTCTTACTCTGTGATCTTGGCCTCCTTCCTGTCCTTCAGTTTTATGTTTGGCAGGCTGTAGGAACTCTGTAAAGGCTTATTTGTGGGTTGGGACAACACATTTGAAAGGTCCACCCTTACTGCTTGGCACACTGAAAGATTTCAGTAAACACTAGTTGAGTTTGAAACCCCCATTTGCAAAGAATGTCTGTCAGAGGCTAATTCC
The DNA here is from genome assembly GCF_021556685.1 of Rattus norvegicus. Classification (NCBI taxonomy): domain Eukaryota; kingdom Metazoa; phylum Chordata; class Mammalia; order Rodentia; family Muridae; genus Rattus; species Rattus norvegicus. The sequence goes on from NC_141541.1 coordinate 79,665,823, forward strand.
CACTCTCCTCTGGCAGCTTCCCTCTCCTTTTGTTTGTTTTGTGGCTTTCATAAATAGTTTACAGATATTTTTGGCTTCTAGCAAGTAGCATATGTGTGCTTCTCTTCTGTTTCATGTTTTGGAAGATTGACCCAGTGCTAGCTTGCATAAATTCCTTTAAAATCCTGTAAATTAGTGGACCACTTAGAATGTAGCCCAGGAAGAGATTGGTATCCATTCAACAACTCACTTAGGATTCCTCGCTGTGATTTAGAGTAGGGGCCTCGCTTTCAACCAGGGTTTGCCAAAGTGACATTCTGTTACTTGGGAGAAGCATGTAATGTAGATAGGATTGCTTTCAGCAGTTGCTCAGGACACCTCGCCTGTACTGGTGGGAACTCACTCAGATTCAGGTTGCTGGACTTCACCCCAGAGCTTCTGGATTAAGTTGGACTTGGCAGTGAGTCTAAGAATCCTCATCCTAATAAACTTTTCTAAGAATTCTTAATCCATGGTCAAGAATCAGTGGTCTACTTGGATTGGATCAGTTGGATCACACTCCACATCCATTTAGGACGCCATGATGCTGAGTGTGTTAATCCGTGCTGAAACAAGACATTTGTATTTACTAGAAGACCACCCACCCACACTGTCTTTAGATGCAGTTTCACTGCTGGCCATTCTGACAGACTCTTCCCAGATTACCCAGTGCTGCACAGTGAGAGAGGCTGAGCTCCTGTGCTAGAACTTATTTGCAGTGAAAGCCTTGTGTGTTCCCATCCTGTGTGCCAGAATTATTGGGTTTTTGGGCCATTGATATATTCTTTGTTTTATTTTTGTTTTTCACTCAACTTCTCTTCATTATTCTTTCCCCATCAGGCTCTGCTTATATTAAATTTTAATTAACTTATCTCTAATACATCTATTAAACTATAAATCTATCACTCCATACCCTAGCCAGGCACATAGATCAATGTAATTTTCATGTTAGTAGTCCACAAAGGACAAAAAGGAGCTATGTGGAGCAGTTAGCCTATACCATAACTATTTATTTGCTTAACAGATTATTACTAGTAGATTTATTGAGGCATGCTGTAGATATAGTAGACCTCATGTATTTACAGCGTACTGCATAGTAAGGCAGGCGTGTATAGCCATCCCCTGGGAGCACAAGCTCAATTACACAGCACACGGGCACCACACTCAGAAGTCTTCTCCAATCTCCATTGTCCCCTCATCCCAGCACCTACACTTTTGGGTACTTAATGATTTTGACTAAATTATTTTCATTTTCTATAAGTTTATATAAATGTATCAATAGCTTTTTTCTTTCTTTTTAAAAAAGGATTTATTTATTTTGTGTATGTGAGTACACTGTAGCTGTCTTCAGATACCAGAAGAGGGCATTGGATCCCCTTATAGATGGTCATGAGCCACCATGTGGTTGCTGGGAATTGAACTCAGGACCTCTGGGAGAGCAGTCAGTGCTCTTGACCACTGAGCCACCTCTCCAGCCCCAGCTATTTTCACTCAGAATAATTAATTTGATATTCACTGTGGTGCTGTACTATCTACTAATTCTTACTACTAAATAGTATTTTATTTTATGGATGGATCATAACTTGATATCTTGTCAGCTGTTGTTGGACATTTGAGTTGTTTCCAGATTGTATTTAGTACAAATAAAAAACCTCTGTGAACAATCCATGTATAAAATAAACCTTCTCTGCTTCCTCCCACACTCTGTGTGTGTGTGTGTGTGTGTGTGTGTGTGTACGTGAGTGTGCACATGTGCATGTATGCATGTGCATGAAGTGGGTGGGGCTATGGCAGGTTGAAGTTTTCATACCATTTTATATTTCTATCTGCAAAGGAAATGCTTCCAACTCCCCCAGTGTTTGATATGGTTAGTCTTTTTAATTTAATCCCTTCAGATAGCTAGATGATGTTAATATCAGTGGGGTTTTGTTTAGAACTAATTCTCTAGTATTAAGATTTTTTTCTTTTATATATTTGCTACAATGTATTGTCTGGTGGGGTTTCTTTTAATTTTTGCTCCTTGGGAAGGGAAGCATTTTTTTTCTTATTGTAGAAATCTGAATGTTCTTTCTATATTCTGGGTATAAGTCTTAATACTTTGTAGATCTTTTTTTTCCCTTGTGGAAGGTTCCCATGGGCACGTGGAGTGGGGGTGGGGGCAGGGACAGAGAAGAGCAAAGAGCCAGAGGGGAAGGAGGAGGTGAGAGGGGGTGAGAGCTGCTTTGCAGATCTTAACTCCAGTCTGTGCTCCTAACCATCTTAACAATAGTTTAGAGAAGAAAGTTGTTCTTAGGTTTGATGAGATCCAGTCCAGCAATATTTAATTTTATAGATCAAGCTTTGGAGATTATTGCTGAGACCTTTGCCTGCTTTAAAGAGCTCAGAGATTGCCTCTGGTTTCTCCCTGTGGGGAATTTTGGTTTTGTTTTACATCTAAGTATATGTACTGTGAGTTAATTCTTGTGTTTGCTGTGAGGAAAGATGGGAATTCTCTCTTATTAATATGAATGGCTGGAGTTGTCACCACTTCTTGAGAAGACCCCCTCCACTGGATTACCCTATGTCTTTCTCAAGCATGAGTGTCCACAGTTGTCTGGTTCTTTCTAGACTGTTCTGTTTTACCTATCTGTTTTCATTCACCAATACCACATGATTTTGATGGCAACAGCTATATTAAAAACAGGAGAAAATACACCAACAACTAAGTGCTCACTCTTTAAAGGTGGAGGCAGTCTATGGAAAAGAGAGATAGAGGGGGAGTGTGGTGATTTGGCTAAGATGGCGCCCATAAGCACATATATTTGGATGCTCAGTCATGAAGGAGTGGGATTATTTTAAAGGATTAGAAAGATTGGGGCTGCAGTCTTGTTGAAGGAGGTGTCACTGGAGACAGCCCGTGCCAGGCTCAGTCTCTCTCTCTTTCTGCTGCTCCAGTGTCCTGCTATGTTCGCTCACTGCCTTGATGATAATGGACTAAGCCTGTGAAACTGTAAGGCAGCCCCAATTGAATTCTTTCTTAAGAGTTGCCTTGGTCATAGTGTTTCTTCACAGCCATAGAACACTAACTGAGACAGGGAGGAAGCCTGGAGAGTTTGGGAAAGAGAATCAGCAGAAGGAGACCTGTAACATGCTTGGCTGGTAAGAATGTGTACCATAGTAAGAACCATACTCCAGTGTGCATTGTTCCAGATAGCTTTTCCAGTGGAGTATATATTTGGTTTTCTCAAGGGAGGCTTATATTGATTCAGAGGGGAACCAGTTCTGTGCCTTTGGAAGTATCTTTGTGTTTTTCTCTCTGGAATGACATCAGTGGCAAATGTCAAAGGACCTTACGTGGAACATGAAAATCAGGTTGTGACTATTCACAGTAATAGTGAGCAAACAGAGGATGCTCACAGGCAGAGCAAGTGGACCACATGGTCTATCCTCCTCATCCTCCTCTGCCTGGGATTTATTCACCTACTATTCTTTTACAACTTTTGGTTACTTGGAAATCACAGAATCTTACAGATCAAACATGTCAACTTAAAAGTAAGTTTGATTACAGCTTCTGTTAGGATTGCTCCAGGAAGGAGGAGCATATTGACACATTACGAAACTTCTTCAATAGTCTGAAGCAAGAAGCTCAGTTGAAGTGGCTGCCTTCCATCTTACTTCAGCAACAGCCTTTAGAAAGCAAACAGTACTCAGATTAAAGATAGGAGCGGCTTCTCTTTATGCAGCTAAATACATAAGCAATACGTGTAAATATTTAATAAGTGAATATGAAAGACTTCTTATAAACACAGAGTCAATAAACATCCTCAACAAAGTACGGAAAGACAGCTTGCATTTCGCTTGATATAATGTATTTTTTTTCATTCAGTTGGATTAACAAACCATGATTTCATCATTAGTCAACAAGATAGTAGGGAGACCATCAAAGCAAACTACAGGAGAGTCCAGACTGATCTGTGCCAAGCCAATGTTTGTAGCGAGCAGCTGTGTTACCACTGATGCTAATTCACGCGGTGGGGCTCTCCTTTCATTCCCCAAGTGGGGTGGCCATCCTGTCCTATGAGGCTGGCCCATTCCTGCTGCTGGGGTGGTGAGCCAGGTCAGCGCTCTTCCTGCTCCCTCAGCCCTTTGGGTAGTTTGTGGTTTGGGGCAGTTCTAGGTTTTTTTTATTTAAACAGCAGAGAGGTCTTTTCCTAAGGCTGTGAAGAATCCTGTAGTGAATCAAAGGATCTTTAATGAAAAAAAAAAATACCAGTTTGATATGACAAAATGTTCAAATGTACGGGTTCTAAAATTTTTAGCTTTTCTTTTTAAAAATTCCTAAATCATGAATGTGAAGGGAAGGAAGCGTGGCTCTGCCTCTTCTGGCTGCGGTGCTCTGGATCCTCTCTCATTTGTAAAGCAAGGATTCTGCTGTAGGCTCTCTCCAGGCTGAGGCTGCTGAGTGAGGGCCTAAGAAGCCTGTCCTTTCGGCTCAGCTAGTTGGTGGGATATGCATCTTTCTGATTTGAGTAAATCAACCTTCTTCCTATTAAAGTAAAATAAGAAATCAGGCCTTGGGGTTTTCATATTTATTTGAATAAACGTTTTCTGTGACAGAAGGATGGCAAAGTGGACAGCCAGGAGACTTGGACTGTTGGTCATAAGCTCCCGGGCATGATAGCCAGACTCACATAGGAGAGGGGCCCTAACCCCCACACATCTGGGGAAGAGGACTCACCGAAGAGGCACAGTAGCAAAAGCTCTAAGCTCCTTGTGGGCATTCTAGGTCCAGTCCATGCTCTGTTGCTTCGTAGGTACCAACCACTAAGTTACTTCTAAACCTCTGTGAGTCCTGTTTTCTTCCAACTATAAAATGGAGCGATAGCTCTTGCCTCTCATAATTGCGGTGAAGATTAAAATAATGTGTGGGAAGACAAACAGCATATAAAAGGCATCCAGTCAGTCAACAGTGGTGGAGCCATGGTGACAGACCGAGAGCTGTCCTTTAAGATGGGCTTTGACTTGGTTGGTTTTTGACACCCCTCTTCCAAGTCCTTTTGCAATTCTGGGAGTTGAACCTGGGGCTTCACAAGTGTTACTGCCACTGAGCTATGTCTCCAGCCTGGTCCCATGGTTCTGAGTAGTAGCAGAATGTTTGGATACTCTTGGGATCTTTTGAAAAATAACCACAGCTGTGTGCCCTCAAGCCTGAGCTATGTACACTTTCGAGGTAGAGCACAGACACAGAAAAGGCTGTGAGTGGCTGAGCTTCCTAGGTACAGTCAGTCTTTCAGCTGTGCAGCCATCCCTTGCATGAGAGGTGAGGCTCTAAGATCAGAAAGAGGAGTGCCCAAGTCCATGTTGGCTGCAAGCTCAGGTAGGGATGGACTTCCCAGTCTCTCAGCTCTGTTGCCCTCACTTCCAGAGTCTTCATAAGAAGCTAGACTTACTGGCTCACAAATATGACTGAAAACTGTGCACATACACTTTCACACACATGCACACACTCCTACACAGGCGCGCGCACGCGCGCGCACACACACACACACACACACACACACACACACACACACACGCACATACATTTGCACATGCGCACACAAATCAAACACAACCCCTGGTCAGACAAGTTTAGTCTGGTGAGGAAGGCACACAGCTGGTAAGCAAGTATGGAGTGAGAGTTATGGGCAAAGCACAGGGGCATGGGAGGAGAAAGAGCCAAGCTCTGCGGGAAGAGTAGGGGAGAGAAAGCTCACTACTCAGAGGAGGTGCCTAGAGGGAGATCTGCAAGGAGTTTACCAAGTAAGCCAAGAGAGGAGAGCCTTGCCAGGCAAATGAAGCACTTTGTTCAAAGACCCAGAGGATGTTCCAGGAAGAGTGTGTGGTTTTGTGGGGGCTCTGGTGGTAGATGGGTAGTGGTGAGGATCGTGGGAACAAAGGCCAGAAACATAGTCATGGTTGTATTGATTTCCATATCTGCCGTTCACAGACAGTGCTTTGAAATTGCTGTTACCATAGGAAAGTTGCCTTGGTCTTTTCTGTTTCCTTCTGGTGAAAATTGAATAGATTAATATAGTTTGTTTTGTATTTCAGAGGGACAAAAATGCCCACTCTGTGTATTTTTTGCCATTCCTATATCTGCCTCCTCTGGAACCAGGAAGTGTAGTTCTGAGAACTTAGAAGGAAGGGGGAGAGGCAGGGTGGGAGACTTGGGGTTCGGTTTAAGAAATGGACATATGCTAGAGAAAGTTGGCATCTTCAGAAGGTGGGCTGGGAGCTTTTGTACAGGTCTGTTCCCTGTTTCTTAAAAGGCACCTCACCTCTGAGAAGGGACCTAGTTTTATTAAGGTAAATAATTCATGAAAATTTTTATTCAACTTCAGAAATTGTCAAGAGAAAACACCTTGTATAAAAATGGCCTTGAAAAAGCCTTTTGTGTTCTTTTGTTGTTGTTGTTCTGGATAACAAATTATTTTCTTTGTTGAGAGCCAAATTACTTCCCTTTGCTGCCGCTGCTGTCAAAAGGGTTCTGGAGTGCTGTGGCTCTCCACTCCTCTTATCAATCTTGAAGTCTATTCAAACAAGGGTGGGAGGCAGAGTTGGTCTGTGCCAGCAATCCTGCTGAGAATTAGCCCAGTTTCACATGTGTGTGGGAACCCCCACTCACCACCCGTGCCTGCTTGGGGTACTGAGATAGGGCTGAGTCTCTGCAGGGAGTGTGGCCTTAGGAAACAATGTGACAGGGACACTATGCTTACTCTTTCATAAAGAGGACTGTGTGGGGAAACTCAAAACAGACCTGCTTTTCTACTGCTCCGAGCAGCTGTGGTGCTCTTGGGAAAAGCTACTTCTGCCCCTTATGGCAAGGAAAACAGTCTCGGAGTGAGTGCAGGCCCCAGGAGTCCCATCTGTCCTTTTAACTCCAGTTAACCAGAGTGCTAAGGGATGAATATGCTGCTTGGGCTGAGCCTTCATTCTTCAACCGAAGAAGCTGAAACCAGGGAAAGTGAAGGAGCTCAAACTGAACAAACTGCAGTCTGTTAGGGGCAGGGCTGCTTTATACTGCCCAGAATTCTCTTCTCCTCTCCTCTGCTCGCCTCTGCTCTCCTCTGCTCTCCTCTCCTCTCCTCTCCTCTCCTCTCCTCTTCTCTTCTCTTCTCTTCTCTTCTCTTCTCTTTCCTTTTTGTTTCTTTTCTTTCAAGGTAGTCTCACCTTGTAACTCTAGGTGGTCCAGAACTAGCTATATAGACCAGACTGGTTTTAAACTCAAAGATCCATGTGTCTCTGCTTCCTGAGTGCTGGCTTTGAAGGTGTGGGCTGACATGGCTGGTAAGCCTAGGACTTCTGATCTGATCCTTAGGACACAAACTACTCCACCGACCTCCATACCAATTAGCCAGGCATGTCATTGCAGAGTGGAATGGGGGTGGTAAGAGTGTGCCGTGAAACCTTTTGAAACCAGGTTCTTATGATTTCTATTCATGCCATATACAAGACTTCACTTCCCAAACTACGAGTTTTCTCTTTTCATCTACACATTGTCTATTTTATTCAAATGGGCATGGCTTCCATACAGTTTGCCCATTATCTTGACCCTTAAGTCTCCTTTATCCAACATGCACGTCCCACTTTCTGGACATGTGGGAGAGGGTATAGAATGGAAAACTGCACCCGAACTCTGCCACCTAAGAAGGGGTAGTCAACCTCAGGGATGTTTGTCTCATGTTTTCAGTCACTCTTTCTTAGACTTTCTAATCCCATAGGTTTGGTCTGATGCCTTCCTTCATACATACCAAGGAATTGTGTGTGTAATGCTTTAGCTTGGCTCGCTTGGCTTGCAGACAGATTAGCCCAGGTTCTCCCTGCAGTCTGACTTTAATCACATCACTTTTCCCTGCTTTGGGGTCGAATTGATTCTGTTTTTCCTTTGTGATAATGGCAATAAGGGACAGTTCTGTTTGGGGTTACTCTCCAATCCAGGGAAGATTCATGAGTTGGCAGTATTATTTGTGGAAGAGAATTTGGTCTTTAAACTAAATACCATGGATAGGCCTATGATGCCTGACCCTGTAATTAAAGAAGACTTTTGCATCCTTGCCCTATTTCATAGGTGAGGATCAGAGTAGCCCGACTGGGTTGGTTTTAGTGAAGAACTCTGTTAATGTTAAAGTACCTCTGTGCTTTACTCCATTTGGATCTAGTATTAAATTAGAACCTATTTGGGTCTACTGTTAAATTAGACCCAGATTTTGAAAGTGCACTGCAGAGCCAGCCACACTTGTTGGACACCTTCTAGGTTTACATGAGTCTTTCTAGCTGCAAGTTCCTTGTTGGCAAGGGACTAAGCCAGCCTTGCACCTGCAGAGAGTAGAACTGAGACTGTGCTGAATGCTGGAGGTCTGGGAGCAGGTGGATTTTTAGAATTGCTGTTCTGAGACCACTCCAGAGGGAAGTCCTCCTCCCATTGCTACCAAATCTGACTCTCTTGGAGGCCAAGCTACGACTGGAGCTTTGTCTACAGACCAAGAGGGAAGGTATTATTCATCTCATATTTGCCCCACAGTGCTTATCATAAATAATCTTGGTTTCTAAGGAAAGGCTGGCACAAGAGAAAATATTCTCTGATGCACATGGGCTGTATAGTTACTGTAGCCATGAAAATAATCACTGGACAGTAAACCTAGTGGCAAAGCCTGACACCTCACAAAACTGTCTGATGATCCACTCATCCCTGATGAATGTCAGGGTGTGGGGCAGAGAAAAGCAGTGCCAGCTGAGCTGGTACTTTCTTTACCTGCCGGGGCATTTATTTATTCAACATCTTGCTCAGTGTAAAATCCATGGCTTCTCTTTGATGTACCTTCTTTCTTAAATGTAGGAGCTGTTGTTTTCCCTTTCCATCAGTTTGTAGTGTAGTGATAAGATTTGATGGTTTGTGACACACATTGCATTCTTTCCTTTTGTTTTTTTTTTTTTTTTTTTTTTTTGGCTTTTAGGAACTTTGTTTTTCTTTCACCATTTCCCCCTTTGCTCAGGTGTCTGTAGCGGAGCTCAAGATCACTCAGTGGTACCTCCAACCCACTCAGTAGCCTGTACTGTGGGAGCTGCTGACAGTCCTCAGTGGCTGGCTGTGCACTCCAGTCTTCCGTGGGCAACTGCTGGACGGGCACAGAGGGCACCTGCACACCCTCAGACCCGTCGGCCACCTCAGGCTGAGCAGCAATGAACACAGGCGCTGGTGCGGTCCATTCACCCTGGAATTAATTTCTCCTTGGTCACAGCCTTTCAACAGCACCCTGCTCCTCCTTCTTGATCTCCTCTGAGACTCTGTAGAAGTAAAGATTACCTCGCATGCACAATATTTCCCAGGCCAGCATCCACCATATCAGACCCACTGAGTGAGCTCCCTTTTGTTCCATGGGATGGGACTGTCCACATAGCATAGAGGAGAATCTACATACATTTCATCCTTGGTGACATAGAAAAGGAGGCAAAAAAGGACAAAAAAGAGAGGATTGAGTGGAGCCTCAGGCTTGAGCCTTACAGCAAGCCTGTTACTGACCGCTAGGGAACCTGATAATTAACGTTCATTAGTTTCTGATTCTTAAATCTGATGTCTCTAGAATGAGATAATACATCCTGCTGGGGTGGGGGTTGTGGGCAGCGTAAATGAGTTAGGACATGTAAGTGTCTGCCCTAGACTCATATCATAAATGGCATCTTCATGAATTTCAGTAACTGTCTTCTGTAGCAATCCAGTTATTTATCTCCTAAGACTTTAGAATGTGCCCACATCGATTACAAAGAGCATGAGACTCAAGCACATTAAAATTTGTCACAAGAGTAAGTAAGCAGTCACAGATGGCCAAGGCTTCAGGGACTCCTCTGAAGAGCTGACATGGAGTCTAAGAGTGGCTAGTTCATGAACTTCCCATAGGTAGGTTTCTGCCTGTTCCTGGTGTCTCAGGATCTAGTCATAATTTCTACCTCACACTGTTGTCCATCCCACCAAAGGACCAGAGACTTCCTTTGTGTCTGTGTGTTTTCTTCTCAGAGGAGAGCGAGAACACGCTTGCTTGACTGAAAGCCTGCCGTTTACTGAGCCCATCTTCCTAGTTTGTGTAGAGACAGGAGAGAGCTCAGCTAGAAGGACAGCAAAGGGGTGAACCAAAGTCAGTCCATTAATATTCAGGACCCGATTTTAGCATTTTCTACACCTTTTGAATAATATTTTTGTACAAAACAAGCAGCAGATTGTATGCATTTCAGAGATATCCCTTCTCTGAAAAAAAAATTGTTCTTCTGATGTTTATGAACTGTAGAGTTACTCTCGACATGGACAACACATCTAGGGACAAAAGAGGTTGTTTTCTGAAGAGGAAACATGATAGTGAAACAGTCACAGTAAAACACAAAGGCATTCAGCCCAACTAGTACTCAGTATTGGCAACTGGGGCTTTTCCTGAGGTAATTACCACAGTTGGGAAGATCTGGGGAAACCTGCACTGGAAAGTCTGGTGGATCCTACTCTTCTAGCCACCTGGCTATGTCTGCATTAAACTCGGAAAGACCGGCCTTCCTTGTTCCTCAGCCCTGTATGTAGTTAGGATGTACAGGCCCTTACAGTGTGGGTTCTAAGAGCATCTGTGTTATGTCACTGTATCTCAGCATATCTAAAATCTAATGCACGTAGTATCTTTAATCCTTCTCTACCAAGAAGGGAACCAAAGCTCAGAAAGTTGAGTATGAAGACAATGAAAACTCTGGGTAGTCTAGCTGGAAGCCTCTTCTCTTAACTCCACCTCTCCACTGCCTATGAATTGATGATCCTGCTGCAGTCTCAGTAAAGCAGCTAAAACACTAGGCATGAACATAAATGGATTATTTCTCTAAGAGATTTCTAAAAGTTTTATTTATCAGTAGAATTCCATACAAGTGTCATTTCCTCAGCACAGGGTCAAGGTGTTTGTATAGGCTACATGACAGTTCAACATGTCCACAGGGTGACCTGTGTTCTCCAGTGTAACACCCCATTTGCAGGTGGACCCTCTGAGGCCATCACTGAGCTGTAGTTTTTGCACAGGGATCCATCAGGAACCTCTGCCAGAGGGAAGATGAGTCACAGCCAAACTCGACAGCTGAGCCGCCCACATTGGGCATGGTGGGGTGTATATGGCACTGCAGAGAGGTCTTGTGCTGGACAGGGCCTTTATACTCTTGCTGCCATCAGTGAGTGGGTGTAGGCCATCCCAGAGAGTGTCATCCCTGCTTCGGCAGACCCTGAGGGATTTGGCAGCCGCAGTCTTCTGAACGCATCCTCGCCCCCTGAGGTAGCCTGTTCTTTCTTGATCAGAGCGTCTCCATGGCTCATTCAATTTCATCACGGCTGATATCTACTTAGTGTCAAGCGTTTCATTTTTCTAATGGCTTCTTGGTCACTGGAATTCTAGATGAATAAGTATCTACAGTCTCACACTAGGGAGAGAGACTCCCAGGCATCTAGAATACTTTAATGCTAGCCCAAAGCAGAGCAAGGCTGATTTTGGAGATAGATGAACAGCTTTTTGTTTTGACATGGTGGCTTCCAGGTGGGGTCAGTTGGCCTTTTACCCCCAGAAGCTAGAGTCTGGAAGAATAAGCCATAATGTGATGGTGAAACCTTTAGTCGTGTGTTGCTTACTATTTGTCTCTAACACATTCTTCTAGCCCATGTCTTCCGTGATGAAAGGAAAACATTCTTCCCTCGCCCTTCAGCATGGGCCTTCAACTGTACTCACCTGCCTCTGTTTCGATCTCCCAAGCTGACCACAAAAGTTGTCCCTTGGGATTATTTTGCCTTTAGCATCATTTAACTACCATGCCCCATTGTTCCTGGAGCTGGCTCTGACTGCTGACTGCAACAATACACGATGTGTCAACCCACGTTGCATTTCCTTCCTTTCAGGTTGGAAAGCTTATTCAAGAAGCAGCTGGAAGAAGTAATTTGAAGAGAGTAACTCTGGAACTTGGAGGGAAAAGCCCTAATATTATTTTTGCAGATGCTGACTGTAAGTGGCCCACAGATCTCTCACCTATCCCAGAATGCTACCCTTCACCTCCCTCTTCTGTATGTCCACTCTTGACAGAATATCTAGAGTATTACTTTTGAAGTTAAGGACATCCAGTACTCCGAGGAGAAAATCATTTAATATAGGAGAAAGTTTGACTGAACAGTTTAGGGTCATTTCGACTCTCTGATGCTGTAGAATGGGGAGAAAAGATGAAGGTTTGGTCATTGATATGTATCGGAAAGAGCAAGGTTCTAAGACTCTGGCACCTTAAATAGGCCCTGCCTAGATTCTAGAAATCTTGAACTTCTCAACTGGGTCTAGTGGTTGGTCAGTCATCAAAACTAAATGCTGCTTCCAGAGCACTGGCTACATTTTCCCAGACCAATGCCAGCTTCTCTGCTTATTCATGCTAGCTCCTTTCCCTTGCACCTAGAACTTTCGGGGGGACAAACCTGACAGAAACATAGATTGGTAACCTAGGAAACACTCCCAGAAGGGACCTCCCGATCTGTCTTATCTTGAAAACCTCTCTAGAATGAAGTTCCCAACCCCGCTTCACTCGCTCCTTGTCTTCCTCACACGTTTCAGGCAGCATCCTTTCTCAGTCCTAACTGGGAGAAGTTAGGAGAGAGAAAGTGGACTGGTTGAGCCCTGCTCCAGCTTGGGGCTTGCTGAGTTCACCTTTAGCTTCCTTGTCAAATCGGAGATCCTGGGACTGCAGAGACAGCCTGTGCTCCTCTCCGTGGACCTGAGCTCACTGGGTGGAGCAGGTGACTCCCAGCTGTCTGAAACTCAAGATTCAGTTCACCCGCATGCAGACGGAAACACCACACAGAATTTAAAATAATAGAAAATAAATCTCAAAAAAGTCTGAGATCTTGCACCTCTTTTTGAGGAGGAGGCCGACTGCTGTCACACTAGTGATTCACTCAGTTATCTAGCAACCAGCACATGGATTGATCAATATTATCCTCAACTGTAAGATATCAGAAAGGAGGGGGAAAGAATTATCACACTGCTGTTGAATAATTCCATATAGAGAGATGTAGTATCTGCAAAGAATCACTGCTGTTATAGTTTAATCGCCAAAATTATAAATAAATATACAAGATCCAGCTGGCCAGGAGTCCTAAGTGGGCAGCCCACTGGCCAAATATATAGAATATATGTTTACTTTTACAATTATTATCCTAAGCTTAAAGGCTACATTAAAACTTTGATTTCTGATTTCCTTAGGACTGGAAAGGTGTGGTAAGCTCTGACATTCATTCATGTTAACGGTCAATTCTGGTGGCTTCTGTTCATCTCTACTGCATTTCTTGGTCACCCGGAGGGTTCCATTATCATCCTGGGTCTTTTGTATAGTGAAATTTAAATTTCCTGTTATGAGTGATGAGGGCTGGTCCTTCTGTTTGCCAAAACAAGAATGGGGCTCAATGACGTGAGGATGATCAAGTTCACATAGCAAGTATTGTCCAGTTCAAACACAGCTAAATTATGTCCTCAGAGCTGAGCTACTCACTGGCATAGGCGAGGATGAGCAGGGCATCCCATCTGGGCCTTTGGAGTGGTGAGGAAGGTGACTCCCTAGACACGCCACAGGCAGGGCTGTGTTAAGGACACGGATGCTTCCTCTTGTAGTGGACTACGCTGTGGAGCAGGCTCACCAGGGTGTGTTCTTCAACCAAGGCCAGTGCTGCACTGCGGGGTCTCGAATCTTTGTGGAGGAGTCCATCTATGAGGAATTTGTGAAAAGAAGTGTGGAAAGAGCCAAGAGGCGCATTGTGGGGAGCCCCTTTGATCCCACTACTGAGCAGGGTCCTCAGGTAAGAAACCCTCGTATACTCTAACCTGGGCTGGCTAACACACTGTGTGCTAATAGGACCCAGTGAAACAACCTGTTCCATTTTCAGCCACCTTCTCATTTCTATACCTTATCTTCATAGTTGAAAATGCCGGCACTGGGGCATTGCCTCTCTTTACATTATTCCAAGAACTATGGAATCAGAATTACATAAGATGTATTTTAAACTTGGGTGGTTCAGCAGAAAGATCTCTGAGTATAGCCCCACCCCTGGCCTCCTAGCCTCTTCTCAGGTGCTGTGATCAGGAAGATGGACATCTCCTTCTCAGACATTTTTCCTCTTTACCAGCTGCCCACAGTTCTCTCTGCTACCCTTCTGTGGAATGGAAAGTTGGGCGACTTTCTTCTTTCTCAGACTGTGTTGCACCCATAGTGCTACAGAGACATCATAAATGTACTTTCTGAGAAGCACATCTGAGCACTATGGGCTATCTATAACCATCAGGATAGGTTCCCAAACCTGTGTTTTAATCTAGTCAAGGTCAGAATTTGCAGGAGTTTGTCTGAACTGGCTCTCATCTGGGTCTCTAAGCATGAGTTTTCTAGCAAAGCAAACAATTTCTCAGTTTGGGGATGTCTGGTGAGAAGATTGATTAGTTCTAGCTAAGAAAGCCTGGGTGACTATAGTTATGTCATTCACCATAATGACTGAGTGACTTTAGTGTTGGCTTCTGTTTCCAACCAGGAATCATGCCCTTAGGAAGTTTAATTCACTTCTCTAAAGGCAAAGCAGGACTTGCTCTAAGGATAAACCCAACAGTGTCTTGAGGCGGTGCTACTGAGAGAGGCTGCGTGCAATCCCTTGTCTTTGTCTTTTTAGTGTTAGTACATGGCCTGCTTCTTAGTCATCTGGACACAAGTACCTTTATAAGAATATATAAAGAAGTACAAGTATTCTTTATAGACACTGAATAATCATTAAGCCGGGTCTCTAGCATTTGAATAAATTTTAGGTCTTGACCTGGTATTTCAGGTTAGGCAGTCATTAGAGTTCTTTGTACTCTGTAAAGAGCAACCATATAACATTCCCACTTGTTTAATGTTCAAAATTCAGTAGGTAGTATCAATTATCAGTTTGATATGATTCAACTGGATATGGTGACATTTGGGGAAGAAAATCACATGAAGGGGTTCATGAGAATGTGAATATTTCCATTTTTATGGAAGACTTTCTGAGAGTCATCAAGTGATTTCCCCTGTAGATTGATAAGAAGCAATACAACAAAATCCTGGAGCTCATCCAGAGCGGTGTGGCCGAGGGCGCCAAGCTCGAGTGTGGAGGCAAAGGACTGGGAAGGAAGGGCTTCTTCATTGAGCCTACCGTGTTCTCCAACGTTACAGATGACATGCGGATCGCCAAGGAGGAGGTATCACGGGCCTTCTTAGGGTAGCCACACCTTTGCTGGGGTTTGAGAGCATTTGGGCAGTAATAAAGTTTTAATGTTTTTCATCCTCACACACACCATTTGTTGCAGATCTTTGGTCCTGTCCAGGAAATTTTGAGGTTTAAGACTATGGATGAAGTTATAGAAAGAGCCAATAACTCAGACTTCGGGCTTGTAGCGGCTGTCTTCACTAATGACATCAACAAGGCTCTCATGGTGTCCTCTGCAATGCAAGCTGGGACAGTTTGGTAAGACATATCCACTGGGGATGTAGGAGGCCTGTGTTAGCACGCACGTCAGTACAGACACTACATGCTAACTTTCAGAGAGGGGGCACTTAGTCCAGTGAGCATAGTTAGACCCTTGCAGGTCCTTTCTTGGCCATGTTACCTCATGGGAGATGGCAGTGGAAGAAGAGGTCACGTGGCCAGACAGACATCAGAGAGCAAGATTCAGGGGTGAGGCCTGCTCTTGGAGCAGCTTGCTCTTGCAGGAACTACCTAAATCCCTTTCTTCTCAGAATAGCTCTCCTAGGGGCTAAGGAACCCCCACCAGGCTCCACCTTTAACAATCCCACCTTTCTCCAGTCACTACACTGAGGACCAAGCTGATGAAGCTGGTGACACCTGAGCCCTTGAGGGACAAACAACACAAAACTGTGGCAGGGGTTTCAATTCTCAGGGAGCCAGATAAGGGTCCTCTGCAACGATGGGGAAAATAGATGACAGCCAGATGTCAACCTGAGAAAACTCTCATTAACGAGGCCAGACAAATCAAATATTATGAACTTTTCACTTTGAAAAAGAAGTTTCTCAAAGAAATACAGCAGTTGGATTATCTCTATGAGGTGAGAGTCATATTAACAGTGCTATTTTCTTATTTTAGGATCAATTGTTACAACGCCTTAAATGCTCAGAGCCCCTTCGGGGGGTTCAAGATGTCTGGAAATGGGAGAGAAATGTAAGTGTGGGAGATCCTGCTGTCTACAGAGATGGGTTGAATCAGCACTGGGGGTGGGGGAGTGCTGACGAAACAGTTCGCTTCACCTCTGTGCCTCCATCTATAAGCTTTGTTTATACTGTTGATACAGGGTCTCATTCCGCTGCTTAGAAATACCTGGAACTTTGTAGAATCAGCAGACCTCAAACTTAAGTAATCCTCCTGCCTCTCCCTCCTGAGTGCTGTGATTACAGATGTGAGCTACCATGCCTAGTTTAGTCTAACGTTTTACTGAGCATAAACTCCAATGAGCTGAGTGTCACTTGATACTGAAGTGAGCAAGGGGCAGCTCCCCTATACTCACAGTGGACAGGAAATAGATCCATTATTCAGCTGCATCCTGTAAGCAGAGAGGAAAAGCTCTCTGTTGTCTGGGGAGGGCAGAAAAGACCCCTACCCTAGGAGCACCCACTATTGCGGTTTTCAGGGCTGTCACTCAGCGGCTGCCCTGCCAGGGCCCAGATCCTGCCACAGAAACATTTCACTGTCTGTGCAGCTTCAGAAACCTTGGGTTGACACTCTAAAGCAGGAGGCTTTATGTAACGCCTAAATGGCTTGTCCACATTCATCTACCAGGGCAAGATTGCTAGGGCTCCACAGATCTAGGACTCCTATGACCCCTGCACCTACAGGGGCTGATGCCTGGTGCCATTCCTTTTGTGCCCATCCATCATTCGTGTACCACTGCTCAGCCCCTATGGATCTTCTAGAGTTGGGATGGGGGATTAGGACATGGGTCTGGGGAGGGGATTTGCTGAAGATATAAATTGAACACATATCAAGGCCGTCCAGGGAATTGCTTGGGAACTGAGGAGACATCAGTTTTAAAGGCTAAGATGCCTAGCACATAGTTGTCTAGGCAGGGCCCAGTGGAGAGGATGAATAGGAGAGCTTTGTATTAACAGTAGCGGGTGTCACTTCAGTCACTATAACACAACCGTCTTCTGGCAGTGTAAACATTAGGAACTTAGTGTTCATGGTTCTGGGAACTACGTCCAAGGTCAAGGTGCTGGTCGATTTGGTGTCTGGGAAGGGCTCATTCCTCACAGATGGCACTTACTTTGTCCTCATGGAGTTCAGAGGAAAGGAAGTATGCTGGAGCCTCTCCTAGCAGGGCTCTGATCCCATTCGTTAGGGTGGAGCCCTCATGACTTAATCAGTTCCCAATGGCCTGGCCCACTTGTTAATACAATCACTTTGTGCAGCAGGTTCCAACATACACATTTTGGGGTAACACAGACAGCTGGACCTCAGCAGCTGCCCTCAGCTAGGTAGCTGCTGCCTGTCTGGCTTGAGCTAACTTCTCTCCTCGCATTATCCTGCTTGACTCTCTCAGTGATAGAGATGCTCTTCTCTTACCGTGCGGATGGCCCAGCCAAGGAGCTCAGGAGAATGCTCAAAATCTACCCAGCTCACAGCTGGTGCATGGCAGCTCTGACACTCAAGTCTAAGCCTCAGTGGTCTCAGAGAGATAATCTTACCAGCATCAGTCATGGGGGCTTAGGGACTAAGGACAGGCTTCAAAACTAACACAGTTGTCCTGAGGTGCTGATGACCTGTAAAAACTGGGTCATAGGAGAAGTAAACTAGACAAGAGACTCACTCTAGACTTCAATATAGATTGACTGGTTTTTGAATGGCATTCACTGAATGAGTAGTGGCCAGGGACTCCCTCATCTGACACCCTCATTTAAAAGTTCAGCTCTGTTTGAAAGGAGTGGCTCTATTTTCCAAATCCTGGGGCTCACAAGAAGAAACATTATCCATACCCCTTCCTCTGCCACTACTGAATGACTTCCTAAAAGCAAAGGGTTGGTTCGCAATCTTCCAACCAGTAGTGAACACACACAGCACTGGACTTGGTGTGTGCAGGGACTGCAGCACATTGGGGCGCTCAGGCTGCCCTTGGATAAATGACGTGCACAGCGTTGCAGGGATCAGAAGGGCCCCAGGGAAGATGCTGAAGTGAAGAAGAGGCTCAGAAATGAGGGAGATTGCTGTGAAGGCCTGGTCAGTGTTCACCATGGTCTTGCACTGGGCTTTGAGTTGGCTTTCTTAAGGAGGGGAGAAGTGGGGCAGATGGAGAATATTCTTTTGAGCTTGGAAGGCAAAACAAGGTAGTAGAGGGGGAACGTGAGCAGAAGTTCTCTGGTAAAGGTAGGGATGCTGTCTGTGGGGTGTGCAGGGACCCCTTAAACGTGAAGAGGGGATCCACAGGCTTCACATACTGCAGCTGGCATTTTCTAGCCTCTCAGCATTGAACTGTCTGGGTGGAGCAGCTCTGGGGCTAAGAGTAGTTTATAGTCACGTTGCTTAGATGCAAATCTTGGCACTTCTGCTTCCTGTCTGCAACTTTCAGTCTTCCTAAGCCTTGATGTCCTTCTCTGCATATAAAATATGAACGTAGTTATAGCACCCGCCTACGAGTGCTGCTTTGTGGATATGTTAGGATTAAATAGATAAACATGTAGTAGCAGTGCCTAGAAAGCCTTCAGAGAGAGAAGTTGCCACTGGTGATCAGAGAGGGGCTGCTAGGAGGGTGGCTCTCTTAAGTTCCTTAAGGAACCTGTTACCTCCGAAACAGAGCGGTTTTCCTCCCTCCCAGCCAGTGGCACCGCCCTTCTACTCCCCCATGTACCTGGGCCTTGCTTGCTCTCCACACACGTCTTCCAGCCAGAACTGTAATCTGGATGGAGTCCTGCTCTCACAGGACCTTGTGCTCTGTCCACTGCCTAAAGCACACAGGGCCTCTTCTTGACTCACATATGGCTTTAACTCTCTGCCCCCATTCTTGAGACTGCATTCCACTTGCTCTCTCATTTCCTGCCTCTGTGGCTGTCCTCCCCAATCTCTCTGAAGTGTTGGGGCAGTCATTGGTCCTGGGAACACAGTTCTCATTCAGTGTTTTGCTACAGATCATTAACATGGTGAATCACCAGTATAAAGTAAACTTGTAATAACTATCCTGTGGGTAATGAAGTACAGTCCCATGCTACCCCGTCCCTCATCAGAAGCAGGCTCTGATGGGATGCAGACTTTTGATGATATGGGAGTCTGCTCTCTTCCCAGAAGAAGTGTTCCTTTGCTGGAAAGTTGTTTTGGGGCACAGTTTGGCTCTGTCAAACCGTATACAACAATGGCCAAGGAACCTGAAGAGCAGCTTCTCCCTACTTCAAGACATGCTGGTGACATGGCCGCCCCCCTGCAGTTATGAAATAAGATGGATGGTATTCTTTGATGAGACAGATTGCATTTCATCCAAGTCAAGGGACATGTTACCTCCAAAATAGAGGGGTTTTCCATGTGTGACCTTTTTTGCTTCAGAAAATTTGAAACCCTGAGTACGTAGGTATGCTAAATAGGTATGCAACCCAAATATTTCCTGTTAACCAATCATAAAGAAATTTCTTATAAAATAATTATTTGGAATATATATAATTATACTATTTGTTAAAAGTTAATGAAACTTCATATTAATGAGATCGCATGCTTGTTTATTTTTATATAAAGAGCTAAGTTTGCTGGTTATTGGATGCTTGAGGACAAAGAGCATCTTCGACTCCTTTCAGAGCTGAGAACACTGCTCCACGTGAATATGGGCTGCCAAGGAACAGCAGCATATTTATGGTCACCTCAGAAAGTGCTGGAAATTCAATCCCAATCCAAAGTCAAAATTCATTTGACAAATGTTTACCAAACTCCAATAGCAATTTTTAAAGCCAACCATTGTAACAATAGGATCCAACACTGTACTGTCCCTTGCTACTTACAAGCTGAGGAAGGGGAGAGGAAATACTAAAAGCCTTTATTTTCTATGATAAAAATTATGTTTCTATAAGGAACCTTGTGTCCAATAACCATGTGGTTCATAGCACAGGTCCAGCCTCATCACAGCAGTGTGAGCCTGAGCGGAGACGTGGAGGTTGGTAGAGAACACGAGGCAAGCACTGCACTGTGTGCTGTGTGCTCAGACCGAGCAGGCATGCATGAAGCCACAGATGTGACAGGGGCAAGCAAAGCCTGACACCTCAGATACATTATATATTTGATTTTGAATTAATCTTTGGCCACTGAGTATTCAGAAGTGTTTGACTGTTGCCAACTACACAAGCCCCTCCTGACTGCCATTTAAGATGCTGCAATGTGAATAACCTAGTTTTTGTCTCCACTCGCTCCCATGTTTTCTCTGTTTTAATGAGTGCTGGAAACACTTTAAATAAGAGATCCTGTTCCACCTTCCATCTAGTGTGATAGGCTCCAGAAAAATCCACTTAACCTTCCCTTGGGGA
Source organism: Rattus norvegicus (assembly GCF_021556685.1). Classification (NCBI taxonomy): domain Eukaryota; kingdom Metazoa; phylum Chordata; class Mammalia; order Rodentia; family Muridae; genus Rattus; species Rattus norvegicus. The sequence goes on from NC_141541.1 coordinate 79,686,407, forward strand.
AAGCTTCTGTGCCTCACATCCCAGAGTCTCCATGTCCACACCCACATGACGCAGAGAAAGGACCCTTCCAGAAACAAGCTCCAAGAAGACAGACTACCAAGCCTCAGTTTCTTTTGGAGCTGCAAGAGGGCTGCCAGCTACTGGTTATCTGATGTGCCCTCCCTCCCCTTTGTGCCTGGGTCAGAGGCTGAAGGGGTGCTCACCAGTGCTGCTGACCTGACAGAAGCTTCCATCTGTTCACTGTCTGTCTTTCTGCTGCTGCCTCATTTCAGTCTCTGTGTGAAAGACGGGGAAATAAAAGCTACGAAGTCACACTGAACTGAAGGGATGGAGAGAGAGCTGTGGACGTGTCACTAGCATTTAGACAACAGGGATCAGGGCTGCAGGAGTGAGAGTGGGGTTGACATGCTGAGCAGCCAAGCTGCTCAAGTCACACACACACACACGCACACACATGCACGAATCAAATGATCAGAAGGCGACTGTGGCCTAAGGGGTTGAGATTGTGAAATACGCTCATCTTAGGACCCACTCTCAGAGACTTGAGTAGACCTGGGCTAGAGCCCAAGATCTTCATGTTCTGCCGAGCTTCTGGCCTGATGCTGGGGCAGCTGGGGCAGGACCTCACTCAGAAAATTGTTGCACTAAGCCCAATAGAAGCACAAGGGAAGGGAACGCACACTGAACAGAGATCCCAGGGTTTCTGAGATGGTTTACTGGGTGCCACTAAAATCTAACATTTTCTCCTTTACTCAGGGTGTGCCCATTTCTTCATCTCAGTGATTAACCTAGTCTGCTTCTCAGGGTCTCTGTGCCTTGTGGCAGTGTACAGGGACAATGGTGGGCACATGGCTGGAGGTGCTTCAAGGAAGGACCTGGCTCTCGAGCAGTGAGGTTCTTCTTGTTAACTATGCATCTAGAAGTGCTCAGACTTAACTGTAGTGGAAAGATTTGAGAGAAAGACCCTAGATTAATGTGATGAAATTATTGAAGAATCTAAACTTCAAATATTTTAGAGTCCCTTGAATAGTCAAAGAGTGGGCAGAATGACCAGCTCTACCCTTCCTCATCCCTTGCCAGACTTACAGAAACAGAAACCTTGGTGTGGGAGGGTCAAAACCCCACAGTGTAGTCATATTCCTTGGGTGATAACTGTATATGTATTCTGGGGCTCAGGAACTGCCACAAGGGAGGTGACTGGGCACCAAGAGGTGAGGGAGAGCCAAATGGGGCCCTTCAGCCAGCTATTAGAAGAGCCATCGTTTCCCTGTCCACTGACTCCAGGACTCTGTGTCTGTTCTGTTGTGGCCTCTCACCAGCCCTCCTTGATATCCTAGGCACATGGCCACCCCTTGACTGTAGGTTTAAGATACCTCCTTTGCCTCTAAGCACTCTGTGTATCGATATCCCCTCCAGAGACTGGGCAAGGACCCTCCAACTAGTAAGGCTACCCTTACTAGTACACTTGTACAAACATGGTGGGAGCCAATGGGCACAGTTAAATACAGCCATAGTGACATGTTTCTGATTGTATAGACTCACCCCTGTACTCACAGATTGGAGACCATAGTCTCCAAGAAAGAGTGCTTCAGGGTCTGCCCAAGTGCATGCATAAGGAAATAGAAGGCAGTGAGTAACCTCACTGCCATCAGGAAGTACAAAATGTCCTGATGAGGAGACACATTCCGAATTGCCTTAGGGCAGGAAAAATCCAGAGAAATCCAGTGTAAGCTGGTAATAGACACCCAGAGCTTGGATAGAGTTGGTGAGGGTATGGCATAATGAGGCCCATCTTGAGTGGCCCAGACAGTGATGGTATGCTTGCAGAGTTTGCTTTGTTGACTGATGTATGCCAGGAGGTCCTTGTCAACTTGGGTGTGGTACCCAGAGGAGCTACTGGCAATGCCGTTGGAGCTGTGTAGGGTCATGGAACTCCAAAAGAAAAGGACAGGCCATTGCTCTTGGTATTACTTGTACAATCCAGCTGTAGGAACTGTGTCTTCTGTGACTCACTGGTGCAGAAGACAGCTTTCTCACTAGCCTTTCACATACAGACACAATTCTGAGTGGTTAACCTTCTGATAGAGACAGTGTGGCAACAAGGTAGAACTAGCAAAGGAGCTATACAGCAAAAGTCTTCCTCCACCCTCTGGTCACCTCCCCTCACCCTGTGTCCTCAATGTGCTAGGTAGTATAGCCAGCCCACAGTTGTAGGGAGGTCAGAAAGCCAGATGAGTGGGCTCAGCTCCATAGGGACAGAAGTGCCATAGCGGAAGTGACACTATGACAGAACCTTCCTCTGATGCACTCACATGCAAGGAGCTTGGGCAACAACTTACTTGGCTTTGCTTGCCAGGAGCCCAGCAGTGATTTCTCAGTAAATGCTTCCTGACAACCCTTGACCTGCTACCAGCCACAATTCCAGAAGGGAAGTAACTGAGGAGACTCTAAGGGTCCCTAATGGTCACCTCAATTATTTCTTAAATCTTCCTACCAGTTTTCTGAGGCCATGGTAGTAGCTGTCAGGACCATATTGAAGATGGTGCAGGTAGTTTCTCTTTTCACACAGTAGGCCTTCGGCTACCTGTCCGTCCCTGTTTAGGAAGTATAAGGAGTGAGAAAGTGGAATTTTACAAACTGGTAAGGATTCTAAGACTCTCCTCTGAGAGATGAAAACCATCTCTCTAGGCAGGCTGCAGACATCAGAAGTCTGCAGAGACTGGAGCAGGTTTCTACTCCGGTGGAAGGACCAGCACTCCCAGAAGATAGAAATGGGGCCTAGGTGTTGGCAGACCTTGGGTCTGGCTTTTCGCTGACATGGTGCTCAGCTGTGAGCCATCCTGCCTTGGCTAAGCCCAGGCCTGACTCCCAGGGTACCAAGGAATCTCTTCCTTTCTACAATGTGCTCTGAAAACAGGGGGGCCTTTAAGGAAGGGTACTTGCCCATGAGAGGGTGGCTCTCTGCTCTGAGGAGGGCTTTGCTGTTCAACTTGGAGTTTGTACATAGAGCCCCATGACCTTCTGCTCATAGCTGACAGCTTCACCCTCTCCAGGGTGCCATCACAGCCCAGGCACCATTCTCTGGGATGTTAATATCTGAATCTGCTCACTATTTGTTTCAGGGGTGAGTTTGGCTTACGGGAGTACTCAGAAGTAAAGACCGTGACGGTGAAGATCCCCCAGAAGAACTCCTAAGAGGCCCAGGCCGAAGGTGAAGACACCACTGACTCCCTGTAGAGCCCAGCTCTGAGGAGTACAGGGTCGAGCCCATCCCTTCCCTAAATACTGACTTGATGACATAGCAGGCAGATTACAGCACCTTTGACCCAAGCCAGCATGGCAGGGTTTAGAGATACTCTGCAAGGAGTCACACTCATGATACCAAATACTGGGAGCATGGCAGAGACAGGGGAGCGCTCGGCACAGCCAGTGGTGTTCTGCAGGGCATGGGATGGAGTGAGGAAGCTGCAGTAACTGATGCCTTTGTCACAGAGAGCTTTCCTAGAGGAAAGGTTGTCTTGGCGCTGTCTTCATTTTCCTCCTTCCAGTTCCTGCCCACTCCTTACTCCTCCCTCTTCCAGGGAGACCTCAGTTGAGCTCATTTAGGGCAGATGTTTGGGCCGGGAACAATTTTCCAAGGTTTTGCAGCCAAATTACCATTTCATGTTATCCATTTCTTCAAAGCAAAACATGAAATGGTTTTAGTTAGAGCCAGGGCAGAGTGAAAATGCCAGGAGCTGGTACACTGCAGATGTTCTAAGTGGTGGGGATGTAGTATAGTCCTTTTCTGACTTCCATAAATAACACAGCAGAAAGAAGATGTGAATGAGGAGGTCAGAGGTTATCTTGTGTAGTTCGCAGCTTCTGAGCAGTTTGGTGTGTGTGTGTGTGTGTGTGTGTGTGTGTGTGTGTGTGTGTGTGTGTATGTGTGTGTGTGTGTGTGTATCAGTGGTCATGACCCACAATTAGTGGGGGAGGTATCAAATACCCTTTCGTAGGGGTTGCCCAAGATCATTGGAGAACACAAATATTTACATTGAGATTCATAAGAGTAGCAAAATTAGTTATGAGCTAGTAACAAAAATACTTTGATGGTTAGGGGTCACTACAACTATATTCAAAAATCTGTATGAGGAGCTGTATTAAAGGGTTGCAGCATTAGGAAGGTTGAGAGGTGCTGATGTAGACTGTGATGCAGGTTACAGGTTAGCACTTACTGCATGGTTTAGAGAGAGAGTCAGAGTTAGTCTCTCTTTCTCCCTCCCTCCCTCTCTCTTCCCTTCCCTTTCCTCCTACTCCTACCAGGTGTGTGTGTGTGTGTGTGTGTGTGTGTGTGTGTGTGTGAGAGAGAGAGAGAGAGAGAGAGAGAGAGAGAGAGAGAGAGAGAGAGAGAGATTCTTGATTATTCTAGAATAAAGCAAGGGCCACAGCCCTTGTTTTCATTGATGAGCGAGATATTTCCCAAAGTTCATCCTGGGACCAACTGAAGCAGCCCAGGTAGGCTCAGGAAGCTGGTGATGCTAGGACCTTGCAAACTGAGTGTTTCTAAGGCTAGCTGACAAGACTTGAGAAGTGAGTTATTGCTGGAGTAAAGATCACAGCCTCTCCTACATCCTTGTACACCTCACTGCTCCAGCACCTGATGTTTCTGTGCTATGGCTATCCTGGCCCACTGTGTCTAGATCACCAACCTGAAATCTGCTGTCAATGCATTTGGAAATGTGAGCCAGCCCAATGACTCTCTTCTCTATTTGCAGAGCACCAGTGTGCCAAGACTGCCACCTATCACCAGGCCTCCTCCGTCATGCCCTGTGGCCCGCCCGACGTCGGTTTACCACTCTTGCCTCACAACAAGTGAGCTTCAGCCTGCAGAAGGGGAGCTGTGAAGCAAGCCTGACTCTCCTTCCTTCCAACCCCACCCCCTTCCCTCTGCCTTCCAATGAACCCCATTTTGTGTGAGCAGCACTGGCTTCCTTCCCTTCTCTCCTGAGCTGCCAAATCGAAGCCAGTCTCTAACCTGGGTGAATACCATTTATTTAATAATGCCAAACATAACCTAGGTGTAGAATATGGTCATGTATCTATTGCCTTCTCTATTTAATGGTTTTTTGCTTTCTAACCAAACCAGTTTTCAGTTTTCTATTTATAACCTGCCTGTCCACGATGTTTTCAAGCAAGCCCTCCATACTGTTACTGACAAATGAGGACAACGCGCTCAGCAGACAGCCCTGACATGGGCTTTGAGTCCTTCCAGCAGGCGCCCTGCTCTTCCTACAGCGCACCCATGTGAACACACGATTAACCAGCTAGCTCCCTTCAACCCACAGTATAGAATGTGAAAAGGAAGATTTATGACTTTTAATTTACTTCAAAAGAAACCTCGTGCTAGCAATAAAGCATTTATATTGTGTACACCTCGGGACTGTTTGTGTTTGTGAGTCTGTCCCACTGAGCCCGTTTTTGTCTTTACTTCCTAGCTGGGAATTTTGGTGGGAGTGTGTTCTTACGTGACTGAGCAGAAGGCCGAGAGGGTATTTTATAGAATACATTAAGGTTGAACAAACAAACTTGTGCTTTGACACTGCTTAAAACTCGTGTGTTTACAGTTTCCTGTAGCACATAAAATTCAGGCATATGTGGAACATCAGATTTCAGGAAGAAACCTCAAAGGACTCTGTTATGTGAACTCACAAGCCCTGAGCTCACCGTCAGGGTTCCTGCTGCTGGCAATTCCCAGTAGCTTCACTCACTCAGCAGAGGGGAAATATGCCCAAAGGCTGGGGAGCTGATGTCTGCAGCTGTCTGTGGGACTGCACTGTTGGCTAGAGCTTACTGACACTCTCTGCTCTCAGAGTCCAGCTTTTACTTCTAGAAGGCTTAAAAATTTTATTTCATTTGGTGTGTGTGTGTGTGTGCATGTTTGATGTGGGTGGGAATGCCCATGCCAGATTGTGGGTGGGGGCCTGAGGACCACTTGCTAGAATTGGTTTTTCCTTCCACCATGGGTCTTTGGGATCAAAGTGAGGTAATCAGACTTATGTGACAAGCATTTTTGCCCACTGAGCTGTAATCAGTCTTAGAGTAGAGCTTTTGGAGAATGGGTCCCATATTTAGGAGCTACACAGTCCTCACTACCAACTCCTGGAATCTCTACCTAGGTTCTGGTTAGGAGAGACAAAAGGTGAACCAATGAATCTGCCCAAAGCAAACCTGCTGTGAGCAGAGATGCTCGCTGTGGTTTAGGGTTTATTACAGTCCTCCACAGGAACAAATGGAATTTCCAAAATGGGGACCCTTGGGCAAGAATCAGAAGTAAGGCACAGCTCCTATGAATCGCCTCTCATTGAGTAGATGGAGCAGGAAAAGGGCCTAGGGTAATGAGTCCTTTAGAACACCATTGCTCTGTGTGTGTGTGTGTGTGTGTTAATGAGTGAGGTTAGTATAAGAGAGTAGTCTTGATGGAAGCAAAAAACCTACAGAGACAGAGGTGAGACCAAACTTGGCAAGACTAACAAATGGTTGACCAGGTAGGTCCAGCATGATGGCAACAGGCCCAACCAGAGGCTCTGGATTTGGGTTTCCTATAGACTGACAGAGGCAGAGGTCAGAGAAAGAGACAGTCTGACACAAGACTAGTGTGGGCCACAGGGACAGAGAGAGAGGAAGGGAAGTAAAGAAGTTCCCAGCGCTTGAGTGAATCTAAAGCAAAATGTTAATTGCTGTTTCAGAGTCAAGTCAAAAGAGATGGATACTCTCCCAGAAATTAAAACAGATCAAAGTTGAGGGATGAGATCTTGACTTAGAGACTTTGGACATTGTTGTTGATCCAGAAATAACCAGATAGAACTTATAAGCAGGTATCGCTTGGGTGACTTCCTATAACCTAAACTTGAAAGGACTGACACCAGGTATACACGAAATGAAACAAGGGCCAGGGAAGAAGCACTCAGTGAAATAGCCAGAGGCTGTGGTCAGGAAAGCAGCATATGAAAAAAGCCTTCTCACCCTCTCTGTGACTCTTCCCTCAGATGTTCACCATGTCAGACACTGACAAAGGTGGTGGGCATAAGGGAAGCTAGTTGTACCTGTTGCCTTGCAGATCTTATGACATAAAGTAACTTAGCCAACAGTGACTTCACCATCTCTTGAGCCTCTTCCCAAGGTGGTACAGCTTTTCTAACTTTGCTCCATCCCAACTTGGCAACCTTGCCCATGGCAGTAGCTGGATGACATTGTGGTGGAGTGGATGGGACAGCGTTGTGTCACAGGGAGTTAGAAGACAGATAAAAAGGAACTAGAAAGATGGATCAGTAAAGCATTTGCCTCATAAGCATGAGGCCCTAAGCTCTCTGGTGTAGTGGCATGGGCCATGTGTGGAAACCAGAAGACACTGCTGTAAGTGTCCAACAAGAAGGAACTGAAGTAAATTAAGCATCAGTTAGACACATCTGTCTAGAATCACAGAAGGCGTCTTTCTAGGGCCCCAGAAATCTTGCCTTTGACTGCAGGTGTGGTAGGGCCTGGAGAACTGTCCACTCAAGAGTGCTGGAGTTGGTCTTCTCCAAACACTGAATGACCACAAATGCATCTCTAAACACAGACCAAGGAGGCCATGCTGAAAAGAAAGTAAGACATCTGGTGTAACTAACATCTCTAATTTGACTTAAGATCTTGTTAACAAGAGGAAAACCATGCCAGGTACTGGGAATCTAACCAGTTACCCAGGGCTAGTGAAGTTGTGGATCTTGGAGGAGAACTTACAATCACCAGTCTTCCAAATCAGCACAATCTCTAACCATATTCTATGTATTTGTCCTTACACCACAGGTAAGTGTAGTCCTTATCCTTTATCAAGGAACTTTGCAATAGACAAAGACTTACAGAAAACCACAACCAATCAGAATATAGAATTGTGGAGTCCAGTTCCAACTGACAACATCTATAACTCAACTCTTGCACCTGAGGCTCAGGGTTTATTACAGAATAGGGGTTGGAAAGTTTGTAAGAACCAGAGGAAAAGGGTTTGTTGTAAGATTGTGTCTCCTAGGCATATCTGAAGCTACACTCACAGAGTCTTCTCACCAGTTGTCTTCCTAAAAGAACTGAACAAGCTCTTTGCTCTGCTCTTTGCTCTCTTGCTCTTCCCCTCTTTCCCTTTTTCCCTTCTTCCCCCATTTCCTCCCCCCCCATCCATCCCCGTGCTCATGGCCGGCCTTTACTCCCCTCTTCTTTCTTCTCTCATTAAACCTCTCCACACGGAAAAAAAGAACTGAAGAAAGATGACACCAATAGATATGATAACATGGTTAGGAGGAAGCCCAAGAGGCTCATCAGCCTTACACAAAGAACTACAAGCAGCTGAAGATCACTGAGAGTGGAAGAATAGACGTTCCCAGGAAAGAGCACGTTAATTGGTTACCCAAAACCAATGGCCTGAAAACCTATACATAAGTAGTGTTATGCAGACTGAAAAGTTCAAACACACACACACACACACACACACACACACACACACACACACCACCACCACCACCACCACCACCACCACCACCACCTAAAGAAATTAAACAGCTACAGCCCACTTGATAACACCAACTTCTTGAAAAAAGGAAGGAAGGTCAGGACTGAGTTTGAGACACAAGGGGTCCCAAAGGCCTATGCCCGTAGTATGTTTACATCCTGAAGCAGTGGCCTGGCTAGACCCTTGCCACATAGCTAGATGGCCAAAGGAAACCTTATCCAAGCAGTTTCACATCAAAGGTTGCCAGACAAGCTGACCTTCCTCTCAATATGGCCCAGAAGCAGAACATCTGAGAGGTTGTCAGGAGGAAGGGGCCTTGTGCTACTTCAGGGGAATTTCTCCCTGCTCCCCTCCAGCCTGTACATTGGTGAGCACTGGTCACAGGACAGTCAGAGTGATTCAGACCACTCTGTCAGAGCCTCCTGGTCCTGCAACAACCCTACAGTATGTCTGAACAATGCATCCATTTCATTTGTCCTCTCACTGGGTGAAGCACTCAGAGGAGGTTTGGCTTCCTGACAAGCTTCTCTCACCCAAACTTTCCCCTGAGGAAAAATATCTTGGAGAGCCAGGGTGTTCATGTCATTCTCACAGCTGGGAGAGTCAGCATGAAGTCTGACGTCCTATGGACTGGCGCATTTTACTTTCTGTACCTGATTAGAGCTGTATGTCCTGCACGTCTTAGGCCAACTGAAGCTGCTTCTTCCTCTTGTTTCTCTGTGGAGCAGGTAGAGGGAATGATCATGAAAACCCACAGGAGAGGAGGTGGAAGCCCATGGAAAAACAGCTTCTAAGTGATAGCTGAAGAAAACTAGATGGGAGCCTCTCTTCCTATTTTTTCTCTGGTGTGTGCAAGTGTTCATGTGTATGCAGGTGCCCATGTGCCTGTGTGTGTACATGTAGAGGCCAGAGGACAACTGTAAGCATCACTCTTTAGAGGTTTCCCACCTTTTTTTTTTAAGACGGGATCTCTTATTGGCCTGGAACCACCAATTCCATTAGGCTGCCTGGCCAGTGGATCCATGTGTCTCACAGATTTTTATGTAAGATCCGGGATCCAACTTGGGTCCTCATACTTGCAAGGCAAACACTTTAGGGACCGAGTCATCTCCCCTGATTTCTTTTCAGCACTCTCTCCCTCTCTGTTTAGAGAAGTAATTTTGGGCTCATAGTCAATGTTCTGAGGAGCATAAAGGCTAGACTGACCCCAGCACTCCTGGGTGGACCAGAGAGATCTGCTACATCTGCAGCTAAAGGAGTTCTGGGGCCTTCTGTCATCCCAGACAGATATGTCCAATGTATGGACTGATGCTCAATTTACTCCAGTTCCTTCATGTTGGTTTCTTATGGTGACAACTCTTGTTACTCCTCAGAGGTGGATACATAGTAAGAAGCCAGAGCCCATGCTCCTTAGCTAACCAGAGCTTGGAAAAGCCAAACAGAGGGAGGAGTTGTTTGTAGAGCAACAGAAATCCCAGTCTCCATTGGCCATGCAGGAACAATAGAGGATCTGTGTGAAACAGAACAGACCCCATATGCTGGGTGAATAGAATTAATTTGGGCTCCCAGGTAGTCCTGAGGGAAGTACAGTGCCCACCAGTACTCAGACTGCGAGCGCTATCTATCCACTCCTAGCCCTGAGCTACCTCTGCCTGCCCAAGGCAGCTTGTCAGTCAAAATAAGGAGAACCATGAAGGAGGTGGATAAACAAGGCTGCCACGTGTCACTTACCTTTGTTTTGTTGTTGTTGTTGAGATTTGACACACTCTTATTCCATAGAGGAGAGCAATGTTCGCAAGAAAATGTTTCAAAAGGCCTTCTGCCAGCATCTAGTCAAGAGCCCGTGAATGCCCAGCTGTTCAAATTCTCCATTTCCTTGCCTCTGGAGTGGGATGATGAAAGGATGCACCTTCTTCACTTGTTCTGTGATGGTTTGAGATCACGCATATCATGGGATGCTTGGTCCCGGTTGAAAAGCTCAAACAAACACGGCCAGTGAGGCCTCCATCCCTATAGCTGTAGTTCTGAGAAAGTGGCTCATTTCACATTTTCTTGTGTAGACAGTCAGACAAGAGGACACCTCTGTGGGTTTGTACTCAGTGGCACAGCAAATGCTCTGGAGCTATAAGGTTAATTGCTATTTAAAAATCCCGTGTGTGTGTGTGTGTGTGTGTGTGTGTGTGTGTGTGTGTGTGTCCATCCAGCAGCTTCCCTCCTGGGGAAGCTATCACTGATGCCCAGATAGTTAGTGTCAACTGGCTGCCCTACCTTCCTTCTGTTTGAAAGGACAGATAGCAAGAAGGGGCCAAAGGTTAGTGGTTGACCTAGGGGGGCTTTGACACACTGTACTAAGTGTTGGCTGGATTGAGGTTATTATTGTCGTTGCTGTCTCATAAATGTAAGAAGTGAGGTAACTTTTTGCCTAGATCAGTGGTTCTCAACCTGTGAATCTAGACACTATTGTCCTGCAATGCTTGGCCCTGATTTAAAAGCTGTAACAAAGAACACAGCCAATGAAAAGTCTCCATCCTTGGTTCTGAGGAAGTGGCTGACTTCACATTTCCTTGTGTGGAAAGCTTGTGGTGGTCACATTACTATTACATACAATTCATAATAGTAGCAAAATTACAGTTACAACGTTGTGATAAAATAATTTTATGGTTGGGGTCACCAAGTACAATGAGGAACTGTATTAAGTGGTTGCAGAATTAGGAAGGTTGAGAATCTCTGGAAGGCAGAAATCGTGAAAGTCCTTAGGAAGGAAATTATATTCCAGAGGAGAAATTTGAAAAATACTCTTCTGGACTAGAGAAGTGGCTCAGTAGTGAGGAACATGTGCTGCTCTTCCTGAGGATCAGAGTTCAATTCCCAACAGCTGGTTGAGAAGCTCACACATGATGGCACATGGGCACATACACATGCATGTGCACAAACACATACATACAGACAGACAGACAGATACACACACAGACACACACAGACAGACAGACACAGACACATACAGACAGACAGACAGACAGACAGACACACACACACACACACACACACACACACACACACAACTGTAACTCCAGCTCCAGGGCATCCGACACCTTCAGGCCTTCACAGGTAGACGTTGGCGGCACATGAGCACACACACAAACACATACACACAGGCACCCTCACATGCACACACACATCCCCCCCCTCACACACACACACCAATAAACCTTTAAGAATCCTCCCCAAAGCCCAGTTGGGCCCAGTTAGGAAAGACCAGGTGTCTTTGCAGACAGGAGCATCTCCCCGGCAGGGGCCAAAGTCCCATCAGTTAAGTCTGAAGGACCACAGATCGCAAACTCCTAAGAGCCTAGAACAGTTCCTCTGTTGCTTGTTTGGTTTCATTCCCACATAAAACCGATATTCTTGCAAACCAAATAAAAGGCTTGCCCATAAGACTCATTGATAACCTTTAAAAACTTAGGATAAATAAACTCATCTGGGGCACCCACTGAATCTTGAGGGCTTAGCTTGGGTCGTGACCCAGGAATTCTGGTCTGCCATCTTTTCCTTCTCAAAGATAACAAAGAAATTAGTGCCAAAGCCACATACATGTTGGAAACACTTATCTTTCTCTTCCCTCTAAGCCCTCAGAGATATCCGGCTTTGGAAGAGTTTGCACTAAACAAGCTTGTCAGGAATTCTTTTCAGGAAATTAAGCCACAGCTTTAATCTTGTCTATTCAACACATTGTTTAGAAATGTTTGGGTAACCATAACCTTTAAAGTTTGTCTCCAGTGGAGAGGTTCCCATACCCTCCAGTTGAATTCTTTCTGATCTTGAAGGTCATTAAGACTCCAAGATATGTGCTCATTTATATAGGTTTGAGTCACCCATCCATGTCCTCAGCTGAGGGGCAGGAAATCATGACACTTAAAAAGAGAGCCTTCTATAGAGCTGCCATGGTGTCCTGGGAAGAAAGAGGAACCTGTAGTTGTGGCTTCAGCTGCCCACTAGGGGGCGTCACAGGGTGATGGGAATCAGCCTGCTGGGGAAGGGGCCAAGGTGTTAATGGGTTTACAAGGTGGGCAGCTCCATGAAAAGCTATACACGATCCTCAAGTTGAGGCCTTTGCCCCCAAGGCCCCAGTGTACCAAGTAGGGTCCTCTCGGTCCTGTGAAAACTGGCACGGCAGAAACTTCAGCACATGCGCGTTCACCTGTGCCTGTAGCAGCAGCATTCCTGAGGGCTAAAGGCAAAAGGCACCCATATCCATGGGTGGAAGGATGGAGAAGCAAAGCGTGAGGAATGATGGTCTATGTATTTCTTTTCTATGCTTCTTCCCCCGTAGTGAGTCCCAAGAACTTTCTTCTGGCTGAAGATGGAAACGTACTGAATTTCCTCACCGACCTCATCCTGAAATGACTGGTATTCATGTTTGTTTATCCTATGCATTGTACTTGACAATGTAAAATTTACCTGCTATGTATTAATATAAACATTATTATATATACTATTCAACCGTGGCACTGGAAAGTTAGAACATCTTGGGATCAGCTCAAACAATAACGAATCTTTAAGACAGTATATATAGATGAGCCAGTTACAAAAGGACAAATACTAAAGTATTCTGCTTCAATGAGGTTCCTGGAGTCACTGTGGTAGGGAAAGGGAGGGAGAGAGGGAGGGAGGGAAGGAGGAAGGGAGAGAGGGAAGAGAAAAGGTAAGCATCAGGGGGTTGGAGAGTGGAGCTTGGGGTGAGTACCCCACGGGTGTAGAGTCTCATGTAGGTGTGACAGATAGTGGCAATGGCAGCCCACAGGGTGAATGCTCTAAATACCACAGAACCATACACTCAGAGTGATTAAAATGGTGACTTTTATGTTTTGTATATGTTACAATACACTTTTTAAAATATGCCCATAGTGAGATTTGATATGTCCACATATGCACACGCACACACTCAGGGTATGTGGCTGATAAGACTTGAAATGTTTCAATAACATCTGTATTTTGGCAAAAGCAAGACCTTAAATCACGGTTCCTCCTCCTCCTCCTCTCCCTCCTCCTCTTCCTCCTCCTCTCCCTCCTCCTCCTCTCCCTCCTCCTCCTCTCCCTCCTCCTCCTCTTCCTCCTCCTCTCCCTCCTCCTCCTCTTCCTCCTCCTCTTCTTCCTCTTCCTTCTCCTCCTCTTCCTCCTCCTTGTCCTCCTCCTCCTCCTCCTAGCTGGGACATTAGAATCTGCAAGGAAATGAACACTAGAACTCCCACACACACACACATACACCACACCACACATTCACACAGCACACACACACATACACAAAGCACACACACACACACACACACACACACACACACACACACACACACACACCTATCCACCCCTGACCATTCTCCAACATGCACCTTGCTTGCCTCTCTCTGTGATGCTGGCTGACCTGAGTCAGGCACATCCAAGCTGAAGACAGCTTCCCACGCTGGGTTCTCTGCAGCTCTTACAGGCCATTTCTCATCTCTTGCCACTTTTCTTCTTTTTCTTCTTTTTTTCTGATTAAGACTGAAATTGGCCACCCACACAGATTTGAAAAGGCACAGCTTATGCTCCAGGTTCTCAGAGCCATAGGCATGTCAGAGGAACAGGAACTGGCCTCCCAGAGGACAGTAATTCTCACCCATGTTTCAGACATAAAGTTGATTTAGGCAGGAATTGTAATTGTATAATGGCATTTTAAGAAGTAGAGAGGACATTGGGGATTATTTAGTCTTAATGCCTTCATTTTTCAGATATAGGAAATGAGCCAAAAAGAGAAATGACTCCCACAAGACAAACCTTTATGTCCAGGGCTGAGAGTCTCCATGTCTCCTCCTCTGCCTTCTGGGCTGGCATTTGGAGAGAGCTAGTATCCTGCTGAAGAATACAAAGAGGTGGCTAATGGCAGGTGCTTCCAGAAAGTTCCATGAAGTGTGCCCTTAAACACATGATCACTTGGCTTACAAGATTAACTGGGGTGGGGGGGGGAAGCAGGATTTTTGCAGACTATAACATTTGGAACAAAATCCTTTTTGTGTAGAAAGAAAAATCAAGAAGAGAAGATGGAGAGGTGCAAGGGATGGCCATTGTGACAGACTTTTACATGCGTGTGCGTGTGTGTGCATGTGTGTGTGTTTATACTTGTATATTATCATACATGTGCATTTGTATGTGTTGTCTGAACACGTTTCTATGGGTGTGTGTGTGTGTCTGTGTGCATAGGTACATGTATACTCCTGTATGCACATGAGCGTGTGTGTAGGCTAGAAGCCACTAACAGGTGACTTTGAGCCATGTCTTCCTTCTCTTTGGAGACAGGGTCTCTCACTGAATCTGAGGCTCGCTGACTCAGAGAGACTAGCTGGTCAATGAGTTTGGGGCTGCCTCTGTCTCAGTCCATGTAGCACCGGGGACAGCTTTTACATTCATCTTTTACATGGATGCTGGAAATCAAACCTCATCCTTGCATAGCAAGTATTTACCAACTAAGCCATCTCTTCAGCCTGCGTTTTTCCTTGCTGTCCCCTACCCAAAAGAGGCCTTAAATCAATGCCCACTTCTTGACCTTAGCCCAGCCAATGTCCTTCAGATTTTAGCTTTGATACTTGTAATGTAGGGGTGCTGGCTGGGGAGGGAAGCTCGGTCCTAGAGGGCAGTGGTTCTTGAACGAGAGGCAGAATCATGTCAGTGAATTGGTTCAATTTCTCTTTGGAGAATGTGACTCAAGTGAAATAGGAATGAGGTCCTAGGTGGTATTTATTTGTCTTATTTTAAATTCGAATTATTTTAAATGTTACTGATAGTTAATTACAAACATTAGGTTTTGCCTTCAAAGGGAAGAAAAATGAATGTGTACATTGGTCATTTCCCGCCAATGTCCATTGTACCTTAGCAGTCTTTCCTGAGACTAACCTGATCTTGTTCTTGATAGCTCTCCAGAGATGTTCTCTGAAGTCTCAAACATCCCAAATAATTGTGCTGCAGCTGGACTTGAGACAGGCCTAGGGCCTGCTCTGCACAGTTCTCTGCCTGGCATGCCCCCGAGACCCAGAGTACAATGGCTGACGTCCTGCTGAAGACCAGCACTGCTCAGGGACCTGAGACCTACAGTTGTGTTCAGGCCCAAGCCTCTTTCCTCCTGCAAAGGAAAGCAGGTTCCCTCTGGCCTGGAACCAAGACGAGAGGGGCTCTTGCACTCAGAGTGTGACAACAGGGGTTTGAGAGTTTCAGGATAGATGACTGGAGAGTCCCGGCTACTGTGTGGGAAGGAGGTTGGTTAGGTGGAAGGTGTCCTTCCCCAGGCCCCTGGGAAGATGGGAACTCTGTACTTCTGCCTCTTGCCCTCCCTCTGTCCTCTGTAGCAAGGGAAACTGAGATGCAGAGACCATTTCCAAAAGCTGACTGATTGTGTATCTGAGAAAACAGCCCGATGCTAGGGGGCAAAGCCTGCAGCTCCCAGGGCTAGAGCGGAAAGAGCTCACGGATCATCTGTTAATGGTCCTAGCACTCTGTGTCTCCACGTTCTCCACTCTTAGCTAATAAATAGCAGTGAAGCAGGAGGCTGGCTTTTGGATAAATTATCTTTTCAGCACTTGGATCCTTTGACTTCATCGCTGGGTTGCCTCCGGTATCCCATCCAGTTGGCTTAGCTCAGAGCTGAGCCTGAGTGTGGGCTCTCTGTGTGAGTGTAGGAAGAATCCCTTTGCATTGTTGAAAATCTAGAGGGCCCTGGGAATGGCCCAGTGCTGTGGGAGGGACCCCTACTAAGATCCAGGCACCTGGGTTCTGGTCCCAGCTGTGCAGCTGTGCGCTGACTCCACGCTCTTGGCTGTGCTCTGTAGCCTCAGGGCTGCTTTCTCTTCTCCACATGTGTCCCCTGTGTTCACCAGAGTTCTTCATGTTACATCGCTATGCTTAAATCTCACCACTCCCCGGGGTGAGAGCTATGAGTAAGCCCATTTTATTGACAACAAATGAGATTGGAGAGGGTATTAGAACAACAAGGCAGGAGCTAGAAAGCAGAGCTCTTCCTGACTGCAGGGTATTACCGGAAAGGATGGAGCTCCAACCCTCAGCCTCTGCCAGACCACTCCCCAGAGGCTCCCTTCCAACCCCCCACTCTATCCGACAGCCTCTGCTTCTTCCCCCACAATCCATGCTTCCAGTCTGGTCATTCCCCTTGGTTGTCCCTAAGATAGCACAGCCTGTGTCTAGAGCCCAACCCTGTAGTGGATGTGGGGACTGAGTGAGTGGAGTTGGTCCTCGAGCATGCCCCTTCTTCAACTGTGACACAGGAAGCAAATCTCAGCAACATCCTGTGATAATCTTCCATTACCAATAAGAAGAACTGCTCGGGGAGGCAGAGGAAGACAGTGATAAATTTTGATAAGGGGAAAAGAAGTGATGACATCTTGGAAAGAAATTTTATGGGGAGGATGACATTTGAATTATTTAAGGCCTCCCTTGCTTCTAAAGGGATTTTAGAGGGGATGGGTGGAGGTCAGAGGTCCTCCGAGTGGGAACGCTGATTTACTATGAAGTCTACAAGGCCTTTCCCCTTGCTCCAGTGGCACACAGGTGGAAGATTCACAGGCCTGTCTACAACGCAAATCCTGAGCCTTATGCTCTGACTCAGCTGCTTCTCAGAAGAAAAGGGAGAACTTGACAGAGATGACTGACTGAAGAAAACTCTACCTGTATCAAGTCTACTCAGAGAGGAGAGCAACCATCCACCATCAAGAGTAGGTTTCCTTAGGAAAACAGGGCCGTGAGAACCCATTCCATCCTGAATGGACTTTGCAAGGAGAAGCATGACTCCAGAGGGTAAGCTCAATGCCAGGCTTCCTTCTTCGCCCTGAAATCATAAGACGGGGAGGATCACCAGCTTCTCCAGTGTCCCAGGCTGGCCGGTAGACTTACGACTGCTCTGCTGGAGTCCCCAGGAGAGCTATAGATGGGAAGAAGAAACCCAGGGCAGGATCCACACAGAAATCAGCCTGAAGCCAAGGGCACAGGTGACTGGGGGTGGGCAATGAGGGAAAGACAGTTCCAAAGACACTGGACCATTCAGATACCAATGCCAGAAAACTAGAACTCCGGACTGCCAGAGGCAAGGCTTCCACTCAAGGGCTGCCAGCACCCGTATTTCCCATGCTCTGATGCTGCACTGTGAACATGACTTAGCTCCTGCATCCAGGGGCTTGTGGTTTGACTCATCCTTCCTAGGTCTTTTTCTCAGGGACAAAAAACCTGGTGGGATTTGAGTCTCTTCTCACTTCCTATCACAAAATGACCTGAATGACCATCTTTGCATTTGGCCAGGGGCACTGGACCTGCAGCGGGACAGGCATGCTTCAAAGGCAGGCTTTGGCATTCATGTGAGACTTGGGAACTCTGCATTGCATATTCCTCACCTTAAAAACTGGTGGGAGGGGGTCAGATGACTCACTGGGCAAAGCATTTGCTGCTCAAGTGCGACGACGAGTTCAGACCCCGGGCACCCACATTAATTCCACACAGGCATGCAATCTCAGGGCTCCGGAAGAGAAGGGAACAGGGCATCAGCAAGCTGTGGAGCTGGGCTAGTTGAAGGCTCTGGGTTCAAGGGAGAGACTCTGCATCAATATGCAAGGCAGAGAGTGACTAAGGAGACACTTGAAGTCAGCATGGGGGCTCCACAGGCATATACATGCACAACATCACCCCTCATACACTCACAGACATACATGTACCCCCCCACATGAATAAATATTTTTATATTAAAGGGAAAATGGAGGGGAAAACAACACATGCAGTATGCCCGCTCTATGGGGATTGCTGATGATGCACAAAGGACACGTATGAACTCAACACACCAGAATAAAATATTTGAAAAACATACAACATACAAAATGTACCAATTTAAGAATCAAGAGCTCCTACCAAATCAGTCCAAAGTACCACACCAACAGAAAACGGAGCAAGTAATGTGAACAGGTGATCAGCAGGAGAGTGACAGCCATGCAGATGTCACTGGGGAGGTGCCATCGGTGCTGCCTTAAATAAACACTTGTGTGGTGGCTCTCTAGCAGAGTCGACTACACTTACTAACTTTCTGTAGGGGAGGAAAAGAGAATGGCAAGGTTTTAAGACACTGTCAAGTAGAGAAAGCTGCATGACTATACCAGCACATATGCAGACAGAGCGGACAGGTAGACAGCAGGGTCCTACTAGGCTGGAAGGATGCTCAAACACACCTGCGCACTGTGTGAAACCACGATTGTCAGAGAGCAGAGAAAGGCCTAGAATACGTCTCATCAGACACAACAGCCTGTCATGGAAGTGAGATGGACAAAGTGTGCTCGATCTCTGTGGGGAAAGCTTCATTTTACCTTAAGAACATTTCCTCAGTTTCACTGAAATGGATAAGTTACATGAAAAATACCAAGTGTATTTAATAACTTGTGTCAGCTTGAAGAGAAGTTAGAGTTTCTGAGCCTGGAGCTGGGCCACCTAGATATGCACCTGCTCTACCACCTCCTCCGAGCCCAGCCAAGCCATCTGTATTGGCTGGTTTTGTGTGTCAACTCCACACAAGCTAGAGTCATCAGAGAGGAAGGAGCCTCAGCTGAGGAAACGCCTCCATGAGATCCAGCTGTAAGGCATTTTCTCAATTGGTGATCAATGGGGGAGGGCCCAGCCCATTGTGGGTGATACCATCCCTGGGCTGGTAGTCCTGGGTTCTATAAGAAGGTTGGCTGAGCAAGCCATGGGAAGCAAGCCAGTGAGCAGCACCCGTCCATGGCCACATCATCAGCTCCTGCCTCCAGGTTCCAGCCCTGCCTGAGTTCCTGTCCTGACTCCCTGTAATGATGGACTGCGATCTGAAAATGTAAGCCAAATAAACTCTTCCCTAACTTGCTTTTTTTGTCATGGTGTTTTATCACAGCAATAGAAACTCTAACTAAGACACCATCTAAGGTCACTTTGCCTCAGTTTCCCCATCTTTTATGTGAAAGAAATAGTATTTACTAGGGCAGTTGTGTGACCACACGAACCTAGCATGTTAACAGTTCAGTGTCTGGCATATGGAAGACTACAGTGCTGTAATCCACACAATCACTTCCTCCTTCCTGTTGCAGGCCAGGAAATCATTGCGTGCTAGGGTTGGGAAGGCCCACAGTTAGCCTGCTCTCATCAACTGTTAAAGAAATTAACGGCATATTCAACACTTGTCCCGGGGATGGTGAACTTTAGAGCCCGGATCCTGGTTTGGTTACTGCTCTCACATGGGAAGCCAAGTTCCTCAATGCCCAGCAATCTCTAGCCCCCACTTCCCTTCAAAACACCTCAGTGTCTTGTTCTTCACAGTCCTTCCACCAGGCCTCCTTAGGGGACATGCAACTCCAACAGGCTCCTTGCGCACAGCACACATGTTCTGCTTAGGGGCAGAGGGAAAAAACGGTTCTGGGGTTGATGGATCCCTTGCTCTTGTTCTTGGTTAGCGTTCTAAGAACCTGATACCTAATGATTGTCCTTCAAGTACTGCCACTTAGGGTCCCATCAGTTCCCGATACTTGCTAAATCTGGTCTTATCCAAGTGAGACCCAAATGAGAAAATCTTGAGGAGTTTTCCCAAGAGTTTTCAAGATGATTTCTTTTTCTACCGAACTGGGGCTAGAGAGATTAGCGTTAAGGGAACTGACTGCCCTTCTAGAGGACCTAGGTTCAGTTCCCAGCACCCACGTGGCAGCTCGGAACCATCAGTAGCTCTAGTTCCAGGGGCTCTGGTATCAAAGGTACTGCGTGCATGTACATGAACAAACATGCAGGCAAAATACCCAGACACAGAAAATAAAGAAAAAAACCTCAACAAAACCAACCCTTAATGACAAATTTTAAGTTAATAAAATTTGCTTTCAGAGGTAAGCAATTTAGGGGACAGGAGAGATATCTCAGAAGTTAAGAGCGTCCACTGCTATTGCAGAGAACCGGAATTCAGTTCCCTCTCAGCTGCATGAGGTGGTTCACAACCACCCGTAACTCCAGCTTCAGGGGACCTGACATCTTCTATCCACCTTTTGGGAATACAGCTGCTTGGGTCTCCAGCACTATATGCAGATCTACCTAGATCTGTGAGTTGATTGTCCTGTCCCCCTAACACCCACCCCCCATCAGTGAGTCCCTGTGAAGAGACCTGGGCATCCCATTCTCTCTAACCCCCAAGGCTTGGAGTGGGACACATGTGTCCAGGGAGACTTATGTAGCCAGTAGTAAATGAGAGAAAATACTGGAAGAGCTTTAGTCTACAGAGTCAGATGCTTGGAAGACTTGAACACCTCTGAGGAAGGCTGAGGTTTGGGGAGGGAGTTGTGGGAACAGGGAGCACCTTCTCCTGAGAACATTTTAATGGGCTCCCACCTTGGGGTCTAGCAGGTGGTGACGTGCAAAGGACAAACTGAAAACAAAGAAATGCAAATGGGACCCGGTGGCTCGGTGCAGCCCACCCCAGGAGAGCCCCCGGGCAGGACTGGCTTTGAAGGTGATGGATGGAGCTTGGGTTCTCAGCTCAGCTGGCTTCAGACTCCCAACCACCTCATGGAGAATGTAGGGTGATCAGATTCTCACAATCACACCAAGCTTCTTTGTTATTCTTCAGGACGACCATCTTTTAGAGATAGCTGTGAGTGTGTCAGTGGAATTTTTTGCTGCTGAATGGCCGGAAGCTGTGGCAGGTCCTGAGCGCCGCTAAGTAAGATTTAACAAGCTTGTTCCTGAAGTGAGTTCTGGCTACGAGGTGTCTCCTGGCATCCCCACCAGAGGCTCCCAAGGATTGAATCTGTCCAATCATGGACTAGACTCTGTGAAGCCAGGTACTTTGCGATGGTTACAGAAAGCTAAGCAACATTAGGCATGGGGGGACAATGATGTGAGGTCTATTCGGACCAAAGCAATAAAATTATGAGTTGTTCTCAGCTGCAGAACACAACCATGACAGTGACTAAGCACTGAGCAGAGTGGAGGCTGAGCAGAGGTCTTGACATCCTCCAAGGAGGATGGAAATGTGAGCTGGTCACCTGGATCCTCCTCAGCCTTGAACCTGGAACCAGTGAAGAATCTCTTTTCTAATGGCTCAGTTTTGAGACAGGGGTGAAACTAGAGGCCCGGAAATGTAAAGTCCTGCTGTTTGTTGTCAGCACCGAGAAATCATGGGTAAGATCCAATCAATTCCTTTGGTTCAGAGTGTTTTCACCTCAAGTTTAGCCACTCCCAGGTGAAGAGGGTCATATGAGGCACATTCAAGGTGTGCAGTCAGCCTCCCAGGGGTCAGGGCCAGCATGGTTATGGGGCAGGACACAGGACACACCTCTCTGGCATCTCATCAGCCAACATAGGTTCCTTCTCACCTTGGAGAACCTATGATTTTAGGGTCTATCTCTATAGGATTCTGGGGTTTGTATCTTATAGAAATTAAGTCTTAAATGTTTCAGGGTAAAATGTCTATGATTTCGTGAGGTTTGGGAGTGCTCTTTGCCACCACTACGTAAGTTCCTTCTCTCAGTGGCTGTAGCTGTGTCTGCTGGTCCACAGTTCACTGTTTTACCCTTTGGAGATTTTCATTTGTAACAAGAAATCAAAGAACAGAGGTGAGATTGAAGTGTGCCTATTTACCTAGCCTACTAGAAGACAAAAAGGAAGACTAAGGTGGTAAAATGCTAGACCCTTCCCTCCTCTCCCCTCCCTCCACTTCTTTCTCACCCTTCCTCTCCTCCCCTTCCCATCTCCCTCCTCTACTCCTCTCTCTCTTCCTAAACTTCAATTACTTCCTGTATCTATTGGAAATCTTATATTCTGTTCAGATTTTTTTTTAATGCTTTTTCCACTTTCTGGAGATGAAGTAATTAAAATGTTTTGGGCTGGAGGTGTAATTTACTTGATAAGAGTGCTCACCTAGTATACACCAGGCCCTGGGTTTGATCCCCAGAAAACAGGTATGATGGTGTATTTCTATACTGCCAAGATCTGGGAGTATATGCAGGAGGACAAAAAGTTCAACTTCAACCTCAACCTCAGCAGCAGAACTGAATTTGAGGCTAACCTAGAGTCCATGAAATCCTGATTCAGAGAAAAACCTTACACACACACATATATACACACACACTATATGTATGTATGTGTATATATATACATATATATATATATATATATATGATCATAAAACAGAAAATCCCAAGCACTCAACCATCCATGTTAAAGGAAATAATTCGCTGTCCAGGATCACCTGCTGATACCAGTCTGTCCATCCAACACTGGCATTCTGAGGTGGTTGCATTTGCCTGGCCTGCGACTTCTCCCTTCAGCAGCCTGCTGACCTATGACTTGGAGAACAGGTGAGGGTGTCTCTGCTCTGTTTACTTCAAGATAAAGAGCGCTCCATCTAGACAGTGCAGGGCAGCTGAAGTGCATGGTTTGGCCCCGAGACTCGGTCAGAGGAAAGCCCCAGTATTCGTGAGAGCAGTCCCTGCTGAGAGTGGTTCCAGTTGGCCACTCCTTTTCTCAAGCACAACTGTATGATTCCAGGGTAATCTGTGACAAATGGCTTCCATGTGCTGAGGCTGCGGAGTACCCGCATATGCCAAGCTCCAGCTCTCAGCATAGCAAACATCTTTTCATTCAGCCCTGGCCATGCACCAGCAGCAGGCTATTTCTGCACACACACTCTAAGTCCCTTAGACAACTATGAAGGTGTTGCGTCAGTGCAAGGTGAGGGATGGGGTGCAGGTAGGCCCCAAAGTCTTCTGTGTTTCAGATTTACCAGAACACTTGCAAAGTAAAGATCTCCAGGCTCTCTCTAGACACACCAGAGCAGTTTACCTATCTGGGAGTCTGGGGTGGCACTTTTGGATCTGTGGCCATACCACCTGGAGCACAGCTCATATATTATTTCAGAAACTAAGCAGGGCTGAGCCTAACTAGTGTTCAAATGGGGGACCCAAATGTCGGCTTCCCAAGCGCCTGAGGTAGGTACTTGGAACCACCCAGCAGACAATTGTTTCCTGACAGTAACTTCCCTGAAAGGAAATTGGTTTCCATCTAGAACTCTGGCTTAGCCCAAAAACTGTTTCTAAGCATGGTCCCTCTGTGGAACTTACTCATTTGAAATTGGCCAAGGCTATCACAGTTGTTCGTAACCACACAAGCTAATCTCCATCTGTATTCAGACTAGAAGAAGTGACTTTAAGTCTGTGTCTATGTCCTGGTTACTCTGTATGTTGGTTGATAGGGAAATGAAAAGAACGGGGTATATCAAAGTCAGTGGAGATTAGTAAGGGGAATAATGAAGGCACCATTGACAGCTTGGCTTGGGTGCCTGAATGCCTAAGAGTGTACTTCCAAAATAGCTGTGGTTAACTCACAAAACCGGGGTAGGTTTCCAAGAATAAATAGTGGAAACATGCCTGTGCTTACCCGGTTGACATCGCTTCTCTTTGATGGAAGGGATAGCAATGACTCCTGCTCTCCTGAACCATGTGGTATCTGGGACTGCATTCCAATCCTTTCTCCTCAACCAATGGAAAGTTTGGATCAAAGGAGGTGTGGAGGCCCACGCCCGAGGACCCATCTGCTGGCAAAGATCTTGTTCAAACCTTGTCCTGACCCAGAATCTTTTCCAAGGTTCTTAAGGGTTCAGTAAAAGTGTTTGATTGTGTCAAAAGCCTCCATTAAATAACACAAACAGAAAGTGTTGTTTTGCTTGAAGCCATTTTACTCACCACCCTGACCCCAGCTTAGGAAGGGTCAGGAACCTGTGCATGGCAGGAGCGGCTGGCCCTGCAGCTGCAGACAGTCAAATCTTGCAGAACCCAGTTAGTGAACAGAGAAAACAGGGAACCACCTTACAGACAAGACCGGTTCCAACATAGAGGCTCAGCCATCCTGTTAGAAAGATCTCTCTGCCTCTGCCTCTGCCTCCTGGGTGCTGAGCGTCAAAGCTTGCACCATACCTGGCTTGTTGTGACTGTTTATGACTGAGAAGGGTAGACAGCAGGGACCCAAGACCTCTTCAGTCCCTGCCTGAGGGCTGAATTCTCAAAATCTGTGGGAGAGTTGACGGTGATGGTGTCCCGGTGGATGGTGGGATTCGGAGGTCTCTAACACGGCACTTGCATAGTGCCTCCTGCTGGTGAACACCTTTAGTTCCCCTACGACCCATGTCTGTAGAACAGGAGCATGTCATTGTTCCTACTCCACAGAGGAATTGGAGCCTGGACCTGTCACCCCCCACCTGGGAAATAGGGCAGAGCAGCCTGGCAGGCCCACCCTACCTCTCTCAGAAAGCTTTCTCACTCTGCCTTCAAGACTTTGGGCTTGTTCCTCAGATACCCCTCAAGTGAATTCCAGCTCTGAAAATGGGACAATAAACAGCCTTCCTCCTGCACCCGCTAAAGGAAATAACGCACGGAAGTTTGCACAAACTTGAGGATGTCTCGGTAAATATCAGCTATCTCTGAGTTCCAACATATCACTTTACTATGTCACTATGTTTCCTGCTACTGGAGAGATGTTTTCCCAAGAGTCTGTACTAAACCAAAGGCCAATCAATGCGTGGCTGCTTAATAACAAAAGGAAAGAGCAAAACTAAAAACAAAATCAAAAATAACAAACCAGGCATTTCACCATGTCTAAGGCACAGCTTAAGTTCTCCTGCTACTTAGAATTCAAAGCAAAAGGCGACCATGAAAGGTGACGATGTTCTTCCAGGTTCCCAGAAAGGCTTGCTGTACGTATTGGCTTGACGTTGTTGACAGTCCTCCGTGTCTTGCAAGTGGACCAGCTCCTGGGGTAGGCAGTAGTTGGGGCTTTCACCGTTTGGCAGTTAAGTAGAGAGCACAGATAGAGGCACCAGGGTGTTTCTGAGGTCTGTGTGATACCATTTCCACGCTGCTGACAAGGCTGAGGACCAGGCAGTGTGTCCTCCAAGCACACCGAGTGGTGGAAGTCCTTCCCCATAAATTCACATCTCTGTGGCATGACTGTCCTGCACAAGGACATTCCGCAAGTGCTTTGAAGATGGTGGGGGTGGAAAGGGATGGAAGCCTGGGTGTATTACTTGGGGCACTATGGGTTGGGAAGGATATCTTAGAGGAAGTAATTGAGAGAGAGAGAGAGAGAGAGAGAGAGAGAGAGAGAGAGAGAGAGAGAGAGAGAAGACTCCCATTCTGTGTGGCTGTGGCTGTGTGCAGTAAATGCTTGGCCAGTGATCTGTCCAGCTGGGGAAAGGCCAAAACTAATTTAACCTTTGGTCCAGTGGCTGGGAGTCAGCTAGTTTCCCCTCTTACATCACTCCCAGAGATCCAGACAAAAATAACATGGTCCCGATTACATGACATTGCAGGCTCTGAAAATCCACTAGGGAGGAGGGTGTTGAAACCCCTCAGAGGCAAATTAATCCTAGCAAGCAACAGCTGGAAGATTGATGTGAGAGGAGAGGCTGCAGCATATTGCTTCCAGGCTTGTATGGAAGTTTATTCTAATCCAAGCGATTTCAAGAGGGGTTAAAAAGCACTAATTTGAAAGCACGTCCATGACTTTAAGATGGGGCTTGGTACAGCCATCCACATGCTGTGAACTGTTGGTCAGCACACTTTCAGATTGAATTCCTGCGTCCTGATGTTTATCTTGGTTGTTTAGTATTGAGATATCTCCTGCCATGGCCAGAGGGTTCACCATTGCTGTGTTGGAAGTGGTGCTGGGGCTCTATGGGCAGTACAAGGTCGAGGTCTGCCTGGGCTATTGACTGAACCCAGCAAGTGGAAGCTGGGTACCTGTTCCTTCTCCTGGGGCTCATCCTGTCCAGAGTGGACACTTGAGCATTTCCTGCAAGCACAGCCTGGAGCCCCTGGAGGACAATTGGCAGAACCTGTACGCACCATTTACATTCACAAAGCGAAATATTTCCTCTCCCCAGGCCATAGCAGTCCTCTGAACACTGCCTGTTCTGCAATGGGATGTTTCTTGGAGACCCAACATGAACTCTAGACTAGAAGTGTCCCAGCTGGAGTGGAACTGAGCTGCAGGAAACACATTTTAGCACAAGAGAGAATCTATAGTGATGGTTATAGGCCTGGTCTCTGGACCCTGGGCTACCTGAATATACTCACCACTCTGGGCAAGTCCTAGTTGTACTTGCCTTGTAGGCATGAGGAACTGAGTTCGATCCCTGGAATCCTTATTTTATAAAGAGAAAGTAGGCTATGCATGGTAACACAGACATACAATCCCAGCCACTCCCTACAGCTAGCCCAGCCTAATCGGCAAGCTGTCTGCAAACAAATGTGCTTAAACCGTGATGTTCACAGTTGTCTTCTGATCTTCGAATGCACATTCATCCGTAGTTGCACGCATGTGAACATGCACATGCATACACACACACACACACACACACACACACACACACACACACACACACAGAGCTTGTTCTTATTACCAGAACACAATGGTCTTAGAAGTTTGGGCGAATCTACTTCAGAAGCTGGGTGGTGACTAGAGCCCCAATGCAATGTTCAGGACCAGATTCAGTTTTAGCCCTTTAAGTCATAAAAGCAAAGACATCTGGAGATTTGAACATGTGTCCTATAGTATCCCTAAATTGGACAATGGCCTTATGCTCCTAGCTCTGGCTCTCTCAGTGTTGGTCTTCTGTGTCTGCAGCAACATCACTATTTTCAGATCACCCTGGGGGCAGCAGTTAGACCAGAGGAGAACCTTGACCATGTGGAAACCTGTCCTGGGTTAGGCTGAGTGTCTTGTCTATGGCCACACTACTGGTTGGAATGGAAACAAGATTCTTGGCTGAGGTTAGCACTTTGCTCCCAGGCTCACAAGTCTGAGCTCTCCTCAAGGCCTCTGACTCTTGACTCTTTCCCAGGGAGCACTAAGACCCAAGTGCCTCTAAGGGCTTCCCTAGAGAAGTTCTGTTCAAAGCAGACTGATATTTATGGAGAAACTAGTCCTTCCTTGGAGATCCTGGGTCTATTCTGAGATTCCTCTAGTCACATATCATTTAAAAAATAAAATGAAATGAAAAGGAGGGGCTGGAACATAGCTCAGTTGGTAAGATGCCTGATGTGTAAGCTTGAAGACTTGAGTTTGCTCCCTAGCAAGCGGGGCTTGATGACAGAGCCCTGTAATCCCAGCACCAGGGAGATAGAGACAGGTGAATTCCTGGGGCTCACTGGTCAGTCAGCCTAACATACGTGGTGTACCCCAGGCCAATCAAAGACCCTGTATTAAACAAACAAGGTTGAGTGAGTACCTCTGAGGAATGACAGCTACCGTAGTCTTCTGGCATCGATGTGCACACATTCCTGTATGGGCAAGGACATCTGTACACACAAAAATGTTTTAAATATACATGAAATAAATAATGCAAACTGAGCCATCACCGATGTGCTAACACGACACCCACTGTGGCTCATTTGGCTGGCTGTGTTCTCGAGGCCCGGTTTTCAGGTTACTTAACACAGCAGGATCATATTTACAACCTCCTCAATGAATCTTTTGCTAGTACATCACATAACTAGTGGGACCTCAACCCCAATCTTTTGACTCCCAGCCCAGTGGCTTTCAACTCCAGCATGAGAAGTTAGTAAGGAATCCTGTTTGGGATATGTGGAGGTTACAAAACTGGGGGCTGTTCCAAATGGAGATTTCCCATGGGCAGGACAGGGCCAAGGCAGATGGTCACTCATCTACGTAATGAACAATTGTTGGACGCCAACAAGTCAAGCCTTGCAGATTCCTGGAGAATAAGTTAGACTCTGTCCCACCCTCATGGAACTAATACTTTTCCAGGAAATTCAAATAATAAACACAAAATTGCACAGATAACGGTTAATGCAACAGGGTTGAGCTCAAGGTGATGCAGGGAGGTCTCGTCTAGACACTACGAGAAGAGCTTAGTAAAACCTGTCATCGGCTTCCCGCACCAGGGCCTAGTTAGTGTTATCTACCACCTTACCTCACCAGCGTGGAAGAAAACAATCTAGAGAATCCTTACACCCCCTCACTGAATCCCTTCACTTCAGTTTCTAAATCCTTTCCAGACTCTACTGCTGTCTCTTCTGGCAGCATACCTTCCGGTTAGTCCACCACAGCGCCCTCTACTGGTCCATTCTCATTCGCTTAGACTTTTTCTATGCACTCATCGCAGCTCCCTTCACGTTCATAAAGGGCGTCTGATTACTCCACCCTTCACTGCCCACCCTCCACTTTCTGCCCCCACGTCCTCTGCATTCCCGACTTTTGTAGCCTGAGTGCCGTCCCTTGACTGTTGGAACTGAGCCAAGCTCCAGACTCTGTGATGGTCAATCCTGAGTGTCAACTTTAACGAAGGAGAGACATGGTGGAGGTTTATGACCCGCACACACTGCAATGCGTCCTCTTTTGGCCTCTGAGATGCCTGATGAGGAGGATCTGAGGGAGATTGGATCTGACTCAGAGAGCTTCCTGGCTCCACGCTGCAGGAAAACATTTATGTGGTTCTTTCCCCAAGTGACCCTCTGACAGCCCGGGTCCCTGAGGGCAGCGACTCCCTCCGCCACATGATTTGTGTGGAAGTGGGGTGCCTGTGGGATTCCTGGCTTGCTCCTTTGCTTGTGAGATGGCGGGTTCTCACTTCCTCCTTTTCATGGCGTGCTCTCTCCAGTTGTGTTTGGGAATGTTACATAACTGCCCTTTCTCATTCCCATCTCTTCCCGTGGAATGCCGTCCGGGTGAATACATGGCTTTCAACAAAACATATTTGTCAAGTGCCTGGCTTAGAGTCAGAGCTTGCCGGGCATGTTTTTCTGTAGATGAGGGGCCGACAAAGAGAATTCCCCTTCCTTAGAGGATTGGGTCTATGAAGTTCCTTCCTCCCAGGGGACCTCAGGTACAGATATGGGTATTATAAAACTACACTAAGAAAAAATAACTCAAAACGCAGCCGTGCTGAGCTCATTAAGGAATGCCAAAAGTGGGCCAGCTGACTCAGTTGTCCTAGCTGGCACAAACAGGTCTTGCTTCTCTCCCAGGCCTCTCCTTGCTACCTAGGCAGCTTAGCCACACCCATCTTTCTCTTGGCCCCTCCTCTCTCCAGCCTTCTCTTTCTCCTTGTCACCATTTGTTCACTGTCACCCTCCTCTGTGCCTGGCCAAGGCTGGAAAAAATGTCAGGAATTTTTAATTGGAAATACCATGAGAACTGTTATCACCGCGGTTTCACCAGGGAGAGATCCAGGCCTCGGGGGCGGATGATGGGTGATTCCCTGAGGCGGGCGAAGTTTAATATCTCACCTAGGTTAACCAGGGCAGTTGGCTCTAGGAGCCAAGGCCCCCGGTGGAATGTGAGAAATGAAGTCCAGTCTGACAGGAAGGAGGGTGGGTGTGCTGAATAACCCAGAATTCCTATAAAGTCTGAGGAGGTGGGAGAAACGGACAGAGCAGGAAATCAATTAGAAGAAGGAAAACAAGCTGAGATTCCACCACCCTGTCTCTCTCTCTCCAACTGCCCACATAAAAATGACTGTGAGGGAAAGCAGGTACCACCTGGAGCTGGGAGAAGGCCCCAGTGCCTCCTCCTTTCCTGCCTGGAGTAGTTCAGGCCTCCCTCTGTTCTCACAGCTGTCCAGCCCTGGGTCAGATGAGCTCAGCCTCTTCTGATCTCCTCCCCTGTGAGGTCACCAGCTCCCTGAGCTCCCCTGGCCTTCTCCCAGGTCTCGGGCAGTCTTCCCATCTGCCAGGGCCTCGGGAACCCGGTAGGGCTGGGGAAGCTGAGGATGAGGTGAGCTGACAGGGGGTGGGCTGGCCCAGTTGTCACATGGAGCCTGTCTGAAACAGACAGTCCTATTTTCAGCTCTTCCTATGGGGAGAGAGAAGGCACGAGGTGGAGGAAGCATCAGTGAGGGGCCAAGCAAGGTCTATGGTCCTGCTAGTCTCACCCACCAGAACCGGAGGGGATCTGAATCAGTCTGCCTCTGCCTCTGAGTCTACTCAGCCTGGGCCCTGGATTGGAGTTGGACAAGCAATATTCCAACTCCCTTGAGTCCCAGAAACCCCCAGTTTGTCTGCCTCCTACAAGAAGGCTTCGTGCAAGACTTTGAGTAAAGGATCCTACTTCTGACAAAAGCTAAGCGCATGATCTAGTTCAAGTTGCTTGTGTTTACTTATGAGCAAACATAGTCCCACAAGGGTCACATGGTGAGTCGAAAGAATATAGCAATAGCTAGATGGTTGTACTACCTTGTCTTTCATAGCCTCAGCCGACTTTTCCTATGACTGAAATGAGGAGGAGGAAGAGGAGGAAGAAGAGGAGGGGAGCAGCCACATCATGCATCAAACTTACTGAAGGGGAAATTTATACTTATCCTTCCTTACTACTCTCACAGCTCAAGTTATCCAAGCAGGACTTGAGACCCAGAAGGTCTGTGTGTTCTCAGAGGTCTAACATTATGTCCTTTTCAGATCTAGAGCAACACAGTCACATAATCTGTGACTGTCCCCTCCAAGTTGGGATGACAAAGCCACTTTTACTACCAAAGAGATATAGTTTCCAGCTTTATAAACAGCCACAAGCTGGCTCCCCAAAGGTAAGAATCAGTAAATCATTAAAATCATGTTTAAAAGCACAAGAGGAAAAAAGAACAGAGAAAGAGAGGAAGGGGGAGGGAAACAAGGAGGAGAGGGAGAAAGTCATATTCGCCGAATAGGATGGCTAGTCCTCTTATTCCTGAGGACTAGTTAGAAAAATTCAAGGCAAAGGAGGACATTTTTAGCTTCCTCCTGTGCTATGTCAGCTGGAAACTCTGAGTTGTTACAAGGCATATTTCCTGTGAAAATTTTCTAAACAAAGACAAAAGTAATGAAGGCTACATAAAGCTGAAAGGGGGCTATGGAATTGGTTGTCATCTGGATAAGGAGGTGGTAGGACCTAGGGTGCTGTGAGAGATGCAGCCAGTGTGTGGCTGGGAAGGGTGACTGCTCCTCCAGGGTCCAGCCCAGGGGACCCCTTCTCCCCAGACAATGCTCACCCAGCCCCAGCATAAGCAGTTAGGCTAGCACATGGTGTTTTCTTCCCCACCCCCCCCACCCCCGAAATAAAACATCATCACCTGGTCTTAGCTTAAGTAACTGTGAACTTGTAAAAGTCTGTTTGTTCTTCCCCAGAGACCCATTCAAGTGGTTTTTCAGATGAATTTGTTCATGCAAACACTTGCAATATTTCTCTAATTGTTTCTCACAGGCCTGGGGTGAAGGATTGTTCCAGCTCCCTTTCCTCAGCCCTGCTGCAGGTGAATAAATTGAGGCCCATAAAAGAGGCCATGTGCAAGGCAGGGGCCTCCTCTGACTCATCCTCCCAGGGCTGGGACACCCGTGTGTTCCAAGACTAGAGCAGCTTGCCGGCCTCCCAGCTGAGTTACGCCTGTAGACCCAGGTGCCTGTTTGGTTTGGCCATGACAAGCAGCGTCCTGTTGATAACCATTAAGTACTTTCACAGCTTGTTGGGAGCTCATACATTTGAGTTTTAAAACTACTTCAGGGGCTGGCCAGGTGGCTCAGTGGGTAAAAGCACTTATCCGAGAGAGAGAGAGAGAGAGAGAGAGAGAGAGAGAGAGAGAGAGAGAGAGAAATTATTTTAACAAGTTATATATCATACAATAATGTAATATATAACCATATGCTAATACAAGTATTACTAAATGTATAAATATGAATGTTAAATGAACAAAGTGCACTAATTTAGTGTGTGTGTATATATATACATATACATATATATGAATTAAGTGAACATCTAGTACTGCATGCAGAGCTATTTCTGGTGCTATGTAGATGTGCTGGGGTCACAAAGCTGAGGGAGAATTTCAGGGTAGATGTGGGCTGGGAGGTGAGAGTCAGATGTGTCAATAAAGAACAGAACATTGAGCTGTCTTCCTGCTGCTTTCTTCTCTGTGGTTGACCTGGCACTTCCCAGAGCGGCTGCTTCCAAGTCCTCTGCCACCAGCAATGGTGACCCGAAAGAGAGCAGAAATAAGGAGTTTTATGGAGCAGAGGAACCGAGCAGAGGATGTGTGCTCCAACCCTCCACACCATTTCTACTCTGTAATAGATGCTGGCCTTTTCTTCCTGAGCATGGAGAGTCATAAAGATGGTAGCCTGGGACCAGGTGCTGGGATAGGGCTGGAGAGGGAAAACCACGGCTGTCAAGAGCCAGGTGCATCAGAAATGGAAAGGGTCCCTACCTGGCTCTGAGGCGATGTGTCCTGAGTTGATAGACTGAGGAAGGGAGTCGGCATCTGACATAGGAGGCCAGGGCTGGTTCTTGGGGATGACCTGGGGGAGACAGTTCAAGAGGCTGGGGGAGGACAGGTTCACAGTGGAGGGGAAGGTTGGAGATGGAGGACATTGGTTCATTTTATGTCTGCCCCTAACCATATGATGTGGAAGAGCCGCCTCTACCTGGACATGTCCTCTCTAGTGAAACACGGAACTCTACTCCTCTCTACCCTAACTTCTGGTTCTGCTCAGAATCTGGACTGAATGGACAACGGTGCCTGAGCTCAGGCGGGAATGAGGACATACCGGCTGATTCTGGCCCAGGAGCATGTTTTGGATAACAAGAGACTGCCCGGAAGTAGGAGATGTGAGTGTCGACCCTACAATGGTCTGAACTTAGCACGAATGTGGGCAAATCATTTCACGTCTGTAGATTCATTCTTATCTACAAAACTAAGTACCGATCTTCAAACTTTCTGTCACTGTTTTAACCATTTTTGAAGGGCAATGTTAAATTTTTACCAAGGTCCCAATTAAGGCAGAAAACACAAGACGTCCCTGGTTGAAGAAGTAGAGACTCATGAGTCTTCCCCAGCCTCAGCAAATCTTGCTTTAGTCTGACTACGCTCTCCAAACTTGATGTTGAAATCTGACTGCCATCCTGGCAATGTTGGGAGGTGGAACCTTCAGTTGGTCACTGAGCCGTGAAGGATCCAGTCCCGTGGTGGACCAATGTCTTTAGAGAAAAGGCAAGTGCGGCCTCTTTTGTGTGTGTATTTCCATGTCTGCACCAGTTTGCGGGGCAGGTACAATGTGTGCGGGTGTACATGTGCACACATGCGCATCTGCGTGTATGTGAGCCAAGAAGCCAGAAGACAACCTTCAGTGTCATGCCTCAGAAGCTATATGCCTTGTTTTTTGAGGCAGAGTCTCTCAATGACCAATTAGGATAGGCTGGCAGGCTAGGAAGTCCCAGCTCCTTTCCCTGACAGTGTGGCCAGCTCTACCCTACAGTTTCCAGGGGGAATGCTGAGATTCCCTTGGGTCAGCCTGCTTGCCTTTCGGCCTACATTCTTTCACTTCCTCCACCCTCTATTACCCACAATGCCACTGTGCTGCGCTTCCCTAGTCCGTGATGCTCAGACACTGACTGGACTGTGAATGGATTCGAATGTGTAGGATCCCCACGTTGCTTTCTAGCTGAAGGAGGCGGGTTTGGTTTTGCTGTTCTTTGCTTCCCTGCTTTTTTTTTTCTTCCCATGCTTCCTGCTGGCTTTAATTAAGCCTATGGAGCCTCCCTCAGGGCTGGCCCTCATGAAATGAGGTGACCCAGCTCACCAGGGCTGTTCCCCAGAGGCCCCTCAGCTCCGGGCTTATCACAACAATTTCTGCTTCACATTTTCCACAGAACATTGCAACCTGAACAGGAAAATGGAGCTTGTAAGTGCAGGAGCCAGCCAGGGCACAGAATCCCAAACAGGAAGACTCTGGATGCTCTTGCTGCCCAAGGGGCTCAGCCTACAGAGAGGCTGCCAGGGAGGAAAGTAACTTCTCAGTACCAAGGAAAATGGCTCCTGGGCAGAGACACAGAGATCAAGGCATAGTCAGCATAGCCCCGCAACTGGGCCATCACTCTTCCATAGGTGTGTAAGACTCACTCCCCGGCTCCTAGCTATGGGGAAGAGCAACCATCGACTCAATGCAGACTCTATTTTCAGGTCTGGGATTCAAGGGTGGCGACAACTTTTTCTTTCTCTTATGTTCTGAGGTTATAATCTAAAACTCTTCTACAGATCTTTGGAAAAATAACCCCCTAAAGAATGCAGGATAGTGGAAATATTATTCATGTAAGATATGTTGTGCCGTAATGACAAACAGCCCCACAGGTCAGTGGCTTGACCAGCCAGAGTCTCTCAGAAACCTAAGGTATATAGTTCCCAAAAAAGAACACCTCAGGTTCATCCCTGGCCTTCACACATGTGCACACACATATATATGCATACACACACAAATGAGTTATAACATACACACATAAATCGGTCCTCATTGATGCACAGTCCTGTAAATCCTACCAAACACACGCTGTTTAGTAACCAGCAGCCTAATTTGGATACAACACTTGTAGCACTCCAAAAATTCTTCCTCGTGCCTACTGTGGTTGACTCCTGCCCAACTTTGGCTCGTGGCCTGTTTCCTGTTTTTATAATCTGCATTATAATAATGTCATATGTTGAATCATACATAAATATGCATATATGATATATGCATATATACACATATGATTTAATTTTGGCTTACTACAGCCCAGTCTGCTTACTCGTTCCATTCTAATATTTGCCAGTTTTGTGTAAATCTTCCATAGACATTTTTTGTGTGACCATCAGCTATCATCTCACATGGGTAAAGATTTAGGAAAGAGGTTGGCAGGCAGCATATGTATGTTTAACATTTTAAGAAATCACCAGATTCTTCTGCAGGGTGGCCAGACCAGTTTGCACTCCTGTGAGTGTGTGAGAATTTCAGTGGCTCAGCGTCTTTGCCAGAATCCAGTTTTGCAGGCCTTTGCTGCTGTTGGCCTCTTTAATGGGGACCCTCAAATGCTCAACAACGCTGAGCACCGTTTCATGAATTATTGTTCCCGGCAAGCCTTGTTGGCCAAGTGTCTTTTCAAACCTTCTTTCTAATATTTTTAGGTTTATTTTCTTATTGTTTGCTCTTAAATTTTTATTAAGTTGATTTATTTTTGGAGGCCAGAGCACAACATTTGGAAGTCAACTCTTCATTTTCAGCTTGTAGCTCCAGGGAATCAAATTTAGGCCTTTGGACTTGGCAGCCAACACTTGTTCCTACTGAGCCGATCTCATGGCTCTGTTATGAGAGTTTGACAGTTCTTTCTGTGTGTATCAGCTATGTGCTTGGCAAATAGTTTCCCTCAATTCCTAATGTATATTTTCATCCTGCTAGCAGTACATTTCAAAAATGCAGCATTTAATTCTAGCACTTCTGATTTATCAGATTTTTTTAACCTTGGTTGTGCTTTTTGGTGTTTTATGTAAGAAAGTCAAGTTGTCAAAGGTTTTTCTCCTACTTTTTTCTGAAAGCTTTGTTTGAGGTGTTACAGTTCTATTATTAAATTTGAATTAATTTTTGCACATTTTAGAAAATTTTAGTTTTATTTTTCCATACATCTGATACATGTTCATTTGGTTGAAATATTTAATCATCTTTAGGCTTTCAATAGAAGTCAATGGACAAGAGTGTGTAGGTCTGTTTATGGCAGCTCTGTTCAGTTCCCTGGGTCTATAGAGCTGTTCTTTCATTGAGACCGGATCTTCTTGATTGTTGTAACTTTATGGGAAGTCTTTATTTCAATATTGTTCATCTTTTTAAAATTTTTTGATGATTCTAGTTATTTTGTCTTTCCATTAAAAATGAAAATAACTTGTCCATTTACACATACATGCACACACACACAAGCACAAGCACACACACACATACACACACAAGCACATGTACACACACACAAGCACACACACATACACACACACAAGCACATGTACACACACACAAGCACACACACATACACACACACAAGCACAAGCACATGTACACACACACAAGCACACACACATACACACACACAAGCACATGTACACACACACAAGCACACACACACATACACACACACAAGCACAAGCACATGTACACACACACAAGCACACACACATACACACACACACAAGCACAAGCACACACACACACTGCTGAGGCAGATTCTCATTAGAATTGTGCTCCACCTAAAGATCTATCTGGGCAATTAACACATGTACAGTACTGACTTTTCCAGTCATGAGCATAGTGTAGCTTTCTATGTAGGACTTCTCTGATTCCTCTGATCAGTTTTCTACAGTTTTAGGAATGAATTGGAGCTTTCCTGTGTTTGTACACATAGATGTTACATATATAATATGACACCCATAACTATGTATTATCGTGATGTTATTATCTCACTTAATTAACCCCATGGCTTTAAAAACTCTAACCTAGACTCTTGAATAACTTACTGTGCTATCTGAAATAAAGCTTCCTGTCTAGACTCCTTGATTTATTCTTTTGCTTGATTACTCTCCCAGTATAATTTGAACAGGACTGTTAAGAGCAGACATACATACCTTATTCCTAATCTAGTCTTTCTGATCAAGGACACTATGTGACGGAGTTCCATAGGTAGTCTTTATCAAGTGAAGGAAATTCATTTCTATTTCAGTATTTATCATAGATGTATTTTCTCAATTATTGACATTTATGATCATACTTTTTATCCTTTATTATTAAGGTTAGTTGCACTGATTTTAAAACTTTAAACCTACTTGTATTCCTGGAAAAACATTCATTATTACATGTTACCTTATACTCTATATATTCTAGAATTTCACTCATTAATTTTTTAAGGCTTTCATATCTCCATTCACGATAGAATCATGATTATACTTAATTTAACATATAATATAATTATATTTTCTTTTTATAGTTCTATCAGAGTAATGTTGCCCACATATGTTGAGCTGGAAAGCATTTTCTTGAAAGATTCATACTATATAGCACTTAAATTATTTCTTCTTCAATTATCAGGTGGAGATCAGCACTGAGCACATGTGATCCTGGAGGTGTTTGTTTTGGGATAAGAAGACTTGGGAGCACAAATTCAGGTTCTTGTAATATTTGTGGTGTTCATGTTTTCTGCTTTACCTTGGGTGAATTTGGCTACAGGGTTCCTTAAGAAGTTGGCCCATTTCATCAGAGTTGTCAGATATGTTATAATAAATTTGTTCAAATATTTTTACTATCTTTTCAATGCTTTAAGATCTATAGTGATGATACCTTCTTCACTCCTGATATTCTCATTCTATAGAATCACCTCAAAAATCAATCTTGATAGATGTTTATTAATTTTATCGAGTTCAACAACCAACTTTTGTTTCATTGGTTGTCTATCTGCTTTTTCTTTTTTATGTCTTTTTTTTTTGCTTTTACATTTATTATTGTTAATTTTTTTCTTTTCCTCTGTTGCCTTTGTATGGAACTTAGATTGTTAACCTGAGTAGTTTCTTTTAATGTATGCATAATAGTTCACATAAAATTAGTTAAGTAATGATTTAGCTGTCGTTTCCAATCCTGACACACTGCATTTTTGTTTCCATTTGGTTCAAACTTTGACTTCCTTTTTATAAATTGCTTTTATTTCTGGACCCATGGACAACCCTGACATACATTATTTAATTTCCAAATGCTTTTGTTGGACTTTGTAGTTATACGCTATTTCTCCTTAGTCTAATTTTGATCGGAGGATAAGTTTTATAGGGTTTTAATATTTTAAACTTATTGAAACATTTAATAACCCAGGATGTGATCTTTCTTGACAAGCATTCCACATGCACGCACTTGAACCCATTGTGCCCACTGCTGTTGTTGATGGGTTCAGTGACATAAAAGTACAAAACATAGGCAGGTAACCAAAGTCTGAACTTCTGTAAGAACAGACTTTTCCAAACTATAGTTACAAATGATGAACACTGTGTCGATTACAGTTTGGAGAAAGGACTGAGAAATCAGGAAAGTCATAGTGGATTTAGGACTGTAGCTCTCAGGGACTGAGCACCTATAGACTATCATGCTGAATGCCCATGGCATTCTTTCAGGGCAAGAATATCTAACCTTCTTGCTTTGATAAAGTTACCCAGACAATATTTAAAGGAGATGTTAGGGTAGAGATCTGAACCTAGAAGCAGAAAAGGAGGAGGAGGAGGAAGAGGAGGAGGAAGAGAAGAAGAAGAAGAAAAGGAGGAAAAGGAGGAGGAAGAAAAGGAGGAAGAGGGAGAGGAAGAAAAGGAGGAGGAGGAAGAAGAGGAGGAAGAGAAAGAGGAGGAAGAAGAGGAAGAAGAGGAAGAAGAGGAAGAAGAGGAAGAAGAGGAAGAAGAGAAGAAGAAGAAGAAGAAGAAGAAGAAGAAGAAGAAGAAGAAGAAGAAGAAGAAGAAGAAGAAGAAGAAGAAGAAGAAGGAGAAGAAGAAGATCACACTCCTAACTCTAGGACATAGTACTTAGGGCACTGAAAAAGAACAAAGCCTGGAGTCATGAATGTGTCCTCAGGCAAGACATGTTACCTATCATCTATACTGTGGCAATGACATTTTCCTAACTCATGATTACAACAGAGTTGGACTGACATGAACTATGAGAAAATACCTTTGAAGCTACAGTGCTAATTAAATGGCCACTGTCTTCATCCTCTCAGATGCACACACAGGGGACATAGGTTGATGGACATGAGGCTGCACATGAACAGGCAAGAACATATTGATCTCAACTCTGCAAAAATGGCATCTGAGGGAATCTCAATTCCTAAACCATGTAAGCACCCTCCATTGTAATGTTAATGAATTTCTTTTGACTTGAGAGAGGCTAATTCAGGATATGTGAAAGAATACATTGTGTTATTGAATAGACAAATAGTAACTTCTTGTGACATCATTTAAGGGAGTGGTTTGTGCTGAAAATCCAAATGAGTTTAAAAGGTTCACAGTACAGGCCATTATCAAGAAATGCACAACCCTATGCTCTTCAAGATTGGGATTGAGACGCTTCCCCCATTTCTTGAAGCTGGTGTATAAAATGGGAATCTGGACTGTATGGACAGAACTTTGGCTAGACAGATAGAATGAGACCTGAGCCAGAGTGGATCCAAGAGAATCATGCTATAAATGCGAAGTCAATATCACTATAGGAATGTATGGGTGGCAAGAACTGCTAGGACCAGTTTCTCTGCTAAAAAAAATTAAAACAAACTTGTCTGTGCATAGATTCTTGTTGACCTTTGATAACCCTCTCTAGCCTCCCAAGTTCAAAGCCACACTAGAGACCTTGACATCTCCCAGAATGGTTTTGCACACGAGTTCAGAAACCCCAATGCCCATGAGTCTCCACACTATCCTCACCTCCTGAAAGCCTTAAGCTCTCACTCCTTCCAGCACCCATGCCTCTGAGTCTCTTCTGACTGTTTTTTTCCTAGTCCAAAGTCTTCTGAAGCTGACTTCAATTTCTATCCCTCTTCTTTCTCCAAATCTTCCTGAACCTTTAAATATCTCAACCAGCTCAGACCCCCATTCCTAAACCTGACTGATGCCAGACCATTAACAGGGGTGAGGCTCCTCACTTTGTGTCCGTTGTCGGGGCCGCCTTCTCTGCTCTCCAGTAAGAAAACTCTCTCTCCCACTCATAGCAGCCTTTGAAAACTCTGCTATTATCCATGCTGCGACTACTAACTTCTGCCTCTTTTTCTTAGCAGATGTCTTGGGCCATCAAGTAGAGTCTCTTGATTCCCACTCAGAAGCTGGATTCATCCACCACCCCCTTCCCTTTTCTCTCTGAGGTGACATCCTTTGGTACCTAGAGCTAATCCTCTACCAGAGCTCTGTACCACAGACCCTCCCATCTCCTCCACATTCCTTCTGTGCTGATTTTCCCTGTTTAACTTTTTCTTTTCTTTTGTCAACATTATCCCCCTTTACTGTCTCTTTTCTCTTCCCCATAAACACACTTAGCAAGACAGTGGGCTATCTTCCTTATTAAAATCAACCACACTTCCTCTCTTGGCTCTTGGATGTCTTTTAGCTGTTGTGTGGATTCTCATGTTTGCACGGCAAATGTTCTTTTCCTTGTTACTTATGCTCACCATATCTGCACTGTAACCTTCCACCTGTTTCACAATGGCTTAGTGATGTGGAAGGATACTAGCTTTCTATCTGTTAGACCTGGTTTCTGATGTCACCAAGGTTTGTCTAAAGCCAGAAAGAACCTCAAGAAGTAACTTCAAAATCTTACCGTCAACTTCTTTATCCATACAACATAGCAGATTTTCAACTTCCTTGCCCATGAAATAAATTATCTTGCACTAGGCACTGATCTAATGGCTTCTGCATACATAGGGAAGGAAAAGGCTTGATCCATTCAATCAAGTCTCTCAAAACCCTATGTGGAAGGGTTTTTTACCTTACCATCCTCATTTTAATCTGAAGCTCAGAGAAGCTGAATGGTTTGTCCGAGGCCACACAGCTAGTAAGCACAGAGACATATAATAAATCCACAGACCGGATTTTATAGTCTCAACATTGCCCTCTATCTTTGATGGGGACACCAAGATTCATTTTAGCTTCCAGTGCTAAGAATCAAAATAATGACATTCGGAATGGAGCTCTGGACTCTAGAGACAAATCTTCCAATGTGGGAAGATGCAGCCTGCCCTCCCTCTCCTCAAGGATCTTCCCTTTCTCTGCCATAGCTCCAGGCCAAGGCCCAGAAGCCATGTGGCAGATCATGTCTCTGCCCAGTATCTCCTGAGTCTCTTCACCCTAGGAACCCCAGAGATGACAGGCTTGTCCTTGAAGCTTTGCTATCTCCTAAACCATTCTGTCTTCAATTTAAGGACTCACCTTCTCCCTAGGAATGTACTAGATAAAGGTTAGTGGAGCTGATGAATAGGGAGACCAGAATCCCATGTCACTGTGAGTTCAACCAGTCTTTAACCCTTGAGTCTCAGGGCTGTGAGGATAACTTACCCTGGATGCCAGAGGGGTGAAAGGACATGATGAGACAATGAATAGAGGAGCGTGTGCAACAAATGTAAGCCAAATTTGTGTATATATGCGTGTGTTTATATGATATCTGTACTATAGATATCATAGGCCTTCTAACCTTAAAACAGAAGACCAATAGGACCTTTGTAATATCTGTGCCTGGAGTATTCCAAAACAAAGTATGCAGCCTAAAGCAGAGGGATCACAGAGATGACTCCTGGGGTCCCTTCCTGAACCCCAAGAATGAAGGCTGGAACACAGGACATGCTATGAGGGAAGCCGTGTTTACACCTGTCCAGTCTTGAGACTTCCGAGAGGAAGCCGGAAATGGCTTACCGTTTTTCTTTCTTTCCCTTTGCTGTGCACCCTGCCTTCAGGTGTTGTGGCAGATGCTCAGGTTTCACAAAGGAGGCCCCTGGCCTTGTGAGCCCTTTGTGTCCCAGGCCTGCTACATCTTACCAATTGTTCCCCCCTTTTCCTTCCTGATTTAATTCCCCTTTGCTTCTAGCACTGTCAAAGCTTGGCAGGCCCTGGAGTCAAGATTATTTGAGTTGAATAAACAGTTTAACATGGTTTTCTTTCTTTCTTTTTTTTTTTTGTTTGATTCTGCCCCAACTTAGAAAAAGGGGAGCTCGAGTGTGATGGCATCTGGGAAGTCATGGTAGTTTCACTGTTGCTCCAGGAAGAGTTGTTGTTGTTGTTATTATTATCATTATTATTACTATTATCATCATCACCAGCATTGTCATTATTATTATTACATGTGTGTGTCCTTATGTATATACAGAGGTGTGTGTGTTTGTGTATGTGCATGTGTGTGTGCTCCCATGCATGCACCCAGAGGACAACCTTGGATGTCACCCTCAAAAATACCACCCACCTCCTTTGGGACAGGGTTTCCTTTTTGCCTGGAACTTGCCAATTAAGTGAGGTTGGCTGGCCACTGGAACCTCTGAGACCCTCTGCCTCTGCCAACCAGACCTGGCATTTAAAGCATATGCTTCTATGCCTTGTAATCACAATGAAAATAATTTACAAATCGGAAGTGATCAAAGACACAAAAGGTTAGGGATGTATCTTCTTATGGCCTTGTGGTCCATTGGTTTCCAGCTGTTCTCACATGAAGAGCACGGTGAGTGTGTGGGGCTGAGGTGGGTTCCTTTGTACATATTGTCGTGTTGAGTGTCATTCTGTGTCTTGGTGAAACAGACAGCCATGAAGATGAAAGAAAGTTACTATAGCACGGGGAGGGAGTGTAGAGGTGCTGGTGTGGATGCGTTTGTGAGTGTAGAGTTAGCGAGTAGCCTCATTAAACACATGATTTAGCCACTGTAGAAGTCAAGGATCTGAAAACACAGGATCATGGGTTCTGGCATTTGGAAGCATTAATAGAGAATACAGTGTCAATAGAAATACTTAATACTATTAGATTCTGTTATTGTATTGGAAACACAATCTTATCAGGAAAAACCAATGGTAGAGTAAAATCATCTCTGTGCCTTTCTTGGTCACATCTCCCACCCCTACCATTCCTCAAGCTTCGTCTTAAGAAAACCAGCTAAGAAACAATACAGTGACTATCCTCAGCATATGGCTTCCAGAAAGTTCTCCTGGTGCTTGGTCAAGAAAAGTGGCACTTCCCCTCACCTTCTGCTACAGTTCATATCAAGGTCTCATGGCCCACACAACCTAGCTGGTATCCAGCGGATGGATAGACCTGCTTTAAAATTCAGCTACATGTTCTTCAGGCTGAGTGATAAGCACCTCTCCTCAGTAGTGCAGTAGAGAACAGATTACAGATAGAAGGCCTGGGGGACAGGCAGAACTGAAGAATCTTGAGTCATTGACCAGGAAATCGTCCTTCAGGGGAACTCTTTCAGCAGGAAGGCTAGGGAGCAACAGAGAAGCTGGAACTCAAGTTCAAGTTTGAGTCTTCTACAGCCTAGTGTGTTGGTCAGTCCTAAGGATCCCAGTCAATGTTGGGGGATGCAGGGAGGAAAAGAGAGGGAGAGAGGGGGGAGGGAGGAAGGGAGGGAGAGAGGGTGGAGGGAGAGAGAGGTAGACACAAAGATAGATAAAGAGAGATAGAAGGAGAGCTATAGATGAGAGAGTTAGAGAGAGACTAAGACAGACTGGTTTGCTTTGGACCTGATGACTAGAAGATGCTGTCCTGTTTTGTTGTTGTTGTTGTTGTTGTTGTTGTTGTTGTTGTTGTTGTTTTTTGTTTTTTGTTTTTTTTTCCCCCGGGGCTGGGGACTGAACCCAGGACCTTGCACTTCCTAGGTAAGCGCTCTACCACTGAGCCAAATCCCCAACCCCTGCTGTCCTGTTTTAATATCCGAGGCTTCCCAAAGTGCTGAAGGCTCGGTGCTCCTGTCACTTTTGTGTGGAAGAAAGGATGGGACATCTGTCACTATTCTACCAGTCTACTCACAACAGCCTTTGGGGCGACATTTTCAAGGCCCTCATCCACTTGGCTAAGGGAAGAGGTGGATGGTACCTTCCTTCTACCCTCTCTGCTCCAATGTCCCAGGAGTCTTCTGTAGAAGCCTCTAGTAATGTCTCCTAGATTGTGTCCAGTAATAATGACGGTAATGATAATGATAATGTAATTACCCCAGTTTATTGATGTCAAGTGCATGTTGATTACAAATGGAACAGGAAGTATTTACTTGCCTCCTGCTTCTCCAAGCTGGTTGTGAAATCAGAGCTGGGCTTTGGAGCAAGCATGAAGTCTGTACCTTTCATAATGGTAATGGGATCCAGATGTGGCTCCGTCCCATGGAGGCAAGTGATGAAAGCCGCAAATGGGTCCCATACACATGTTCTCCGCCCAGGTGGGGTCCACTCTGACTCTCTCTCTGAGCCAGTGCTGCTCCACATTTCCTCCAATTAACTCTGATGATGTCGAAGGACTAAAATGCGTCCCCGGTGGACACTTGCACACAGTAGGTGCTTGCATATTATTCCTTCACTTACATTCTAATGACAACAGCCACCTCCAGGAAAGCTCTGTGAAGATGGAGCATGTGGTGGTCCCCAGTGATGCCTGGTAGGGTGGAAATTTATTGATGGAAGAATGAACCAGTGGTTGGAAGTAGAAACCATGGAGAAGACGAGGACTTTGAGGGAACCACTGCGGGATGCTGAGCCCAGCCGTGGCCCAAACGACATCACTCCAGGCCTGTGAGTTGGAGGATCAAGGGACACAATGTTATGAGGTCAGAGGTCAGGACACTGCACTGGCCACCCAACTACACTGAGTCCTGTTGCGCTCACTCTCCCTTTCAGGAGTTCCTCTGCTGAGGGCGGAGTGTATTTCTCTATTTCTTTCCCTCATTCCTTTCCTCCACATACATCTATTTTCCCTCCAGGATTTGAAGTGCATTTCTGTGCTACTGCATTCATGGCTTGAATAACAGTTTGGGGAAAAGGCT
This sequence comes from Rattus norvegicus, assembly GCF_021556685.1. Classification (NCBI taxonomy): domain Eukaryota; kingdom Metazoa; phylum Chordata; class Mammalia; order Rodentia; family Muridae; genus Rattus; species Rattus norvegicus. The sequence continues at coordinate 79,731,297 of NC_141541.1, forward strand.
GGGCTTCAGTGAGGCATGTGAAAAGGAAGGCAGATCCGGGTTCCGTTTTTGTGAACACCACCTTTGGTGATGGTGGAAAGAAGTGAGTTCTCACAGGCCAGCAAAGAAGCAGAGCATTCATGAAGCAGCAGGTCCTGATAAAGCAGCAGGTTGCTGCCCAGAAACCACGTAATTCCATCTACTTGATTGTTCTAAATACTTGAAGCCGATTTAGGCAAGAGCCAAATACTGGTTTTTAATCTCAAAAAAAAAAAAAAAAAAAAAAGACCTCACTTTCCCCATTCACAAATCCACATGTTCACTACAAAAATTTAGAAAATGTAAATATATGAGAAAGATGTTACAAGAAAAAACCCACAACCAACCAAACAAACAAACAAAAACCCCACAAAACAAACAAACAAATAAAAAGAAATCCCCACACTGGACCAAAATCTATCACTCCATTCTTCACAAACTGCTCTTTCACAAATGTGTAGCAGCAGAAAGGATCACGTTCACCAGCATTCTGGCGGGATACTTTCCCACTTCCGGCATCTCATCCCCATGGCGATGAGTGTGTATGGGGCTGCCCCGGGGAAGCTGGCACATATGATCGGTCAGATTATTTGCTGGTCACCTGCTACGCCTCAGGCTTGTTCCTGGTGCTGGCTGACTGCAGTAAGCAGAGACCAAAAATTCTTGCTTCTGGTCATTATCTGTGAACACAATTCTCAAAAGGATTGTTGGATTCTTGAAGGAAAGCACGATCCTGAAATTATTCCACAGGATAATTCTTCATGTAAAAGAGCCAACAGGGGCCCAGAGTTCCTGTTCTCTGGGGCCAGGCGGTGCCGGTTGACAGGAACAGGCTGGGAATCCCACTTGGGCACTGCTGGCCTTGTACTTACTTCACTGGGGGTACAGAAAGTTCTACCTTCTGTTCATTGGCCCATGGTTTTGGTTACTACTCACATATTGGCAAAAATGAAGAAATGTCAATGCCACACAGCTTTTCAGACTGTGGCTGTTTATTATATATCTTTTAAAACTCTGAAGCGAGTTAAAATACATTTATAGTTAGTTACCAATAGATTCTTCTTTATTTTTTAAAATAGGCTTCAAAACAACTAGGTTAGGCTGGACCTCACTAAGTATCCCAAGTTGGCCTCAAACTCATATCAATCCCCCTGCCTCAGCCTCTCAGATGCTTGGATTAAAGACTTGAGTCACCACAACCAGCTTTCCTTAAGTTGTAATAAAACATATTGTTATAATAAAACTATATATTTTAGGGATTGGAGAAATGGGTCAACACTTAATAGCACTGGCTGCTCTTCTGAGGACCTGGGTTTAATTCCCAGCACCCAAACATTGGCTTACAACCTTCTGTAACTCCAGTTCTGGGGATCCGATGTACACACATGGTACAGAGCAAATCACACATACACGAATAAAATATTTTTCATTAAATAAAAACAACCCGGGCTGGAGAGATGGCTCAGCAGTTAAGAGCACTGACTGTTCTTCCAGAGGTCCTGAGTTCAATTCCCAGCAACCACATGGTGGCTCACAACCTTCTGTAATGGGATCTGAAGACAGAGACAGTATACTTATACACATTAAATAAATAATAACTTTTAAAAAATAAAAACAACCCCTATTTTTTAAAAAAGAACTGTACATTTTATAATGTTAAATTAAATTGACTTTAAGTGTATAAAAATCAGTCAAAATAAGCATGCATATAGTCACCACACACACACCGTGGCTAACAAACGGTGGAAGGGCTTCCTACGAAGCAGCTTTCCCCACAAGATTAACAAGTTTCTCCGGTTGGTGGAAAGTTCTGGAAACGTTAGGCAGTGGAGTCTCATTGGAAGAAGTGTCTCACTAGTTACACCTGGCTCTCAGGCCCTTCCTCTGTACTTCCTGCCCATCATAAGATGAAGAATTTCCTTTCCTATCATGATGTCCTGCCCAGGCCTGTGGAACCAAGTGACTGTGAACACACTCTGCTGACACGGTAGGTTAAAAAAAAAAAGAAAAGAAAAAAGAAAAAAAGAGCAATTCCTCAGAATCTTGTTCAGAGCAGCAGCTACAAGGCTGAGTTGGGATTTGCTGTTGCCCCCTCCCTTTCTGTCAGGGGTTGGGGGAGGGGAGACAGCTCCTGAAGGCTGTGAAGCTGGGAATCTTCTGGAACCTCCCTGGAGACACTTCTAAAGCCAGCTGAGTTATAGCTGAGCTGGAGGCGGTGTGGAGGAGGCACAGAAAGAGGAGCAGGAAGTAAATGCCAAAGGACTTGGTTATCACTGGGGGGAGGGGTCTGGTTTCTCCCGAGGGTGCTGAAAGTGCCCCCTTCCTTCCTTTCACCATCACCAGGACACCAGCAGAGAAGAAGCAAGCCAGGAAGGTCGGGGCTGAGGGCTGAGGGCGCCAGGTGACTCTTTGGGCTCAGGAAGCAACATCTGTAAAAGTGGAGAAAACAGGGTAAGTCTGGAAGTTGGAAAAATTCTGCAGTGGGAAGGTCTGGATACAGAACAGATCTGAAAAGGAGACCTGAGTCCTTGCAGGGAGGAAGCAGAAAAGGGCAGACTGTTGGTCCCTTCTCTGATAGCCAGATTAATTTTAAATCTACTATGTCTCATGCAAATCTGGAACATACTCATGCTAATAATAATAACAACAACAACAGCAGCAGCAGCAGCAGCAGCAGCAACAACAACAACAACATTTTTGTCTGAAATTCAAGTTTAATTGAGCACCTTGAATCTAATTGGCTAAATTGGCAACCTTGCCTCTGCCCATCCCCAGCCTCCTTCCTTTTGCCAGACCTTCAATACCCTTGCTCCACAGTTAGGGGTTGTGTGAGGCCCTTACAAGGCAAGGAAGATCATCCTGAAAGCAGCCACCTTATGTGGAATGAACTAGCTACTGAAAGTCTCTGGACCCACGGTGATCCCCCACTTTGGAGAGGAGTTGCTATACAAGGAGAAGGTAGGTACTCATGGCCCCGCCCTCTCCTAGATTTTTTTACCCTTGTAATCATGAGGTATCTTTGTGACACGTTTCTTCATCTGTAAATAGAGCAAGCGACACTTCTTCATTTCACAAGTATGAAAGGCAATGGTGTAATTAAAACGCCGAGAAGAGCAAAGTTGTACAGGAGGCCCGTGACTAACACTGAGTTTCATATTCCCAGAACCTGCAGGATTCATACATAGACTAAGAAATTGCAACTGTAAGTCTGTCTCTTCTCACGATGGTAAAAGGCTTTGGGGCTGGGGAGATGCCTCAGTGAGTGAACTGTCTGCTGTGCAAACCTGAGGACCTGCATTCAGATCCCAGTACCCAAGTAAAAGCTGGGTGTCTGTAATCCCAGCTCCGATTGGAGGAAAACAGGCAGATCCTGGGAGTTCATTGGCTGACCAGCCTAGCGGACTCAATGAGCTCCAGGTACAGTTAAAAGACCCATCCCAGAAGACAAGACGAAGAGTGGCTGGGGAAGATCCCAGCCTGGACCTGGCCTCCACGGGTTCATACCCACATGAGTGCGTGTGTGCCTGACACATTCATAGCAATGTATACACACACACACACACACACACACACACACACACACGCACGCACGCACGCACGCACGCACGCACGCACGCATGCATGCATGCACGTACGCACACGGTAATGGATTCAAGAACAAATCATCATCACCATCACCATCTAACTGAGCGAAGTTACGTGGGTTCTTCTAGCTCAGTACCTTGCGTCCAGTGTGGTCAAGAGCCAGTGCCACATACTGTCACGTCTTACACATGTGTTCTGAAGCTCCAGTCAGAGAATGCCAGATCACTCTATTTGAGGAGAAGAATGTAAGTTGTTTGAGGTAAGGGTTTTCTTTCATTTCTTGTAGAGTTCCCCCGTGCCGAAAGCAGCTTTAAGGACACAGTAGGCAGTCAGAACATAAATTTTAAGTTGATAATTGAAGCCTGTGGTGCTTTTTCAAAGTACTAGGCGCACAGGCGGTATCGTAGACTCAGGAATGTGACATCTCATCTCTCGATTCATAGCAGCGCTGGTGGTATCCCTGGGGGCTGCGCGAGTCTTTTGCCCACTTGGCAAATTTCTTACAAACTCCTACATAAACTCCAGATTCTGAGGCTGGGTGGTTTTCAAGGTTAAAATTCTCTTGCTATAAACCTTTGGGTTTTCATGACTGAGTGTTTATTTTCAGGGTTTTATGTGGAGATATTTTAAAGGTAATGGTAACCACATAGTCCTTGCTTCCTTATAAGAGCCAAGTAGTAAATCGAATCTTGACACTTGTATTGAGAATTAGGAGGAGATAAATACTTTTCCTAGTGTTGTGAGTGTCAAATGATGACGAAGTATACCGGCTGTTATCATTAATACAACTGTACCTGAAGCAAGAGGTTGAGGCCCAAGGAAGGCACATATCATTGTGTCCCCATTCCCATTTTCATACTCAAAGTAACAGTCATCGTTTTCTTGCACCCATGGGTTGTATGGTGGTGATCCTGTGGCAGACATCTTACATGCTTTTTACATGTACTATTTCCACAGTGTTAAGATCATTGGAGGCCTCAAGACTGGTGGCTGATAGGTGAAGGTAAAGATTGTAAGGCATCCCCTCTCATAGGCCTGAAGGTAATTCCAGCTACCCAGGACCTCAGCTGTGCTTCTCAGAGGAGACATCAACAAACAGCCTCTGCCCAGGATGCTCACAGCATGACATCTTGAGGTGTTTGAAGTCTTTGGATGAAAACTCGAGGATCTAGAGCAAGAATCTTCAGAGAACCATACAGGTGCTGTACTGCCTTGATGTGCACGATTCCTCCTTGAAGTTACCTTTAACACTCTTGCCGTAGCCCCGAGTGTGTCCAGATCGAGAGAGAGAATGCAAACTTCACTTCTTCTGTAGCACATTCGTAAGAAGTGCGTAGATGCTAGACAGTACCATTGTAGCCGTCTTTGGACACCAGAATCGTGAGGGGAAACCATCCGATTGTTTTGAGCAGAGCAGTAGTAACGTGATCTGATTTGCCTCCAAAACTGGAACAAAGGTAGAAACATGAAAATAATTAGGAAACCATTATAACCATCCAGGCAGGAGGTGGCGGGAGCTAGATGAGGGAGCAGAGATGGATGTGGTGAAAAGCAATGTGGACAAGCCTACAGAAGTGTTGCTGGGGCTCCGTGGGCTTAACCGGGAGCTCATTTTCACAGATGTGAAGTTCGGGTGCTGTGTGATGTTCACATCTCGAGTTAGGGGAAAAGCACGGACTGGTGACATTTACATACAGAAGGTGCAGACACTGAAAACCATGAAACTGAACGACATCACCAGACTGTAGACAGGCAAGAGAGGCATCGTACGACTAGAGTCTCGAGATAGACCCAAAGCGAGATGCCAGGAAGATCCGGACATGCTGGCTCTGAGACTGAAGAGCGAGTAACCTGTGATGTAAAGGGTTGTGGTATAACCCTGGCAACCAATGGAAAGGTTTTAGCAACTGCTGGCTCTGGGCTCAGCAAGGAAGATACAAAATGAGAATTTCCCGTCTACTCTATCAACACAGATGGAACTTGATGGAGTGATTTTTTTTTTGTCTCTCTTTTTTTATTTTTTTTTATTTTTTTTTATTTTATTTATTTATTTTTTTATTATCTTGAGTATTTCTTATATACATTTCAAGTGTTATTCCCTTTCCCGGTTTCCGGACAGACATCACCCTCCCCCCTCCCCTTCCTTGTGGGTGTTCCCCTCCCAAACCTCCCCCCATTGCCACCCTCCCCGCATAGTCTAGTTCACTGGGGGTTCAGTCTTAGCAGGACCCAGGGCTTCCCCTTCCACTGGTGCTCTTACTAGGATATTCATTGCTACCTATGGGGACAGAGTCCAGGGTCAGTCCATGTATAGTCTTTAGGTAGTGGCTTAGTCCCTGGAAGCTCTGGTTGCTTGACATTGTTGTACTTTTGGGGTCTCGAGCACCTTCAAGCTCTTCCAGTTCTTTCTCTGATTCCTTCAACGGGGGACCTATTCTCAGTTCAGTGGTTTGCTGCTGGCATTCGCCTCTGTATTTGCTGTATTCTGGCTGTGTCTCTCAGGAGCGATCTACATCCGGCTCCTGTCGGTCTGCACTTCTTTGCTTCATCCATCTTGTCTAATTGGGTGGCTGTATATGTATGGGCCACCTGTGGGGCAGGCTCTGAATGGGTGTTCCTTCCGTCTCTGTTTTAATCTTTGCCTCTCCCTTCCCTGCCAAGGGTATTCTTTTTCCTCATTTAAAGAAGGAGTGAAGCATTCACATTTTGATCATCCGTCTTGAGTTTCCTTTGTTCTAGGGATCTAGGGTAATTCAAGCATTTGGGCTAATAGCCACTTATCAATGAGTGCATACCATGTATGTCTTTCTGTGAGTGGGTTAGCTCACTCAGGATGATATTTTCCAGTTCCAACCATTTGCCTACGAATTTCATAAACTCGTTGTTTTTGATAGCTGAGTAATATTCCATTGTGTAGATGTTTGATGGAGTGATTTTAGTGAGGTCGTTGAGAGGACGTTTTGCAGGAGGGAATCATGAGAAATTGCAGACAGCAAGAATAATCCTTGTGTGTGATATCTGGGGAATTTTTCAGGAAAGGGAAGAAGGTTTTAGAGAAGGAACTAGCATCAAGAGAAGGTTTCTATTTATCATCCAAGCTGTCATTCATATTAGTGGGCAGAGTATCATTTATAATAGAGAGGGTAGGCTGCCATTCATACTAGAGTGGCTCAGCTGCCATTCATACTAGTTCAGCTGTCATTCATAGTAGAGTGACCTGGCTGTAACTCATACTAGAGTGGCCAGGCTGCCATTCATATTAGAGTGGCCAGGCTGCCATTCATATTAGAGTGGCCAGGCTGCCATTCATACTAGAGTGGCCAGGCTGCCATTCATATTAGAGTGGCCTGGCTGTCATTCATATTAGAGTGGCCTGGCTGTCACTCATACTAGAGTAGAGAAAGGAAAGGACAGCAGCATAGGCTTGGAGCCATGGTACCTTCTTTTGAAATTCGCCTTTACATCTCACTATTTGTATGGACTTGGGCAAGGCGACCGAGCTGTGCCTTAGTCTCAACTAAACACATAAAATGGTTATCTCAACTCATTGTAAGATAAAGGATAAGCAGCTGTGGCTGGCTTTTGAAATGATTCTTGGTATATGGTACATGGTCATTCAGATAAATGATTACTGCATTGATGGTAAGTCCCCTGCTGAGGTGATGGCCCCAGGCTTCTTTTCTGTGCCACTTAGGAGGGAAGTGTAAAGGTCCAATGGCAAGTGAGCTACTGATAGAGTCACCATGTCACCATTGGATGAGTGTGACCCGGAATGATCTGGAAACTAATCCCAGTGGTGGCTCAGACAGACAGATGAGCTCAGGAGGCTAGAGACATGACTCGGTTGATAAAATACTTGCTTCTCAAGCATGGAGATGTGAGTTCAGATCCCCAAGACCCACATGGGCTAGAGAGGCCTTGGACTTCAATCCCCAGCACTGACGGGTAGGTAGGTAGGTAGATAGATAGATAGATAGATAGATAGATAGATAGATAGATAGGTAGATAGATTAATTTAGAATATGGGAGTAACTGTATATTTATAAAGCCAGTGCTGAGGAAGTAGAGACGGGAAGGCTCTTGTTATTCAGCCCAGTGGATCAGGGAGCTCCAGATATAGACAGTTTCTGTTCCAAATGCTGAGGTGAAGACTGACTGATGGAGACTCAGCATTAATCTCTAGCTTCCATCATGTGAGCACACACACACACTAACACACATAAAAACATAGACCCATACATGCATGCATACATAGTCATACACACATTCACACACACATAGTCACATATACTGTCTCTCACACACACCAACATGCACACAAACATACTCACACCAGACACACACACACACACACACACAGTCAAACAAACTAACATATAAAATACTTACACACAGACATACACACATTCATACCCACATAGACACACGCAGTCACACTCGTACACACACAAACATATACATATTCATATATACACATACAAACACATACACACATATTCACGCGCCCATGCGTACACACACATACCCATGCACATGTGCACACACACATACACCCCACACATGAATGAGAGGGCAGACAAGGCACCTCCACAGGCTTACCCACCCTCTGCTGAGGACATACACATTTTCTTTTCTCTATCTGGCGCTACTCAAGGAACAAAAGTTTGTGGCAGAAAATTTTGTTTATAAATCTCATTTCCTGAGGATACTCCCTGAATAAAAGGTTCTATTTTTCCTTAACTGGCCCGATAAAGATGTGCATCATAGAATTCAAAGCCATTTCTGGCTTAAAAAGAAAATATCCAGCTACAAGTTATCTGATGGCCTTTAGCAAGTGCGATTTCTCAAGTGAAAGGTTGCTGAGGCAAGGAAGTCAACAGCCCCATCGAACTCTTTAAACAGCCTGGGAGGTTTGTCTTTTTTCTAAATTATTGTTGGATTCCTACTGAATTCATGCTAGAAAAACTTTGCAAAGGCTACAATAGTTATTTTTAAACAAATCTCTCTCCTGCTTCCATTCGCTAACTGGATTTCCTTGCCTTATTAAAGACAAAGCTTTGAAAAAGACAAAACATATTCTTCAAGTTACAACTAACCAGAGAGGATCCCCGTGGGCAGGGTGGCCTTGTAATGTGTCATCGTAACTAAGGCCCTTTTTATTATGAGGACATTTTTAGCAATTATGTAGGGGCAGTTGACACTAACTAAATTCATCTTGAGTTACCCAGAAGGTACCTTTGAAAAACTCAGAACACTTACAACTTCCTAATTATACTTAGCCTTCAGGAGGAAGAAAGCCTCTTGTAGGAAGAAATTAAATATGGAATAAGAAGAAATAAAGTTTAATGTCTTCAGAATCTTAAGGAAAAAAAAACTCCTCTTAGAAACTATTGAAAGGGAGCTAAAGAAAAAAAAAGGTCAGTGGGTAAAGTGCCTACTGGACAAGCTGTGACCTGAGAGTGTTTGTCCTCTGCTCGGCTGGATCCCAGTGACTCCTGTATTGTGGGTTAGGGATCACAGGGACTCACTGGCCAGCCAAGCTAGCCAATATGGTGAGGTTCAGATTCAGTGAGAGATTCTGCCTCAAAAACAAGGCGGTGAGCAATAGAGGAAGATATGTGATGCCTCACACATTGGAGGCCTAACACACACACACACACACACACACAGGCAGACAGACACATACCCATGCACATGCACACAGATACAGACACACAATACAGGCAGACAGAGAGACACACAGACACACAGACACACATACATACTATACAAACAGAGACAGAAAGACACACATACTACACAGAGCCAGAGACACACAACATACTATACAGAGACAGAGAAACAGACACACACATACTATACAGACACAGACACATACACACACACACGCACACACTATACGGACAGACAGAGACAGACAGACACAGTGAGACAGACAGACACACAGAGAGACAGAGACAGAGAGAGACAGAGAGAGACAGAGACAGCGGATTCTTGAAAGCTGGCTGACCCTCCTTGAGCCAGACTGGGCCATGACTTCATCTCTAAACCATCAACACTAGACATAGGAGGAATGGGAGATCCCACCTTAGGCACATGAACTGAAAAGTAGCCCTCCAAAAGATAGCTGTAAAATACTTAAAACTAAAAGGAGAGTGGATGCTGGACAGGTAAAGAATCACCAGCTGGGTGAGCTTCAAAGACGCACGGCCCACACATCCTTCAGCAGCAGTCTCTACTGGGCTATTGCACTGGTTTATACAGATAGGATCCAAGGAAGCTCCTTGACTAACAGCCACCTCAAGGAGTCACTGATAACCCAAGTTTGCTTTAGGAATGTCTTCCATAATGTAGTGTGTGTGTGTGTGTGTGTGTGTGTGTGTGTGTGTGTGTGTGTGTGTGCATGCACACCTTTGTGTCTGTGACTGGGTGTCTGGGTGTGTCTAGGTGTGTGTAAAACTTTATAAAGATTTATTTCACTTTATTTCTGTAAGTGTTTTTCCTTCTTGTATATATTTGCACCATGTGTGTGCCTAGTGCCTGTGGAAGTTAAAAGAAGCCATTAGCTCCCCTGAAACTGGAGTTAGGGATGGTTGTGAGCCACAATGCTGGTGCTGAGAACTGAACCCTGGTCTTCTGCAAAAGGAACAAGTGCTCTTAACTTCCAAGTTCTCTCTCCAGCCCTAATGGACTTTTAAAAGTATCCATTTTTCTCCAATGCCAAATACTGACTTCATGCATTTGGGATCACTCAATATTTCCTAGGTGCTGCTGATGCTGCTTTGGGGAGAGGAGACACAGGCTGGGCAGCAAACTCCCTATTTCCAAAATGTGGGGCTTTGGTAGCCCCTTGGGCTACTATTTACTTTTCCTTTGTGAGTTTCAGACCCTGAGTAAAGACAAGGGGAGCCTCCCCTGCATCTCTGAGCTAAGAATGAAGACTCTCTTGTCTGAAGACTCTCTTGAGCTCAAACGAGATAATGCTTTAAAAGCAGTATCTTTAAAAGAAAATGCTCCCTTAAAATCCTTCTAGGATTTGGATTTGAACATGAGGGTTCCCCTCCAAAGATGCTCAGACCACTGTGACTTAGAGAAGTGTCAGAAGCTGATGCTGGAAAAGGCCCAAATCTCAAGACTACACGTGGCCTTCTCAACTGTAGACAAAGGGTGCTCTGAGAGACAAAGGCTACATCTACAGGCCTAAGTGTCTGAATTAGACTTGAGATACTGCACGAGATAGGGGTGAGCCCCTTTCTCAGAAGGGACTGGAAACAGAGGCACAGTCCTTTTCTCCAACTGCAGGACACAAGACTTGAGGAGGCTGTGGATAGGCAGAGACTAAGGCTGAGCTGGTTGCTGGAGAAGCTGGCTTGGCCCCTGAGAGGACCTGATATCTGTCCCATTTTGCTTATAATTCTGGGTACAGATAGGGAACTACACTGGGAACGGGATCTCTGGGAATCCTTGGAGGTTAGCACCTCCCTTTTTCACAGCCACTTGGGCTAGAACACTTCCATCCAGAGAAGTGCTCCGGGCTAAATGCTATTGTCTCTGTCACAGAGTTGTCATTTCTCCTCATTACCCACAACAGCTCCAATTCATGCCTGATGGCCCATTTAATTGCTCCTGGTCCATTTTCCTGTCAGAAGCCCTCCATTTTGATGATATACTCTGTGACCATAAAGAGCACTATATTAAGTCCTTGAGTGCCGGTTCAGATCAGCCTCCAGCACGAATGTCTTCAGTGAAGGCAATGTGACAAAGTCGTGTTAGCATCAGCCCCAGAACTGACCACCAGGCCTGCCACATTTGGGAGTCAGAGAAATAAATGCATGGCACACACGACTTCGATACAGCATGTGGTGCTCACAGAGAAATGCAGTCACTTCCCAGCTTGCCTCCTCACTGAACTTTCGGTTTTTTTTTTTTTTTACAGAGGTGGGGGTCTCTCTTTCACATCTTTTCCTGCCTTCCAAACTTCCCCATAAAGCCAGAAGTCCAGGACATTGCCTGGGGTAGAATGTGCTGGAATGTTCATGAGGAGCAGCAAGGAAGGCGGGATGGGGACTGTCTGGGATGCGATTGGCATTTTTGGGTGCAGCCCCTGAAATATCTTCTCTGGATTCTAGAGAGGAGGTTTAGGGCGTGTGTGTGTGTGTGTGTGTGTGTGTGTGTGTGTGTGTGTGTGTGTGTGTGTGTGTGTGTAAGGAATGGGAGGTAGGAGGTGGTACAGATGTGAAGGAAAAAAAACCAGAGAAAATGGCTTTAAAACATCTTTGTTAAGTAGCAGTCCAGCAGCTGGACCAGATTAGCTGTTCCCTTCCCTTTCCTATTTTTGGACTTGGAAAGAAAATGTGCAAAATAATTCCTGTTTTGGAGAAAAGTAGAGGAGTTTGGGGGAGGGTTGAGGGAAGATGGAGTCCAGCACAAAGAGGTTAAGGGAATGGAGTTGCTTTAAACTGAGGGAAGAGGTTCCATGCTTTCCTAGGGACAGGGCTCTACTCAGGTAGCACAGTCTAAAGGACATATGTCAAATCCAAGATTTCATGGGGGTGACAGCTGAAAACAGGACCTGAAGCAGAGAGGTTTATGCTCAGGGCCATGGCTGAGGAATGAGGCTAATAACCAGGCCACCTGTCTCCTGCCAAGCGAGGCTCAATTCCCTGATGCTAAGTGGACTGGCTGTTTCTGTTCTCATCACGGTTCTTGTGAACATTTCTCGGGACAAGAGCCAGAGGACCCCCTCTTCCATATGAATGAGTAGCCAGAAGCATTCAGAACCTCCCCCATAGCATTGCATCTCTAAAGGTGACGGTTCAGACATCACCGTGAGGCAGTGTTCAGAACTTAAAAACTCCTGTGTTCTGGTGAGCATAAAGCCACTGTCAACCCTTCGGAGAGCTGATAGCATTTACCTGACCTCCGTATGCATGCCCAGTAATTCTGCCATTAGAGAAATGAGTGTGCAGGTGACCTGGAAATATCCATGGTGGCATTCTTCATAATAGCCATGGAATGGCAATACCCAGATGTTCACCAGCAGTGGACTTGACTCATAAGTGCTTTACACAAAACAAACAGACCATCTAACCACGAGACTCCTAACAGAAGCACCTTAAGGGGTGTAGATCTAATTTCTGCTCACAGTTAAAGAGGATATATAATTCATCAGGTGGAGAGGCATGAGGGCAGCATCTGGGGTTAGGGCTGAGTCAGGGGTGGGGCACACTTCTTCTGTACAGAAGCAGAGAACAGAAAGCAGGGCTGGGTTACAGAACTTCAAGGTCCACCCCTAACTCACTTCCTCCAATGAAGCTCCACCTCCTGAAGGGTCCACAACCTTCCCAAAGAGTGCCCCCAACTAGGGGCCAAGTGTTTAAACACTTGAGCCAATGAGGAGGCTTTCTTCATTCAAACCATAACAGTAGTGATTAATATATACAGTTATTCTCAAGCTTGTAGTTGCTCGTTGCCAAGTGAAAATAGTCCTAAAGACAATTCAGGTGGAGCTGAGAAGATGGCTCTGGATAAAGCCCTTGCTTTTCAAGCATGAAGACCTGGGTTTAGATCCACAGAATGGGGAAAAACTAAACAAAACACCCAGGCGTGGGAGCACATTTTTGTAATCCCAGCACAGGGGCTGGTCACACAGGCTAGTCAAAATGATGACTCTGTCTCAAAAATAAGATGGAGACCAAGGAGGAAAGCCATCCAATGTTGACCTCTGCTCCCCTCCCCACTTGCACACTGCATGCAAGGTATGCACACACACAAATAAGTAAGTAAAAAACACTCATGTTATATATGAGATGGGATAGGCTCCTTCGGTGGGTTGGTTCTTCCAGGGACCTCCTGGAACAGTGGGTTTGCAAAGCTTCCCCTTCTCCACTATGGCTCCTCTACTCCGTAGTAGTGGGTGTGAGCTGGAGGGCTGTTTTGGTTTTGTATTTTGAGCCTTCAGCACCTCTCCCAACTGCTCTTAGTGTTTCCCTCTCAGTCCTCCAGCCCAGTTGGATGGAGAGATGACTCTTCTCCATGGAAGACTGGTTCTTGTCAGATGCTCCAGGCTTTGGTTTGTTTCTATTTTAGCTCGTTTCTCACTCCAGAGCTTCAAACCCCAAGTAAAGCCTTCAATAAAGGGGACACTTTGATCAGCCAAAGGATGTAGACTTCCATGTCGTCTCCATACCTCCTTTGAGAAAAGAGGTCCCAAAGGGCTATCCCACAGACCAGAGCCAAGCTCCACCATGGTGAGGATATAAGGACTGGAGCCAACTCCTGGGGAAGGAGCCCTGTCCCCTTCTGCACTTTCCTGGGGCACTCAGTGTCTTACCTCATTGAAGGCTTTCATGGACCACTGCCTTGTTATTTCCCACAGATTCAAGTGAGCATAACTCCTGGACCAGAAGAGACTTTTCACAGGAATATTATGAACATGGCTGAGGGATGGGCACGCGGGACTTAGTGTGACTGCCTTGAGGCTGGGATAGCAGCCACCCTTGGCTAAGCCCATCTGCTTCCCAGAAAATGGAGCGTTAGTAATATCCTCGTGAAGGTCGGCGAGGTCTTCAAGCTCTAACAGAGAAGCTAACAGTAGGCTCCTGTCATGGTTTCCATCTTCACCACCTTTGGTTGTCTTCTTCAGGGACTCCAAACTGGAAAGATTTGATCTATGAGGTAATTACAAAAACTGGTATTTCATAGTTCACACTCTTTTAGACTTAGCCACAAAGTCACTTAAAAGATATTTATGCCTGGCTGGGGTTGTGGCTCACTTGGTAGAGAGCTTGCCTAGTGTGCACAAAGCCCTGGGTCTGATATCTAGCAGGGCAGATGACTGCACAGGCCTTGGCTTTGTAGTCTACTACAAGCCCAGCTTGGTTCAAGCAACACAAAGTGCTTATGAAAATACAGATTGCTTGATCTCAGCCCCAGAATTTCTGTTTTGAGGGCACAAAGTGTACTCAAGAATCTGCATTTCAACAAGTACTTAGATGCTTCTGCTGCTGGTGATTGTGTGGGAAGCACACTGTAAGGTCCCCTGCTTTTGGTCAATGGAAATGAGCCTTTTGCCAGGTTCCAATTGGAAGTCTGGACTTGTGCTGTTACTGTTTGTTACTTCTTTCAAATTAAAACATTCCTTTCTGGATAGAAGGCTCATAAGAATGTGGAATCTTACAAGGTTCAGGAAAGTACATGAAACTTAACAAGCTCAGGAGTTACACACTTACAGAAGTTTTATACAGTTATTTAGGAAGAAGAAACTCTTCATTGGAACTGCCTGCAAGGTGAACAAAGGAGCTTCAGGGACACAACTTTTGAAAGTCCCCATCTATTCTGGAACTGGCCTTTTGATGATCCAGATGCCTTTGAGTTACCTAGACAAGTGTAAGGAGCCTCTCCCCATACTCCTGTAAATAACCCCAATAAATTCATCAGTTGACTAAGCTAGATTTCAGTGGCATTTTCTGCTGGAGGGGCGGTCAAATCATCAGGGTCCTATCTGAAGTGAGTAGATATTTGATTATATCTCCCCAGAAAAAGTCTCTCAACAGTTCCCTTGTGCAGGGTCACTATATGCTTGTGACTATCTACACTGAAATCAAATGGCTTAAAGCTAGATTAAGTTGAGAGTTCAGTACCTTAGCGATAGTAGCTACATTCAAGTGCCCCATAGGTACCTATGGGTAGAGACACCTTCACTGGACTTTAGAACCCCAAACATGACCATCACTACAATACACTCCATCTAAAAGTATCAACCTAGAATATATCAGACAGTGGTATTCTAGACCCCCACAAAATCGGGGTTACTCATAAGAGCTTGAATGGGGGATTAGTTTCAGGAGTCTGGGTAACTCAAAGACATCCACATCATCAAAAGCTCATTCTAGTATTATTGTTGGCTTTCAAATATACGTCCTCAGCTGTCCTGTGCAGAGCTCTACATTTCTAGATAAAGGCTGGTTGAAGCCCACTGTGTCGAGCATGTTGAGCTGCTTGCTTGACTTACAGCGTGAGCCCTAAGGATGAACGAGATAACTATCTTTGCCTCTGACTGGACTCCTGATCATGTTACAAACATAAAATACACATGTTGTATCTGTTGAGATTTTACTAACAAGCTCTTCCTAGTCGGTGACATCATGAAAACATAGCTAAGCAATCTTCAGCCAGTCAGAACCAGTTCTGGTTGCCAGCAGAGCAGCCAGCTGCTCCCACAAGACAGTAGTAACACTGGTTGATACCAGCTGTGAACTTACCACATGCGCCTGTGGCAGGGCTAAGCCTCTGACTCAAATGGGCTCATTCTGCATGAGAGTGCACCAAGAGAAGGGCACAGAAGTCCACTAAGGGCCAGTTTCCATTTGAATGACACGGTGCTAATATGGATATCCAGCATTGGTGAACATGGTTAATGCTTGGAAGGCTATGAGTTAGAAAAAAAAAGACGGGGCTGGGGATTTAGCTCAGTGGTAGAGCGCTTACCTAGGAAGCGCCATGCCCTGGGTTCGGTCCCCAGATCCAAAAAAAAGAACCAAAAAGAAAAAAAAAGACACTGGGTGTCCAGGGAACCTCAAAAATAAGCAATGGTATAATCTACTAACTATGACAAAAATGTAGATATTATTGTTATTGTTATTATTATTATTATTATTATTATTATTATTATTATTGTGTTGAGGTAAGTACCCTGAGCTTTTGCATTAATTCACTAGCCTGTCTGTCTACAAGCCTATGTGTCTACCTCTGTGTGTGTACAGCCTGTGCCTGGGAGCCTTCCAAAATCTGTTTATAAAGAAGTTTATGTGGTAGTGAATAAAGTATGTTTTATCTGCCCATGGCTCCCCAAAATATATCCAATCTCTTGGCCTCCGGTATATAATGCTCTTTCACCAGCATTGGCACTTGAATCTTATGTCATGGTAATCAGAGAAATGACTTGCACAATGTCAGAGACTTGAAGCAGAGGTGGCTTCAGTGTCACACGGGCATGAAAGAGGTGAGAGAGATAGGTCTGCCATCCATCATGTTTTACACAGCTGCAGGTAAAGGAGGTTTGGTACCACAGGCCCTGCCCTTAGATGCAATGCTATGTTGGGTGTCCGGTGTAAATTTGAACACATTCTTCTAAAACTCGACCAGCATTTCAGTTTCATGGGAAGATGTTTGGGGCAGGGGTTGGGGTGGGGGGAAGAAGAGCTGCATTTTTCACTGTCAGGCCTAAGAAAACCTTAAGAGGTCTGACACCCTCATCAATTTTACAAGAGTTAATTCCCTCCCGGTGCTTACTGTGCTGCCATTCCTCCCCCTGTGTTTAGCTTCAGGGAGGGGCAGGGATTGGATGAGAGCCCACTACAGTGCTCCCACTTCTTGGCTTTTTCTTTAGCCTTATCTGTCCGAGGTTGCTGTCCCACACAATTTATTATCGAAAAGCTAATTTCAGAACAGGCAGCTTCTAAGTAATTTTAGGAAAGCAACTTAATAAAAAGAAAATTGTAAAGCTCTAAGTGTGGGCTTCACGTTACAAAATGGCATGTAAAGGTATCATTGGTGGCAGTTCTAGAAATACAGATGGGGAGCTGGCATCAAAGGAAAATCCAGCGTTGTGGCTCTCTCCAAACCACAAAGAAGGTTCTTCTTTCCAAATGCCAAGAGAAGTGGGGCGACAATCTAGATGACACGGGTGCCAAGTTCCACTCTGAAAGACAGGGAAGCTGGAACTCCTTTGTCTGAGAAATGACATAAAGATCACATTCCCTAGGTGACCAACACTCCCACTTCGTTCCCCCTTTCTAGAGTGCTGTGTCTTTTGAAATGGAAAGCCTGAGAGGAGTCTTTGAGCTCAGATACCCTCAGCAATGGGAGACATTTGTGGGGACCTCTGGCCTCTCAAACCAGGGATCCAGAGTTCCAGTGAGCAAACACAGGGTCGGTCTTAGGACGTAAGTTGAGTGTGTGTTCCCGTGTGTACAGGTGAACATGCATGCATGGGTGCCCATACAAAAGTGTGTGGAGACCAAGATGGACGATTCACTTTGTTCTTTTTGAGACAGGCTTGGAGCTTGCTGACTCAGCCAAGTTTACCGGCCAGTGAGTCCCATGGTTCCACCTCTCGCCACCTCCCATTTCAATCTTACCGGGTACTACAACTGGCTTTTAAACTGTGAGTTCAGGAGATAGAACCCAATCTTCATGCTTGCTTGGCAACACTTGACTAACTTAGCTCTTTTTCCAGTCCCAAGCTTTATTTCGTGAATTCGTTAGGGGTCAGGCTTGGGCAGATGTACCATACGGACTGAGTTCATCGAGTCTTAAAGACAACCCCAAGGGTTGACGCATTGGTTTCTATATGCAAAGGATCTGATGAAAGGCTTATGGTTGTCACTGGCTCAGAGTACTTTCTGATAGATTAGTTCATTGAACAGAACAGGTACCAGCTAAAAAAGTTGCCTAGAAAAAACAATCAGTGTTAACTGGCAGGGCTGAGGCATAGATCTCTCTGTGTGTAACAGTTCACCCTGGAATCACAGCTCACCCAGCTGCTTCCACTCCCCCATCAGCACCTGTACTGACTGAACATTTCTTCCCAGGAGGCTTGGTCCTGACCACAGGTTCCTTCTTAACACTCCAAGAACCATCAGTTTCAAACAACCAACAATTGATCAGTAGGAACTGTTGTGTTGTGCAACTCCAAGTTCTGCTCAATGTGGCAACCTTATAAAGCTACCTCTTCCCCTCCCAGGTCAGACCCAATAAAGACTCAGAAGATAGGCAACTGGTGAGCGAAATACCATATACTCAGACAGATGAGCTCATTAGCAGTCACTGCTTTAGATTCATGGACAAAGGGTTTGTTCACACTTCTCTGGGTGAGACACTTAACCACCCACCCACAGGCAAGCTAAGGAAACCACTGCATTCACAAAAGATTCTGGCATGAATACTGCAAGACATGTGTTCTAGCTGCATGCCAGGCCAACCCAATGGCCAGAACTAAAAACAGGCTGACCTCACACTTGTGGCTTCTTCTCACCCACTCCCAGATAAACCTTCCCCAATGCATCCCAAGCCCACCCAGTGACTCACATACCTTAACATGCACCAGACTGAAAGGCACCATAGTTAAATCTCCCTCCACCCCCAGATCTCTACTTCAGTGGGCCTTTGGTGGGGCCCAGGACTCTGAATTTCTATGAAATTCCCAATCAATTCTGCTACTTCGCTTGGAAGCACTTTCTGAAGACAGATGCTACAACAGAGGTTGTCCTGGTTTAGAATTCTCTTCCAACCTCCCAGATCAGGACTTGCCAAAAACAGAGGCATGCCATGTCCAGGCCTCCTTATTCTGTTTGCTTAATGTCAGATAAAAAACAACCGGGACAAGCTGTCTTGACTGGTCAGTCTTCTTGGGGTCTTTATCAGGACACATAATTCACAGGGAAGAACATACAATGTGGAGTGTTCTAGAATGTATTTGAGTATAGACTCTTTTCCAGGTCCCTTGCTTTCCTTTAGGTGGAAGCCAAACATACCAAAGGGTCTTCCATCCCACCAGCCACACTTTAGGAAACACCGGATTGAACCAGAACTTCTTTTGATTGCCTTTTAGACCCAAGGGTGCCCTCCGGTCACAGTGCTAAGCGTACTGATGTCCCCTGTTTCTTTGTTCATTCTTTCAGGGACACAGAACACATCTATCCCAAGTTTATTGTGTTCCAACTGCTGACATCAGGGTTGGGCATTAGGTTGGAAGGGCATTGTTGAGACAAGTGTCTTACGTCCCACTGTTCTGTAGCAGAGAACAGGGAGCGCACACTCTGAAGGTCCAGTAGTGACAGAAGAAGGGAATTGGAACTTCCTGTGAGCCGGGTCTTAGAGCAGGAGAAACTTGACTTACATCTCACGTGGTGAGCAGCACACAGAGAGAAATGGGAGAAAGAGCTGTGGAAGGCTGGAAGCATTGGTCTTGAGTAGGATGGGGGGAAAGCCAGCTCAGAAGGGTGATCGAGTCTCATGGCTCTTTTTGCTGACAACCCAAAGGACATTAGCCTTCTGGGTGGCTTTTCTCACTCATTCTTGTGTGTGTGTGTGTGTGTGTGTGTGTGTGTGTGTGTGTTGGGGGGGATTAGATGCTTTTATCATTAAAGACAACATCTCTATGACCTGGTTGGCAGGCCCCAGATAGTTATGTCTAAAGACTGTCCTCCACTGTGCTCCCCAGGCATCCACGACAGGCATGCAGGCGGGGTTGCCGTGACCGTTGTTTCCTGATGTGTAGAAGTGATGGGAAGTGTGTTGCCTCCATCCCCTGTGTCACTCTGGGGACTGTGCCAGCGGATGAAGTGGACCATTACAGAGGACACACCCATCCCCTTCTCATCTTTGAACTGTGCCATGTGGTGTCCAGACAACACATGTCACACCTGCGTGTGGGAGAAGAGCTTTGCTGTCCCCGCCTAGACACAACCAGATGTTGACTTGAGAGCCTGTTCTTTGTCTCCTCACTGGGCAGCTGAGGACAAGGGGAGACAACAACGGCAAGAATTTTACAGAGCCTTCAAGTGCCCTTTCCAGCCTGAACCTTAAGGAACGAGTGATACATACGCTTTCACGGGTTATTCATTTTTATTTCCTGTTCAACTCCCCCAAATAGAGTCGGAAACTCTATCTTGTGGCATATTTTATCCATTTTGATTTTCCAAATCAGACCTAGCAACCACATTTCACAGCATACCAAAGAGAGAAACAGTTCTAGTGAGTTTTCAGAAAAATCACCAACTCTGAGTCCAAGTGGTGCAAATGCTGTGGAGTTCCCGTTAGCCCCCGTGAGCAAAGAGACAGCTTCATCCCTGCAGTGTAACTCGAAATTGGCACCTCTCGGTCCTTTAGAATGCTGAGTCAGCGTTCTCAAATAGAGGAAGTCCCAGGAGAGGCAAGATTAAGTCTTTCACTTTAAATGAATGATACATCTTTATGACTTCCCATGGTTACCTCTGTAATGAGAGGCGGGGGGTTCAGAGATTAGATACCAAAGCCCCAGAATAACAAGTCTGTTCTTCTGAATATCGCTCCTGAGACCTTGCTGGCCTCTCAGATGATTGCAGAATG
Organism: Rattus norvegicus; assembly: GCF_021556685.1. NCBI lineage: Eukaryota > Metazoa > Chordata > Mammalia > Rodentia > Muridae > Rattus > Rattus norvegicus. Next base: position 79,752,012 of record NC_141541.1, read on the forward strand.
ATGAATCTATTGATCAGCCTCTTTCTTGGCTTCAAACCTGGGTAAATGAAGATGAGGGGCTGTGTCTCCTTCTAGTTAGGAGTGATCAGTGGTGAGCGATCTCTGTTCAGCCAAAGAAAAGAGGCCTCTAAAAAGACCAGGGACAATACAGGCAGATGAGGTGGTTATAGGCTCTTCCGAGGCCCCTGGGGGTTTATGGTGGCTAGCTTCCCAGACTGGTGTATCTCAGGCCACACCTGGTGGTAGGAAGTTCATTGAGAGTCTGGAGTTTGTATTTACAAAGCTCCTCTGACCTGGTTTAACTGGGTGCTAACCTGATAAAGGGCGTCACAGATAGTCACACTTGTCTTTTTTCTTACTTTTTATGAACTGCTAAAAATACTTCCAAGAGTCCAAATGTAGGTTTCTTCCTTCTACAATTATGGGTTAGGATTTTCTGGTTTTTTACTTGTTTGCCACCCCAATCCCCCCCCCCCCGCCACACACACTGTAGTGAAATGTTTTAGATGTTTTAAAATCTTTTAGCAGAAGACTGTCAATGACCAAACAGACCTGCTCTTCCACCAAACACTCTGAACTCAAGCTCCATCCCAGGCAAGCCCTGTTAACTTGGCAACCCATTTAACCGTTTCGAGGCTGGCTTCTTGTTTGTGGAGTGTAAGCAATAAAACAGGGTTCTTTCTGTCTGCCTGGAAAACTTGTTAGGCACACCCAAAGAGAAGATCTGTGTGAATACGTTTTGGAAAACAGCGTTTGTGCCATGGTAGTAAACTGCCCAGCCAAGCGTTGGCCCGGAGGGGTCGTTTATGCTACAGAGGAGTCGCATACTAATTCAATCTGCTTATCTATTTTACCCCATGGGTCAATCTGCTTAATTAATTGTTGGTTACTCTGCTAAACTCATTCATACATTCAAGTCCTCCCCACAACCTGAATCGTCGGGTACTCCATTTTACCACTAGAGGGAGCACAGCCTTTTCAATTCCTTTTTCTCAGGAGTATTGATTATGCTGGATGGAGCCTTGGGCGTTCTCACACCACCAGACACTGAAGTAGGTACCAAGTCCCAGAATAACAAGTCTGTTCTTGATTTGAAAATATCTCATAAAAAAAGCAAAAAAGAAAAAGGGAAAAAAGAAAATAAGGAAGGAAGGAAGAAAGAGAAAATGAATCTCTTAATTAAAGTTAAATTAAAAGAGATTCATGAATATTATATAATTATAAATGTATGTGTAATATATACACATACTTCCTAATTCTGTCCACCTAGAAGACCTACAGTTGAATAGCATCCAACATACTTGTCGTGAAAAGCACAGCCAGTATCCAGGTCTTGGTTTTCAAACACCATTATTGATTTTTTTTAAAAGCTAGAATTTCTTCAGGAAAGTGGTTGATCCCAGGATTGGGTGGGAGAAAACACAAAATGTGCCTGGAGCACTGTGAACTAATTGTAAAGTATGTAAGCGCCTCAAACATGTTCTAAAAGAACATTGGGTCCAACTCAAAGGAACTCCCAACAGCCAAAGACGGGATAATCTGAAGAATAAAACACACAGCAGTATTAAAAATGAAGTTAATAATTGTGAACTCAACTCGTATATTAAAAGAGGGAAGAAAAGCAGCTCTTCTTACAACAGGATTCTAGTAACAGAGTAGAAGGAAACAGGAGACAGAACTCACTGCTAGGCGAGACAGCTTTAAGTGTGAATTGCTGGGAGAGCCATCAAGGCTCTCCAATCAGCGGGTGGACACTTGACAGGAATGGAATGGTTGCATGGGGTCCATGTGAGCTCCTAATCAGATGCTCATCTGGGGACCATGCAGGCCTAAGGACGGAGCTCCAGCCTCCAACACTATGTGGAAAAGCCCAGGCATGTGATTCGAGCTTGTAATCCCAGAACAATGTAGAAGGCAGAGGCAGGCAGAGGCCTCATTCACATGGTGACCTCCACTGGTCAGCCAGCCTTGTCCACATGGTGACCTCCACTGGTCAGCCAGCCTTGTCCACATGGTGACCTCCAGGCCAGTAAGAAACCCTGCCCAACAAACAAAACAAAATGAACAGCTTTTGAGGAAAGGTACACACAGTTGACTTTTGTCCTCCATGTGCACACCCACACCCACAGACTATAAGTGCCCACTCACCCACAACCACCACAACCCACACACTGACATACAGACATGTACATATATGTACAAAAAAGATACTTGTCAATTATAAGTGAGAAAATAGTGCCTTTATGTTGGAAAAAAATTAGATACTATCTTCATAACGTGATGAAAATTAACATCATCATTTATAAGACATATCTAGATATAATTCACTAAGAACACATACATATATAGCATTGTACCAAACAGAGAAAGCCTTAACCTAAACTCAAGGGCTCACCAAAGTAATTTAATTTAATAGACGTGGTAAATGAATGACTAGTATTCTTCAAGGCAACACGAGAGACCGAGGAATTGTCACACCTAGAAGGAACTTCATGGGTTGGGACATCTGACTGGAATGCAGAATTCTAGGCTCTGAGAAAGAATGTTAGTGAGAAAACTGGCAATATTTACACAGGATCTGTAAGTTATTAAGTAGTTTAATATAAACCAGTAACTAGAAAGTCCCTTGGCTTAATCATTAAACTATATTTTCAAGATGTCGGCATTAGAGGAAGCTCGAGGAGCCTACAGGTGCAGTTGTGTGGCTGGCCTCCCACCGAAGTCAACACTCTCTCTAATAGGTAAGCCTACGACCGCTCAGCTCTTCTGTTAATTAATAATCGAAATCTTAAAACAACAAAAAATTCTCCTTAAAGGCTACCACAGACAACTAGAGCATTTTTTTTTTTTAGAGTAGCTCTGCCCAAAGTCTGTAACGCACAAAAAGTCACACCTATCCCAAATTAAAGGTGGCCGCAGGTGAAACCTTAGGAATTATGAAATATTTGATGGCTGATGAAAAGAAGGAGCTGGTGGGATTGACTGGTGTGGAAAACAAACAAACAAACAAACAAACACTCTCCCAGCGGACAAAGAAACTCAATCACAGAAGCTAATAGAATTGACTTGTGGAAGCAAACTCAGAAGACAGAGTTCCTGTCCAGGTCTGAGTAAGATGGTGATTTCTAAACCAGGAGCTACTGATTGCCAGCGATGTTGGCAAATGTCAACTGGTGGGAAGATGTCACAGGTTGCTTGGACAGAAGAGTCAGAAGTCCTGGCGACCCATTAGGCCTCAGGTCACCCTGGAATGACCATTTCAACTTGGTCTCAACAGTGAAGTCACTTGGACGGCGTCCATGTTTGGTAAAAGAGAGGGGCTGTGACGACAGCTGGGGGAGCTGGCCCTGGAGAGGGAGAAAATGTTCTGAACCCACAAGCATCTGATTAACATTTCAAAGCCTTCCTTCAGGACAGTAACAGTCTTCAGTCACAGAATGGAAGTTCAATCTTCTTGCAAATTAAGAATTGGTGTCTAAAAAAGAAATGCCTCGTGTGTCGTTCACGTGGCCTCACAGGACACACCCTTCTCTTGTCACAAAGCTGGGGCCTGGAAGTACCTAGCTGTCATTTGCCATCACCCCAAGTATTTTAAATGAACCTCGGCATAGAAAGGTTAGGAAATGGAAGACGCTAGAAAGATGTTTGGCATAAAAACAAAATAGAAGATGTGTACAGCTAACTTCATTAGAACAACATCTTCCCCAAGTAAAGTCTAAAGTGTATTTTCAGGCAAGTGTTTTATTGAAACCCAATCAAACTTGTAATTATTTATCTAAGGATGTGTTATGCCAGACACATAGGATTAGTTATAATGACTTGCCTTTTGTTTTGTTTTGTTTTGTTTTGTTTGTGATGCTAGGGATCAAACCCTGGGCTTTGTGCATGCCAGGCAAGTGCTCTACCATTGAGCTACACCCCAGCCCAGCTGTGGTAGCTTTCATAAGTCCAAGTTAGCTTCCCTGAACTGCAAGAGAAAAGAATGCTGTCATGCTTGGAATAGGGCCAATGGAGACTAGCCTTCCTTTGTGCGTGTTCTGGAGCAGATGAAGAGAATCTCAGGAAGCAGGGAATAAAATCAGGATCCCGAGAGAAGAAGACCTCGCTCTCAGAGGAAACAGTGAAGCAAGGAGGAGGACTGCTCAGACCTGAAGAAACTCAGGCGTGAGTCCAACTGCTTTCCACACAAGAGATCGAGCAAAGCCTTCAGTGCAGATGTAAAGTCTCTGTAAGAGCTAACACAAAATTGCTAGCCTTCCTAAAGAAAACAATTCTCATGGAATTATTTTTTAAAAAATAGGATATTTAAAAGGAAGAAAGAAAGGAGAGAGAGAGAGAGAGAGAGAGAGAGAAAGAGAGAGAGAGAGAGGAGAGAGAGAGAGAGAGGAGAGAGAGAGAGAAGAGAGGCGAGAGGCTGGAGAGATGCTCAGTCATTAAGGTAACCTCTTCTCTTGAAGAGAACCTAGATTCAGTTCCCAGCACCAGCATGGGTCTGTTACTCTAGCCATGGGTCTGGAGCCCTCTTCTGGCCTCCACAGGCACTGCATTTGGTGGTACAAGACACAGATCCTAGTGAAACACGCATGCACATTTTTTTAAGGAAAAAGAAAAAAACAAAAAAGAAATAAATATGTTAGTGTTTGGAACAAAATGCAAAAACAAATTAAGATTTTATATGCATAGGTCTTTTGCCTACATTTATTTTGTGCACCATATGAGTGCAGTTCCCAGGCAGGCCAGAAGAGGGTGTTATTTCTTCTGGAGGGTAGTCACAGACAGTTGTGAGCCATTATGTGGGTGCTGGGAACCAAACCTGGTCCTCTGCAAGAGCAGCAAGTGTTCTTGACTGCTGAGCCATCTCTCCAATCCCAAAATAGTCATTTTTAACACAAAAGTATTTTCCTTCATATTGGATAATACTAAAAAGTACTTCAGTAGATGCATGTGCATGCACGTGTGTATGGGGGAGGGCACTGGTCAACATCATCTACCTTGTTTTTGAGACAGGGTCCCTCATCATCCTGGGGCTCACCAATTAGGCTAGGCTAGCTGGTCAGTAAGTCCAGGGATCTTTCTGTCTCTGCTTTCCCAGTGCTGAGATTATGAATTCGCAACACTTTGCTTATTTGGTTTTTTTTTAAACTTGGTTTCAGGAAGCAAATTCAAATTTTTGAGCCTGTGTGGTGTGACGATTTGAAGGAGGAATTCCCCACAAATCTTGGACATTTGAATATTTGATCTCCCATTGGTGGGTGTTTGGGGAGAATTAAAGGGCTTCCCTGATGGAGCAAGCATATCACTTTGAATTTTCAAGAAACTCATGCCATTTCAAGTTAGTTCTCTCTGTCTCCTGCTTGTGGTTTGAGAGGTGAGCGCTCAGCTGTTTCTGCAGCTGTGCCTATGCTCCACCGTCATGGACTCTAACCCTTGGGCTCCATAAAGCCTACGTACTTCCTTCTAGAAGCTGCCTTGGTCATATTGTTTTATCATAGTTCCAGAAACGTAAAAACATCCATGTGGCAAGCACCTTAAGGGCTGAGTATGTGTGTATTTTGATACTAGAGCTGGGTATTGACCTTGGACTGGCACAAGAGCTAAGGATCAACAGCTACCCAGGCTCGTTTTACTTCAGAGAGCATCCAGGGTACACAGGGCCCCTGATGTTCTAAAAGCCAGTCGCTTGTGGTCCATCTTGGCTTTGATGACAGCAATTCACTCCTCAGGGCTTCGTTGCACCAGTGAACCGCAGGCTCGGTTCTGAGTGCAGGGCTCAGGGATGATGCAGAATGCACCAGGCCCTGCTCGGCGCTTTCCTTAACAAACGCAGGGGCTTCCGCACTGGCATCTCAGTGGTGGGAGAGGCAAGAGGGACCCCGAGCAGACTCTGCTTTTATACGCCTCGCTCTGACACCCTTGCATATAGAGCGAGGAGCCTACATCCCATCCGGGCTTCATACCAGGAAAATAGCTCCCAGAATCCTCTGCCCAGGCATGCGGTCTTCAGCTCAGAGCGGCCAAAGACAGCTGTATGCTGGGAACATGAGGGCTGGTGATCTGGTGAACCAGAGGCTTTTTGTGATAGAAGATAGCTAGGCAGTGGGCCTTCAGCCAGGGCAACCTCTCCTGGTACCGACTTGTCCTAGCACAGAGCTACAGAGCTTGAGAACTAACTGTAAATTACAACCTGCCGTTTCACGCTGTCCCAAGGTCAGATGTGTCAAGGCAGGCAAGGAGAATATATTTAACCTTATTGATTTGATTTGTAACTAAAATCTCCCGGGGGTGAGAGGTGAGCTTGGCTGTCAGTGTAGTTATCAGGGGTGAGAATGGGGTGACACCCCATGCATCTCACCCCGGGGCTTTCCCTGTGACCCCTCAGGAACAGTTCCGGATTGCTTACATTTCAAAGAGTGTTTTTCTCTACCAGGTTGTCCTCCCTACCCTAAACCACTTGCCATGTGCGGTCACCCCAGCCTTCCACCACAGACTCCCAGAGTCGGCTAAAGGCAGCTGACTGCATAGGTGCATTTTAAAGTTCATTTTCCTTGTGTACTGATCAAGTGTGTCCAGGCAAGTATTAGCACTCCCTGCCCATGCCAGGGAGCGAGGCATTCCCTCCAACCTAGTGCCAAATAGTACCTCAAACATTTCTGTAGAGATGAAAAGACGGAGATAAACATGAGCTTGCCGCGTGACTCACGAGGACCACAGCCAGTGTGCTGAGGGGCCTGTGGATGCCACAAGCTGTGGGTATCTCTTCATCTACAAGATGGTGCATTTAGATAATGCTGTGTCCCTGGACAGTAATTTGTCCCTTAGTAAAATGAGGCAAAATTGAATATTTTTGAATTTGATATTTTTAAAACTTACTATCACTCATCTAGTTGTGGAGAGTCAATCTGCCTAGACAGCGTATGCAGGATGAAGGGTAACGTGTCTCTCATATGAGAGCTTCGAGCGTGGCCAGGGAAGAAGACAATTGGTCCCGCAGGCAGAGGGTCCGGCAGGCATCCGAGGCTCAGTCTTCTCGGGCTACAGCGATTACATCATTGAGGATGGAGGACCCAGAGGTCCACAGTGCAGGAGCACGAGGACCAGCAGACTAAAACCTCCCTGTAACATGATGCTTGCTACTATTTGCTAGAGTGGAGGCTGCAATTACTCTGACTGAAAAGAAGGCCAAGGTTGTACACATGAAACCCAAACACTGACACAGAGGGCGACCCTGGAAAGCGCTTCACTGTAATCAGCACTAACAGTCTCAGCCATGGGGAATAAGAAAAAGCAAGCAGTCGGGGGCTCAATCAGGGGTTCCCGTCCCAGGAGCTAAAAAATGTACAAGAAAATCCTGACTCCAAAGACCCGCTCATTTGAAAGAAACCGATCTCTAAATGTTTAACTCAAAAGAAAGGCTTAAGTCTTCGGTGGATTATTAAGATGGGTTGGTGAGGACTTTCCTATTAATTAATTTAATTAATTAAATTAATTAATCAAGTAAACATTAAATACATAAATTTTTAGACTTACAGAATTTTCCTCAGACAGTCTTTGACTGGGGTGGGGATGAACTCTTCTTTCCTCCTCCCTCTTTCTTCCCTCTTCCCCTTCCTCATTCCTACTTTCTCTCTTCTTCCTCTCTCCCTTCCTCCTCCATCTCCTTCCAACACTTCCTTCTTCCTCCTCCCCTCCTCTTTTCCCTATCCCTCCTCCAATTTCCCCCTTCTGCTCCTTCCCACTTTCCCTGCCCCATTCTTTTTTTTTCCAGCCACAAAAAAAAAAAAAAGAAAAAGAAAAAGAAAAAAGAAGGAAAGAAAGAAAAGGAAAGGAAAGGAAAACCCAATGTGGCGGTCAACCACTCCAGACATTTGGTCCTAGGATCTCCTGCAAAGAATGGCAAGTCCAGTAGACAGGCAGGAAGACAGTGATTAGGTCTCCAAATGTCTAGCTCAGAAAAAAAAAAGTCTTCAGTGGATTTATCAAGATAATTTGACTTTACTTCTCCATAGAGCACTGCTGATTGCAGGTTTGGGGGAAGGGCGCGTGGGAGAAACTGGCTGCTCTGTCTCCTCCCGCCCAGGAATACGCTCAGAGAATCTACCTCTCTCTGCTGAGTAGCTCGCTCAGGGCAGTCCTCTGGCCCTCCAGCTTGATGAGTGGAGGAAATGCTTGCAGAGTTCTGCTCTCCTCTAACGACAGCCATCACATGTCATGGGCACCAAGCCAGGGGATTTTCACCCAGAACGAAAACACAGACTAGCCAAAGGTGGTCCTGGAATCGCCATCGTTTTTTAATCAGTTCTTGTGAGTGAGGCTGATGTTAAGCAGCGGCACTGAGGAAACACTACATGTGGTACACATTTTCAAAGGTGCTGAGATAAGATATGTGCACAGTGACACTGGAGGATGTCCGATGCAGAGTCTGAAAACCTGGGGGCGCTGAGGATGTGAATGTGATCTTGGCTTGACCGTTTCATGAGCAAGGCTTGGTCAGGCAGGAGAGAGGTGCACTGCAGACCAGGCTCCCTGTGATTCTCCTAAAGAATGAGATGAAAGGGGGTGGAGAGAGACGAGAAGGAGGAAGCCAGCAGGCGGGCAAGATGGCTAAGCAGGTGACGATGGTGCTCGCCACCAAGCTTGACGGCCTGACTTCAATCCCTAGGACCTACCTAGTAGAAGGAGAAAACTGAGTCCCATAAATTGTCCTCTGAAAAACACACACACACACACACACACACACACACACACACACACACACACACACACACGTAACATAATGTAGTTTTAAATTGTTAAATTATAAAAAAAATCTCAATTTGTATTTTTATTATATCCCTTACAATTTAAAAAGGGACAAAAATATAATCAATACATTTCATGACCATGCCTTTCCATTTCGGAGGATCCTTTAATGCAGAATCTCTCCCTTTAAATTGTATTTATGTGTGTCGTGGGCGTAGGGAAGAACATACCATGCACATGGGCATGTGAGCACCTGTGCGTGTATTCCATGTGCTAGGTGCGTAGACCAGAGTTGAGGTGGAGTCGTGTGCCTTCCGCAGTTGCTTTCCATCTTCTTTATAGAGATAGGGTCTCCATGAACCTGGAGCTCACCAATGAGGCCAGGCTGGCTGGCCAGTGAGAGCTCCGGGGATCTGTCCCCTTGCCCCCAGCGCTGGGATCGCAGTGGTGTAGACAATCATGCCTGGCTTTTTATGCGAGGGCTGGAGATACAAACTCAGGTCTTCATGATTGGACAGCAAGCACTTTACAAACTGAGAAATTTCCTCAGACAGTCTTTGAGGAAGTGTCCTCTATCCCCTTAGGGTTCCACGGTGCGTCGACATCTACCATGTCCAGCAGTCACGCCATCCTGCCTGATTAAGATGGTCACCTTGACAGAAGTCACGGGGAATCTGAGCTGTCCCAGGTTGTCCTCAGTGTCAGACACCTGTGCTTTTCTTGGCTGATTTTTCTGAACCCATGATTTGGTTCCTCTTCCTATTCCTGGCACCAGAGGCGTCCAAGCCCACGGGAGCTTGTATAATGTGATTACCTTCTTCTTGTGTAGGGACCCACTCTGCCTTGGACTGGGAGGTGAAGATGGGGAGCTTCTTTATAAATCTCTACACTTTTGTAAATCATGACATTTCTAGTGCAGTGGCCCTCAAGCTGGGAACATTTGAACCAGTACCTCCAGATGTGGGCAGAGAGGAGGTGATATTTGGGCTCTTTGGCTGAAAAGGAACAAATGAACACATAAGAAAGAAGCTGGCTGAGCTAGCCTTGGTTGCTATAGCAACAGCTATAGACTTGGACGGGGCTCTTAGTTCAGGAGGTCAAGGTTGTCATAGCCTCTGTGTCTGGTTAAAGGACACTTCTTGGTTACAGATGGCTCCCTTTTTTGCCGTCTTCTTATATAGCAGGGAAAGAGGAAATGGAGAGAGGAGGGGAACAATTTTTACAATTGTGTTTCTTGACAACTACACATAGTGCCATAATCTGAACCATTCAGAGTTCTCTGGAAAACAGAACCTATTGAGTAAATATGTATTGAAAGTGGATTTACAGGGTTGGCTTATAGGATTCAGCCTGGAAATCCCATAGTAGCTATCTTCCAAACAGGGAGGCTAAGAGCTGGTTAGCTGCTCAGTAGATGCTGGACATCTCAGAAGTCCCAGGTAGCACTGCAGGCCTAGAGGGTTCTTAGAGAGTCTTCAGTCCACATTAGAAAACTGAAGACGTCTGGGTTCTGATATCAGAAAAGGACGGTGGCAGTGGAAGCAGCACTAAGGTAGGTACACTCGCCAGCAAGGAGCAAAAGCAGGCAGGCAAAAACAGCCCTGGCAGGCCTCAGACCTCTTTATAGCTGGGCTTCTGAAAGGTTCTGTCCACACTGGGGAAGGGCCTCCTTCTCTCAGTTAACCCTTCCTGAAAACATCTCACAGATCCACCAAGCAGTGCCTCTCTTAGTTGGTTCTAAATAAGTTGACAACCAAGTTTAACCACAATTCCTGGTTCTTCCTCACCATCGCAAGCACTTGTTGTTTCTCCATTAGAATTTACTAATGAGGCAAAGATATCCTCGAATAAAATCTCTCTGCCCTTTGATCATGCATTCCTTCTTCGGTCTGTCAGTCTCAGTGCTGCTGATATTTGGGTTGCATGCTGTCCTACTGTGTGTGGAGAGTGAGGAAGACAGATGTCCTGCATACTGTAGAGTCTTCAGTCACATGGTTGTGACTATAGTACCCTTGGTTTCTTCCCACTAAGCACCAGTAGCATCCACATCTCTACCCCAGTCCTTTTTTTTTTTTTTTTTTTTTTTTGGTTCTTTTTTTCGGAGCTGGGGACCGAACCCAGGGCCTTGCTCTTCCTAGGCAAGCGCTCTACCACTGAGCTAAATCCCCAAACCCCCCCCCTTTTTTTTAAAAGATTTACTTATTTTATATATGTAAGTATTTTGTCGCTATCTTCAGACACACCAGATGAGGGTGCTGGATCCCATTGCTGATGGTTGTGAGCCACCATGTGGTTGCTGGGAATTGACTACTCTAGAAGAGTAGTCAGTGCACTTAACCACTGAGCCATCTCTCCTGCCCTCTACCCAAGTCTTGACAATTAAAAAAAACAATAGCTCTCCAGGTATTATTAAATGCCCCTTAGGATACAACGTTGTCCCTTGATGAGAGTCCCAGTTGTATATCAACATGAAATCTTTGTCACATGCTGCAAGACTCAAGGAACTCCAGAAAACACTGCAACAATTACAGAATTCCTACTTGAGAAATAAGAAATAAAGAAATCTTTAAATGATAACACAGGAAGTCAGGCTGGAGAGGTAACTCAGGATTTTAGGGGCTGGCTGTTCTTACAGAGGACCTGGGTTTGGTTCTCAGCACCCACATTGGGTGAGTCACAGCTCCAGTTCCAGAGGATCTGTTGCCCTCTGCTGGCCTCTGCAGGTACGTGCACATGCACAGTGCACATGCGGATAACCAGGGACACTTATACACATAAAATTAAAAAATAAGTGAAAGTTTTAAACTATATTTATTGTTGTCAAAATAATACTTATTTGATGTCAGAAAGTATCCAGTACTTGAACTTGGTGTATGGCAGAACCAAGAAAAGCATCAGCTGACCACGGTGCAAAGACCCATGGACCACCAGGGACATTACCTTACAAAGCATGAACTAGAAAACCTTAACCAACTCCTTCCCTGTATGGGTCTTTCTCATACATAAAATAAACGTGGATGTGTCATTACACTGCCTGACACTGGGGGTTAGCTCAGAGTCCTGCTGAAGTCTGTTTCATGTGTGTGGACTCAGCTCTCTCCAGGGTATAATTTTGCCTCTGAGGGATTTCAATGGGCTCCTTTCCTTAGTCTCTCTCCAAAAGTTGAATAAGACTGGTTAAGGGTAGAGCTTAATCCTCTTAAGTCCCCAGAAGACATTTTTTTCAGTTAGGTTTTCATTTTACTCTGACTGTATCATTTCCATATGGTCTGAGGAAGACAAAAGGAGTTTATTTAGGGCAGAAAACACTGAAATCTCACTTGGATAGCGTGTAGCGTTCTAACATAATCTCCAGGCACCAGGACATCGTTGACAATGTTTTGATGGGAGAGTGTGCTTAAGAGTCACAAGGACTTTTGGTATAGCTTAGAAATTGACTGACAGCCTTAAGCTTCCAAAGTAAATTTCTAAAGCCCAAGTCAATTTTTTTTAACAGACATGTGAAATGTCAGAAATCCAATGGGAAAAGGAAGCTTTATTTTTAAAATAAACTTTTAAGTTTGAAAACAAAACCAGACAAGCAGGGAGGGCAGAGAACTGCTCTAAATTGAATTTCAAAGTATCCCTTTATATCCAGCATTCCCCCTGCCACAGCCTTGATTCTGGTTTCACTCGCCATAGCTGCTCTAATGACTTCATGCTCTGTCTTCCCGTGTTTTCTGACATTGCTTTCTGTGGTCCATTTTATAAGCCTCTTCGGATCAGGCTACCCATCTACTCTTACCACCACAGGTAGTGTAATTTTAAAACTTTGCATACAAAGGAATGCCAAGACTCCTGATGGTAGCATTCAAAGTTGAGACAACTTATTCAAGTTTTTCTCTTTTTTAAAAATAATGTGTACTTTGCTGTGTCTGAGTCTATGCGCATGTGGGTGCAGTGCCCATGGGGGCCAGAAGAGGGCGCCAGATCCCCTGAAGCTGCAGTTACAAGCTGCTGTAAGTCACCCAATACTTACCCTTAACCACTGAGCCATCTCTCCAGGCTCTTAGTCTAGATTCTCTTTCTGTTTTATGCCTTATGCTCTAGATAAACAAGATAAATCAACTGTCCTGATCCAAAACCATATTTGTCTGCTATTTGCACGGCTCTTCCATGTCTGACTTCATCAGCATAGAGCCTGTGTAACCAGAATAGCTTTGAGCTTGGTTTATTGCTCTAGACAGTCCCATTTACATTCTTAATGAGTCTTCTTTGAATGGTGTTCAGTGAGTGAAGTCAATGGGACAGGAGAATATAAGTAGGAGCCTAGAAGATGCTGTTGGTGAGTCTGTCTGGAGCTTTACATTTTGGGTCCATTTCTCAGTGCTGTGATATCCAGGTTCGCTGAATTCTCATGACCTTACTATCAACATAAGGAGACACTTGTTGTCCCCTGTGAGTGAGAAATAGAGGTGTGAGCCCCAACTCCCAGTAGATTGCATTTCTTCATTTAAACCAGAACTTGCTTCTGACAGAGAACGAAGACACTGGTGGTCTAGAAATCACTAATGATGAAGGAGCCCTACCAAATTCTTTGTCTTCCCTACCAAATTTTTAATAGGCGGTCTTGCTTCCTAATTTTTATCTACCCACAACCAACCATAGTCTAAAATCATTTATAAAATACAAACTTGTGTATATAAACAATTCATACATTTCTAATAATTTCCATTACAGCACACTGACATAATTGCATAAATGGCTTGAGTTGTTGTTCATCTGTCTGTGATATACACACACATACATACACATACACATACACCACACACATACACACATACATACACACCACACACACATGTGCACACACATACACACACACCACACATACATACACACACATACAAACACACACAATACACACACATAACACACACAGACACACACACACCACACATACATACATACACACACATATACACACACATAACACACACACACACACACACACACACACAGACACACACATAGCCCTAAGCATGTATGTCTACCAAACACTACAGCAGATATACTAGGCATCCATGGAATAGCTTGGAACCCACCCCTTGAGGGTCGGGACACTGCTGTATTGGCCAGCTATTAATCCCTGTGCTAAAAATGATGACAGAAAGGAGAGAGAGAGAGAGAGAGAGAGAGAGAGAGAGAGAGAGAGAGAGAGCCTCTGATGGCCACCGTTCTTCCCAGCCTTCCTTCCTCCTCAGGAAGCCAGGGTGCAAGGTGGAGCAGCAGATAGATCAGTGCTACTCTCCACTATGGCCAGAGAAGTGTCTTTCTGCAGTAGGCAGCAGTGAGCACAGAGGCTCACTGAGGACAAGCGTCTGTTGAGTGCTCAGCCCTAAATGGGACATCTTCACAACCACCACCAGGTTCAGGAAACATTGTGGAAGCAGGGGCAGAAAGAGGGTAAGACCTGAAGGTTGGGAAAGCATTCTGGGAAACGCTGTCTTCTAGACCAGGCCTGGCCATTGCTCTCACAGATCCACAGATGCAAGGTCAGTCAACATCCCAGCTGCAGCACTAGCTGGACTCAGTGGGTCACAAAAGAAAGAGTTAGGGAGGATGCTATCATGGAGAGAGAGGGGCATGTTTGTTCATGCTCTCAGAGAGGAGTGGAAGGGCGGAGTTGAGGGTGGGTATAAGCAAGGTACATTGCATTCCTGTATCGTCAAAGAATAAATAGAAGATATCTCTAAACCAACAACTAAATAAAAATAAACAAAAAAGGAAAAGAGAAGGAAGCGGCACAACCTGCACTCCTCAGGAAGCCAAATGTATGTTTGTCTGATATGTTTTGTCTGATACTTCTGTTGTTCTGGTAAAAATAAGGTGTACATGAGCTGCGCGTCCTTGTGATGTCCTTCCGATGCCTCTGCATACACGTTAAACATTCACACTTGCATTTTAAAATGCCATTTCCTGATATAAAAATGAATGAAAAATCTATGCTAATAATAATTAACTTATAGTGATATGGAATAGCAATGAGATGAACACTGGGAACACAGGAGGAACTGCAGAAGGCAGGAAGGAGGCAGGCAGAGGGAGGGAGGCAGAGGGAGGAAGGTGGGGAGGACAGCAGGGAGGAGGCAGGCAGAGGGAGGCAGGCAGAGGGAGGGAGGAAGGTGGGGAGGACAGCAGGGAGGAGGCAGGCAGAGGGAGGCAGGCAGGCAGGGGGAGGAAGGTGGGGAGGACAGCAGGGAGGAGGCAGGCAGGGGGAGGATGGCAGGCAGAGGGAGGCAGGCAGGCAGAGGGAGGGAGGCAGGGGGAGGACAGCAGGGAGGAGGCAGGCAGGGGAGGAGGGTCAGGGAGGAGGAAGGTGTGGGTTAGGAGGTGGGGAAGCCTCCTGTCTTAGAACCTTTAGTGGTTCCTTTTCTCCTGCTTCTTAACAAAGGGGAATGGGAGAGGCGGGTCACAATCCTCATTTCATTTTGTATCATGAGCTCAAAAATTTGTGGCCAGCCTTGGCCTTTACTCAACTTTTTCTTCTCTGGAAAACCCCTCCCTTTGCCATTTGCTCATTGAAGCCACTCCCCAGTACGTGACTGAAAAAGGAAAAGTTCTGTTCTTATTCCTCAAACTCCATTCACAGGATTCACCCCCTGACACTTTTGTCCTTGGTCCTTCCTGAATCAGTCCTCTGTGGCCCCAACAAGGGGCAGGGAAGCTGCTTAGCACAAGTCATCTGGCTCCCATCCCATTCTGCTCAGCAAGTGTCCGTGAAGCTCCTGGGAGGCAGGCCAGCAGGGTTCCCCTTTGTCCTCCCTTCATCCCCCCACATGCCTGACCTTGACTGAGTCTAGAACAGGGCCCGTGAGTGAGTGCGGCTCCTCTGAGCATTCGTTGTCCTCTGGTGGTTGTCCTTCTTCAGGTGCTAGTGAGAACTCACTCATCTCCCACTGTATCCAAACAGACATTGAGGACTCCACTGCAGGCCACCAGGAAGCCCCGAGGACCTGAGGCTGTCCACATACTCAGGACTTGCTTTGCTGTAACTAGCATTTCCACATTGCCCAGTGTCTAATTCCCCAGTGGTCAGGTGTTAACTTTTAAGTACATCATACAAGATGGAGAGAGGGCTGATGGAAGCCAGTAAGTCACTGGGGTATGACTTCTCTCCTCACGGCAAGTAGGCGAGAGAGTGTCCATTTTGGTAGCTTTACTTCCAGAAACCACACCAAATGTCATGCCCAAGACAGACAAGTAAGTGGGGTTGGAGGGGGAAAAGGAAAGCAAACAGAACCTATAATTAAAGGCAATGCTATAGTTGACCAGTCAAGGTGGCTCTGTTCCTTTCCCAGGACAGCAGCCATACTCCCAATTGTGCTGCCCTTACCTTTGGAAGGCATTGAAGTTGCAAATTTTTATGTAGCCCTTTGAGGATTTCCCTGGGCAGACAGTTCATAGCTTCATGACACTGGCAGGCCTGTAACCCAGTTGTTGGTTTAGAGATATCTCTGCAGCCTGACCAGTAGCCATCAGTGTCTCATAACTGTCAAAGTGACATACTAGGGTCCTGGGATTAAACCTTTGATTCAGACCTTAAAAATGTACAGCCTTGGGCTGGAGAGATGGCTCATTGGTTAAGAGCACTGACTGCTCTTCCAGAGGTCCTGAGTTCAATTCCCAGCACCCACATGGTGGCTCACACCCATCTGTAATGGGATCTGATGTCCTCTTCTGGTGTCTCTGAGGATAGCTACAATGTACTCGTGTACATAAAATAATTCTTTAAAAAAAAAAAAGTACAACCTCAAGCCAGTGACTTTCTGGTCTCCTGGGACTACAGTCCACTGTAAAAAAAAATGGGACAGGACTATCTTCAATTGACGTGCAAATCTATACCTAGGGGGTAGGCAGTTCAATGGGTAAGATGCTTGCTGTAAGGACCTAAACTCACATAGAAACTTAAGAGAGGTTGGGAGCATTGACAATCTCTGTGCTGGTAGAGACAGATGGATCTGGGAGGTCCCTAGCTAGCATAGCCAAAGGGGCAAATCCAGGCTCAGTGAGAAACCCTATCATGAAGGAGGGATATGGAGAGAAGGCATTGCTAGCATGCTCTGGAATCCACACCCAAACACACGGGCAAGCACACACATGTGCACACAGATGATCATCACACAAGAACAGAATGGAGAAGGGGAGACAACCGTATGTATAACTGATGTACTGATGTTACTGTCCCCTTGTTCTCTGCACTTTACTACTTCCCTGGTTTCTATGAATTGTTAATTAAATGTAGTTATTGTATGTAATACATTGCTCATATATTACAATTTATGTTTATAATACATTTCACGGTTAGATATGCCACCAAGTGGCAATGCAAGTGCACCTGTAATTCTTTTCTCTGATGTGGCCTTCTCTTTCCCAGTGTCTATTCTTTAACTTGACAATCTAGCGACCCACAATTTCACTCTCTGCATTGATCCCCCACTTGAGAATGAAATCGTAATTTCCCTGACACACATAGCATCATGAAACTTTATGGGTTAATGTTCTATGATGTATCTTGTTCCTTGCAATAAATTCCAATTCATTAACACTGAAGAAGAAAGACATCTTTATTTTTCTTTCCCCTTTTGAATAATTTCCTTAGAAACATACCCCCCAATCTATCAGCATTCTCAAAGGCCGTGAACAATTCACTGTGCTCCATGTGCGAGTTCCAATTGCTTTTGTAGAGAATTCGATCAATTTCCACTGCTTGGGCACTTACGCATGTGACTAATTTCACTCTGCCCTATTCTGCCCCAGAAATCATTTTAAGTTTTTAATTTAATTTTACTCATGAATTGGTGCCTTGACTTCGTTTAACTTGCATTAACTGTTCTCACCGTTGGCAAAGTCAAATACAAAACAATTAATATTACAAGGTTAGTGACCCGTGAGGAAATCATGTTCTCTTTCCCACACATCTGATCTTTCTAATGCTTTCATAGATATGAGGTTTTAATAGATATTTATCCTTGGTCTTAATTCCTTTTTATTTCTTTTCCTTCTCTTTCTTTTGAAATTTCTTATAAAATTAACGTTGCTTATGAGGATATCCATTTGGATGAAAATAGTTTTAAATGAATCAAAGCATTTACTACACATCAATACTTGGGATTTAATATTCTTTGCTCTTTCTCTACTAAAATAGATGTATTAAAGAGAATTTACAGGGGCTGGAGCCATTTTTAGATGGTTCAGTGGCTAAGACCATTTGCTTGGGGGTGCTTACATGTAGGGCAGCTCCTAGAGTTCCTGTAACTCTCTGCCTGGGATGCGCTCTTTTGGCCTCCTCAGGCACTTGCATTCACGGGCATACACTCACAGACACACACACATAAATCAAAATAAAACAAGAAAAGGGAGTTTGCAAAAATGATGCATATCAGCACAGATTCCACCATGCAGATCCTGAGTTCTCTGCTGTCCGTTCGTGGCCACTGTGGTAGGTCTGGTCTTAGATCCGAGTCATCTCCTTGCTGTGTTTAAAAAGGCAGTATTGGAGGTAGAAAACAAAGATACAAGATTCTGGGTATGTACTGTCGACGAGCTTCCCAGAAGGATAGATTTTCACCCCACAGCCTCATCAGAATTTGTCTGACTGTCACAGGATCCTCCCCTTTTTTCTTTTAAATCATGACAATTGATAAATTTCAAATGGTGCCCCGCTGTTTGGCTCTGTGTTTCTTGGATTGCTCACGAGGCCAAGAAGACTTTCATCATCTCTGTGGGTTTTTTTCTTAAGGTGTTTTTTTTTTCTTTAGATCATTTTTCTTTGGTGACTCTGATTTTTTAAAGAATTTTTAAAAACAGATTAAGGACATTAAACCTATGCTGTTTGTTATAACAGTTTTTTCTGGGTTGTCTCTTGGTTTCTTCCTATATTCCATGTTTAGATTTTTGCAAAATAAGATATATTTTATTTTTCAGACACGCTTTCTTTCTACTACTCTTGGGCTGCAAAGTCTTCCCTTGAGCACGTGCCAAAAATTGTTTGCGTATATTTCATCCAAATGGTTATTTTCATGACCAACACTAATTTTATAAAAAAAAAATTCAAAAGAAAGAGAAGGAAAAGAAAAACAAAATCAAGACCAAGGATTTGCCTATATTTTTTTCTAGTTTTATTGACTTCAATATCTAATAGTCAATCCTTTTATTCAGTGTATATTTTGCAGTCAAGTAAAAAAAATTAAAAATATTTCATTTTTTCAAGTTACATATACATTCCATTTTAAGATGCCTTATTTGATTTTATTGATGTGTATGTGTACATGGATGTGAGTGGATGTGTGTATGTGCGTATATGCATGTGTGTGTGGTGTGTGTGGTGTGTGTGTGTGCTGTGTGTGTGTATGTGGTGTCTATGTGTGTGTATGTGTGTGGTATGTGTGGTGTGTGTGTGGTGTGTGTGTGTGTGGTGTGTATGTGTGTGTATGTGTGGTGTGTGTGTGTGTGGTGTGTATGTGTGTGTATGTGTGTGATGTGTGTGGTGTGTGTGTGTGTGTGTGTGTGTGTGTGTGTGGTTTGTACAGCACAGATGCTAGCAGAGGCCAGAGGGGTCGAATCCTTCAGCAGTGGTTGTGAGTGCCATGTGGGTGCCTGGACTTGAACTTGGACCTTCTGCAAGAGCAGCCAGTGCTCTTCAGCACTGAGCCATCTCTGCAGCCTGAGCACGTCAGTGTTTATGACATCACTGTTTCCTTCTGCTTCTGATTGACATGTTCATTTCAGTGTACTCAATCCCCCAAGTAGACCATGTCCCTTTCTGAGCTGATCGTCATCTTCTATTAACCTTCCTCTCGAGCCAACGCCCTGCATCCCTATTCATGAAAATACTGCATTGGTGGGTCCTACTGCTACTTAGCTTCCAAAACTCCATTCGTCTAAATTCAAAATACTTGCTTAGAAGCTCACCTTTTGCTTCAGTCCTCCTCAGATACTCTCTGGGCATCACTGTATCTGTGCAAATAAAACCATTCCTGGGCACCAAATTTTAGAGGATTTTTTTTTCTCCTCTATTTGCTGAATCTCAGCAAGACCCACTTTAAAAGGGGCAATCTCTTGATACACCCATTGATTTGATTTGGCTCTTGGATGGCTTCTTAAAGCCCTCTGTGCTGAAGGTTCAGTCCCAGATTTAGAAACTACTGAGGGCACCAGAACCTTTGAGAGTCGTGGTTTTGTGGGAGGTCTCTAATCACTGGGGACAGGTCCTTATAGTGGAGTGTGGCATCCTAGTGCCTTTCTCCTCTTCCCTCTCACTTCCCACCATGAGATGGATGGTTTGCTGAAAATCATGCTCCCACCATAATGGGCTAACTGGCCATAGACTGGCAACATAAAGCCCACGGTAAGGATGGTCCTGAAGGTATTCTCATATCAAAAGAGCCATCAAGAACCATCGAGGACCATCAAGAAATCAAGTCAGTGATTAGAATCTATACAAAGTCTGGTTTTTGATTACTATAATGTGGGAGGATTTGGACAACTGGATATGAAGTCCAGCACTGTAACTTTCTATGGGCTAATCCGCTAATGCTGTTACCACCACTTCCACCCTTTGTCATAGGTGAGAGCCACCGCACAAGATTGCTTTCATACGTAAAACTGAGCCCAAAGCTTGGCATGAAGAATTCATTAGTAAGAGCTGTTTCCGTGCACAGTGCCCGAGAGATGTGTGACAAGTGATGCACACAGGGGAATGGGAGCAGTGTGGGATGCAAACTCAAGATGGGTCTCAACTTGGTACATCCCTACACTATGGCTTATCTTGAAGGCTCTTTCATGTAAGGCAATTTCTGTATGAGACAGCAAGGGATGTGGTGTTTGACCCTGATTCTTCCATTAATTGTGTGTCTATGAACAAGTTGCCTGCACTCTCCAGAATCTTTATCTCTAAAAGACCTTGATGTAGTTTATATTCTGCACAGCTCAGGGCTTCTGTTGGGCATCAGATACAATACAGTTAGGAAAAGCATTTTCAAATTATAAGTCTGATATGAGATTATGGTTGCTATGGTTATTATAAATTGCCCCAACTTTCCCACAGGAAGATGTGTGGTGTGTCTCTCCTGGATCATTTGTATTCACAGCGCCCTTCATGTGAGCTGTATCAGAGCCTGAGTTGTACACCCTGTTCAGGACTCTTTGTTCACACTCTTCAGACTGTTCCTGCCTTTTGTGAGTAGTTATCAATAGGAAGACCAGTGCTTGTGCTGAATATTAAAGGGTGAAAAAAACATTAGCCAGGGAGACAGAGTAACCAGAAGGCCTCTGTACAGAACAACCCAGGTGAAGACATGGCTGTGATGGTGCTCTGGATGGACGAAGAGGGGAGGTGAGTGGTCCTCCTGGTCTGGAGATGGGTTTGTGCTTCACCAAGGAGATTGTGTTTAGTGATAAGACAGTGCTTGAAGATGGAGGGTCTTGACACAAGGGGCAAATACATACTTTATAGCTAAAGAAACATGTATGAGAATATCTTTATAAATATATTTAAAACATTCTGAAAAAACACCAATTTTCATAAACGTTATGAAAAATAATCCAGAAAAGTAGAAAGAGGAGCTCACTCAGTATCTGATTTTTCTAAAGAAGACTCCTAACATCTGACCCTTTGGGGATTCAGATAAAGGTCACACACACACACACACACACACACACACACACACACACACACACGCGCACATTCATGTGCGCGCACACACATACAATCTTTGGCTTGTTTCTGGTTGCAGTGTGGGAAATATTCTATAGGAAGGGAACATAAATAATTCATAAATCCTTCTTTTTGCCACTGAAAGTTTGAATAACCACATCCTATCAACAGAACCCATGGCTGTACCTCCCCGGATTGCAGAAATGCTTAATCATTTATCTCCCTCAAAACAGTTGCACCTCAGTCTCCCCATTTAACTACAGCATCACATCATGGCCCAGAAACACCCTGGGCTTCTGGGCCTGTGTCCCCAGATCTCATTCCCATTCCTCCCAAAGCAGCTGAACCAACATTTCTCGAGGCAACCAAATGGTGGACACATCACTGGCTCGCCTCAAGTCCGTGCCTGGGTTCAGTGATCCTCCCCTGAGAGTTTCTTCAGAATTCTGCAGGGGCCTTCATTCACATGGAAGCCTGAAAGGCTGCCGGGTGACAAGCCCACCTCCCACCCAAGAGAACATCTGGAGGAAGGAGACAAAGGGCATTCTTGACCCTCCTCCATGATCCAGACCACCAAGGGGTTGGAGAGGTATTCAATCTGACTTGGGCTGGTAGATTCCTTGGTGAAAAAAGGGTCCACCTCCCAAAACGATGTTGGCTTATTCCCTTAGTCTCACACAAGAGTAGTAATTTCCATCTCGTTGTAGAGTTTTAGTAATAAGTAGTGAATGAGGTACTCTGAGGGGTACAAAATGCTATAAATATAGAGATAGCTGCCTTCTTCCCCCCCCCACAATAAGATAGTTATAAAAATGTAACTTAAAAGCTTTATAGAAGTGTCCCCAGATAGATTAAGCAGATGGAGGAACTCAAGTACATGATAAACAGTATAGATAGGTGATAGGTAGATATAGACATAAATAGGTGATAGGTGATAGAATAAAAGGTAGATGAGAGAGATTGATGATAGGGATAGATAACGATGGATAGATACAGATAGATGGTAAATGAAGAGATAGCTAGGAAGATGGATGGATAATAAGGAGATAGATGATAGATAATAGAAAGATGATACAGATGGTGGGGATAAATGACACAAGTGATAGGTACACAGATGTGAGGTAGATAGAAAAGTATATGATAGATAGGATAGATGATAAGTAGATAGATAGTAGATATTTGATAGATAGAATAGATAATAGATAAATAGGTATAAATAATAGATGATAAGTATGACATATAATAGATAATTGATAGATATGATATATAATAGATGGGTGATTGATAGAGGTAGATATTTAGTTTATACATGGATATACCTATGTTTATAGCATGTTTATCCAGATTGGTAAACACAAACACAAACACTAATTGAGGTCATGTAAGTTGCTCTTTTGGTCCTCCAAGTGCCTGCTCTTACCCCTTCAAAGCACCGCAGTCTTTCCTGCCTGTCTTGCACCCTCTGTTGTTGATCTCCCTGCTCTCTGGGTGGCATTTCCTTGCAGGGACAGAAGTGAGATGGACAAAGCCTCCTGACTCAGAACTTGAGATAAACAACAACACAGAGGCCTGAGGGACTTTATCCAAACAGATGACCCTTTGGGGCTCTGAGGCAGGCCATTTGGTGGCTGGCATATGCAGCATCCATTCCAAATACCCAGAGTGACCTAATTAGTGAGGAAGGGTAATGTGGAAGGGTATGCTACCTGCATCAACTGCAAAACGGAACGCTGGTCAAAATTCCTTAGGGTTTGCCTGGTTTTCAGTTCGTTTGTTTTGTGGTTTTGGTTTTTGTTTTTTGCTTTTTTTTTTTAACTTTTAAAGGCAATGCATGGCTCAAGACAGAAAAAGCCCAAATTTGATCTGTGATGGTATCCGTTCTAGTGTGTGAATGGAGCAGAGTGTGCACAAAGAGGACACCCTTATTTTCTAATTACCGAACTCAGTAATTACTATATTCCTAAATCAGTACTAGCTACCCGAAATATTAAAATGCACACACACACACACACACACACACACACACACACACACACACACACACAAACTGCAATGTCCAAATGCTATTTTCTGTATTGTTGGATACTTTTCTGAATTTGCTGAGTTCCCTTGTCATCTCCCTTGTCAAGTTCAGCTTCAGGTCCCACCCATGGGCTCTGTTTCCAATAGGCCGTCCAACATCTCCCTTCAGCTTGTTTTAAGGAATTCTCTGGGGCTAGGAATGCAGGGCGGTCGATGGTGTGCTTCCTAGCAAATTTAAGGCTTCCAGGTCCTGGGTTCCAGGCCCAGCAACACATCTACCAGGAGTGGTAGGGCAATAGCATTCAGAGGTGGAGGCAGGAGGATGGCAATGTATGGCCATCAACTTCTTAGGAAGTTTGCAGCCAACACAGCCTACTTGAGACTCTGCCTCAAGATCAGTAGTGATAGAAACCAAACCCTTTGAAGGGATTAATGAGTGGCAGGGGAAAGAGAATTAGCTGCACACTTGCCAGGGAAGTAGGGACAGGAAGTGGGGACTTGGATCCAGGTCTTCTGCCTCCAAGTCCATCCAGTCTGTACCATTGGCAAGCAGCAGCCCAAACTGGCCAGCCAGTAGCTCTTACTGAATGACATCAGGAACAAAAGAGTCTTGAAATAAACTCAGAAACATGATGGGTTTTTCCCTAACCTGAGTCCCATGGATCCTGGAGAACTGTGCCTGTGTTGGGGACATGTTGGGAAAGAAAGCTGGTACTGGCTCCCACATGACTGTCATAGCCATCTGTTTTCTTAACCTCCTGTGAACATTACAAATGTGGGATGGAGCAGAGGCCACCTCCATCACTAGCGATTTCTTGAGTCAACATGGCCCTTCTACCTTGACCTTCAGAGGAAGCACTTCAAAGGGGAAAAGCAAGTCCTCCTCGGACAGTGGAAACTCTGGGGTGGTTCTTGCTTTGAACTCAGAGGGCTGGGGTGTCAATACCAACTGGTTTGACTGGCTGTGTGGGGAGCATCTAGGTGGGTGGGTCTCTCAGTGGCTCCAAGTATGATGTACTGCCAGTGTCCTTCTTCCAAATTATCCTTAAGTGAAAGTCTCTTGGAATAGCATTGGAGAGGAAAGTTTCCCACAGATGGACTGAAGCCATTGATCCAGTGTTTCAAGACTGACCATGTTTCTTCAAGACCCGGATAGACTAGGCCTGGGTACTTAAAACTATTCTTAACACAATGCCCCTGACTACCCTGGATCCACAAAAATACTTATGTTTTGTATTTATTTCCTGGAGATCAATGGGCTCCTCCATTCTGTGTACTCAAATGGATGTAATGATGTTTTTTTAAAAGATGGGTAGGAAAGAGACGAGGAAGATGGTGGCCAAGTTTGCTTTTCTTCAGTGATAGTTTTCCTGAGCCTTAGGGCTATTCATTGTTAACACTCAAACCTTCCCAGTACAACTGGAACAGGTGTTACCTGGTTGGAGAAGCCTGCTAGCAAAGCAGTGCTGACACGCTGGCCCTGAGTTGGGCCAGCTTCCCCACGTTCCCCAGCCTCCTCTGGGGTTCCACTCAGCAGTGGGAATGGAAAAGAGGAGGTGGTTTCTGTTCTCCAGGTCTTCCTCTATGCTGGATACTGGAAGAAGAGAATTCTGGGGCAACACAACTGGCAGATGGAGGCAGCTGGGATCTCTAGTCACCACTGGAGAATACGGAGCAGGAGAGAGAGCAACCGTGTGCATCTGGATGGAGGTTACACAAGGATGCCCAGAGAGAAAGCCTGCAAGAGTTCTGGGTGTGGGTGATCAGAGTGTAACTAAGAGCAGGAACTCAGTGGTTCACTTCAAGATAGAAGCACAGACAGATCTTTTGTACTGACAACTATCTTCCAGGTCCAACAACTCAGAAGTGCAGCTCCCTTGAGAGCGTATGGTCCAGAGGAGGGGGAACTCGAAACTGTTGGGCAGTGAGATTAGCAGGGGCTGGGACGCACAGGTGCTCTGAGGATTCTAGAGGAAATGCCCCAGACCTGGTCTGCCAGGCTGAGAGTCAGGATGGCCTGAACAAGCTATTTCAGGGAATGGAGACTCCAGGTTCAGAGGCCTGCGAAGAGGCGAGAAAAGAAAAACCTGGTGTTTCCACCGCACTGGAAATGGTTTGGTTGGGCTGGAGCTTAGAGATAGGAAACATGAAGGTATGTATCTAGGTTGGATCAAGATAGGCCTTGCTAACTACTCCAACCATGTGCCATTTATGAAGAAAGGGGCATGGCTGACAGAGGGGACACCTGACTGGGAGATGTTACAAATGACGCTGAGCGAGAAGAGACAGCAGAAAGAGGAAAAGAGTTGGTAGACCAAGGAGATTGGTCAGAACATCAAGGACCAGCCCGGTCCTGTCCATGGCAATGGAGAGAATGAAGCAGCAACAGCCATGGTCACAGAGGGTGGTGGGAGTGGCAGCATTGGGGTCTGTCTGGCTCTTATCCTCCTTAAGACAAGAGAGGTGAGCCTTTGCCTGAGGCTAAGGCTGAGGCTGACTGGACAAATGGTTGGAGGGAGAATGAAAGCAAAAAGGTGAACTAGCTTCTAGGATTGTGACAGCATCGACCAGGACACACAAGGTTACTGCAAAGTAGCCAAGCCAGTATTTCATTGTTTTCCTTAAATGCATAATAATGTGACTACAAAAGCTCTGGAACCCTCCCTCCCCAGTGAATGGGAGAAGAGAGCCTAGCCTCTCTTGACTCTCTCCTTCATACCTCCTCTTCCAGTCACTGCTTAAAGAAGATGAATGCTGATCAGAACTCCATAGGAGTCCTGACTCACAGACTGAACCACACCATTGTGCAAGCAGCCCAGGGACCGTGTTCACATGCTCTGAGTCTGAGCTCCAACCCTTGAAGATGATTCCAACTCTCTCTAGATCACTCCGGAAGTCCAAGTGGGCGCCAGAGAAACAGCTTTTCAACCTGAATGACATCCCAGCCCTCACCTGGGATCTTGAACATTCATTCTCTTAAGCGACTCAGCCTGGAATGTAGACTTCATGGGCACCAGGCATGCAGGTGGTGAGCAGACATAGGTATAGGTGAAATACACACTGAAAAGGACATAGGAGGCATGTTCCCAGATAGTGCTCTCCTCCCCTCCTCTTCTTCTTCTTCTTCTTCTTCTCCTCCCTCCCCCCAAAGCTAATTACAACCATTCTCCATTATTCAACAACTAATTAAAAATGAGCACTTGAACTTCTAACATCTTAAAGATTTGCACAAAATATCAACGCAGATTATTACACACATTTTGGAAAACCTAAAAACGTATGAAGAAAAAGAATGACAATTTTTCCAAAGGCCACAACCAAGACAATGCCCTCTCAAGCCACACCATCCCCTGCCTCTTTGCTTGTGTGCATCCACAGGTGTGTGCATGTACTTGTGTTTTAATAAAAATTTATCACGTGCATTTTGAATTTTTCTTTAAGGTGTGTGTGTGTGTGTGTGTGTGTGTGTGTGTGTGAGTTTGTGTACCTGAGTGCAGGTACCCTCAGAGACCAGAAGATATGAGATCCCTGGATCTGGAGTTACAGGTACTTGTGAGTTACTCAACAGTGAAAACTGACTTAAGGTCCTTTGCAAGACCAGCATGTGCCCATAACCACAAACCTATCTCTCCAGTCCTGATCTTTCTTTTCTTTCTTTCATTCCTCCTTTTCTCCTTTTTTTTTAGCTTGCAAATATACTGTGAGCACCTTAGCTAATAAAGTCCGTAGTTATTATTAGTCATATTGACTACATGCTACATGTTTTAGCTCATGTAATTCTTCTAACAGAATAGAATGGAGTCCCCATAAGAGGGACTATTATGTGTCCTAGATGGTACTATTGTTTTAACAGTGTCTCCTAAAGGCTGATGTGGTAAAGAGGTGTTAACTAATGCTTTGTTTCCTAGTGCTTTGGGGAGGTGGTTGTGAAATCTTAACAAAGTAGGGCCCAACTAAAGGAAGTTGTTTCACTGGAGTATACCCTTGAACTAACTCTCTCTCTCTCTCTCTCTCTCTCTCTCTCTCTCTCTCTCTCTCTCTCTCTGTGTGTGTGTGTGTGTGTCCCTCTTCCTTTCCCCTCCCCCTCCCCCTCTCCTCTTTCTGTCTCCTTCCTCCATGAGGTGAATAGCCCTACTCTACCATGTGCTCTCACTATGACACACTGGGCCACCACAGGCTGAAAGCAACCATGGGCTAGAACTTGGAAAGCATGAACCCAAATCCACCTGTTTCTTTTAGTTCTGTTAAAATTTACATGGAGCTATTAGGCCCCTGCATAGCACTTTGGAAGAAGAATGCATTAGAGGACCCATGCTCTCTGATTTTAAATTTATTACAAACTATGATAATCAAAACAGCAAGATACTTTCGAGAAGCAAAGGTACATACAGAAGGTGATTACAGAACAGAACTGAGAGTCTAGAAAAAAAATTGCATGCTTATACAGTTAACTAGTCTCTGGCAAGGTGAGTAGTCTCCTTAATATATGGTATTGAGAAAAGTTGAAATCTATACATAAAAGAAATTGGATCTTTGTTTTACACTATGTACAAAAATTAACTTGAAGCGAGTTACACTTAAGCATAAAGCCTGAAGCCTAAAGACTCAGTCAGCCAACATGAGGTCCTGAGTTTGATCCTAGAACCCACATAGAACAGCTGGGAATTGTAGCATTGCTTACAACCTCAGAGATGGGGAGGTAGACACAGGCAGAATCCTGGGACTCAGCGACCAGCCACCTGGCTTCATCTGTGAACTCCAGGCCAATGAAGAGACATGACTCAATATAAGAGGTAGATAACACTGGCAAAGCAATACATGAAGTTGACCTCTAGATAGCACCTCATACACACACACACACACACACACACACACGAGAACACGCATGCATGCGCGACTCTCTGATATTCAGCATGGCAATTATATGCTTTATTAGTTTGATACCAAAAGCACTAATCACAAGAAAAAAATGAACAAGTGGCAATACATCAAACTAAATGGGTTTCTGTGGCTAAGGAACACGGAACAAGGCATCGGGGCATGGTGACACATCCCTGTCATGCCAGCACTTGGGAGCTAGAGGCAGAAGGATCATAGCTTTGAGGATAGCTGAGCAATACAGCAAGACCCTTTTGGAAGGGAGGGAGAGAGGGAGGGAAGGAAGAAGGGAGAAAGGGAAGGAGGGAGGGAGGGAAAGGTAGCTGTCCTGGTTTCATTCTGATAAAACTCTCTGAACAAAAGTAATTTACAGCAGAAGCAGTTTATTTTCTGTCCACGATTCATTACTGAAGGAAGTCAGAGCAGTCATGTAAGGCAGGAACCATGAGGGAACACTACTTGCTGGCTTGCTCACTGACTGGTGCTTACCTAGCTTTTTTATGTAGCCCCAAACCATCTGCATGAGGAATGGCGCCACCCACAGTGGGCTGGACCCTCCCACATCAGTTCAGACAATGTTTCACAGATGTACCCACAAGTCCATCTGAGCTAGGACGTTCCTCAAGTGAGGCTTCCTCTCTTAGCTGTCTCCTTTGTCAAGTTGACAATCAAAGCTAACCAAGACAGCAGCCTACAGAAAATATACACTATGTAACGGATAGGCATTAATACCCAAAACACATATGAATCTCACACAACTTAACAGCATAAATAAATAAGTCACAATTTTAAATGCGACACATTGCTGAAATAGATATTTTTCTAAGAGATTTACAAAGTACATGCAAAGATTCATACCATCATCGATCATCAGGAAAGTGCAAACCAAAGTCACAATAGGTCACCACCTCTACCTGTTAGGAAGAGATAAAAGGGATGTGCAGACCACAGCAGCCTTTGTACAGGGCTAGTGGGATTGTAAATTATCATTATTGGAAATTAGAATGCCCATAGACCTAGCAACCTAGTTCTGGAAATAGATGGATAAATAGTTATAAAAACTGTGTGTGTGTGTGTGTGTGTGTGTGTGTGTGTGTGTGTGTGTGTATGGGATTTTATATATATGAAATTAAATCAGTATCTTAAAGAACTTATTTGCTGTAGCACTATTTATATTATATAAGTTATGGAAACAATTTAAATATCTGTCAATAGATAAAATGTGGTATATATACACACATATAAAATGTTAAACATATTCAGCTACAAAGAAAGGGAATTTTTATCATTTTAACAATACAGACAAAATCCAAGGACATCATTTGAGGTGAAATAAACCAGACACAGGAAATGGAATGTATGATCTCATTTCTATTTTGAATCTAGGGGCTGGGTAGATAGTTGACTCAGCAGTTATGAGCACTTGCTGCTCTTCCAGAGGGCTCAGTTAAGTCACCAACATCCACATTAGGTGACTCACAACCACCTCAGGGGGACCTGACGCCCTCTTCCGAACTCTGCTGGGAACTGTACTGATAGGCACACACACACACACACACACACACACTCACACTCACACTCACACACATACATTCACACACACTCACACACAAACATACACACACACATACACACACACTCACACACATACACACACATACATATGCACACACTCACACACATACACACTAACACTCACACACATACATATACACACAAACATACACACTCACACATACACACACACATACACACACAAACATACTCACACACACATACACACATACATACACACACAAACATACACACTCACACATACACACACACACTCACATACACACATACACACACAAACATACTCACACACACACATACACACATACATACACACACACACACATACACACACATACATATGCACACACACATACACACACACTAACACTCACACACATACATACACACACAAACATACACACTCACACACACACACACACACACACACACCAGTCACATAATACAAATAACTATGAATTCAAATGGATGTGTTGAGTCATTGATTGGAGTGCTCATTACACATTGTATATATACGTCATTTATACTGTACAACTTGAATGCCTTTCATTTTTATTGATCAATTATAATTTTAAAAAGCTAGGAAGGCAAAAACATGAAGTTATAGAACTTTTAAGACGGAATACAAAAGTTTAAGACTAAAATTCAAAACAGTTGCTCAAATAAAGTTACTTTTTCTTACTAAAGACTTGTGCATAAAATACTCATAACCATATTGCTCACTAAGGTTTAGAAAGGTGGATGTGGCCAAAATGGGTAATAAAATGGGGTCGGTTAACTATTCAAGGAAAATTACATGATCAAACACTATACAAGCCTAAAACTGGGATTTAGAACAATATCAACAAATAAGGAAACCAAATCTGATATTGTGAGGAAATCAAATTATGAAGTGGTGACGTTGCCAAATGGTTGTCTTCTATGTTTGGTACATTAATGGGGGAGAAAATGAGGCATATGCTATATTAACAATCAGAGAAGAGGTTACCATGCTTCCTTTATTCATTTGAATATGGAGTTTCCAAGAAAGCCAGTAAACCTGGCTCTTGGATGGTTTCTAAAAGTCACGTGGATTTTTGACAGTCTTGGGATTCTTTCTTAAGACTTTATTTTTATTTATGTGCATGTGCATATGTCTATATGAGTGTATGCCACATATGTGCAGTACCCACAGAGACCAGGTGAGGGTATCCCGCTCTCTGGACTGGAGTCAGGTGTTTGTGAGCCTCCCCCACTGTGGGTACTGAAAGCTGAATGTGGGGCTCAGGAAGTGCAATCCGTGCTCTAAACAGAATGAGCCATCTCTAGCCCCAGTCATGGACTTAGTGTTACTTGGTCCTGGTCTAATGGAAGATATAAACAGCTTGCTTCATGGTTCTCAGGCCTGCTTTTCCAGATTAATTTAAATTTAGCACATTCCCCTCCTTATGTATATTGGGGGAAAAGTAGACTGGGAAAAAAGAATTGCTGGGAGCTCTGAGCTGCCAGAGGAATACTGAAGTGAAGCTTGCCACTAAAGCCACAGCCAAGACCCAGTCCTCTTGGCCCCTGTCCCTAACCTGTTTCTGAAGCC
Source organism: Rattus norvegicus (assembly GCF_021556685.1). Taxonomy (NCBI): domain Eukaryota; kingdom Metazoa; phylum Chordata; class Mammalia; order Rodentia; family Muridae; genus Rattus; species Rattus norvegicus. The sequence continues at coordinate 79,783,496 of NC_141541.1, forward strand.
ATCCCCAAGACCATCTGCCCAATGTGATAGACAAAGCTCACTAACGCCCACTAGAGTCATTTCTTGAGCCCTCAGACTATATCCTAAGGCAGTTTTCATTATTAGCCAGTGCGCTCCAGAGCCCAGGAAACAGCAACATTATTGCCAAGGAAGCCATCCATGCACAAACCAGCCATGAGCATTGACCTGACAGACAAGTCTTGTTTTGTACTGATTGGCTTTATTTTTTCATCTCCACACAGATATTGATATAGTAGAAACATAGACACAAATGTCAATTTTCAATGTAAATGAACTGACAGCTTTTCTCCAAGCATTGCTCAACTACCGGACTCTCAGTGTAAACATGGAGAGTCATTCAGGTCTCTTCATGCTAACATTTTGGGAACTGTTGCCTTTCAACTCAAGGCTCCTGGGAAAGTTTTATGCATCAGCTCTGGTTGACAATGGTTGCCAACTTTCTCTGGGAATCATCGAATGGTCAATTTTCTAACTGGTTCTTATTCTCTCAGTTGGGATTGTCTCCTCCTTTCAAACAGCCTAGAGTTCCCAGACAGACTGAGACAGACTGACTTCATCTTCAGTTCTCCCAAACGTGATAGCTAGAACCCAGCAAACAGCTCCGAGATGCCACGTCTGCAGCCTCCACATTCCTGACAGCTAGTACTTTCCCTGAGGCAGCTTTGAAACTCTAAAACTGGTGTCTTTATATTACATCTTGATAATTTGTTCATTTATAGGCAACTTTTGATTCCCTCTGTTGTGTTGGGCAAAATCGCCTTGCTTTGCTGTGTCTCAGAGCTGCTCTTTCCCATAGTCATTGGCCAGACTGTAGAACGATACCCAGGCTACATTTTTGCTTTGAGTCTTAGCCATGACTGTGGTTTCATTATTTCCCTCCAAACTGCTCCCTCTTACCATTTGCTCTCTGGAAATTATTTTTCTCATTGTTCATAAATCCCGAGTTTGTTTACTCTAGAATGTTCTGCTGCACAGGACAGAATCTGCCTGAGCTGAGGCTTTTTTTTTTTTTTTTTGGTTTTCTTTTTTTTTTTTCTGGGGAGTGATAAATGATTCTGGGTTCCCCGTGGGTGAGAGGGCACCCAACTTCAAATAGCTACAACATCCGATAACAAAGTTTTTCTCCGTCATTTGCAATCCAAACACTAGAAACACAGCCCTGAGGACCCCTCATCCTTCATGTTCAATTGTAAATCCTGATTAAATAGCTTGCAGGTGTCAGGATTAAAGTATATACAGTGGGAGCCGAAGCGGAGGGCCAGCTGGGCTCCTCATTTGCCAGCCCTTCTTTCTTCTTTGTTTTGAAACTGTTGACAGTACAACTAAAAATATTCCTTAGGGCCCAGACTGAGTTAAATAACAAGCAGGATGAGTAAGAGAACAGCTGGAGATGTTTTTCTGTGTTTAACATACCTGCCTTGTTGATTTATAGGAAGACCCCCATATAATGTACATTTTGTAATCCAAAACAGTTAACCTCTGCAGACAAGTCTCCAATAGAGACATCAGCCACAGGAAAGGTCTTGATAGGCCTTGTGTTCCAAACATTTTTCTCCCTCCTAGGAAAAGCAAAATGACGAGATGACTTGGCTTTATTATTCAGAGGGCCATGGTGGTACTGTCTCAGACTCTTCTTGTACTCCAAGTTAGTCAGCCAGGGAAGCCATAGAAAACAGGAAGGCCTGCCCGGAGCAAGGCATCGTGGGATTCATTATAGAGGAAGCCAGTTCTGCAGTAATCATCTATCCTGGCTTTGGGGAAGGATGTGGAAAAGAGCTTTAGTGGACCTGGTGAGCGGCAGAATGGGACTTGGGCCACATCTGAGTTCCTGCGTCTACCACACTGGTGGGAATTTATTTTGAAATTGTGTGGGATGCTTGCTGTTCTGGTGTATTGTTTGTTGGCTGGCTTGCTTGCTTGCTTGCTTGCTTTGAGTGTGTGTGTGTGTGTGTATGCATTGTATGTGCTTGTGCCAAGTTAAACCGAGGTATAGAGGACCTCAAACAGCAGCAGAATTTATGAAATTTGAATGGTAAAGTCAAAGTCTCCTAGGCCACTGCTGTTGATTTTGAATTAAAATCCTACAGCATTGATGGTGATTTTATAAGCATACAAGTCTATAATATCACCTGAGATGGGTACAGAGATCACGACCTCCCAACCCAACACTAGCTTCAGTTCAATCCGTTCATTAGGACCAATTGGAGCCTTTCTGCTCCCCTGGAAGTGGGCACAGGACACGATCCTGGTTAATAAAGTGTCTGAGGCAGACCTCCAGCTGCTCCAATGGAAAAGTATTGACACACACAAAATGACATCCTTCTTCCTCTCAACAGTGTTGTGTCCAGATAAGAGGGTGAGATTGCAAACTTGAGTTTGGCAACAAACAAGAGACAGTCGATTTGATTTATTTCTTTATATGTGGAATAACTCAATGAACCAATTTGCATCTGAGGTATGCTCTTAATTAGGTATGGCTTCCTAGAGGCATCACTGATGTCTGGGCCCTGGTGAGGGAGACAGAAGTTTGTATGCATAGCCCAGGCAAAGCTTGGATATAAAGAACCACGAAGCCCAAATCTGACTAGAGCAATCAGGAAGGTTAATATCTGATAGGTCCCTTTTGGAGTCAGGTGAGCTTGTAATCACCCTAGAAATGGTGGGGTTTCTAATCCCCACTCACGGACAGCCTCTAAGTCACCTAAGTCTTTGACATGCATCTCAGCTGTGTTGTACGGTGAGAAAGAAATGAGATGTCCAGGGAACTGGTGCTGGGTGGGGTATGGCACTTAACCAGTGCTGCGCACGCATAACAACTGTTTGTTAAGAGTGACATCATACTGTTCTGATGCACTCTGGGAAAATGCACACTGGGGAAACCTAGAGGTGGCCTAAAGGGCCCTAAAATTCCCAACGAGCACTTGTTCAGCAAACTGAGCCCCAGGCAACCACAATGCTGAAATTCTCCATTAAGTCTTTTCACCTTATCCTTTGCTTCTGAACTACATCTTGGGAAGTATCTAAGGGAAACATAAAGAAAAGCTAACAGTACTAGCTCAAACACTCCACAGCGATTCCATGAGGAATCCTACTTTAAGATGAGGAATCTGCTTAGGCACTCTTGGAACACTCACCATTACGGTTTGAGTCTGAAATGACCCCAATCCCTGCTCACGTGTACCTCGAAACACAGGGTCATATTATGAGCAACTTTCTCCAGCTGGGGTGCCTTCTTGAAGAGTGTAGAGCCTTGAGCAGGAGGGCCCTGGATGGTGGAAGTAGATCACCCCAGACCCTGTTTCCAGGGTCCCACACTGTAAGCAGCTGCTATTTCATGCTCCTACTAGCACTCAGAGCTGCCCCACCATGCTCTCCCACCGTTACTATGATGGATTAAAATCCCCTGAAACCAGGAGACAAAATAAATCTTCCACACACTAGGTTTCTCCTGCCATGTATTAAGTCACAGTGGTGTGAAGGCAACGTGGGGCCAGTCCCAGTGACGGTGAAGACAAAGTGATTGGCTTTCTCCTAGTACCAAGATGCAGTAGGGACACACAGAGCATCAAGGTCACTCTGCTCACTTCAAATAGAGTTGGAGCATGGCTGCCAGTCTCCTGTCCCAGCTTTGGACCCACGCCAAGTGCTTCACTCAAAACACCCAAACGCCAGCCTCGAGAACTGTTTTTTAAAAGGCATTCCAGGGTTGGAAAAAATTTACTTGGGCTTATTATTCAATTTTATTGTAGTGGCATAAGAGTAAGACCAAGATTTGGGTGCTCTTAAGTGCTTTAAGACCCTATGCTAACTGCTGTTGTGTCCTCGTCCATGATCTCTGTCTGCTATTTCCGTCACTCACAGTCATGGGCAGTCAGAAATATCAAATAGAACGTTCAAGAAATGAAACAATACACTGTGTTTTAAAACGTACACCTTATCTCACACCATTCTGCTTCATCTTGTCCAGACCATGAATCACGCCACCTCTGTATAAACTACACACCTGTATTAGCCTGTTTGCTCTTGCCATTGATGCAATACCACTGACTGGGTAAATTATAAAAGAAAGTGGTTCACAGTGATGGAGGGCAATGTGAACAGGCCACATCTGGGAATCACCTCATTTCTAAGAGTCCCAAGACAGCACATGGTATCACATGGGAAGAGACAGGAGAAGAAAGGGAGAAGGATAGAGAGAGGGAGAGAATGGAGGGAAAGAAGGAGGGAGGAAGAGACAGACAGACAGACAGGCAGGCAGGCAGAGACTGAGCACCTGCAGGTGGGTGGATATCTGGGCGTGTGTGTGTGTGTGTGTGTGTGTGTGTGTGTGTGTGTGTGTGTGTGCAATGTTACTATAGTTCTATTTTGTTGTTATTCTTATTAACCTCTTACTGAACTGATTTATAAATTAAACTCTAAGAGAGTTATGTACAGACAAGAAAAACATAGGGTACCTAAATTTGGTTCTGTTCACAGCTTCAGGTATCCAAAGGGGTCTTAGAGCACAGGTCTGTAATGAGGGGGACCTTCTATATCCATCTCTCCATGCCTTGATTTCCCTTGCTGTAAAATGAGAATGTGCCGTCGCTCAGAGGCTGGGGAACTGGGTGTAAAATCATCTGCAAACACCCACATTGGCACAAATATGAGGCCAGTCTTGCTTTGCTCTTCTGTTCTGAGCATGCCCTAGATGATTCACACTTGTGGAATATTTCACAGAAACTCAAAAAAATCTCCTTACTGTGGTTATTGAAAACAACCAGCTCTTGTATGGGGCAATGACTACTGTTCTAATGACCTCTCTATATGTCTGTCTCCCTAATTGTTTGTGGTTCTTTGGGAACAAAGCCTATGTCTTCTGGTTCATGATCTAGCATCACCCCTAGTATAACACAAGGCCTAGCACATGGTGGGTGTATAATAACTACTGTGCTAACCACGAGCTGTCAACAAAAGACGCGTCAAGTAACACTGTTAAGAGTGTAAGATTTGGGGATAGGGAAGCAAAGTTTAGAACAGTGGCTGAAGGAACGTCCATTCAGAGCCTGCCCCACATGTGGCCCATACATATACAGCCACCAAACTAGATAAGATGGATGAAGCAAAGAAGTGCAGGCTGACAGGAACCGGATGTAGATCGCTCCTGAGAGACACAGCCAGAATACAGCAAATACATAGGCGAATGGCAGCAGCAAACAACTGAACTGAGAACGGGACCCCCGTTGAAGGAATCAGAGAAAGGACTGAAAGAGCCGAAAGGGCTTGAGATCCCATATGAACAACAATGCCAACCAACCAGAGCTTCCAGGGACTAAGCCACTACCTAAAGACTATACATGAACTAACCCTGGGCTCCAACCGCATAGGTAGCAATGAATAGCCTAGTAAGGGCACCAGTGGAAGGGGAAGCCCTTGGTCCTGCCAAGATTGAACCCCCAGTGAACGGGATTCTTGTGGGGAGGGCGGTAATGGGGGGAGGATTGGGAGGGGAACACCCATATAGAATTGGAGGGGGAGGGGTTAGGGCATGGAAACCAGGAAAGGAAATAACATTTGAAATGTAAATAAGAAATACCCAATTTAATAAAGATGGGGGGAAAAAAGAAAAAAAAGAGTATAAGATTTGGAGCCAGTGAGATGGCTTAGTGAGTGAAGGTACTTACTGAAAACCCTGACATCCTGAGTTCAATCCCCAGGCTCCATATGATGAAAGGAAAGAACTGACTCCTTCAAGTCGTAAACACACACACACACACACACACACACACACACACACACACACACGTTCACCCAATTTTAAGATATTTTTAAAAGAACACAGATTTGTACACATCTCAGAGGAATAAAATTGCTAGACATTTTGACTTAGAACATAAGTCATGAGAAATAAACTGGATGTTTCTTATACAATCCATGGCCGGCTCATGAGTGTGAGTTGCAACACCTTCATGATCCACAATGAGATTTCTTGGATGGAGATAGAATATTCTAGATGTAGCCCAGTGCACAGAGAAATTTTCCTGAGGTTACTGTATTATTATTTCTTCTTTATAAAACAAAGCTGAGGGGCTGGAGAGAGGGATCAGTGGCCAAGAGCATTTGCTGCTTTTCAGAGGACCCAGGTTTAGTTCCCAGCACCCACTTGGCAGCTCATAACTGTAACTTCAGTTCCAAGGCCCTCTTCTGGCCTCCACCCATACCAGGCATGTAGGACATATACACACAGGGAGTCAAAACACTCATATACATAAAATAAGTAAATCTACAAAAAGTTGAAACACAAGGGCAAGAAAATGTATATACCCAGAGAACCAGTATCCCCAGTACATTAAAATGCACTTAGCAGCCTTCCCCTTATTGGCTAACATTGCAAAAGTGGTGCTGTCTGAAGACCACAGCTGGATTCCTAGTGACATCTGTCTCCATGTCCACACTCATTTTCTCTCGTCATTGACTGCAGCTGTCGGCCATGACTGTTGCTATTGCTATTGTCCAGGTGTGTAAATAGTGGCTGACTGGCTGGGGGATAGGGAGTTAGAAAAAAAGAGGTAGAGGGAAAGAGAACAGGAAAGGATAGATAAACTGATGGAAACACTCATCACATCACGGTGAGTCGTCTTAACAACTCTGTGGTAAATATCATTATCCACACTTTACAAATGAGGAAATCACAAATGCCAGATTTCATGCAACAGAGAAAGAAATTGAGCTTAGCTTCCTTCCATGCATCCCTTCCTCCCTTCCTCTACTCAGTATTCATGTATTTAGCCCTAGCAGAGCACAGGTAAGTTACTAAGTACTGAGTCACAGAGTCAAATTAAACAGCTTGAGCTCACTGTGACTCCAAACACCACCATCTTCCCATTGTTCCACTGCCACACACACCCCAACGTGGATGGCAGTAACCCCCATTGCTCAGCTTCTGCCTACACCGTCTAGATCTGAGGCCCTGAGAAACAGCAGAGCTGTCCAGGGCACCTCCCCTTCAGGAAAAGCCCTCTGCTCCACCTGCTGTGGATGTGGTCTAGGATGTCTGGGGAGAACTGTGCACACCCAAGTATGGCCCTAGAAGCCCCAGTTAGGAAGCCTTCAGCCTTGCTGAATTCACCAAGGCTTCCTGGGGCTAGGAGCAGGGCAGCTTTGCCCAGGGACAGCCATTACTTCACCTAGCCATGGGGGAAGAAGGCCATAAACTACTTTATAGACAAGATTATTGAGGCCCAAAGGGAAGATCAATATACACCCACTGTGGTGTCCGGGCTGTGCCTGGGATTAAATCCGCTCTGGCTTCTAAATTCAAATCTACAACCCTAAGGAAGCACTGTTGCTTAACTGATTCAAAAGCTGGAAATCACGAGAGCACGGGGCCGTGTGAAGATCTTTCCAGATTGCCTCTTGGACTCCACTGAAAAGGTAACTGCAGCTGGAAAGGTAACTTCTAGAACAAATGGTCCAAAAGCCCTCATCTTCCAGGTTGTGGAGTCAAGACTGGGAAGGGAGGTGGTGGCTGAGCCCCAGTCTCAGGACTGGTTCTTTGCCTTACATCCAGGTGTCCGGTTAGTCAAAGAGCCTGACCCTCCTGAGCCCAGGAAGCAAAGCACACCCACAGGCAAGAGTTCCTTTTCCTGGTGGGTGGAGTATTTACATCTTTGAATCACTCATCTACATGCAGCCTGTTTCCCAATGCCTTCCCGATCCTCAGTGTCACTGACAGCGGCCTGTGCTCTAGCCAGAAGCCATGAGAGTCCCCATCTTGGTGCCCCGAGCCCTCCCATCTGAGCACATTCCCAGAATCATTTTACAGCAGGGGCCAAAGATCAAAAATTTTATGGGCGTTTGGGGAATGAGTCCTCCCCAACCCATCTGCCCTTTCATCTGCACACCCACTGCCCAGAATAGCAAACAGCTCTCAGAGCCCGAGCTGCTGCAGCAAAGCTTGCACAGCAGGAAGACAGAGGCTGGAAAGATTTCCAAAGCTTGGCCACAGCTGTGTGCAGGAGCCCATTTGAGAGCCTTCTAGTACAGAGTCTTCTGCCTCCTTTAAAGTGCCAGCCACCAGTTTTGCTCAGTTCAAAGAGGTAGGAGTGACTGTGGCTTTCCGGGGTCCTGCCTGGGTTGATTGGATGGAAGGCAAAATTTCAATAAGGGGGAGAAGCTTCTAGACCTCCACAGCCAAGCATTTGCCTCAGATTAATTCTACAACCTGCAAAGAGTCTGTTTTTTGTTCCTTCCGCTGTGGCCAGGGTGGCACCAGGAGTCACCGTCATCCCGGATGCACTTGGGGAGCCAATGCTTGATTCTCTGGCTGCAGACACACTGCTCACTATGGCGAAGGAAGCAGCTCGAGGAGCCAGGGCAGGCTGTTTCCTGCCTAGCCTCTGCTTGGGCCCACCAAGTTCTAGAATAAAGCTAGAACAGGACCTTCTTCAGAGTCAGGCATGAAGGGCCTACTGTGAACCTAGTCTAGCTCTCTCACGCCATTCTCCTTTTTGTAAAGTGAAGGGTCTTACACACCTGAGGTCCACACTACCTTCTCCTGATTATGCACTGGCACCTGGTACCTGAGAACTCCTTCCTATGCCCTCATCCTTGGTCTGGACTCTCAAGACCTAAAGGATACCCAAGGGCCACACTTTGGGGTAGGGCACTTCAGCTGCGATATAAGGAGACCTTCCAATTAAAGGGTGGACTCAAGGGAAAATGAGAAATGAGCAGACTGGAGGTCGCAAGTCTGCAGAGGCCTTTACTGAGCCATCTATTTCCCCACCAGAAGGAAAAGAAGGGCAGGTTTGGGGGCCAGGGAGATGGCTCAGTGGTTACCTACTTTCCTCCCAGGCATATGGACAAGAAATCAGTTCCCCAGAGCCCATATAAATGCCGAGAGAACTGTCTGCTATCCCAGCCTCTAAAGGCAGAAATAGGTGCACCCAGAGTAAGATGGGAGAGGAGCCACACCGATGAGCTCTGAGTTTGACTGAGAGATCTTGCCTCACTGAAGAAGGTGGAGGAGCTAATGAGGATGACCCCCACCATCATCCCTGAGTGTCCACATGCACATGCACACATACACATCATTAGAGGAGGTCAAGGGAAGGAATGCCGGCTATGAAGGCATGCTTGGCAAGGAGAAGAAAACGTGTTTTGTGGAACGGTTTTTACTCTGGGTTGTAGCTTTCAGACATTCAGTTGTATTGAGGAGGGGGTGGAGGGAACCTTTCTGCTCTCACAAACTCCAGGAGTGAGTCTGAATCAGGACTCACCCCAGAAAGAGCACGGAAGGACAAGCATTCACTCAACTGTATGTCACTTCACTTCTTCCGTTCGCTAGTCACAGTGCTGGGGACCGGGGGTGGGGGTGGGGGTGGGGACCATGGTGACAGGTAGCAGCCTAGAGAGGAAGAGGAGGAGCCACACGGGTGATATGCCCTGCTAAGCTGACTCAGAAGGAGGCTGAAGGTGGAATGATTAGCTTTTGATGAATCTAAGTCAACGAATAACTCATAACCTAGAGATGGCAAATAAGTCACTCAGATGAATTGTGCTGCCTGCTACGAAGCCTTGAGAGAGAGGTACAGGCCCTACTTGTAGGGTCAGTGGCCTATCTCCACTCCCACAGAGAGACTGGTGTCCTTTGGTTGTTCTGATTAAAAACAATTCTGCTTCTGGAGATGCCTGCCTGCTTCTGCTTTCTTTTATTTCCATGTCTCCTCCATCAATCCTAATCTAATACTATCACTAAGACATTCATTCAAAAAGGCACATGGGGGAGGGGTGGGTGTGGAGATAAGGGGCAGCTAAGAACACTTGCTGCTCTTCAGAGTACCTGGGTTCAATTCCCAACCCCCACATGATGTCTTCAACCTTCTATATTTCCAGTCCTAAGGGATCTGACACTTATTCTGACCTCCGCAGACTCCTGAATGGGTTCCTGAGTATGTACGGTATGGGTAATGCCAGCCCAAGGTCAAGGCGGAGGAATAAATAGCTGTACAAGATGGAATTGTGGGAATACAGGGGGAGAGCAGCTTCATTCCTGTTAGATGGCCAGGAATGGCTTCGCACACTTATGTTTCTATTCCAACTGAATTCTTCACAACGAAGCAGAACTTCCGGAGAACACAGAAGATTGAGGAGATAGTCCTGGTAGACGGTGGGGCGTGTACAGGCACTGAAGCAGACCCTTACCATTAATGCTAAGAAAAGGCAAGTTATCCCATTCAATCTCTACTTGAATAGCTAAGGATATCAGGAGCAGGCTACAAGGTTAGGCAAGTGCCGGATGTTGGCAGACCTTATCTACCAGGCTACAGATGCTAACAGTTCCAGAGAAGTTGGGAAACATCTAAGTAATGATGCTGGCAGTCTCTTGGGAGACAGTGAGAGAAACTGAAAACAGGGAGCCCAAAAGAAGTCTCCTTGCATAATTTGCATAATTTAAGCAAAAGGTTCTAAGAGGGGGAAAGAGTTTTGAGTGTAAGAAACGTACATTGATTGCAGTTCAGTGCGTTTGTGCTTTATTCTGTATGCAGAATCTCTCATTTCTACCCAGCTCCTACGCCCTGGCCACCATATAAAATTAAAGGTCCTTGGTTGCAAGCCACAGTCCTGGATTTATGAGGTGACCCTGCAGCTGCAGCTCAGAGACTAGAGAGGCCAGTTGCCCCAAGGTTCCAGGCAGTAGCCTCTGCTGGACAGTCTCCAAAGACCATGGACGAATCTTCTGCGATCCTTCAGGATTTCTGTTGCTCTATTCTTAATTCAGACTTCAGAGCAAGTGATGTTGATCGGTCCTTTCTCTGCCCATCCTGAAAAGGGCAGGTCACTCTGATCCACAGCTGTGTGACTCTTTAATCTGGAAGCAGAGTATTCCCAAAGGTACGGTCCTAGGCACCCTACAAGAATAACTCAGTAAACATTCCTGGAGACCAAAGAGCTTCCAGCATATGCAATGTACACCTAGTACAGCCTCTGACTGAGCGCTCATGAAGCAAAACGTCTGATGTCCAACCTCCCCTTCACGTAACTGCATGCGCAAGCCCTTGAATCTCTGCCTTCCTGGGATGTCATAGAAAGTCAGAATTGAGCACAGCCCCAGATGTCCTGGGAAGGGGAACCTGTCAATCCTCCTTCCGCTCCTCCTCTGCTCGGCTGATGGCCTCACACCAATATTTCAGCCATCCCAGTGGGCTCTCTGTGGAACTTTCTTAAAGCGGATTAACATTTCCTGTTAGAGGGATGTTTGGAGTTTGGGGGAGTGATTTGAGGTTTTTATTTTCAATACCGTTTCTATTTAAAATGTGAGTTCGTATCTTACGGGAAGAAGGTATCTCCTGTCTTCTTTTTATTCCCTGCTTCTGGCCTTCTTGTTGTGGGCCCCACAAATCCAAGGTTCGGGGAGGTGAGGGAAGGAGCTGGGATCAGTTAACTTCTAGTGGGTTTCAGGAGTCCTTTCCCATCCAGAGCTTCTGTAAGACGTGATGTGGGGTGCCTGGCTAAATTTAAAGCCAGCAGCAAACTGGAATCTGTCCCTGGTTTCAGAATGTGAACTCCACAGGATGCATGGAAGCTGCTGACCTCCAGGGGTGAGCCTGGCATTAAATTTGAGTATGTTTATGATGGGGGGGGTGGAAGGAAGGAGGAAAGAAATGGAAAAGGAAGTGAAGGGGAAGGAGGGGAAGGGAGGGAAAAGAGGGAAGGACCGGAAGGTAAAGCATGTATCCCCTGTTTGGTACTAAATTGCTACCCTTCTAATCAAACTGGCCCCGCTGTTTACAGCTTGGAATCAATATTAACTCATCATAAAACTGAAAGTTTATGGTCCCTAAAAGAAACATTGAAAAACTATGTACATCCTATAACTTCTCAAATATGCTGGGTAGATTTTTTCCATATGGGTAACAGAAATGGTTGGCAGAGGTGAGTTGCGTCACTGAACAGCTCTAGTGAGCTTTCCCTGGTTTGGGGTGCTGGAGGCTAGATGGAGAACTCTTCACAGACTCTCATAGCCCCTGGAATCAAGGTCCCACTCTGGACCTTGGCCTCCAAGCCCTTCTCATACCTGCTGGCCTCCCTCCAGTCTTCAAGCTCTGTCCTCTGGCGGTCTCATGCAGTCACTGTCTCCTACCCTAGGGTTCTCTCCCTTTACTGTGGTCTCCTCCTCTTTAGTTACAGCTGAAGCTTCACGGCCCTTTTATGAAAGAAGAAGGAGAGAAATGAAAAATGAGGGAAGGAAGAAGGAGACTAAATGTAAGAAGGGAGGTGAGGGGCCTTGGAGAAAGGCAAAGGGAGGGGATGGGAAGGTAAGTTAGGGAAGGGGAGAGAAGGGAAGGGAAGAGGAGAAGAGGAGGTGGGGGGAAAGAGTAAGTTAGGAAGGGGGAGGGGGAGAGGAGGGAAGGGAAGAAGAAGGGAGAGGAGAAGAGGGGAAAGGAGGGGAATGGAGGGGAGGGAAATGGAGAGGAGGGGTGTGGAGAGGAGGGGAAGGGAAGGAGAGGGGTTAAGGGATGAAGGGACAGGGAGGGGAGGGAAGGCATTCCCTGAGTGGCACTAAGTTGTTTCTTTTCTAATCACCCTAGCATTGCTGTTGCAGCCCCTTCCTCTAATGTCGCCCTGCATTCCCTCTAGACTCCTCCCTGCTTGAAAACAGCGTGCTTCACTCTTGATTTTGTGTTTTTGCCCTGCAGCCTAGGAATGGGAGCATCATGACACAGTGACCTACCCTGCTTCCTGCCACAACCCAGTGCGTTGCACAATGCCAGGCCCTTATTAGCAGCTTAAAGTGTTTTCCAACTAAGACTGTTCCTTGAGATGAGCAGGTCACTGTGTCCATCTGGGAAAAATCCTACTCTGGTGGCTCAGTCTCCTCCTTTCTTCCCCCAGCCCCTGCACAGAAATCACGTCTTGCTATATTGGTCATAATAGACGCGAACTCCTAGATTCAAGCAATCCTCCTGCCTCAGCCTCTAACGACAGCTTGGGCCAAAGGCATCCTCAGCTCTTCAGGATTGCAGTGTTCATCATTCTGTGTGTGTGTGTGTGTGTGTGTGTGTGTGTGTGTGTGAGAGAGAGAGAGAGAGAGAGAGAGAGAGAGAGTTTCTGTCTCTTTCTGTGTTTGTCTCTCTGTCTCTTTCTGTGTCTATGTCTCTGTCTCTCTCTGTCTCTCTCTGTCTCTGTCTCTCTCTCATGTGTGTGTGTGTGTGAGAGAGAGAGAGTTTCTGTCTCTTTCTGTGTGTGTCTCTCTCTGTCTCTTTCTGTGTCTCTGTGTCTCTGTCTCTCTCTGTCTCTCTCTCATGTGTGTGTGTGTGTGTGTGAGAGAGAGAGAGAGAGAGTGTTTCTGTCTCTTTCTGTGTGTGTCTCTCTCTGTCTCTTTCTGTGTCTCTCTGTCTCTCTCTGTCCCTGTCTCTCTCTGTCTCTGTCTCTCTCTCATGTGTGTGTGTGTGTGTGTGTGAGAGAGAGAGAGAGAGTTTCTGTCTGTTTCTGTGTGTGTCTCTCTCTGTCTCTTTCTGTGTCTCTGTGTCTCTGTCTCTGTCTGTCTCTCTCTCATGTGTGTGTGTGTGTGTGAGAGAGAGAGAGAGAGAGTTTCTGTCTGTTTCTGTGTGTGTCTCTCTCTGTCTCTTTCTGTGTCTCTGTGTCTCTGTCTCTGTCTGTCTCTCTCTCATGTGTGTGTGTGTGTGTGTGTGTGTGTGTGTGTGTGTGTGTGTGTGTGTGTACATACATAAGCAAGCATGTGTGTAATGGCCAGAGATCAGCATGCTGTATTCCTACTTAGTCCAGATCTCTCACTGAACTTCAAGTTCACCAACTCAGGAAGACTAGGGCCAGGAGACACGGGAATACTCCTGCCTCTGCCTCCCAGTGCTTGGAGATTACAGGCATGGACTGCAACATTCAGCTTTTTACGTGGGTGCTAAGGTCAATACTTGCTCACAGCAGTCTACAGGTTAAACCATCTCCTCGGCCCCTAAGGATGACTTTAAGCTTTTCCTAGTCTTCATTGAAGTAAACACACATGCAACACACTGTTTACCGTGTTAACAGTTGATGTGCCACCACTTGATTTTTGTCTCGATATCTTATATACCTTCTGTATATATAAGATATACACTTTGCATCAGGCTTATTTTACTCTGAGTAATGTCCATTTTGTGTCATGTGACAGAATACCACTGAATGGACCACCACCTGCCTCTCTGCACCTCTGTTGTGGTGGAGGAGGGGCATTTGAGTTTCTGTGCCCTCCCCCAAATGGCTCCTAACCCCTCCAGACAGAGGACAGTAGCTGAAGGGGAAAACAGAAACCCCATATCTGGAGACTAAGCCCATCCTTTGGGACATTGGAATCCTTGGGGTCATCTAGAATGTAACTCTTGGCTGCATCAGGAGACGAACTAGTGGCAACTTGAGGGAAGTTGTAGCTTTTTTGTGTTCCCGTGCTGCTTCCCTGGGCTCAGCTCAGAGAAGATTTCATGACAGTTGTGAATTCACTGAGGACAGAGAAGAGGACAGGAGCCCATGGAAGTCAGAACTCAACCCATCCTCTCTCCATGGCCACACTCTCAGGTATGGCAGGGTTTCTAGTCTGAAGAGGGAGTGGTTGACTTCGTGGAGTGAGGAAGCATGAGTTGACACCTCGCACTCCCATGATGTTTAGCTCTCAGACACATTACTAACTCATTGCCCTCAAAATCAATAAGTGTCAGTTTTCATTTCACTGAAGCTCATGGACACTTCCAAAATTTCTCAACCTAGTCTGATAGAAAATTCCAGAAAGGCAAGAAGAGTCCAAATTAGTCTTAGTTCTTCAGCTGTCAGCTGGCCTTTGGAAATGACCCTGTTCTAATGATTCCATTTCCCCCTCCACATACTGAAGATTCATTTTGAAATCTGAGAGAACTCCGCCAGAACATTCTACAATTACCAGTTTCCTTTCCTAATCTGTGGGTACCATGACATCCCCCACCCCAGCAGCTTCTCCTCAAGAGACCAAGTATCTGAAGTTTGTTTCGCTTAGCCATTCATTCTCTGATTTCCCCCTCACTCTCCCTGCATGCTCAGGCACCAAGAAGGATCCGCTTGGCTTCAACAGGAACAGAAGACAATCTGTGCTCTGTGGGTGATGTCCTCATTCTCTGGAAGACACTGTAGGTTTAGCCCCCTGGAGAGTCATGGTTCCAGGAAGCATGTCCTAGACTGAGATCATTCTACTCTAAGGGTCCCTGGAGATAAAGCCAATTCCTAACCAACCAGCTTCTCTCTCTTCAGCCCTGACTCAACACATAGTTTGGCCTCCGTACTCACTGTTTCCTGGAGGCTCTTAAAGTCTCTGAGAACTGCTGGGTACCAGGGTCTTCAGTTTCTAATTCTTAGCATCACCTTCATCATAGACTTTTCTATGAGCCCAAATACTAAGGTCTCTAGACCAGTATTGAGACTCTTTCCTATACAGGTGTTTATCCTTGCAAAACTGACCAGACATTTATATTTGGTGGAGGAGGGATAAATCAATCCACATCTGCTGTGCCACGGATCTGCATTCTTTGATGATGTTTTCATTGATGATGTTTTGCCATGAATTTAAGTCAAAATTATATATGAGTAAAATAAGCAAGAACAATGAATGCACGTTCATAAAATAGCTATTTACTCCCATCTGTCTTTGTCACTGGGAACAGTGCGAAAATGTAAGAGTTTTAGTAGCTTTTTCTGGTTACTACCAGATGGCTGGGTTTGGCTCTCCTTCATTTAAGACTACATACAAATGTAGTCTTATTAAGGACATATCATTACTATTTTAGAGTTACCTTCATAACCCGGTAAAGCACACAGTGCTGTTAAACAGTAGATGAGCATCTGAGCTCCGAGCTCCTGGAATTGGTGTGGAGTCACCGAACACCTATGAGAAGCTAGGAACCCTGAAGGAGTCTGACCATGTCCACTGACCTCCCAGCACATGGTGTCTAATCTGAAGGAAGAGGTAAAAGATCTGCCCGTATGGATAGAGCGTGTTGATGCCTCATATAACTCAAAAGACTAAATGAGCTGCAAGTCTCTAACACGGACCTGTAAATAAAGAGGGAAGATAGATCATGCTCTGGGGTGTGTCGCTGCCTTGTCTGCCACTCTAGTGTGCCGATAGCCGGAGAGGTCTGGATGATTTGTGTTGGGTACCTGGTAACAACAATGACAAAGGTAATTAATACAGTCCCATATTCTAGTCTTCTAAATGTCAGCTTTTAAGGACCATGACTTTGACCCAACCTCTTCTTCCAGCAACTCAGCCAATTCACTGTGCCTGTCCTCACCCTTGGGTGACAATGAAACCAGGGAGTTCCAGAGAAAAGGGAATTTATGGTAGCAAGTAGAAAGGAATCATTCCAAGCCTGGAAGATTGAACACCATGAACTCAGTTTATTCATACAACATTAAGCCAACCAGACCACAGTGAGGACAGCTATAGCCCTTTGCCATGTTTCCCCAGATGCCACACTATACATACATACATACATACATACATACATACATACACACACACATACATACACACATACACACACATACATATATACATACAAACATGCATACATATACACATACATACATACATACATATACACATACATACACACATACATATATACATACAAACATACATACATATACACATACATACATACACACATACATATATACATACAAACATACATACATATACACATACATACACACATACATACATACAAACATACATACATATACACATACATACACACATACATATATACATACATACATACATACATACATACATACATACATACATACACACATACATACCCATTGGTGTTTCAACTTTGGTAACTTAAACTTCCTCTCAGTGTTCTGTCTTTTCCTAACACCCAAACAACCACAGGCTTAGGACTCCAATACTGAGCCATCAACCAATGCATGACACTGAGGGCAAAACTTAGAGCTGATGGAAAGAGAGACTATCACCAAGATCACCAAAGCATCAGTAAGCACCCTAAGCACATGTTTTCCTCAGTTAAAGGCTATGATTTCACATATGTATGTGGGTTTTTTTTGTCTTGACTGTCTCACTCAGTGCTCTACTCACTGCTTATCTGGATCGCTCCCTCATCACTAGCTCTTATGCACAACTATGATTCAGTGTGGAATCTAAGTAAACCTAGGCACCTCCCTTGGTACTGGGAAGCAGAGATTAGACAGAGCTCCGGTAGGGACCCCGGACTCCTGGAGAATCAAGGAGCACGTGGTGGAGTAAGGAGTTTTACTGAGGCAAGAACAAAGAGAACTTACAGGACCTGAATCCAGATGCTGCACTATTGCAATGGAGACTTCCTAAAACCTGCTAGCCTAGGGAGAATTCAAGAAGCAGGGGGGAAAAATTGAACTACAGCCTGTGGGATCCATCTACCCTGGAGTGCTCTATCTCATGGGTTTGCTACCAGAACACTTTCATTCGGAATCCCTATTGACTTAAACCCGCCTCTCTTGGAAGATCTTGGACCAGAACACTGGGAAGATTTTCTCACATAAACAATCGTGGAGTGAGGCTCAGGTGGTATTCCACACTCTGTGCTCTAACCACACCTCCCAAAGGACCCATCCTTTCTGGGTTTGGAGAAAGGTCCCACCTGATGAATGGGCATGTCAGAAAGGGTAACAGAGACAGCTGACAGGAGCTAACCATCCACAGCTGCCTTGAACTGACACCTCTCACCTTCCTTCCCCTCCCACTTCTGAGTCAAGTGGGGAAAGTGTGTCAGCCCAGCGAGCATCTATCACAGGGCATGTGTCCATGATCAAAGCCCCACTGCCCTCCATTAGCATTGCTTGGGGCAGGGGGACTCCCAGATTAGCAGGGATTTGTCAGCCAGCAGAGACAGGGAACAGGGAGGCTTCCTGGGGAGGATGTGACACCCAGGAGAGATGCCATTTCTGATGAACCCAGAGAGGTGAGACACAAATGCTTGGTTTCAGAAAAGGCACGCAAACCCAGCTCAACCCAGCCCACTGAGAACCCATTCCAAAAGCAACAGAGGGTGGAGAGCCAAATGTGTATACACACAACCTAAAACTCTCTTCACAGGTATTAGTAACCGTGTGTGTGTGTGTGTGTGTGTGTGTGTGTGTGTGTACATGCGAGTCGCACGCGAGTGTACATGCGACTGCACCCATGCATATACACATGTGCTAATGAGCATGAATCTGTGTGCACATGCTTTTAGAGACCAGGATTCTGTGACAGTGTGCCTTGGGTGCCATCTTGTTTGTTTTAGATAGATTCTTTCACAGGCCTGGAGCTCAGGGATTAGGCTAGGCTGGCCAACCACTGAGCCTCAAAGATGCAATTGCCTCTTTCCCAACACTGGGATTGAAAGCATGATGCCTAACTTTTTAGGCACAAGTTCTAGAGATCAAACTTATACTCAGCAGAAAGTTTTCTTTCTTTCTCTCTTTCTTTCTTTCTCTCTTTCTTTCTTTCTTTCTTTCTTTCTTTCTTTCTTTCTTTCTTTCTTTCTTTCTTTCTTTCTCCTTTTTTTTTTATACCAAGACCTCATATATACCAGGATGGCCTCAAACTTGCTCTGTCAGTATAAGATGGCCTTGAACTTCTGATCCTCCTGTCTCTGCTTCCTGGGTGCTCTTGTGCTATTTTGGGATACATGCAAAGGTTCATGCGCATGTTAGGCAGGCTCTCTGCCAACCGAGCTCCATCGCTAGCGCTCGCTGACTCTCTGGACACCTGTGAGATAGCCTGTGAGTTTCCATGGTGGACAGGGAAGGTATTTGAGTCAGGCAGTCCTGAGCTGGAAGCCTTCAGTAACCCTCCAGAACCTGTTCTCTGTACTTCAGATAGAAGAGGGCTCTCAGGAGATGGTCAGTCATGAAGACTCGGTCAGATACAACATTAAGGCTACTCAACCCCAAGCCTGTTACAGAACTAGTTGGCTACATATGGTAGTTATTATTATTCTCATAAAAATTTAAGTTGCTGGGGGAAATCTGCCAATAAATTATTGACTGAGATTATAGATTTTTTTAAAAGTTATAATTCGACTTTCTGTTGTTTAAATCCACCTTTGATGTAAACAGGAATTTGAGCAATTTAGGAGCTCAGGTACACAGTCAAATCAGTACCACATGACTTGCCCATGTCTGCTTTGATTTTATTTTTTAACGTCCCTCACAACAAACCGACAACACAACAAACCTCTCTTCTTACATCAGAAATAAAAAAATCAAAATTATCTATATTTACCAGCTGAAGGTATAGCCTAGTAGTTAAGAGCACACACTAGGGGTTGGGGACTTAGCTCAGTGGTAGAGCGCTTGCCTAGCAAACGTAAGGCCCTGGGTTCGGTCCCCAGCTCCGAAAAAAAGAAAAAGAAAAAAAAAAAAGAGCACACACTACTCTTGCAAAGGACCTGGGTTTTGATTCCCAGTATCCATGTCAGGCTGCTCAGAAACACCTGTGTTTCAACTTCAAGAGATCTGATGCCCTGGTCTGTTTTCCTTAGGCTCGTGCTCACATGTGCACATTCGTGTACCCCCCCCCCAACACACACACATCATTCACACAAAAATAAATAATTTTTTAAAAATTACTCTGAATCTGGAAAAGTGGCTCGTTGCTTAAGAGAAATGGGTGCTCTTGCAGAGGACTGGAACTCAATTCCCAGCAAACACATGGCTGCTCACAACCATTAGGAAATACAGTTCTAAAGTATACAGTGCCCTCTTCTGGCTTCCACAGGCAGGGTTCACATATATATATATATATATATATATATATTTTTTTTTCAACTCTCATATACATGAAAATAAAAATAAAATCTTTTAAAAATGAAGCAAACAAACTTTGTTCTTTAAAAGATTCATGCTTTTTTTTTTTCTGGCCACAGAGAGCTGGAGTTAGCCTCACTGTGGATGATCCCATTTGCAGCAACTCAAATGACAGGCGCTGTCAGTGAAGCTGAAGAGGCCCCAGGAGTATTGTTGTGGTTTGGCTAAATGATGATCGGATGAAATACTGCGGCTACATTTTCCTGAGGATGTCTTCACATTAGAACTCTCTGCAGAGTGAGCAAGGCAGAGTAGCGTGGGCCTGTTGTTTCACACATTCGTGTTTTTCATTTTGATATTATATCATGAACAGCTGTCGGGATGATGTTCATCATTCCTTCTTGGAACGCAATTCACAAGACTTTGTTTGTCATTCGGTCTCAGCATTTAAAAGCTAACGAGTTTCCAAACTGCCACCAATGAGACGATTCTAATATTACAAAAGAGCAGTCACTTCAGAGAATCCCGTTCTAATGTTTCCACTTAGCAAAGACAACAACCGCCCGTGTTCAGTGGGTCTGGTTAAGGAGACACACACTGGAAATGGTTCTTTTCCACAGTGAGAAACAAAACTGCTCCAGCATGCACTACATGGAGCTGAAAATACGTGGACACTGTGACGCTCGCCTTAGGGCTTACTGCTCTGACAGAACCCCCGCAGCTCTTACAGTGCTGTGAAAAGTTACCAAGTGGGACAGAGAACAAGTGCTTGCTAGCTCCCTCTTGTCCATGGACGATCACAAGAGAAGGATTGAGACTCAACCCCTTAGACAAGAGAAAATACCCAGCTAGGTTTCCACATCCACAGAAAAGAGAGGAAGATGCATGACTTAAAAATAGAAGCGGAATAGAAGAGTAGTGAGAAATATCACCATGGTTCACAGAAAGCTGAAAATGGATCTTGACTGCCAGGTTCTAGGACTCAGGCCCTCAGGGTGCAGCACCGAGTAAGACACAAAGTGCTCTCTGATTTTTATGGCGGCCTCATCACTGCCATGACATTAAATATTTTAAGGATGTGGGAGTCTGTTTGTTTGTTTTACATTTTTTAACATTTATTCTTATTTTATGTGTTTGCCTGTTTTGCCAGCATTTATGTGCACCACATATGTGCAGTGTCCCTGGCAGCCAGAAGAGGCCATTGCACCCCTAGAAATGAAGTTACAGTCAGCTGTGAGTCAGGGTATGAGTGCTGGAAATCAGATCAGGATCCTTTGCAAAGACAGCCAGTGCTCTTAGCTGGGAACCGTCTTCCCAGCCCCCAAACTAAGTATTTTAGGACTGTAAATCTGCTGATGAGATTAAAAACAAAAACAGAAATAAAAACTAATGTGTCAGGTACTGGCTGTGTCACACAAAGCCAGACTATGTGAGATAGGAGAAGGAAGGCCCAGGGCTCTTAGCAAGTCAAGCACATTTGTTACTGCTGCTTTGCCTGTGTTGGTCTTAAGGGAGATGGCTTAAGGGCTGGCTGGGGTTGGCCAAAAGGGACACAGTCCTGGCTCAGAGAAGTTACCAGTTAGTTACTCAGGGAACAATTCTATAAAGAGCAAACACATATTTCCTCAACAACTCATTGTTTCCTATCATGCCTTTTTATTTTCTGGCAATGCTTTGAAACATGACTCTCTTACGGTTGAATGAATCTACAGGAACCTGTGGATACACGGCCCCCTCTTGGTATTGGCTACATTCATTGAAAATGACCATAAAGCTCATCTCCAGGGGCTGAGACACCTCATTCACTGCTCTTGCAGAGGACCTGAATTTAGTTCCTAACACCCATATTGGGTGGCTCACAATCACTGTAAGACCAGCCCAAGGGCACCTGAAACTCATGTGTACCCCCACCCCCCACATCCCCACCCAGAGAGAGAGAGAGAGAGAGAATTAAACACTAAAAACATTTTTTAAAAATACATGTGTACCATCTCCACATTTCTCAGATCTAGAGAGCCTCTCGTCAGATCTTCTTTTTCTTCTCGGTAGCCTGGGACAAGTAGAAAAATAATCACTCATGGGCACTTGAAAAGAAACTGCTTGGTGGCAAGCTTAAAAAAGACATATGGAGAGATAGACAATTGTGAAATTTGTCGCTTTTTTTTTATTAAAAAAAAGAGTTTTTGTTTTTCAAGATCTTCTTGAGTGGACTTCAAAATTGTATCTTTGGAATCTCTGGAAATAAGATCCCAGGATGTTGAAAGGTTGGAGGTTTTCCCTGGAGACCCTGTAATGAGGGAATGTAAGAATGCTGAAGGAATTTGAAGCATGACTTTGTGGAAACTGGGTTGGGGCCATCTCAAAGGAACAATAAAGGATGTTCTGTTCGCCCCAATGGCTGTGCAGCTCCTGGTGTGGATTCCTTTGAAGTTCAAATGAGTTGTCCTTGGCTGGACTCCATTGCATGCACCATTCTTCCTTCCTTGATCACAGCCACAGAGTGGATACATTCCCCTGCAGCCTAGCTAGAAAGGTACACCTCCCCAAATGGAACCTTCAATTTCTGGTGTGGGGCAGGGGGACGGGGAGGGACACCCTTTTGTGAGTCAAGGTGACCAGCAATGCTGGGTTTCCAAACTCCAGAGAGTCTTTCAGTAGAGTCTTGACCTGAGGTTCCTCTTACTCTTCCTTTCTGGGACAACTGATCTACCTCACCTGTAGTCATTTGACTGTAGGAACCATGTAGCTGTAAAGTAAATCCAAAGAGTGGACATGAACAACGTTAGTAAAATTGCCATTGAGTTTGATAGTAAAGGCTTCTCATGGTCAATGAATTGTTTAATTCTGGTTTCACTGGTCAGCAGTGAAACGGCAAGAACTGGGAATTTAGTCAAACCCTGAACAAGACAAGACAGTCACCCTCCTGAGCCTGAGTTTTCTTGTCTGTGGAAGAAAAAGAAAATTGTATGCCTTTGTTTTCTTGTTTAAGATTTATTTATATTTTTTACACTTATTTTTGTATTGCATTTTAAATTGTGTGTGTATGTGTGCGTGTGTGTTCACTTATGACTTGTGGCTGACCACATAGGCTAGAGGGGCTGGGTTTCCCTGCAGCTAGAGTTATAGAGGGAATGTGAGACATTCCACCTGGGTACTCAGGTCCTCTGCAAGAGCAGCAAGTGCTCTTTACCTCTGAAACATTCCCCTAGATCCAAAACAATCGTTTAAAATTTAAAATAAACTACAGGACAGTGGTGGGGGGGATCTAAAGTTTGTAAAATACCTAAGGGATTGTGACCATCAGACCCCAGAGCTGTCCAGTTCAGCCCTCCAGAATCAACACTAATCCTGATGTCATCCAGTTCTCACCCTGTGGTTCTTTCTTAAATTTTCTCTAGGACCCAGGGTTGGTTTCTACCATGGAACAAAAGACTTCCTGAATTCCCTTCATTCATGCTCACTGTGATGCAGCTATCAGAACAAAGCTGTTTCTCTGAACTCCTGTGTTCCTCAGACTTCAGGCTTAGGCTAAGCATGCTCAGGGCACAGGACAGAGGCTGGGGGCACACTGTCCTAGGTCTTCCATCCTTTCTCAAGTCCTCCGGTTCCCAAATCCTATAGGTTGTTTGTCTTTGATACTCGAAGCTGGAAAGTGATTTATTTGTTCTTTATTTTTAAGCTTCATTAGGTCTGCAGGCTCTCAAAAGGTCCACTCAGAAACAGGTCTGCAAGCCATGTGAGGGCCCCCTGAAGAGAACCAACAAGAACCAGAGCCACAGTTAGTTACAGGTGTGGAGAGGAGTCCTGCTCTCCTCCATCTCGGTCTCCACCTTCCTGTGCTGGCCTTTCTCCTCTCCCCTGGTGGTCTCTTCCTCACAGTGCTCTGTTCTGATCTTCCCCTGTCTTTTCTATGCTTTGTGTCCTTTCTTTAGGTTTTGCCTCTGGCCATGACTATTGCCCTGCAAACCCCCCTCGCATCTGATAGCACAATCATAACTACAATCTCCTGGAGCTTTCAAGGAGATGGAGATGGCTGTTCTGAAATGAGAGGGCCCCTGTGGTGCCAAAGAGTGACCCTGGCCCAGCTTAGAACAGGGCTGGTCTCCTAGCTTGCCGTTCCCCCATGGCACAGGACTATCACTTTGAAACAAGGCTGAGCAAAACACCACTGTTCATTGGACAAAGCTTTTTAACTGGAATTCATTAGCATTTTAGGGTTGCTGAGGTTTTTTTTTAATAAATTGCAGTCTAAATGGCCAAATAATGAATCTCTCACTAGGCAGCATAATCAATCTTTATAACCCACGGAAATATACTCTAGAAAGATTGCATTTTACTGCTGTTGAAAACCTCGGTTTCATCAAATAAAGGAGCAAATTGCCATTCAGGAAATTATTCTTGGGTTAAAATATGCAATCAACACTTAGCTTCCCACCTGCACAGCCCTGGACTGTACAAGGGGTAATGACGTTTGACGTGGGGCTTGTTACACCCCTGACCCACGAGAACGGGTTTTCAT
Source organism: Rattus norvegicus (assembly GCF_021556685.1). Lineage (NCBI taxonomy): Eukaryota > Metazoa > Chordata > Mammalia > Rodentia > Muridae > Rattus > Rattus norvegicus. The sequence goes on from NC_141541.1 coordinate 79,807,839, forward strand.
ATTTTCAATTTGTGATGTCTGGCAAGATTCCCAAAGTAATTTTCAATTAAAGTCCCTGGTACTTGTCAAATATGAGGACATCACTTGAAAGATGGAATAACTTTGTTAGGGTGTTGGAGAGGGAGTGTGGGGCAGTCTCTTTCCCTAGGCGGCTAGATAGGCAAGGGCCTTCCTCTCCTTGCTTTCTTATTGTTCTTCTACCTTGAAGCTCTTGGCAGGGCTTCCTTTCACAGTACCAGCCCCATGCCCCTTTCCTTCCACCAATGTAGCCCCCAGCCCTTTTAGCTTCAGGCTTTTCCTGTGCCTGCTCATTTCTACCTTATCCTCTGCCCAACCAAAGTGCCCCCCACCCCTACCGTCACCCCACCCCCTGCTGCAGCCTTTCAGTTCAGCAGGACAGAAGTCGCTCAACTCAGCCCCTGTGTACAGACAGACAGTCTGGACCAATCAGGCTCAGGTGCTAGAAATAAAAGAACGGATCTAAGCAGGACAGGATGGCAAATGCTTTTGGAATCCCCTTCTTGACTTCTCAACTTCAGTGTGCTTGTTTGAATAAAAATAGCCCCCATAAACTCATATTTTTGAATGCTTGGTCCCTGGGTGGTGGCACAGTTTAAGAAAGAAGAGGAGGTCTGACCTTGTTAGAGGAGGTATGTCACTTTGGGGTTTCAAAAAGCCTGCCCCCATTCCCAGTTAGTGTTCCTCCCTCCCTCATTCCCTTCTTCCCTCCCTCTCCCTCTCTGTCCTCCTCTCTTCTCTCTTCTCTATCTCTCTCTCTCCCTCTCTCTCTCCCTCTCCTCTCTCTTTCTGCCTTAGACTTGTCACCTCAACATGTAAGCTCTCAGCTACTGCCCCAGTGACATGACTACTCTCCTGCTGCCATGCTCCCCACCATGGTCATGGACTCTGACCCCCTGGAATTATAAGCCCCAATAAATTCTTTCTTCTCTTGCCTTGTCATGATGTCTTAGCACAGCAATTGAAAAGACACCAAGCAACTCGGTGAGACTCTGCTTGTCCTCCTTTTGTCCTTGCTCCTCAGCCTTTGAGATTACATAAGGCAGCGAACCTGGGAACTACTGCCTTAGGGTGTCATGAGTGACCATCAAGTTTTCTGGGACCCTAGTTCTCCGGCACTTTAGCCATAAACTCCATGACTTGCAGAGAACACTGCAATGGGGGAGTCAAAACACACATCATCTAGGACATCGACTGAATGAACAGATACCATGTACTCTTCTTGAAAAGACCATGCTCTCTCTGAACAGTCCCTTCTTGTCTCTTACCCTCTGGGCACCAGTGTAAAGGGAGAGAAGCTGTTCATAATCTGTTTGGCACAATCCCTATCATTTTTGGAGTCACATTCTTCTCTCTTTCCACCATATCATTCACTCCTTAACCGACTTTACTTCCCTAGATGGCTTAGGGGCAGGCACTTGTCCCAAATTCAGCTATCAGAAAGCTCTCTGAAGTGTTTCCCACTGGTCACAGGAAAAGACTTTAGCCCAGAGTCCTCTTAGAAAGAAGTCCATGGAAGAAATAAAGCCATTGTGTAGAGAAACTCAGAGCCTGGAGCATGGAGTAGAAACTTCTGAGGACTGTGAGCAGACATCTTGTGCCTGCCTTCTCCATGGCTGACCATGGGAACCGGATAAGCCCGTCATGGTACACTGCCACGACAGTCCTATGAGGAGACACATGTCCAAAAATATGAAGATGTCAGTGAAATAAGCAGTTAATAACATTAAGCTTCTATTTTCGTTGTCTGTGTATTGGCTCAATCAATAGTATTTTGTAAGGTTCACTGTGGGTCAGACACTTGAGGCACAAAGATGAGAAAATATGACTGAGAACTCGAAAGCCTGCAGATCGGTAAGGCACCCAAGCCTCCTGTTACAACAGGGATGGCATGACAGGTGCTCAGGAGTGAGTAGCTGCACACAGGTCATTCAGGAAGGCCTCGTGGGACAGGCTGTGCTCTCAAGTGTGCTGAAGTACACATTAGTTATTTTCCTCAGTGCTGTGACCTAACAAGAAGTAATTTAAGGGAAAAGGAATTGTGAGGGGCTATGTGCATATGTGTGCAGTGCCCAGAGAGGCCAGAAGATGGTGTAGGATCTCCTGGAGCTGGAGTTTCAGCATGTTGTGAATTACCCAACGTAGGTGCTGGGAAACAAACTCAGGTCCTCGGGAAAAGCAGTTTTTAGGCTTTGCTTTCTTTATAGCTTGAAAATCTGTATTTTTGCTGTATGACATAGGGGTGTTGTGTAGCACAAAGGGAAAATGATCTGCTCAATAAACAGTAGTGGAACAACTGGCTGCTCGTACAGTAAAGCACAGAATTAAATCCATACTTAATGCCAAACAGAAAACCAATTCCTGACAGGCCAAAGAGTATACAGTTATCACTTAGCTTCTTTTAAAGTTAACACACTTCATAAGCATGTCATAGCGTGGTACAATTACCAAAACTAAATATCTAATAGTGATACAATGGTACTACCTAAACCACCAACTTTACCTGTTAAGGAAGGACTTTACACACACACACACACACACACACACACACACACACACGCTAAACACAAAAATATTTATAAATTCAATCATAATAAAATGGAGAGTGTTAGTCATCAAAGGGTACACAAAGGAAAGTAAAAGAAAAAAAGAGATGTCAAAATTTACACACACACACACACACACACACACATACACAGTTTTTTTTAAATAATAAAATTTTAAAAATTGAAAGATAGTGTCTGCAAAGCAAAAGATAGACTACCTAAAGAAAACACAGCTAAAAAGATAAATGTAAATATCCAAGAAGCATATGAAGAGTTAAACTAGTTAAAAAGTCTGAGGAATGTGCATTACGATCTCAAGATTAACAATAGCAAATTGTTGAGAAGATATCCATTACAACACATCTCTGGTGAAAATGTAAATCGATGCCTTACTTTAGCGTCCTTGGGCACTGTTTGTCAACCATCAGCAAAACTGTGACACTGAATGTGTGGTCTGTGGACTCGCAGGGCTGGTGTCACTCCAGGACCTCCCTCAAAGCTATCTGATTTTGAATCCACAGTTTAACCAGATCCTCTGGCGATTTAGATCAAGCTAGAGACAGCCATCTTGGTCACACAGGGCAGGAGGTGTGTAAGGTCATATGACCCCCCGGAATGTGAGCCAAACTATGACAGTGTGGCAGAGAAGTACACAGACACAAACAATGTGGTGGCTTTGCCATCCCCAAGAACACCAAGACAATGTCTTCCCCCTCTTGACTAATGGGTATTTTATACCAGGATTTCTCCATGTTGGCATTGCTGTTGTTGGGAGCAAGAGCATTCTTTCTGCGCCATTGTACAGGGTTCTTAGCAGCATCCCTTTCTCATCAGATACCTGCACTATCTTCTAACGACCATCTCTAGACATTGAGAACTGGTCTCCCGTGGACAAGCTTGTTGCTCAAGAATGTATTCATCCAGATAACAGTGTTGTTCTCTCCTTGAAAATGGAGATCACCTTTAGACAGGATCTTCTTCCAGTCTCTAACACTCCATTTCAGGTGCCAGTAAAGAAAGGGAGGGAAATACGCATGTGGTAGGATGCTGAATTGATGTGTGTGTGTGTGTGTGTGTGTGTGTGTGTGTGTGTGTCACACATTTATACATATATGTGCTATTTTATACGGTAGGTGCATTCACACAAGGTTTAATTAGATACAATAAAGATGGGGTACAGAGGACAGCCTCAAGTGCCATTTCTCAAGACATTGTCCACCTTAATTTTTAGAGCTATGGTCTCTCACTGAACCTAGAGCTCACCCATTCAACTAGGCTTACTAACCAATGAGGCCCAGGGGTCCACCTGTCTCTGCCTACCCTGCACTGACACTACCCACCCGTGTTACTATACCCAGCATTTTTACCTGAGTTCTGTGGATCAAGCTGAGGTCCTCCTCATCTTGCAAGGCAAGCACTTTACTAACTGAGCCATCTCCCCAGTGCCCAGGGTAATTTTAAAAATTTTCCAGGTTCTTGTACCAGGCATGTTTGAGAAAGGGCATTGCACAAGTTATTCTGATGTATTAACCTGTCTGCAAAGGAGCCTGTGTGCTTCTAATTGTTGTAAAATAAACACAGGGCTCCAAGCTGGGGAGGCTGGGCTTTGTCAGGGTCTGGTTTGATCTTGCCCATGTTATCCCACCTCTGAAAAATGAACAAGGAGCCCAGAATATGGAACTTGGCTCTCAGCAGGAAAAAAAAGTAGGATTTTAATTTAAAAACCTTTTCCAACTTCAATAGCAAAAAATAGAATACGCCGCCTGGGCACAGCACAGGAGACAGCTCTACCCTCTACGGGAAGCAACTAAGACACACAAATAAAGCAATTTCCGCATCCAGATGGAGCAAATCTACAAGGAGAGACTGAGAGAAACGGTGCAACTGAAAAAGTGGGTGGGAGCCATCAGCAGAGCAGGAATTCTGGGGAAGGAAAGCAGAAACAGTGGAGAGGTGAGGCGGACCCTGCAGGCTGCGCAGAGTTGGAAGGGATGAGAGGGCGCACAGCATTCTGGGAAGGTCTGAGCTGCCGTTTGCTCCCAAAGTGTCCACTGTAAGCTGACAGCAGTTTTCTGATCTAATTAGAGGTATAGGTTATATTGATTCCACAGCTCTAAATTCTCCTCTCATCTAAGATAATCCTCCTCTGGTGGCAGGAATTCCAAAGCACTTCAGTTAATCAGTGGCCCAGTGCAGGCAGATAGGGAAAAGAAGGCAAAGAACATGGCTGACGGCCCCTTAGACAAATTTGGATATGGAAAGACTCTAAGCCCTAAGTATCAGCTTCTTTGCCAAAGTGTGTGACTGTGTATGACTATGTGTGTATGAGTGTGCATGTGCGTGTGTCTGTGTGTGGCTGTATGTATGAGTGTATGTGTGAGTGTATGTGTCTGTGTGTGACTATGAGTGTGACTGAGTGTGTATGACTATGTGTGTATGAGTGTGTGTGTGCGTGTGTGTGTGAGTGTATGTGTGAGTGTATGTGTCTGTGTGTGCGACTGTGTGTGACTATGAGTGTGACTGAGTGTGTATGATTGTGTGAGTGTATGTATGAGTGAGTGTGTGTGACTGAGTGTGTATGACTATGTGTGTGAGTGTGAGAGTACATGTGTGAGTGTGTGTGTGAGTGTGCAAGAAGACAACTCAAGTGGAGCCATTCATTTTTTTTTTTTAAGAAAGCCAAGTCTCTCATTGGCTTGGGAGTCACCTATTTGGCTAAGTTGGCCATGCCGGAAGTCCCAGGCCTCTACCTATCTCCTCCATCCCAGAACTGCTTTTTGTATACAGGTTCTGGGACTCAAACATGGGTCCACCGACCTTTATCAACCGAGCTATAACCCCAGCCTCTTAAGGATTCTTAAGAACCACAAAAACAGAGAAGTGCCTTAGAAGCCATTTGGTTGGTTCCCTGATGCTGCAGGAGAGTTACCTAAAGTCCTCCTGGACAAGAAGAGAAATCAGCCGGTCATACACAGGTGATCAACATAAAGCTCGTGGAGATACGCTGACGGACATACACGTAGTCACACATAGTCACAGCCCTGAGGAGAAGGCAGAGCCTCTGTCAAGACCCACATTTCCCTGGGTAGCTCCTGGCTCTATCCGTCCACTTTATAGAACACGTGCTGAATTCACCCGCCATGCAGGGATGGGAGACACATCCAACAGGACTTCCCAGCACGAACATGACAGCTGAGAGCAACTCAGAAGAGGGTGCGGGCTGGGGTGGACGACAGCCGAGGAGGCAGCTGCAGCTGCCTCCGCCATCCCCTGAGGACCGAGGGCTGAGCCAGGAAAGCCAGCGGAGGCGGCCTGCATACCCGGCCACGTACAAATGGCCTGTAGTTTCCGCTGGCAGGTTTCACAACTCCAAATCTCAGATAATTGACTTTGGACAGAGATTTCCATGGATTTTTTTTTCTTGCCCAGAAAAGCAATCATGTCCCCGGAACTCTAGTCAGCTGTAGACCATGTAATCCTTTTGGGCCTCAAGGAAGAGGACATTTCTCAAAAAGCCCATCAGTAGGGTGGGGTGAGGGAATGACAGGAAGAGAGAACCAGGCTACAGCAATATTATAAAGCCTCTCTCTCCATTGCCTATTTTTCTACATGGTTCTCTCTTCTCAGGTACTCATTCCCTGAGCCGGACAACCCCACCATCTCTCCACCCAAAGTGACAACATGATCCTCTTCCCTCCCATCCAGATGCTGCTATTTGAGGGAGAAGTGTTGTAACTAATTCATATGTAAAGGACCTCCTGGATAACTTATACCCATGAAGAAAAGCTCAAAGGTCTCTGGACAGGAAGTTCTGGAGAGGTGATCCAGTTGGGAGCCTTTCAAACGCAGCCCCCAGGCTGAGGGGTGGAAAGTCCTTCCTTAGATTATCTTTGCCTCTGCGCTGTGCATCAAGGATCTTCTACTTCTCTGACAAGCGTCAGAAGCAGTGGCCAGTGCCACACCATGAATGAACCTGACACTAAATGAAAGAAGACAGGGCCAATGGCCCAAGTGCCACAGGATTCATAACAGAAATGCCTAGAATCGGCAAATCCACCAATGACTAATCCATAGATTAGTGACCCTGAAGGAAGGGGGCAGTGGGGAATCTTGGCATCCGTAAGATGGCTTTGTGAGAACGCCTGACAACTTACGGGGTAGAAAGAACCGACTCTGGAAAGGTGTTCTCTGACCTCCACATGCACACCATGACATGCACATGTCCACCCACGCACTAAAAATAAACAAACATAATAAAACATTTTTAAAGGGAACTGACGTTGACTAGAAATGGACGCAGGCTTTCTTTTCGAGATGATGAATCGTGTCAGAATTAGAAAGTGGCCATGACTGCTCAGCTGTGCGGCTGAGCTAACTATCCTCGACTCATGCTTTGCGGGTGCCCACTACTGTCCTCTCTGATACCGCAGAGACTGACAGAGGCAGGAGGTCCTGTTAAATGTTTACCAGAAGGCCCCAAAAATCTTGGCCTCAAAGGACAAAAACATGCTCCATCCAGATCCACCCAACAAAACCTACTGTTGTAGAAACCTGTGGAATAGAAGCAGTTCTGGCACATGGGGCCTCTGCATATGGAAGAATCAAACACCAGGGAACTCTTCCCAGGGAAACGTGGCTGTAGCTCAATTCGAAGCACACATCTGGGAATCCACTCTCGAGAGTTTGAGGAGTTGCCCAATACACAAACTCCCAACAGTCTGAGTTTCTGTGTGTGAGTGTGGGGAGGGGGGGCAAGATGGATATGTTTTGGACATCGTGTATATGTGTTTTGAATACACAGAAGGAGGGAATCAGGCTCAGACTCCATTGGCACCTTCCCACCATGCACAGATGATGACTACCACAGGGACCCCATGAGCTAGAAAAGGAAGATTCCTGTTTAATGAAGCTAGCACCCTTATTTGAGAGTTTGACATGTGAAGAAAAATTTCCCTGACCATCTCAGCTGTCATTTCATGAACTTCGGGGCTTTTAGAAACTTCGTTGGAATTTACATTTATGTTTGACAAAGCAAGCCCAAAATTTCCTGTATGGTGGACATGACATCAGAATCCATCAAGTTCCACTGGGTAAAGGTTACTCTTTCTACCAAGGTGGACAATCAGGAGAATAGAACCCTCTCTTGGGTTCGAGAAGAAGAAAGAGCTGGTAATGTTTGCCTGTGCTGTAAAGATATGTCATTGTCGTGTCAGCCAATGTCAATGCCATTGCTGGCGGGCTCCATGCTGCAGCTCAAACCCTCTGTCTGGGAAGCATAAGCTTCCCACTGTAGAAGAACCCCCACTGTTCATAATGTGCTTGGCCCATAAAACCTCTCAGTGTCTTAGGTTTTCTATCGCTGTGCAGAGACAACGTGACCACTGCAACTCTTATAAAGGAAAGCATTTAACTGGGGCTGTCTTACCGTTCAGAGGTTTAGTCCATTATCGTCAAGATGGGAAGCACGGTGACTCACAGGCACACACGTTGCTGCAAAGACACGTTGCTGCGAAGATCACTGAGAGAGTTCTACATCTGGATCAGCAGGCAGCGGGAAGAGAGTGAGACACTGACCCTGGCTTCAGTGTCTGAGTCCTCAAAGCTCACCCTCAGTGACACACTTCCTCCGACAAAACCACACCTACACCAACAAGGCCATCCCTCCTAATAGTGTTACTCCCTTTGGGTCAACGGGGGTCCATTTTTACACCACAGTAAGCCACCATTGAATTCATGAATAAACGGAGAAGTTGGTATGATGCTATTCTCAGAAGTACATGCATGGCCACATGAAGTATGATCTGTCACTTTACATGCATTGAGTACAGATGTCTTCAAAGTTTTTCCTAGGAACAGCACAAACTGTTGTCCTTCCTCTTCAAATGCCGTGTCAGCTTGTGGGTAATGAGTTGTCTCCACAGGTAAAGGCCTTGGCACACAATCCTAATAACCTGAGCTCAATCTTCAGAACCCACATTTTAAAAAAAATAGTGGGGTGTAGTGGCCTGCGTCTGTAGTCTCTGAGCTTTCCCAGAAGCATGTGGGCCAGCAGCCTGGAACACAGAGCACAACAGACACACCACAAGGCCGTGGCCTCACACTTACTGCGCACACAATAATAAGAAAACCTCAGCTTGATTGTTTGAACATGAAGCTGCATTTGAGGCCATTAAAATTTTAAACTGCAGATACTTGGCTGAGAAGTTAGCCAGGAACTGACAACAGTTCCTGCCAAAGATCTACCTGTGACACTGTCTGTCCCTGACATCGTTCCTGTGACATAGGAACAGGGCATTGCTGGTCTCGCCACACTCCATCCCTATGCTGAAGTAAGATTAATGCTTTTTATCTAATAGAGTAGCCAGTGGCTACGTGTGGCTATTGGACACTTGAAATGCACCAATCCCAAACACATTTGTTACACAATTGTGAAATAAACACTAAATATCACAGATTTTAAATCTTTCTTTTTTTTTCTTTTATTGGATATTTTCTTTATTTACATTTCAAATGTTATCCCCTTTCCCAGTTTTCCCTCCAGAAACTGCCCATCCCATCCCACCACCCCTTCCTCCATGGGGGTGCTCCCCCGACAACCCACTCCCTCCCTCCCGCCTCCCCACCCTGGCATTCCCCTACACCGGGGCATCCCCTACACTGGGGCCTTCACAGAACCAAGGGCCTCTCCTCCCTTTGATGCCCAATAAGGCTCACCCTCTGCTACATGTGTGGCTAGAGCCATGAATCCCTCCATGCGTACTCTTTGGTTGGGGATTTAGTCCCTGAGAGCTCTGGGGGGTCTGGTTGGTTGATATTGTTGCTCTTTCTATGGGGTTGCAAACACCCTCAACTACCTCAGTCCTTTCTCTAACTCCTCCATTGGGGACCCCATTCTCAGCCCAATGGTTAGCTGCAAGCATTCGCCTCTGTATTTGTCAGGCTCTGGGAGAGCCTCTCAGGAGACAGCTATATCAGGCTCCTGTCAGTATGCATGTCTTGGCATCCCCAATGGTGACTGCCATGTGGGATAGATCCCCATGTGTCCAGTCTCTAGATGGCCTTTCCCTCAGTCTCTGCTTCACACTTAGTCTCCATATTTCCTCCTGTGAGTATTTTGTTCTTCTTGAGCTTCATGTGGTCTGCAAATGTATCTTGGGTATGCCGAGCTTTGGGCCTAATATCTACTTATCATTGAGAACATATCATGTGTGTCCTTTTGCGATTTGGGTTACCTCACTCAGAATGATATTTTCTAGTTCCATCCATCTGCCTAAGAATTTCACGAAGTCATTGTTTTTAATAGCTGAGTAGTACTCCATTGTATAGATGTACCATATTTTCTGTATCCATTCCTCTGTTGAGGGACATCTGGGTACTTTCCAGCTTCTGGCTATTATAAATAAGGTTGCTAGGAACATAGTGGAGCATGTGTCCTTGGGATATGTTGGAGGATCTTTTGGGTATAGGCCCAGGAGAGGTATAGCTGGGTCCTCAGGCAGTACTATGTCCAATTTTCTGAGGAACCACCAGACTGATTTCCGGAGTAGTTGTACCAGTCTGCAATCCCACCAGCAATGGAGGAGTGTTCCTCTTTCTCCACATCCTCGCCAGCATCTGCTGTCACCTGAGTTTTTGATCTTAGCCATTCTCACTGGTGTGAGGAGGAATCTCAGAGTTGTTTTGATTTGCATTTCTCTGATGACTAAGGATGTTGAACATTTCTTTAAGTGCTTCTCAGCTATTCGATATTCCTCAGTTGAGAATTCATTGTTTAGTTCTGTACCCCATTTTTAAATAGGATTATTTGATTCTCTGGAGTTTAACTTCTTGAGATCTTTGTATATATTGGATATTAGCCCTCTATTGGATGTAGGGTTGGTAGACATCTTTTCCCAATCTGTTGGTTGCCATTTTTTCCAATTGACAGTGTCCTTTGCCTTACAGAAGCTTTGCAGTTTTATGAGGTCCCATTTGTCGATTCTTGACCTTAGAGCATAAGCCATTGGTGTTCTCTTCAGGAAATTTCCCCCTATTCCCATGTGATCTAGACAATTCCCCAGTTTCTCTTCTATTAGTTTCATTGTATCTGGTTTTATGTGGAGGTCCTTGATCCAGTTGGACTTGGGCTTTATACATTTGTACTTTGTGATCAGAGTGGGTCGATTTGCGCTCTTCTACATGTTGACCTCCAGTTGAACCAGCACCATTTGTTGAAAATGCTGTCTTTTTGCCACTGAATCATTTTAGCTCATTTGTCAAAGATCAAGAGACCATAGGTGTGTGGGTTCATTTCTGGGTCTTCAATTCTATTCCACTGATCTACCTGCCTGTCTCTGTACCAATACCATACAGTTTTTATCACTGTTGCTCTGTAATATAGGGTGAGGTCAGGGATGGTGATTTCCCCTAGAGGTTCTTTTATTGTTGAGAATAGTTTTCATGATCCTGGGGTTTTTGTTATTCCAATGAATTTGCAAATTGCTTTTTCTAACTCTAGGAAGAATTGAGTTGGAATTATCATGGGGATTGCATTGAATCTGTAGATTGCTTTCAGCAAGATGGCCATTTTTACTATATTAATCCTGCCAATCCATGAGCATGGGAGATTTTTTCATCTTTTGAGATCTTCTTTAAGATTTCTTTCTTCAGAGACTTGAAGTTTTTGTCATACAGATCTTTCACTTGCTTGGTTAGAGTCACACTGAGGTATTTTATATTATTTGTGACTATTATAAAAGGAGCCATTTCCCTAATTTATTTCTAGACTATATTCTTTAAGTAGAGGAAGGATTTGTTTGACTTAATTTTATATCCAGCCTCTTTACTGAAGTTGTTTATCAAGTTTAGGAGTTCTCTGGTGGAATTTTTGGGGTCATTTAAGTATACTATCATATCATCTGTGAATAGTGATATTTTGACTTCTTCCTTTCCAATTTGCATCCCTTTGACCTCCTTTTGTTGTCTAATTGTTCTAGCTAGGACTTTGAGTACTATATTGACTATAGATAGAGAGAGTGGGTGGGCAGCCTTGTTTAGTCCCTGATTTTAGTGGGATTGCTTCAAATTTCTCTTCATTTAGTTTGATGTTGGCTACTGGTTTGCTGTATATTGCTTTTACTATGTTTAGGTCTTGAATTCCTGATCTTTCCAAGACTTATTCTGAAGGGGTTTTGAATTTTTTCAAATGCTTTCTCAGCAAATGAGATGATCATGTGATTTTTTTCTTTGAGTTTGTTTATATAGTGGATTACACTGATGGATTTCCATATATTGAATTATTCCCTGTATCCCTGGAATGAAGCCTACTTGATCATGTTGGATGATCATTTTGATGTTTGTGAAAATTTTATTGAGTATCTTTGCATCAATATTCATAAGGGAAATTGGTCTGAAATTCTCTCTCTTAGTTGGCTCTTTGTGTGGGTTAGGCACACATGTAATTGTGGCTTCATAGAACGAATTGGGTAGTGTTCTTTCTGTTCTATTTTGTGGAATAGTTTTAAAAGTATTGGTATTAGGTCTTCTTTGAAGGTCTGATAGAATTCTGCATTAAACCTATCTGGTCCTGGGCTTTTTTTAGGGGGTGGGGAGGTTAGAGATTCTTAATGACTGCTCTGGTTCTATTTCTTTAGGAGTTATGGGACTGTTTAGATGGTTTATCTGACCCTGATTTAACTTTGGTACCTGATATCAGTCTAGAAAACTGTCCATTTCCTCCAGATTTCCCAGTTTTGTTGAGTATAGCCTTTTTTAGTAGGTTCTGATTTTTTTTTTAATTTCTTCAGTTTCTGTTATGTCTGCCTTTTCATTTCTGATTTTGTTAATTTGAATACTGTCGCTGTGCTCTCTGGTTAGTGTGGCCAAGGATTTATCTATCTTGTTGTTTTTCTCAAAGAACCAGCTCTTGGTTTTGTTGATTTTTTGTATTGTTCTTTTTGTTTCTATTTGGTTCATTTCAGCCCTGAGTTTGATTATTTCCTGTTGTCTACTCCTCTTTGCTGTATTATTTCTTTTTGTTCCAGACCTTTCAGGTGTTCTGTCAAGCTGCTAGTGCATGTTCTTTCCAGTTTCTTTTTGGAGGCACTCAGAGCTACAAGTTTTCCTCTTAGCACTGCTTTCATTTTTGTCCTATAAGTTTTGCTATGTTGTGCTTTAACTTTCATTAAATTCTAAAAAATCTTTAATTTCTTCCTTTATTTCTTCCTTGACCAAGTTATCATTGAATAAAGCATTGTTCAGCTTCCATATATGTGGGCTTTCTGTTGTTTTTGTTGTTATTGAAGACCAGCCTTAGTCCATGGTGATCTGATAGGATGCAAGGGATTATTTCAATCTTCTTGTATCTGTTGAGATCTCTTTTGTGACCAATTATATGATCAGGTTTTAAGAAGGCACCATGAGGTGCTGAGAAGAAGATATATTCTTTTGTTTTAGGATGAAATGTTCTAAAGATATCTGTTAAGTCCATTTGGTTCGTAACTTCTGTCAGTTTCACTGTTTCTCTGTTTAGTTTCTATTTTCATGATCTGTCCATTGATGACAGTGGGGTGTTGAAGTCTCCCACTATATTGTGTGAGGGCAACGTGTGCTTTGAGCTTTAGTCGTTTTTTGGGTTTTGTTTTGGTTTTTTTTGTTTTTTGTGTTTTTAATGAATGTGGGTGCCCTTGCATTTGGAGCATAGATGTTCAGAATTGAAAGTTCATCTTGAAAGATTTTTCCTTTGATGAATATAAACTGTCCTTCCTTGTCTTTTTTGATAACTTTTGGTTGAAAGTCGATTTTATTCCATATTAGAATGGCTACTCCAGCTTGGTTTTGGGGACCATTAGCTTGGAAAAAAACGTTTTCACCCTTGTACTGTGAGGTAGTGTTTGTCTTTGTCACTGAGGTGTGTTTCCTGTATGCAGCAAAATGCTGGGTCCTTTTTACATATCCAGTCAATTAGTCTATGTCTTTTTATTGGGGAATTGAATCCATTGATGTTAAAAGATACTAAGGAAAAGTGATTGTTGCTTTCTGGTATTGTTGTTATTGTTGTTGTTGTTGTTGTTGTTGTTTTTGTTAGAGTTGGAATTATGTTTGTGTGGCTATCTTCTTTTGGGCTTATTAGGAAAAGATTACTTTCTTGCTTTTTCTAGGGCATAGTTTCCCTCCTTGTGTTGGAGTTTTCCATCTATTATCCTTTGTAAGGTTGGATTTGTGTGAATATATTGAGTAAGTTTGGTTTTGTCATGAAATGTCTTGGTTTCTCCATCTATGCTAATTGGGATTTTAGCCTGGGTCGGCATTTGTGTTCCCATAGGTTCTGGATGACATCTGCCCAGGATCTCCTGGCTTTCATAGTCTCTGGTAAGAAGTCTGGTGTAATTCTGTTAGATCTGCCTGTATATGTTACTTGACTTTTTTCCCTTACTGCCTTTATTATTCTTTCTTTATTTTGAGCATTTGGTATTTTGATTATTAAATAACAGAAGGAATTTTTTCTTGGTCCAGTCTATTTGGAGTTCTGTAGACTTTTTGTATCTTCATGGACATCTCTTTCTTTAGGTTAGGGAAGTTTTCTTCTATAATTTTGTTGAAGATATTTACTGGTCCTTTAAGTTGAGAATCTTCACTCTCTTCTATACTTAGTATCCTTAGGTTTGGTGTTCTTATTGTGTCCTGGATTTCCTGGATGTTTTGTGTTAGGAGTTTTTTGCATTTTGCATTTTCTTTGACTATCATGCCAATGTTTTCTATGATATCTTCTGCCCCTGAGAATCTCTCTTCTTTCTCTTGTATTCTGTTGGTGATGCTTGCATCTATGACTCCTGATCTCTTTCCTAGGTTTTCTATCTCCAAGGTTGTCTCCCTTTGTGATTTCTTTATTGTTTCAATTTCCACTTTTAGATCCTGGATGGTTTTGTTTAATTCCTTCACCTGTTTGGTTGTGTTTTCCTGTAATTCTTTAAGGCATTTTGTGTTTCCTCTTTAAGGGCTTCTACCTGTTTACCTGTGTTGTCCTGTATTTCTTTAAGGGAGTTATTTATGTCCTTCCTAAGGTTCTCTATCATTATCATGAGATGTGATTTTAAATCCAAATCTTGCTTTTCCAGTATGATGGGGTTTCCAGGACTTGCTCTAGTGAGAGAACTTGGTTCTGATGATGCCAAGTTGTCTTGGTTTCTGTTGCTTAGGTTCTTGCACTTGCCTTTTGCCATCTGGTTATCTCTAGTGTTACCTGTCCTTTCTGTTCTGACTGCAGCCTGTCCCTCCTGTGATCCTGGTTGTGTCAGAACTCCTCAGAGTTCAGCTGTCTCTGTGATTTATGATTCTGTAATCCTGTGATCCTGAGATCCTGGTTCTGTCAGATCTCCTGGGAGTCGAGCTTCTTCTGTGATCCTGTAATCCTGTGATTCTGGGCACTTCAGAGTACCTCTGATCCTTGGTATTCTAGAGCGCCTGGGAGTCTGGGTGTTGTAGGTGTGGGTGCAGAGCCAGCACCCACTGTCTACTCAGGGCACTGGTTCAGACTGGAAAGATCCTGTGCCCCTGGCTGGGCAGGGGTTCCTATGTCCCTGGATCCTGGGGACTCAGTTACCCTGGGTGTTGGGGCAGATGTTGTGGGCTTTCCTGTGATTCTGGGTGTTTCAGAGCACCTGGGAGTGGGACTTCCTCTGGGTGTTGTAGGTGTGGATGCAGAGCCAGCGCCCAGGGTCTGCTCAGGGTACTGGTTCAGACTGGGAGGCGATTTTAAATATATTAAATATTTACAATGCTTATCTACTGAATGATTAACATTGTGGATATCTTAGGCTGAACAAAAAAATTTAAAAACAATTTCATGTTCCTTTTTATATTTTACTGTCTACTACAAATTTTAAATTGTAAATATTAACATAGCAGACAAAAATTAAAAGTAACTGAAATGTCCAGTAATACATGAATGGCTAAACAAATCATAAACAGAACCATACAGTGGACTATGCTCCAACCTTAAAGAAACAAACTCCTGTTTGTACTGGTTTCATTTCTGTTGCCACGATTCTGACAAAAAAAACTTGGGGGTTAAATGTTTTTTTGGCTTACACTTCCAGGTTTCAGTTCACCATTGTGGGGAAGTATGGAGACAGGAGCTTGAGCCAGCCAATCACAGGACATCATCCTCCAACAGCAGACAGTAACTGATTTCCCCATGCTGCCTGCCTGTTTGCATGTGCTTATGCTTAGCTGCCTTTCTGTTAGTTTACAGCCCAACCCATGAAATGGTGCCACCCACATTTGGGAAGGACCCTTCTTCTCCATTAACAGTCAAGGCAACCTCCACAGACATGCCCATAGATGAACTTGATCTAGAGAATAGTTCCTCATTGAAATTCTCTCTTCCCAGGTGACTCTAGGTGGTGTGGAGTTAACACTTAAAACTAACCAGCAAACCAAGGCATACTTCTATGCAGATGAATTCACAAACCAATATGCCAGTAAGCCACTCAACAAACACCGTTAGACTCCACTTCAGTGAGGCACCCAAACTAGCCAGGTTCATAGGATAGGAAGCATAGTAGTGGCTGCTAGGAACTAGAGAGGCTGGGATGTTACCATTGTAGGTCTAACTGCTTAGTTCAAAAGGCTGAAAAAGAGTTTTGAGGATGAAGATGAGCAGTTAGGCACACAAGAATGTTAAATACATTTAATACCCTTGAGCACTGTGGTTCAAACAGTACATTGTACCTTAGTTTTACTAAAATAAAAATATAATTAATGGAAAGACTTTTATCTGGTTCCAAAAATGAAGACAATGTTCATTTTACTAGATTTTTGGTTTGCAAATTAGAAAAATAAAAGTTACTTATTGCCTTTCAAATTTGAACTCAAGAAAGGAAAAGAACCTTTCTCCATGACAAGGCAGAATTTTCTAGGTCACACAAGCAGACATTCAGAGATTTTGCCTGTGGGGTACTGAAGAGCCAAGAACTACTTGTAACTGGATAATCAATGTGTGCAGAGAGTTTGAGAGGGACTTCGTAGGGGAGAACTATAGTCTAGTGAGAAGAGAGAGAGAAGACCTAGAAAACCTGCCTCAAGGACTCTTACCACAGTTAGGCCAGAATGTCAAGGACTATGATCCACGGAACGCTGAGAGCCTCAGAGAAAGCAGAGCCTCTTAGGAGGCCACCTGATCACACAGAGCAGAGGAAGATCTTCTTCCTCCCTTGGAGAGATGACCTTCAATGAGGGGTGATTGTCGGAGCAAAATCTACCCCAGGCACAGAGGTTGGCATTACCATTAGCACAGGTTATGTAAGGGATGTGGAAGGTAACATGGGAGCACCTGCTGACCACTGACAATGGGCTGGTTGCAGTTGGAGGGCAAGCTCCTCTCTGTAGCCACAGAAATGAGTGAGAGGGTTGGGAGAGGGCTAGAGACTCCTGTGGGAGAGTGAGAACAGGAAGGCGGTCAGTGACATTGGAGTGACTGAACTGAGGAGAATTATGTTGGGTGTATTTTCCACGAATGCCTGGGCTTTGCTCCTAGCAAGCTGGGAGCACTTTTCAGAGTCAGGGAAACCTGGAAAAGAACTGGGGAGGGGGAGCTTTGTGTCGCCACAGTAGTATTGTGACCCTGTGACCACTCCCAAAGCCGGTAGTACTACAGTGCTCCTCCAGTCCAGGGCTGGGGCAGCTGGTCCAACAGCCAATTTAATGCACATAGTCAGGCTCGAAACCATCAGAAGCCTGTACACTGTGAGTACTGAAAGTAAAGAGCAGGCCATGTTGTAGGGGCAGTGGTTAAAGTGAAACTACAGATTGGAAGACTCAAGGTTGAGAAGGAGGAGATCTGTCTGTGTCCTTCCACAGGATTCTCACTTCTGTGCAAGAGAAGGAAACAAGAATTCGTTGGAACCAGAATTCAGGATGCTGACTGGACTGTTTGCTAAGGGAACTTGTCTCTATGTTGGGCATTCTGTGTACTGACTAACTCATCTCTCCTGTGTAAAATTTACCAGAACCTTTTCCCAAGTCAGAAATTGATCCAGTGGGGAACAGGAGGATAGCTTAGTCTGTAAAACACTTGCTGCACAAGCATGAAGACCAAAGTTGATATCCAGAACCAACGTAGAAGAAGAGCACAGTGGCACTCATCTGTAATCCCAGCCCTGTGGAGATGGAGTACAGAGGATCAGGGAGCAACCACTGGCCAGCCAGTCTAGACCAATTCTCAAGTTTCAGGCTCAGTGAGAGACCCTGTCTCAGATAGGTAGGTAGGTAGATAGATAGATAGATAGATAGATAGATAGATAGATAGATAGATTAGATAGATCAATAGATCGATAGATAGGTGATAGATAAGTAGATAGATAGATGATAGGTAGATAGATAGATAGATAGATAGATAGATGATAGATAGGTAGCTAGATGATAGATAGATAGATAGATGATAGGTAGATAGATAGATAGATAGATAGATAGATAGATAGATAGATAGATAGATAGATAGATAGATAGCACAATTGAGGAAGACACCTGATGTTGATTTCTGGCCTCCATTGGCATAAGCACCTATAGAGAGAAAGACATGCGCACGCACAAATACACACTCAAGCAGGGATATCTGACTGCTTAGTCTTCCTCTGCTCTGCTTACAACACTTTTCTCCTGATCACCAACTCACAGGCCTCATGTTCTGCAGAGATTAATACGCACAAATTCTTGTGAATTGTGAAAAGCTGTGAAGCTTTGATGGCTCCAGTGTAGTGGTCATGTTCATCTCTTTATGCCCGTCATTATGCTCTCTGACAGGAGTACGCTAAAAGTCTTGGGATGGGATTTTTGCCTCACAAACAAAAGAACATCAAGATGATCAGACAGTCGAGACATTCTGTTCTTTCTCTATGGGGATGAAAGCCAAGTCTTCCGGATGTTGTTAATACCTCCTGATACCTGCTACATCCCTGATCCTCCCACATCCCTGAGGCCTACTGGATCACCAGAGGTGGCTTGGACTGTGTGCGCTGCTTGTCTTTGACCTCTCTACTCTCTTGACCTCACCCTCATGTGGAGGAGGCCATCGGTATGATCACCTTCACAGGATTCTGTCATTTCAGGGCTCTTTCAGTTTTAAACTTTTCTGCCTGAAGTAAGTGAGGCTTACCAAAAGAGTTGGGGGGGAAATTACAAACAGGGAACATCTTATGCAAGGTTTGAGAAAACAGCGGAGATTTTGTTTTTCAAAGTTCATCCTTCATCCCATGAACTGTCGCTTTCTGTTGGGCATCCGATGCTGGCTTGGATTCTGTACTGAGCAAGCTATCTGTCACACTTTCTGAACTCCGTTGGAACCTGTGATCACATCCATCTTTTTGACCCAAGGTATGTGAACATTCTTCCTAGCACAGGGCACTGGCAGCCAGAGAGGGGAGGTTGGGGGTAGGGGACAGAAACAGTAGAAGGGAGAAAAGGAGGGACATAGGAGATGGACGGAGGTGGATTGAGAACTAACAAGATGTACACTTCAAAGCCACAGTCCCACCTCCCCACCAGGCCCCCATTCCTAACAGCCATTCATCAGTGAATTAATTCATGGATGTGGTTAGCACTCTCCAGACCCAGCTGCTTCTCACAGTGCTACCAACTAGGGACCAAACTTTCAACACAGCAGCCTTTGGGTGACACTTCACAGCCAAACTATGCCTGTAATGTTTCACGTTTATTCCCTTGGTGGTTTAATATGTAAGATGAGAGGTTTTGGGTTTTTTTATTTTTTGTTTGTTTGTTTGTTTGTTTTTTTTACCAAAAGCAGGTTTCCAATATGTCTCAAAAATTCAGACCCACTCGAGGGGCTAAAGTGGACCATGAACTCAAGACTAGCCTGGGCTACATACCAAGCACCTGTTCAAAAATCTAATAAAATAAACAGGGTAGAGTGGCACATATCTAATTATAGTTATCTAAATCTCTATCTTAGGATGTAGGAATAGACTAGACATTCTGAGCCATCTCTGGATATACAGCGATTTCAATAACAGTCTAATACTGGTTCAAACCAGCAAACAAGAAAAGCAACAAAATAAAGTAAAAATATCAGACCTGTCTTCATCAGGTTCCACTCCTCTGGTCCAGCAATATCAACTGGTCTTACACAAACACGACCCCCTTCCGATCAGAACATGAAGAGTCCCCACCACTCTCGCGGGTCTGCCTGACCATGAACTAAGAGTTTAGCCTCGTGTGTACTATGGTTTTTCTTACAATAGACAAACATCTCTACTTGCCTCTATCAGGAGTTGAGCACACAGAGTTTACAAAAGCTTTATGAAGTGGTTTGTGTGAATTGTCCCCTATAGGCTCCAACATTTGAATACTTGACCCCAGTTGGTGGCACTATTTGGGGGAGACTAGAATGGATGGCCTTTCTGGAGGAAGTAAGTCACTGGAAATGGGCTTTGAGGTTTCAATGCCTTCCACCATTCCTAGTTTGCTCTCTCTGCTTTCTGTTTCTGCCACTGTGCTTCCCACCAGCTGCCATTCTGTCCCACCATTTTGGACCCTAACCTTCTGGAACTGTCAGCCGAAATAAACTCTTTATTCTAAGGTGTCTTGGTTATGGTGTTTTTGTCACAGCAGCAGAAGAGTAGCTAATGCGACATGTTTAAAGGAACGTACACGTGCCTAGTCTTTTACAACCTATTTTATATACGGGTTGTGTCAAATTTTAAAATATACAAGTCAAAGTGTCTTCACCTCACCCATTCTGTGTGGTGATAGGCATTTGCTCCCATATCTAGCCTAGGATCGCAGGCCCTGCTGACTTTATTCCTATGGCCCCCTTCCCAGTTTTGAACTATTCTTTTCACAACTCTCTATCTTTTATTTTTCATTGATATCTTATAAGTAGAGCGGCTACCTGGAACATCCACATTTTTAGTCTGTTGCTCAATCTTTTTTAAAGCCTGATTTTTAAGATTTATTTATTTTTATTTTATGTACATTTGTGTTCTGCCTGAATGTATGTCTGTGTGAGGGTGTCAGATCCCTGGAACTGGAATCACAGACACTGTGAGCTGCCCTGTGAGTGCTGCAAATTGAACCCAGGTCCTTTGGAAACGTAGCAGCACTCTTAACCTCTGATCCATCTCCAGCCCCTGCTGCTCAATCTTAATCATTAATACTTATCAGCATTATTCATATCAAAATGTCCAGAGAAGGAAACACTGCAGCTGGGAAGATGATTTAGGTCCTGCTTCTCTTACAGAGAACATTCATTCAGTTCCCAGAATCCACATCAGGCAGCTCACAATCCCTGAACTCTGGCTCCAGGAGATTCTGCCCTCTTCTAGTGTCTGTGGGCACTTACACACACATACACACACACACACACACACACACACACACACACACACACACACACACAAAATTAAAAATAAAAAGAGAACAACTGGCGTGTGTGTGTGTGTGTGTGTATTTAAATCTTTTCATAGGCTAGCTTTGATTTAGAATCACAACCAAAAATGACCTACCAGTCTTCGATTATAATTCATCCTGACTGAAATACTTTAAGAAGAATTTGTGGAGAGATGTGATCCCACATGCCACCCAGCAATTCAGTAAACTGACACACTCTATTATAAGTTGGAAAATCTGTGTGACAGTATATATTTTGAATAGTATTAGAAACATGCTGATATTTTCTCCTGCAGGTTTAGGCTATGTATACATTTCCAGAATCATCTCAGCCCAAACAAAACTGATCCCCCTTTAGGAGAGTTCTTTACTTGGTTAAGTTCAGAGTAAATGGAGAGGGTGAAGAAAAGACATTTGCACTTAGTGGATATCTGTGGGAACAAGATGGTTACTGGCCCTGATATGCCCAGGTCAGACACTTCAGGAAAAAGAAACTAAGTCCCTGAGAGTTTGAATTTCCAGAGAGCACCCAGCTGACAATGGTTGCCCTAGTTGGTGCTCTCCGTGGTCCCTTCACAAAACATATCAAAGTTTCGGTATTTTACGGACCTCCTTTTATTGAAAAATCACTTTGGAATTACAAGTATATGACCCCTCATTCTCAGAGCAAGTGAACAGGAGAGCTTGAAGCAGTCATTGTAGTAAGTAGTTACCACCACTGACTGAGCACCTACTGTGTGCCAGACACTACATACACAGTTCATTTGCTTCTCACAGGGATCCTACTGGATGAGAAAGCATGTTCAGAGTCAGTCCTTGCCCAGTGTCTTCACCTTTTGTGCTACTATAACACAATGCCACAAACTTGGAAAGTTATGAAGAAAAAAATTAGTTTCTCACCATTCTAGAGACTCAAAGTCCAAAACCATCTGCACTATACTTTGGTGCCCAGTGATGACTACGCCCTCTAAGGTAGAAAAGTCAGCTGGAGTGGTGCTGCCTCTGGCATAATCTATGAAGCTTCTTTAATTAGGACCTCCCTTCATTTGTGCAGAGAATGCCCCAGTGGCCTGATCACCCCTTTTAAATGATTGCTTCAAATGATAGCCCCTTACATCGGATTCTACCTGGCTCTACCCAACTTCCTTATCCTTTGCCAACTGCTTCTTTCTTTCACCCATAGCCTGGCCAGAGAAACAGCTCATCTCTCCCCATGCACAGCACGGGTGTGTTCCAGCCTTCGTTGGCCAGTGAGGAAACGCCTTTCCACTCCCAACTCACTCTGGGAATGGACAGCATCTCTTGCTACAGAACTATGCATACAGCGGGCTCTCTGAGAGGTGCTGAACTGCCTACGTAGGCCAGCAAGCTAAAGGGAGGTGCTAGGCTATGAGAAGGGAGCGAAGAGTAAGGCTATGGCTGATGCCAACCAGCACACCCATTGTCCCATTCCTGGAGCCTTTGAACTTTGTGTGCAGCATCCTCACCTTCAATAGCCCAGTTGAGTGTCTCGACCTGAGAGGTGGGCATAGTCTCTTCTCCCTAATGGCAGACGTATCTCTAGTGAACTTCCAAACTTGCTCAAGGTGCCACAAATAAAGGGAAGAGAAGGCTGGAACTTAAACCGGATCTTCTACTGCCGATCTGTCTTAGTTTCTTTTCTGTTGCTTAAACAGGCAAGTTGTTGGGATAAAATATCCTGACGAAAGCAACTTAAGGGAGGAAGGACTTAGGCTGGCTCACAGTTCAAGGGTAAGTCTGTCATGATGGAGGAGTTAAGGTGGCAGGAGATTCAAGCAGCTCATCACATGGCATCTACAATGAGTTGACAATGTTATTTACCACAGGCAAGCCCAAAGGATCATCTCTCAGGTGATTCTAAATTCTGTCAAGTTGACACACTAACCATCACAAGATATCACTATTTCACGAGATCAAGTTATACGCATAACACTTCTTAGGACAGTCTTGCCTTTTCATTAAGAAATCTCAGGCATCAACGAGAGGTGAGGGCCTTGGTCCTGTCAAGGCTCGAAGCCCCAGTGTAGGGGAATATCAGGGCAGGGAGGTGGGAAGGAGTGGGTGGGTGGGTGGTGAGGGAGTACCCTCATAGAAGGAAGAGGAGATAGCAGGTTTATGGAGGGGAAACCCAGAAAGGGAATAACATTTGAAATGTAAATTTTAAAATATCCAATAAAAAGGAAAAAAGAAAGAAATCTGTAAGAGATATACTAGTTGCAGGTTTTTAAGTTATTATTTGAGCTGAAGAGATGGTGAATCAGTTAAGAGGACTGTTTGCTCTTACAGCGGACCTGAGTTCAATTCCTAGCACCCATGTAGCAGCTGTCTGTAACTCCAGCCCCAGTGGTGGACACCCTCTTCTGGCCTCCCTAGGCACCAGTCACACAAGCGGTGCACAGACATACGATGCAAGAAAAACACCCATGTACATAAAGAATAAAATGCTGTTAATATTCTTACTGTCTGTGTACGTGTGTACGAATGGTCATGCATGGAAATTAGAACACAACAGTGTAGACTTGGTTCCCTCCTTCTACCCTCTTCCTTGTTTCATGGGATTGAACTGGGGTTGCCAGGCTTCCATAGCAAGCACCCTTATGCCCACTTGGCTATTTCCTGGCTCCTATCTCTAGTCCTATTTTGAGGCAGTGGAGAGATAGTCTCACTGTGTAGCCCTGGCTGGTCTGGAGCTAGCTATTTTCCTATGTAGACTAGGCTCACCTCAAACTCACAGATAGTCAATGGCCTCTGCCTCCTGATTGCTGGATTATAGGTTTGCATCACTTTGCCCAACCTAGCTGCAGTTCTTGACCCAAAGGAGTAAGAGAGTAGAAGATGAGCAACCCCACTGCTTGCAGTATGGTGTTTAAAGACTCTATCTCTTGTTGTGTGCTGACCCAGCTTTCCTCTTGCTGTTGTTACTTGACTGGGCTGGGGAACGATGAGCAGCTACCTCAGACAAGACCTTTTCCTTTTTTGAGATTCATTTATTTTATGTAGGAGAGTGCACTGTTGCTCTCTTCAGACACACCAGAAGAGGGCATCAGATCCCATTACAGATGGTTGTGAGCCACCATGTGGTTGCTGGGATTTGAACTCAGGACCTCTGGAAGAGCAGTCAGTGCTCCTAACCACTGAGCCACCTCTTCTTAAACCATCTTATATTCTCTGCTCTAATTTTAAAACAGAAAGAAAGTTCTGGGTTTGCTTAATCTTAATTCTGGTGATGAGAAAACATAGTCTTCCTCTGGTTTCTTACCCAAAAGGCTATAGAAATTTGAATCAGCTTAAACAGGCAAGCCATCTAGCAGTTCCGTGAAAGAGTGATTCAAGTAACTGTGCTTGCCAACCAGAGAGGACTCCAGGCCTCCCTGACCCCACCCCTCCCCTCTCCTTTACTCCCTTTGCCACCCCCACCCCCACCCCTGGGCTCTGTGAATTGCTGAGTCCCACCCACCAGCACCACAGCCTTGTCCCAAGAAACCTTCTTACTTCTGACGGACATGGAAAAAGACACAATGCTGTGAGGCCCTGGGGCCTCTGAGGAATTCAAGGGGCCCCTCTTTGCTAGACAGGACCTCATGGAGAAGCATCCTTCCCAACTCTAGGACTGAGAGAAGACAAGCGAGCCAGCTTTTCAGGGCACATGGAAGAACTCAGTCATCAAGACATATAAGTCTCAAGTGTAACATGGGCGTTAGTGCACACAATTGGAGACAGAATGGGCAGTCCTGATTGTTCTGAGTCACAGAGCTGGGCTCTGATTTTCAGGGAAGCCCATTCACATGTTGATATGGCTTGTAGCACTAGTTCTTTGTTTGCTTGGCCCAGCATGGAGGTTTTGTATTGGATTCTGTTTTACAAAGCTATTAGAATACCTATTTCAGTGACTGAGATCTTCTGGGACTCCCATCTGGAAGTGGCAACGCATCTTAGCTTGCCTCAAAAAGGGGGAAAATGTGCCCCAAGACATGGGATTTTCACTACTTAAAGGTGAGACAATCCTGGTCCCTCAAATTCTCCTTGTCTTTGTGTTGGTCTGACGGAGACCCAGTGGGAATAAACATATTAACAAATCAGCTGTTCACCCTGCAATCCTGGAAACCGTATACTTCCCTGACACTGTTAGAGGGCATAGGTAAATTTAGAAAATGGAAGCAGTTTCTCTGAGATAGTGGCTTCTTGTTCTGGGCAGACACAGTGAGGGAAAATGGCAGGAAGGCACAGATCTGGGATGTAAAGTGCACCAATAGGGGAGAGAGGGCACACAGCGGGTCTATAAAATACTGAGCCAGCGTCTGTT
The DNA here is from genome assembly GCF_021556685.1 of Rattus norvegicus. Taxonomy (NCBI): domain Eukaryota; kingdom Metazoa; phylum Chordata; class Mammalia; order Rodentia; family Muridae; genus Rattus; species Rattus norvegicus. Next base: position 79,833,108 of record NC_141541.1, read on the forward strand.
TAGGGACTTGTAGCCTCAGACCTCTCCCCTCCTGAAGGACAGAGCCATTGCTTTCTCTTTCTCTGCCCCTTGGTCTTCTGTCTTTCCCAGCATTCAATTCTTTGTCTGTGCCAGGGATGATATCCCGAGAACCACAGAAACTACCAATAGCCCCTGTCACATTTCTCTCTAACCAAAACCATTGTTCAAGGGATGTCAGCAAATCCTTGTGGGCTGACCTCCGTGGTGAACTGAAGGGTGAAAAACATGGTACATATAAAACCCAAATTATAACAAAAGTATATATTATTCAGGACAAGAGAGTATGTAATTAGAGAAACCCCACATCTCAGCAAAGCTATGCTAGCCTGCATTGGCCCTGAGAGTGGGCAGGCATCAAGGACAGGGCAAAGGAGAGAGAGTCACCTGACATATGAACTGTGGTGAGCCAGCCCTGGATAGATGGCCACGTTAGACCATTACTGGGTTCTGGACTCGTGTCATCAGTTATTCTAACAAGAGAACTCTGCCTTATTCTTTGACCTCATCGTGGTTGTCTGTGGTAGCAATCAGAGGGTTAATGGAATACAATCAGAGATAGATTTGAGAAGACAGCAGTATATTAAATTAGGAGGAAGCGTTCCCACGGTTTTGATTTACTTTTACAGGAAGAAGCAAAATATTGGACATCTTCTATTATTTCACTCTTGCCTGGAGGGTAAATGAGAGATAAACTTGCAGAAAATTCTCAAAAGGCTGCTTTAATCCCGGGAGACTCTGGGATGATGTTTTCGTTTATAGACAATAAAAGGCTAGTCTTTAAATGCAGACAGACACACCTTAGCAACCCTTTCAAGAATCGCCAGGTAGAGCTCACTATTTTAATCCTGAGATTTGCAAGAGAACCACAAAGGGCAAATACATTGTACTTTTTTTTTTTAAATAGGAAAGTTGTTTTTAAACTTCTCTGTTCTTCCCATGGTCCAGCTTGAATACTGATGTCTACTGAGAAAGAGTGAAACAGTCAAGAAAGTTCTAGGCTCTCCGAGAAAGCGGTCTGATAGTACCTTGGTGGGCACACGATGGACGCTTCAGAGAGCGTTTGCATTTTCATGGCAGTTGAGGCAGATGCTGGAAGACTTAGCCTGGCAGCTTGGATCAAACGAAAGGCTGCCGCGAGCATGGGTCCAGTGATACTCAGCCACAGAGCTCTCCACAAAGGAGACAAAAGTTTTTATGGGTGCTGATTACAGGTCGGTAAGGTGTATCATAGTAGCCCTTCCCACGCAGCATCAGAAAACCCATTGTACAGGTGAGAAAACTATAAGCCACGAGTGTTTTCTGGCTTGTCTGAAGCAATAGGGGGGCTGAATAGGCATGAGACCTGAAGGACCAGGCAGGTTCTGTGCTTCTGGGCCCTTTCCATATTTACTGTTCCCAAGAAAGCAACACCAGTAGATACAAACCAAGTTCGCCCCCGTCTGACGAACCTAGGAAATGCTTTGGCTCCGCTTTCCAGGAGCTACTCAGGGATCTACAAAAGAAAATGAGACAGTCGCTAAGGAATTTAAACCGTGAGGTAAAATGATCTCCTCCAAGTTGTTATTTAATGACAGAGATATGTCACTGAAAAACTAGCCTACGAACGCTAACCTTAGGAAAGACCCGAGTCTTACGGCAAATTATCTGTGAAACATTGAAAGATTACAGAAGCCAGTTTCCTTCACCTTCATTCCCTTCTCCCTGTGATGGTTTTAAAAGATCACATTCATTTATCTTATCATTTAGACACATATTTCAACCCTAGTCTCCTGTGCAGGCTCTGTCTGAGCACACTTCTCTATAAGCAAGCTTCTCTCTGCAGATGGCCCCCAAATGGTGGAGCCTGACTCCCCTCCACACTTACAGAATGTTTGTAGACATTAGAAGCCATCCCCCAGATTCAAAACTGATTTCCAGTTCTAGCATGCTGTGGGCATTTTTCTGAATTCAGATTGCTTAAGTAAAAAGGAAGCTGGGATAGACTTATGAGAGATTTTACTTGCTGTTTGGTTTGGTTTTAAACCATAGTATCTGTTGACTGATTAGGTCTAGACCTGAGACCGTTCACTTCTGTAAGTCATTGGGTTTTGCCTTATTTTAGAATAAAGGGCAGTGATGATGTACTTCTTTTGATAGAGTGCTTGTCTGGTACTCACCAAGCCCTGGGTCCCATCTGCAGCACCACATAAACACAATGCTGCTCCTCTGTGATTCGAGCACTCAGAAGATGGAAACAGAAGAATCAGAAGTGAGAGGTCATCCTTGACTATATACAGAGTTGAAGGCTAGCCCAGGCTACACGAGACCCTGTTGGAGAGATGTTGAAAAGGAAAGACAAAAAAAGAAAAGGCCGAACACACACACACACACACACACACACACACACACACACATGGCAGAGGGGAGAGAGAGAGAGAGAGAGAGAGAGAGAGAGAGAGAGAGAGAGAGAGAGAGAGAGAGAGAGAGACTTGGTCGAACTCCAAAGACTACACAGATTAGTGTGTGGTTGGTTTTAGCTAATTTCTTGAATTGCTGATATGGGTACATGTATAAATTTCAAAAGAGAGAAAAGACATTACAGTACAAATCATGTCCCCTGGACCTGGGCCACCTAGCTCATCAGCCCTGATGCAACCTCGCCAGCTTTTATCCTCTGGGATACTTTCCATGCCTCCCGACAGTGCTTCACTGTAGTTCTTAGTCACGGAGAACAGCGTGCTGCCTGCTCTATACATCACTCCTCTATCTCAACCATACATCTCCGAGTGCCTCCTGTCCATACACAGAACTGAAACGCGTGGGACCGGTGCATTGCATCTCCAAGAGCACTCTATCGTGTCATAAGCCTTAGAAGTAGTTGCAGATGACTGTTCCTTCTTGGGATTAAAAGATCTTTTTCTCTTTGCAGGTACCACCAACCCACGTCTGGAAACGCTCTGGGAATTTTCTCCTCTTGCAGCTTCTAATCTTAACCTTCCTTTATGAGACTGGCTGACACATTTCACTTGTATACACTTCAATTTAATTTCCTTCTTCAGTGAACTTAAGAAGAAAGCATCTTGATTTGTGTTTGGCTCCAGAGAGACTTTGACAAGGCTTAGTTTACAAGCAGACAACACTCTCGTGGGGGTGAAGCAGGTGCTGGGGAGGAAGGGTGAGCAGAGGGCAGGTCTGGGGACCTAGAATGCAGACCCCAACATGGGTCTAACCCCACAGAGCTCCTCAACATGCCCATCTTGGTTACTTTAAACTGTTTAGTAAGTCTGTATTACATTGTGTGTAGACATATATGTGTGTGTGTCTATCTGTGTGCATGCGTGTATGCACAAAGTATGTGGGCACATGTGTGTGTACATCTGTGAGGAGACAGAAATTGGTGTTGGGTGTGACTGTTCATGTTACTGTTTTGAGGCAGAGTCTCTCACAGAACCTGGAGCTCACTAATTTGGCTAAACTGCCAGGCTAAAAGTCACTAGTGACCCTCCTCCCTCTGCCCTCTGGTGCTGAGATTATAGGCACACACTGCCACTTCAAGCTTTGTGTGGATTCTAGAGCTCCAACTCAAGGTCGCATTTTCCTGTGACATGCCATCTCCCCAGCCTTGAGCTTCATTTTTAAGTCCACTCAGAGCCAGACAAACTTGATGGTCCCTAGGAAATTGCTAGGCACTCTATCCCATAGAGTCTCAGTTCCTTTAGTCTCAGAGTGGAGGGGGCGAACCTGATACCCGTCCTTTTCCCTGTCAAGGTTCCTGACATGGAGGGCAACAGATATTGGTTTCAGAGAATTGAAGCAAGCAGCAACCTTGCCTGGAGGTCCTCTGGGTTAAATGCATGCAGCGTTCCCACGAAACAAAGTCAAATGCTCTTGGAAGGATGTCAAAATACATCTCTTGATCCCCAAATACTCCTCCCCCCAAAGATGCTTCCAAGGAGAGTTTCCGAGTAGCCTCGTGTTCCACAAAGATCAGGGCAGCTCAGATTAATATCAACATTTCATAGAGTCTAATAACAAAATGCTCCGCAAAGATGTTGTCTATCAAAAGTACACGAGACAAAGACTTTGTAATATTAAGACCAGATGTGGGAAATATCAGAGAGGGGATTTACTTTCAGCATACCCAGTGAGATACAGGAAAAATGTGGCTTTTGCTGGATTTTTCCCCCCACAAATATTGACCAGTAACAAAGCAATTTGTGCTTAAATATATAATACAAAAAAAATGGATGTTTCTTTCGATTCTTGGCAGGAGCTCCTCTTAGCACTAAGCCATAATAGCTCAATAAATACACAAAGTCACCTTTCATTGTGCTCAAGTGTTAGGGAAGGGCAAATAGTTCACCTTCCCTCCAGCACCCACCCATTTACATCATAATTACTCCCCTGGTGACAGCCAACAGGGTTATGGAGGCCAGCGAGCAGGACAGTCCCCAGACAGAAATGTTTCTCTCTCCCTGAAAAGAGAATCCCATTAAGTGAGGGTCACTTGGGACTCCTGGTGGGATTTCTACTGCCCTCCCTGCCCGCAGCCCTCCAAGGAGAAGGACTCAGGTTAAAAAGCAGATAAGTGTCCCTCACAATCGCCAAATTGATAGTTGGTGGCACAAAACAACCTAGGGATGGATGCAATTCCCACAGAGCTAGCCCAGTCTACTGCTCAGACCTGCTGGGCTGCCCTGCCACGCCCTGAAGCGAGGAGCTACAGAGCTCACAGCAGACAGTCCAGCGGAGGAGGGTGCAGCCTTGTGTTTCAAATTTCCTGGCTATTGTCAATTTGTCTAGCAAGCTCCACATTATCTACACTTAAGAGACTTTTAATTTCCTTCCTTAATAACAAAAATCTGTCCGAGGTGGTTATAAAATGTGTATTTATTTACCTCTGGGACTAGGGCTGAGGGTCATGTGAATGTACTGTGGGTTAGGGAGGAAGAAGGGGCTGAGGGGAAAGTCTGCTTTTCTTTTCTTTAAACTGCTCTTGCGCCCTGCATCTCATCCTCCCTCACTCTGGCTGATTTCAGAAACAAAGTTGTCAGACCTGAGGGCTCACTCACCTTAACTACCCTGAGCCACTTGAACCCTTGCTGAGGTGGTCTCAAGTCACGGCAATGAAAGATTGAACCGATCTTTGAAGGAAAAATCAAGAAAGTGCCCACCGTTGAGCAGTGGGGTTTGTCAACTGCAAACAGCAGCCATAAGCTGCTGGGTGTGGCCCATGAGATTCTGGAAAGTTCTTCAACAACTCCATACTCACCTAAGGACTGGGAGCTGCCTTTGCACTATAGGCAAGGCTGAGTTACAGACGTATGGCCTATGTCTCCTAAAATGCCTGCTAGTTGGTTCTTTTCAGGAAAAGGCTTCTCACCCTGGGTCAGAGAGAAACAGAAAGCGGGGAGGAGGTTGTTCCCAAGGAGATAGCTGTGTTGGGTGCTGTGAATTTTAACCGCCCTGTGTCTTTACCTGCCTGAAAGAAGGGCAGTATAGTCCAGAAGGAAAGAAGTCTGAAGAAATGCATTTAACATCCTCTGCCTGTGATCCAAGGTCTAATGAGAGAGGAAGATACACTCAGTGCGGGTTAAGAGAGCTAAGATACACGTGACGGCTGGACTGTGCAGCCCAGTCTGAGAAACTAAAGTGTCCCTTGTAAGAGTTCATCACTAGATGGAAAGAACTCCCCAAAGCCTGTGAACCAGCCTCAGAGGAGCACAAAACCCCAAGTACACAGGAGCAGTGGTAATAGCTATCACTTACCGGGCATTTGTTCTAATCCATACCTATATTAATTCATTCTGCCCTCGCAACAACATCCTCATTTTGCAGATGAGGCACAAAGGTTAAACAGCTTGCCTAAGGTCATGCAGCAATTAATAGCAGGGTTTTGAGTGTAGCAGAGTGAGTCTGACGATACATTCCAAGCACAGTGTTGAGACAATGCCTGTCAGGCAGAATAGGGCATCAGATGAATTTTTTTTCTTAAGAGCTGGTATAACCTGGTGAGTGTAATATTTGTGTGCTGGGCGGGGGCTTGGGGAGTGTTAAGCTAGTGATGGATAAAGTCTCACAACCAGAGACAGTGGACATTACCGAGATCTAGTTTAGATTAATAGCTCATGGAACTATGTGGTAGAAATAGGAATGGAAAGGAAGGCAATGCTAGCCCAGTCAGGAGCTTTGTGGGATGCACCTTTTATGCTGCTGTGCACAGCAGCCTACACATCAGTCTCCCACTTGCCTTGAGCCCCTGGCACGTCTCTCCCTTCTTTAGAGTGAGTCCCTTACATCCTCTTGGTGGCTTTCTTGAACCCTCTTGCCCTGAGCCCAAGTTTACTTCCCATACAGAGCAAGCCTTTGGCAGACTTAAAATTTCTAGCTAGAAATTCTGGGAAACAAGGCAGGAGCCCTACTGTGACATGGGCATCCAGGACAGCAAGGCCCCTTGTCGAGTGTCAAGAGGACAGAGCCCTCTGAGATGGAAGGGCCTACAGGACACAGGAGGGGAGATGTCCTGTCAGCAGTCGTAACCACTGTCTGGGACACAGGAAAGGGTCATGGCTGAAGAGGTCATCTGCAAGGAGGTGTTAATGAAACCATGAGAATAGACAAGCTCAGAGAGAGGCGAGAGGCAGCAAGAAGGGGCAAGCCCTGAAAGAAGCCCATTGTTGAGGATGACAAAAGAGAAGAGGACAGGAGACTAGGCAGGCTTGGCCCAGGAGGGAAGGGGAGAAGAAAGCAAGGGCAGGCTAGAGGGCAGTCCCCTCTTTGGAGCTGACAGACATTCTTATCAGCTGGTACAGGAACTTTCACAGCCAGAGGCCCAACCCCCACCCCATCACAAGAGCTTTCTGCAGAAAAGTAACCCTTAGGGAATGACAGAAAGTCAAGATGAGCCTGAACTTGGATAGCATGAGGTAATTTTAGGAGGCAAGTGAGGCCCTCCTTGCCGAAGGATGCCCCCACCCCTCTTGGTCTCTGTTCCAGTTAAAACAGGTTGTATTGCTCCAGAATACACTGGAACAGATGAGTTATACGGGGGGGGGGGGTGTAAACACAGGCTCTGAAGCAGGTTTTGGAGCAGAGTCCAAAGATAAGGATCAGGTCACTAGGCTCACAGAGGCACTACGACAAGAGGTTAGGCACGCAACAAAGACTGAACACTGGGTGACTTTGCCAAAGCAGTTTCTGCCAAGGGTTGTCAGCCAACTCCTGGTATTTATTCACTGACAATAAGATCCAAGCAGCCAACCAAACAAGCACATGATCAGAATTCACTATGGCCAGATTAGTTGCCTACATATGACTAAGCTTTTCTAGCTGTGCACTGAATGGAAAGGCAGACTCCGGGCCTATCAAAGTCCTCAGGGGAATCATGGGAGGAACAGCTAACTAAGACCTGGCCCTTTAGATGAGGGGTGGCACCTGTATAGATCTGAATGTCGCAGGAGCCTCAGCAGGACATGAAGAACCTGGTGGAAGAACCATTTGAGTCAGTTCTTGGAATTACAGAGATCTTTGGTGGGGATAGATATAACCAGAGCCTTCAGCCCAAGTCCAACAGTGGGAGAGAAGTCAGAGATGGAAGCATAGGAGGCAGGTGACTTTGGAGGGCTGACTGATCCCCGGCCAAAGAAGGCCTTGAATGGTATGTGAAGGAACAAAGTTCTGGGTAGGTTAGAAGCTGGATTAGAAAAGCCCAAAGCTATGGTGGAAGGGAGGAAAGGATGTAGGGACAGAGGGAGGGAGGGAGGGAGGGAGGGAGGGAGGGAGAGAGGGAGGGAGGGAGGGAGGAGAAGGGGAGGAGAGAAGAGGAAGAGTAGGAGGAAGAAGAGGAGGAGGAAGAGTAAGAGGAGGAAGAAGAGGAGGATGAAGAGAAGGAGGAGGAGGAAGAAGAAGAGGAGGAAGAGGAAGAGAAGGAGGAGGAGGAGGAGGAGGAGGAGGAAGAGGAGAAGAAGAAGAAGAAGAAGAAGAAGAAGAAGAAGAAGAAGAAGAAGAAGAAGAAGAAGAAGAAGAAGAAGAAGAAGAAGAAGAAGAAGAAGAAGAAGAAGAAGAAGAAGAAGAACTATGACCTCTGGAAGCTGGAAAGCATGAAAATTAAAACATAAAACATTCAGATTCCTGTTCTAACTCAAACACAGGCCTCTGGGCATTCTTTAACCTGTGTTAGCCTCTGCCTCACCTCTGTGATCAGAGTAATTGCTTAGAAAAATTGATTGGAGAACAAGATGGGACCATGCCCAGCAACAGCTTGAGTTACTGATCCTGTAGGAACATTAGAGACTTGAAGTTCTCTAGGAGTCATCCGCATTAGTCATGACTTGAAGAATCTGCAGTATCTACAGTATGACATCTTATTAAGAATCTGCCAGATAAGCATAGTCTCTCTGCTTTTTGCACATTAGTGGCTGGGCTGGTTCAGCCACAGCTGCATGAAGCAAGTTGAGTCAGGTGGGGCTGTGAACTCAAGGACCAGGGTAAGGAGTGAGTGGGGACCTTGAACAGGGAAGCTCTAGGAGAGACATGGCCCAGAGTTCCAGTGCCTAGAAGGGGCAGTGCATGTAGAAAGCAAAGGGGGAAAGTGGGGAATGGGGTGAGGGGGGCTGGGTGTAGCTCAGTTGATAGAGCGCTTACCTAGCACTCATGAATCCCAGGGTTTGATCCCCCGTACTGCTCTGACCAGGAGTGCAACTCTGCACTTGGGAGGTAGAGGGAGGACAATCAAAGTCAAGATTATCAGTTACATAGTGAATTTGAGGTGAGCCTGGGCTATGTGAGACCCTTCTAAGAGGAGAAGAAGAGGAGAGGGAGAGAGGGAGGATCAGAGGGAGGGAGAAGGAGGAGGAGGCGGGAGGAGGAAGGGAGGAATAGGGGAAAAGATGGGGAGAGGGAGAAAGGAGAAGAAACAAGTGCCCCCAACCTCCACAGCTGCCACGCTGAGCCTCCTGGAGAAAGGGTCAGCTTTATTATGCCTCACTAAAGCCTCAGGCTCTGCAAGAGCTGCAAAGGCGGATCTTCTCAAGCCATCTTCGGTGTAGTTCACCGCCATCTTGTGGCCTTTTGTGGATACTTCTCAGCTGGGTATTAAAGTCATGCCCCCCACCCCGGGTTGAAAGGATTAGAAAGGTCTCTTAGTTTGGGCTCATGCTGGTTTCCTGTCCCAAATAGCAGTAACCCAAGCCAAGCCTGCACCCTCGAGGCTCTGAGCGTTGGAGTGAGTACTGTGTGCATCGTACCTGTCTACACAAACGGATCTTACAGTAAGTAGACTGGTGTGCAGAGCCCGATCCATGTCATCATTCACTCAGCAGATACCACGTGCTGGTGGGTTTTCCTGGAATCTGCTGCTTGCATGGGAAGGGAGACCTGGGCAAGAGGCAGGGGCCTGCAGCCGGGGCCATGACAGGAGACAGTCTTGAGTACAGCTATGCTTTACCAAGAAGACAGTGGAAACGAGAGCCTAGCAAGCCTAGACTTGGAGGTCTCCCAGCACCAAGTGCTCTACTTGGCTGTTTTACTCTAAATCTATTGGCACCATCAGGGTGGGGGCAGAATGGTTGGGAAGAAGGGACAAGGGAGACTTGTGAGGAGACTTACAAGTCTTCCTGCTACCAGTAGTTTTTCTTTGGGCTAACGACTAAAGTGCCCATGGGTAACTTGTGAGATTTAAAAAAAAAACAAAACCTACTTTGGGGGCCAGAGAAATGTCTCAATGTGTAGAGATTATATTTGCTGTCAACCTGAGTTCTATCCCCAGGACCCACATGGTGGAAGGAAGCAACCGACTGCTGAATATTGTCCCCTACCCTCCACAGGGGTATGTGTGAATGCACACTGCTCGGGGGCACACGCTACTCCAGGAACACACACACACACACACGCACACACATACACACACGCACACACACACATACACACACGCACACACATGCACATACACACACACGCACACACACACGCACACACGCACACACATACACACATGCACACACACATACACACATGCACGCACACATACACACACGCGCGCACACATACACACACATACACACATGCACACACGCACACACACGCACACACACGCACACACACATGCACATACACACACATGCACATACACACGCACACACGCACACACACATACACACACGCACACATACACTTTTTTATGTTTAAAAATGAACAAAACAACAACAGCAAAACTTGGGGCTAGGGAGCTGGCTCAGCGGTTAAGAGCACTAGTAGGGTGTTCTTTCAGAGAACCGGGGTTCAATTCTCAGTACCCACAAGGCAGTTCACGACTGTCTGTGACACCTGTTCCAGGAGATCAGGCACCCTCATACAGACGTACAAGCAGGTAAAACACTAATGTATGTAAAATAAAATAAGTAAATTATTTTTTTAAAAACCCACTTAGGGCCATCTGTGGCTGAGTTTTAAAGATCAGTCTTAATATATAAAGGACCTGTGACAACCCAGGCTGATGATAGCAAAAGTCAATCAATTGCAAAACGCCACTCCATTATTACTATAAGCTATATTTTCCTTCTTTTCCTCTTCCACTATTAAGATGTAAACTAACATTAAAAAAATTCAGAAGGGAACAAGTTTGAAGTTCTGTTGAGGAAAAGTTATCCATTCTACCCCAGTCATTGTAAATATGGAAAAGTCACAACGGAAGAGTCACATCCAGTTGAAAGCACCCACTGAGGCACAGTTAATGTGAGTCTCTACTCAACATTGTTTCTAAAACTTTCTAGGAGAAAAGAGATTTCCATACAGAAGAAGAAAATAGCCATAGCACTCTTGATATTCAACAGAATCCCTTGTCCCCTTAAGATGAGTATCTATTGCTTGTTTTCAGCTTCAAGTATGGCAGAGACATCTCCTGGAATACATGTATCACGGGCCTCTACTGCTCAGGTCCACCCCCACCACCGCTTCTACCACGCCTCCTTCACACTGGTAATTCCCAGGGAAATCACAAAGGACATGAACGTGGAAATAAGCACACATATGCTTCCAATATGCCATTCATCCATGCTACATTTGGAGAATGTTTAGCAACAACCACAAGATCGGAACCTTGAACTTGAGAACATGTCTGGGAATGTTGTGAGTCAAGATTCCCTAAGCCACACGTCACAGCTTCCATAAGCTGACCTTCAGAGCAGATCTAGAAGGTCTGTAGGTCAAAGAGAGGGGTCAGAGATGCTAATCTGAGTATTTCTCACTCTTATGCAAAGGAAATGGTAAGACCTGGGGTGGGGGAGGGGCAAACCTCTACCATGGAGCCCGAGCTCTCTCTCACCACTGCAGCTCTTAGAGAAAATACTAAAACCTACAAAACATGATGAAGACATTCAAGGAAGGAAGTTTACAGCTCTAAATTCCTACATGAGAGAGAGAAAGAGAGAGAGAGAGAGAGAGAGAGAGAGAGAGAGAGCGCTCAAACAACCTAATGATGTTCATTAAGACACCAGACAAACAAGAACTAACCACACCCAAAAGCAGTAGATGGGAGAAAGAACTAAGACCAGAGCAGAAACTAAGGAAATTGAGACGAGCAAACAAATAAGCAAAATACAAAGAAAATCGCATAGACCTCAATAAGTAGGAAAACGCGGGTACAATGAGTTAAAAATTTCTCAGTTTATATTTGCTTAGTGGTTCCTTCAGGATGGCAGTGGATAGATGCTTCCCTTTTTCATTTTTAATTGAAATTCCTGAAGAGATTGCATGTACATTCATTCTCTTTGTACGGCCTAGAATATTCATCCTATACGTGAATAAGGATGTCACAGAGAAGAGAGCTGGTAATACAACTGGTGCACAACAAGGCCAATTACTACCAAATAAGTCAAGACTGTTTCTGAAGAAAATCTTAGCTGTGATGGGGGATGAGTATCAGAGCCAGGGCTGAGAATGAGGACAGGAACCCTGGGTGGGCTATACCCGTGTGAGCGGAGCAGCCCTCATGCAGAGTTAGTAGGGATCCATCACTCCCTTTATATTAACTTTTTTTCCCAATGTATTTCAAGTACATTTTATGTTCCTAGACCTTCCAGGAGGTTGTACAGGACATGGTGTGTTGTTTTGCAATCTGGATGCTGGAGAGAAGCAGAGTCAATCTGGAAATAAAAGATATTTAATTGAATTGGCTTTTGTTTTGACAGATGTTTTATACAGTACTTTGTCTGTTAAGAACAAGATGTTCCAATAAATACTGGATAAGTGGGAGAGAAAATTTACTACGGGGCCGTAAATCAATTGGCAAGAGGTCGTAAACTGCAAGATTGGTGCTCAAAGCATTTATTAGATTATCAAGCTCTAAGATTGATCTGTAGTTTTATCTACCTTCCCTCATCCGTCATTTTTATAGGATGGGAAAAGGAGTTATAAAGGATAAATTGCTTTAAAAATTAAAATATGGGTTTTAGACAAAGCAGTCTAGCAGGATATGGAGCAGAGACTTTTGAAAGTGACGAACCCAGAGAGATATCCAAAATAGAAATATACTTGATATTTTGCAGTAGGTAATTGCCAGTGTAATAGGAAATTAAACACTAAGAGAGAGGAATGGCAGAAGTCTTAAAATCCAGAAGGTCCTGGAAGTTATTGTATCAGAGCCTATCATCTTACAGACGAGGGACGAGTCCGAAGGCTTAAGGGCTTCTATGAGACAGCCAGTCAATAGGACCAATGACCATCTTTGTACTAAAGAGGGTACAAAACAGTTAGTGGGTTTTTTTTTCTTTTTGGAGAGGAGACAATTTTAACAGATAGAAAGAAAGAAAGAAAGAAAGAAAGAAAGAAAGAAAGAAAGAAAGAAAGAAGGAAAGAAAGAAAAGAAAAAAGAAAGAAAAGGAAAACAGACAACTTGATATGTATACACACAGAGATACATATAAATTTTAACTTAAGACACATGCCATGGGTTGGGCAGATTGCTTCAGAAGCATGAGGACCTGAGTTCAATCCCCAGCACCTACATTAAAAGGCCAGTACAAGATGTACCCTGGTACTGGGGGAGGTAGAAACAGGAGTGTCTCAGCTTTTCTGTCCAGCCAGCCTAGTCAAGTCTGTGAGCCATGGGTTCAGTGAAAAGCCTTACCTCAAAAAAAGATAAAAAAAAGACTGGGAACAATTGAAGAAAACAACCACTGTGGGCACACATCATAAACTCCTTCAGGACAGAAATCATTTCTCCCATTAAGTGCATTGTTTAACGGGTCGATAACTGTCTGCACACTTTGGGGTGTTTTGCAGAACCTTCTGTGTTTCACATTTGCCTCTGTGTTGGCAATGCCCGAGTGGCCTTACGGACCAAGAAAAGAAAACTCTGCACCACGTACTGTGGCTGAGGCAAGTGGACAAAACCAGCTACATGAGGCTTGTGATACATGCCTTCCTGCTTGGGTAATCTAAAGCTCGTGTTCTTCTGAACCAAACTTAGATGCTAACCCTCTCAACCAAAGGCAGGGCCAAGGGAGAACGACACCAGCCAGACACCAGGGCATCTGATTTAAGGAGTTGCTAACCCTCAGAGATCTCAGACTGGGTGAATGAGAATGTCTGCCGAGGGACAGGCTAGCAGGTGGGATCAGTCTCCCTACAACCAACCGCTTCTGCAACGTCAAGAACAACCTGGGGGCTCAGAGGACCTGAAGACTGGCTGCACCCCGATCAAAGTTGCACTGCTCCCAAGTATTCTGGAAACAGAAGCCCTGGAGGACATATGGTGCCCGGGATAAAATGCAGACACTTAGCTGAGTTGGGATATTAACTTCAAATAACCTTCTAGTAGAGATGTGTCATAAATGCTAAAAATCTGTTTTTATATGAAATTTAAGCTTGGCTCATTGTCTATATTTTTATTTGCTATATTTCATCTGAAGAGAGCTAAGAAAAGCCAACAGAGGCAGAAGAGATACAGAACTATAAAGGAAGGGGTGCGAGGGAAGTCATAGAGAGATCTGGGTTGCAATGCTGCAGAATAAAAAGGAATTAATAGAGCATTCTGGGAAAGTCCAAACTCAGGCTCTCAATCCAAAGTGCATGTCAGAACCTCAGTGGTAGCTCCACTTCCAACAAATTAAAACAATAAAAAATACACCTTTGAGCTAATTACATCTTTGTAATTAATACATATTTATTCGGTGTTATTTTTTATATATGTACTATGTGAAGAGAGCTAGATGACTCTCTGAAGACATTTCATGGCCTCCCATTGTTTCCGACTTTTTCATTATCTGAGAAATCCCAGCTAATTCTTCGGTCTTCACAAAGTTTCCCAGATTGATGGTGGGTCTAAGTGTCAGTCACAGCTAGGAGGACCACTGCTTGGGGAACGCTAAAGTCCAGCCTCCTAAGGCACAGTATCATGCAAGCAGGTTTACATTACTACTCCGGTAAGGTTCAGAAATGGAAGCAGAAGAAGGCTCTGCAGGTCAGCCCGAGAGGAGGGCTAACCCCAGAGGGCTCACTGTGCCACACACATAAGGAGTGGAGAGGTCCCTCCTTCAGACTCCTTCTTCCAATTCCTTCATCGGATAGGACAGAACCAGTGAGAAGGAAGACAAGGGTATGTTGGACTCCATAACTTTCAGGTGACTCTCAAGGACTCTCTACTTGATCCACAGTGGAGGAGAGGGCAAAGGCAACTTATCAAACTAGGAAGATGAAAGACTGCGGGCTAAATGGAGGATGCACCACGATGGCGGCAGACTCTCTGAAGAGCCTGACAGATGGACAGAGGCTGTCTCTGGGGGAACCAATCTCTCAGCAAAAGTCTGTATGGATCCTCATAGGACTTCCTCAGCTTAAAAAAATCAGTTATTCTAATATATATGTGCATTCGTGTGTTCCCACATGTGTGCATGTGGAGGTGCGTATGTATGTAAAAATGAAACCAGAAGCTGATGACAGGGGTCTTCCTCGAGCACTCTTCACTGTGTGTTTTGAGACAGGATTCTCACTGAACCTCACTTGCTAATATGGCTGCATGGTCAGCAAGTCCCAGAGAATCTCTTGTCTCAGTGCTCATATTACATATGGGTGCCTCATACTTTTCTAATTTATTGCTATTTGTATGGGTGTATGTGTAGGTGTGTGGGTGTCTTTCTTTCAGGTATCTACCGTGGCCAAAAAGGGGTATTGTATCCCTTGGAACTGTGGTTATAGATGGCTGTGAGCTGCTATGTAGGTGCTGGGATCTGAGTCCAGGTCCTTTGCAAGAGCAGTCAATGCTTTTAGTTACTGAGCCCTCTCTCCAGCCCCTCAGCTTTAAAAGAAAAATGTGTTCTGGAGGATCTCTTATCTGGAATGTGTGGATTCAAAATTGTTTCCAATTTCAGAACTTTTGTGGAGATTTTTTAATATTTACATATCACAAATGACAGTTCATGGGGGAATGGACTTGAAGTGTAACTATTGGATCACTCATGCTTCATACATACTTTACACCAGAGGCGAAGATATTTCATATAATATTTAATAATCTTGTGTATGAAATTAAAGTTTGTGGTGTGTTGTCACTTGGTGCTCACTAAAGACTTCACATGTGAGCGTTTGAAATGCTTAGCTGAGCCAGGGTGATGGCTCAGTCAGTAAAGCCATGGCTGCAGAAGATGTGGACTCCAGCTGATCCCTAGAAACTGTGACTTAAGAAGAGAAGGAGGAGCTCACTGGGTATGGTGGTGCATGCCTTTAATCCCAGCACTCAGGAAAAGGCAGGTAGATCTCTTTGAGACCAGCCTGGTGTACATGGGGAATCCAGGCCAGCCAGGCCCAGCTCCATATCCTGTCCCCCCAAAAAAGAAAGAGAAAGAAAAGCTAGGTACAGTAGTGTGTGTGTGCAATCTCGGAGCTGAGAAGAAAGGGACAGGGAGAGATCCCTGATGCTTGCTGGTCAGCCAGCCTAATGGTGAGCTCCAGTCTACTGAGAGACTCTCAGTAAGCAAGGTGGACAGCCATCCTGAGAAACAACACACAAAGTTAACCTTTGACCTGAGCATCTGTGTGCGTGCAAATGCACACACACACACACACACACACATACACATACACACACACACACACACACATACACACACACACATACACACACACATGAGCACAGGGAAGCACAGAGGCATAGAGCACATACACACATACAAACAAACGGATGCTCGACCCACGGCACACTTAAATTTGGACAAAAGGGAGCCATTGTGGCTTGCCTAACTCTGGCTTCCTCCTCCCAGAGTTCTCAGAGGCAGCACTAGGTCGCCTATGTTCAGAGCGCCATCCAAGCACATCTGGGTTAGATCCCGAGTGAGGTGCACCTGTCCGTGAGTGTGCAATTTGCTCAGGGGCTGGGGAGAGGAGCCAGAACACGTAACTGTTTAACAAGTAACTTCATCAAGTCCCAGGTAACAAGGTCCCAATAGTCTGGTTTAGGAACAAGATGTTCGGCTCACATCATAATCTCAAGGCCAGAGTGGGTCATAAATATTGCTAATGTCTAATCAATGAATCCCCGGGCTCTCTGGGAGTACTATACACAATCCATCACATTTTCCTATTGTTTTCGATCATAAGGGGAAATCCTGCATTCACATTTTAAACTTATTTACGGTGCATGTGTGTGTGTTTCTGGGGGCATGTGTATACACACATATGGAGACCAGAGGACAAATGCAGGTGTCCCTCTCCTCATGAACTCCACCACCTTTCTTTTCCTCTCACTGGGCTGGCGCTCACTGGCTACACTAAGCTGGTTGGCCAGCAAGCCCGGGATCTGCCAGGATTAAGGGAATGAGCTACGTGTCCAGGTCCTTTGGTTTCGTTTTGTAAATGTAGATTCTGAAGATCCACACTCAGGCCCTCCTGGTTGTAAGGCAAGCACTGTTTGAGCATTCTCCCCAGCCCACATTTTGGAACGAGTAGCAGCAATCAACAGGAGCAGTCAAATGGCCCTGGTGGCTTCTACACAGCTCTCTCCCTCTCTGTGACGTTTGTCATGAAGTCTGCCCCGTTCGGAGCACCACTGCCTGCCATCACTTGCTGCTTTCCTGAGTAACGGAGACTGATAATACTCCAATAAGAACCTGGTAAGAGAGCCAAGGAGTAGGCTGTACTCTTTCTAGGGACTTCTGTGGTTCCTGGTCGGGAGTGTCCATGCCCGACAAGTTCACAGAATGCTCAGAGTCTACTCCTGAACACAAAATAATAATTTAAAAAAAATCAAGCTCAGCTGGGCTCTGATTTAACAGCATCTGGCAGGCTAACTATATTATTTTTGAACACACAGACATAAATTTGATATGAATAATAAAACAAGTATACCATGGACAAAGGAAATATAGAATTCACCTAATCTTCAAAAGAAATCCTATACTTGAATAATTAACTACGCTCTATTTATAAAACTAGAGTAATTGAAAACAGGATTTTTCGGTTGATTCATATAGCCTCTGAAATATTTATTATTGCAAGTCGAAAGATCTGTCTGGGTTTTGTCACTGAAAAGGTCTAAACTCGGTGTCCAGATGTTTATTTGAGTTGCTCCCACCGAGTTCTAAAGTCAATACCAGGGGTTATCAGAGAGCATCGCTCTGTATCTTCCCTGACTAATATTCTCATTTCTCCCGCATCTTTGATGTTTTCTTTCATTAAAATTCCTGGCCTAGATCCATGCCAAAAAAAAAAAAAAAAGTCTGCTGAGCTTGCATAAAAATTAGTCCGTGGATTTGACATCCAAGGATGTCCCGCTTCTCCACAAAGATAATATAGATCAGTGGTTATCACTCAGGCATCTCCATCATGGACCTACAGCAGTGTAAGGTCAGCCTCAGGATGAAGCCCAGAACCAAGATTTCAGAATGCCTAGGTTTCTGAGAGCATGGGTAATCTTTTCCCCCCAGGGTCATGCGCTGGGAATCTTCACCCTTAGCCCAAGTGCAAATGTTTCCCTCACTCTCACACACCATCTCCTTATGAAAACCTGAAATAAGATGACTTTAAAATAAAGGACACCAGGCTCTCTGTCCCAACTCATTTCCCATAGGCTTCTGCACAATATGACTGCTGGGAGCATCTTTTAAAGAGGTGTTGTGGGTGATCCTTCCCTTGGTAGGAGACTGCAAGAGACAGAGTGAGTCTGTCTGGAGGCTGAGCTGATGGGAATGCATGTTCCTGGTTTTCCCTTCCCAAAATTAATGGAATTTTATCCAAATTGTTGGAGCACCTACAACCCAAAGGAAGAAAGTGAGAAAGTAACCAAAAAGGGAGTGAATGAGGTAGCCATGAACTCTCCAAAGAGCCCGGAGGCTCTGAAGGCTGGCCCAGTTCCCTAAACTGGGGTGAGGTGAGAAGCTTGAAGCAACTGAGGTAAATCCAGCTTATCCCCAACTCACCATCTTGGGTTAAGAGAATGAAAGTTTGGCACTGGTGTTTAAAGCACTAATAGTCCTAACTAATGCAAGAAGAGGGTCACTCCTGTAGGCAGGTCAACTAGACGACAGGATTCAGTTGTCACAAGCTCAGTGCAGCCTGAGAAGTAACATCTTAGCACAGAAGACTCGCTCAATAAACATTTATCTGCTTCTTACTGAACAAGTAGCCCGAGGTTTCTATATTAATAGCTACCACATAAAATTGGCCCTGCGGGCACATGACTTTGTGAGATGCTGGATTATAGAGTTAAGTGGGTGGGCTCTTTACCTCAAAGCTCTCAGACCTTCCAATAGGTTAAAGTGATTTTGAATTACCATGAGGGGAGCTCGGGATGAAGGACTTGTGCTGTGTTTTCCAAATGTTTTCCCCACCAAATTCCAACTGTCTCTGCATTTCCGTTTTGAGGGACCCCTGTGGAGACATGTGATCAGGCCCATCCCTGCCATTTAGCAAGAGATGATTCAGATCTCCAGAAATTAACTGCCTTGGCCAAGCACTGGGTTAACAGCAAACGCACTCTGTCCCACCCCCACCCACCACCCACCTTTATCTCCATCACTCTTGATTCTGACCTCAGAGCCCAGAACTCTGCCTGGGAGTACTGTTTTTGCTTTCTGGCTAAGTGATTCATTTCCACTTCGAGTTGAGCTCGTGCAGAACAGTATTTACTTTAGCTTTTATTATTAGCATGTGTGCATGATGGGGGCAGACGGGAAGGGTCCGTGTACCTCAGCATGGTGCAGGGGTCAGAACTTTCCTTCCACCTTATGCAGGTTTCAAGGACCTAACTCCAGTCTCCAGACTTACACTGCTAGGCTTTTACCTTTCATTTTGACAACCAAGAAACACACTCTAAAAACCAGCACTTGAGGCATTAGCCTGTATTATGCTTTAAGCACTGTGAACATGGACCTTTGGATGACTACAGTGCTTAGAATATGGGAGAAAGTGAACAAAAACATTTAAAGAAGAGTTGAGTAGAATTTCTGTTTCCGTGACATCTTTCTAGTACGTTCTATTACCTGTTGTGTTTTCCACTGGACTGCTGATTTGTAATAGATTTTAGTGAGCACCAGTGGGCGGGCAGGCTGGCTAGCTGGCTAGCTAAGTGGCTAGGTGGATGGACAGATGTATGTATGAATGAATGATGGATGGATAGATGGACGGATGGATGGACGAAGGTCAACCAAGCAAACCAGGTTGCATGCATGATGGTTGGATCTAACTAAGCAAACCACCATGAAGTGTCTTGCTTCAAAGAAGGCCTCAAAGGTCTCCCTCTCTTCAAGGCTACTGATATAATATGACAGGCCAGCCTCACCTCTTTCAGATCCACATGCACGGTATCCTCTCTGGAATTATAAGCCAAAATAAACCCTTTCTCCAAGACCGGTGTGGTGGGGTGGAGGGGGTGGGGGATGGCACACCACACAGAGAGACAGGGGAGAGAAAAGGGGACAGAGAGGTCTTCTCAGCTCTTTGAAGAAGACTCAGCGCTGCAGCTCCAGATAAAATAAAAATAAACTTATTTCTGTCTCCAGTGATCCAGGCTGAGATACAGGGGGAGGCCTGAACACTCATCAGGCTGATGGCAGAGCAGTATCAACCTTGGAGACATCACCAAGTGTAGCTAGATAGGAACAACGCAGTAAAGACTTGCAAACTTGGGGCTGGAGAGGTGAGTGGTTAAGAGCCCAAGATACTCTTATAGAGGACATGGATTCAGATCCCAACATCCACATCATGGCTCACAACTGTCTGCAACTCCAGAGGAGCCACTGCCATCTTCTGGCCTCCTCAGACACTGCGTGCACATGCAGCACATGCATACAGGCAGACACTCATTCAATAAAAACGAATCATTATTATAAAAGTTTGCAAATTGGCCTTTTTTGGGGGAGCTGCTCATTCTTTTGAAATATGAACTAGAATTGAAAGCACATAGCCAGGATGTGTATCCAAGGTCAATGGTGTGAGCAGTCTCAAGGTCAGGTACCCTGTCAGAAAGCTAGCTGTGCTTTCTGGAAACCATTCATGACTGCACTTGGGACATTGTTTAGTGGCTGTACCTAATTGGGACATCATACGTAATTTGGGTCTAGTCCTCTAGTGGTGAAAACTCACAGCATGGTTCCCATAGTGAAAGAATTCCCTACAGAAATTTCTGGATGGCCAGTGCCATTCCTGTTCATGGACAGGTTGCCAATATAAATTTTATCTAAGGGTTACACTCAGGGATGACATTCCTTTTAACATTCATAATTTGGCTAATACTTCTATATGCAGATTCTCCAGAAATGAAATGTGTAAGGCCCAGTCTGAAAGAGACTTCTCTTTTGGTTCTAAAGATGCCATGCCAAAAATTATTGACAAAATAAATGCATTTAAGAGCATTTAAGGGGCTGGAGAGATGGCTCAGTGGTTAAGAGCACTGACTGCTCTTCCAGAGGTTCTGAGTTCAATTCCCAGCAACCACATGGTGGCTCACAACCATCTGTAATGAGATCAGATGCCCTCTTCTGGTGTGTCTGAAGACAGCTACAGTGTATTCATAAATTCAATAAATAAATCTTTTAAAAAGATCATTTAAGCAAGCTGTATCTTATTAGTGTTATTCTTAATAAAGTGACCATTTTCTAAAGGCCAGAAAGTTATTTTCTTTCCTTCCTTCCTTCCTTCCTTCCTTCCTTCCTTCCTTCCTCCCTCCCTCCCTCCCTCCCTCCCTCCCTCCCTTCCTCCCTCCCTCCCTCCCTTCCTTCCTTCCTTTCTTTCTTAAGGACTCAATGGAACTCAATAGAAGCAGTGAGCTCAGGGACACACGAGAACAGCCACCCACGAACTCAGCCCAGGTGTGTATCCTGGGATCCAGAGCGGGGAAGGATCCCAGGGAAGGAATGTGGCAGGGCCTCTTGATGAGAAATCCCATCTGAGACCTCAGAAATCTGGATCCAATTCTGGGCTCCATCCCTAGTTCACCACATAATTAAGGGGGCAACTCGGCTAATCTGTCCTTCACTCTGGCCTCTCCCACTTCCCAGGAATGCCATGTCAGCAGAGGCTGGGATGTGACGTGCCAGTGGCCAACATCTGCAGGCAGCTGGGAGCTGTGCCCAGATCCAATGCCCCCCTGCCCCAGCCTGTCCCACAAATCAATGCCTTTGGTCATAGAGGGTCTGCCGGAGAGAGCTCAAATGAACTGTATACAGCTTCAGTCTTCCCTTTAGACAATGAGGCCAAGTAACATTTCTTTGTTGAAGCACATATTTCAACTGCATAAAAATATTATATATGTGAAGTAAAGACATGCGTAGGTACACAGAGGGAGTGTCTGTTATAGAAGCATCTGCCCAAAAGTTGGGAGATGTGGATTCTGTCATGGTTTTGGTGGGTGAGTGACCTGGGAAGGCTTTTCTTAATTAGCACCTGTTGTTTGCTGGAGGCCTATGATTGGCTGTGCATATTGCAATTGTGAATACGTTTGCATGCTGACCTGCCTGGTGCCTATACAGTAAGTGCTCCATTTGTGCTAGCTATCTGTATAATTAACTAATTTAATCTCCTGATGCTTATGCAAAAGGTCTCATTCCCACGATGTAGATGGGGAGGACTGGGGGACAGAGGAGTGGCTGGCTGCTCTACTGCCCTGCCCAGACCTCGGAAGAAAGAGTGCATCCCCCACCGCTGCTGGGAATGTTGCCAGACCAAGACCCTGTGAGCCGTCTTTTGAGACTGCTTCAGTTGAAGAAGGCTGGCTTACTCAAGGTCATGCTTCCTGCCAGCATCATGCTTTCTACATCCAGTGATTGGTCAGACGTGGTAAAAGGGCCTGGCTTCCTGTATTTGTTTCCCGAAGCTGCCATAACAAATTACCACCAACTGGGTAGCTTAAAACAGCAGAAAGGTATTTCCTCAAAGCTATGCAGACCAAGGCCTTAAGTCCAGTTGTTGGCAGGCTGGCTCCTTCCGGAGGCTCTAAATGAATTAGTCCTTGCCTTTCCAAAATTCCTGGGGGCAGCAGGTCACCCTTGACACTCCAGCTGGTAGATGTTTCTTTCTGACTCGTCTTGGCCTCCTGCGCCAGCCTGAGGAGCGTCCAGTCTCCCTCCCTCTGTGCGTGTGTGCATCTCCCTCCCTCTCATGTGTATGTGTCCATGTGTGTATACATGTGTGTGCAAGTGTGCATATGGAGGTTAGAGGTCAAATTTAGTGTCTTCCTCACTCACTCCCGACTTTAGAGAAAGTCTCTCACTGAAGCTGGAACTCACTGAACAGCTGGACCAGCTAGCCAGTGAGCCCCAGGGACCAATCTTCTGACTTTGCCTATCCAGCTCTTGGATTCCAAGTGCACCCTGCCACACAGCTTGCATGTGGGTTCCGGGGATCCAAACTCAAGTCCTCACATGTACATAGCAAGCATTTCATTCACTGGGACATCACCCCAGACCTCCCCCTCTGACTCCTAGGAGTCGAACCACTGTTGTGTTTTAGACTTACTCTAAACACAAAGTGATTATATTGGGGAACATTTCATTTGATGATGTTTGCAGAGATGCAGTGTCCTAAGGCAGCATTCATAGAACCAAGGGCTATCACTAGGTCTGATGTTCAGCCCTCTACATTCCTTACAGGGAACCTGAGCTGAGCTCTGTCCTGCCTCCATGAGATCACCTGAGGACTTCACACAGACCTCACCATAGCCCTGTGATCTCCCTTCAAGCCCACCTCTCTCCTTTGCATTCTGTCAGGTCCTCTCCCTAACACAAGCATCCTGCACAATACACCCACTTTGGTGTGTGACTACAGCACTCGTTCCAGTCCCCTGGGGCATCAATACCTGATTCAGATATGGTGGGGGGTGGGGGGGAGAAAGAAGGAAGGAAAGAGAAAGAGAGAAAAAAGAAAAGAAAAAGAGGTAATGGGAGAGGAAAAAAAACTTTTGGGGTTGGAGACGGAAAATGCTTGCCACACAAACACAAGGACCTGAGTTCAATCACCAACATCCATGTAAAAAGCTAGGCACTGTGGTTTGCACCTAGATCCCAGTTCTGACAAGGTGGATACAGGAGGATCCCTGAGCCTTGCTGACTGGACAAATCTGGAGTTCCCATTGAGCACAAAATTCAGTCTTAGTTTCATTCTGTTGCAACAAAGAGCAACTTGTGTGTGAAGGGTTTATTTGAGCACACAATCCTAGGTCACAGTCCATCACTGAGGAAAACCGCGTAAGAACTTAAGGAACACACGGATGCTTGCTGGGTCATGATCAGCTGGCTTTCTTATTCAGCCCAGGACCAGACCCTTTTACAGTTACCAGCAGTGAAAATTCCTCACTTGAGACTTCTCTTCAAGCTGACGATTAAAGCTGACCAGGACAATGCCACCATTCATTCCCCTTCTCTACTTTCCATTCTCCATTTCTCCTCTTTCCTCCTGCCACCCATCCATTCCCATAAAACTTGCCAGCCTCTAGTCTCATTTAAGCCCAACTTCCCTCAGGAAGTCACCTGATAAAACTAACCTGCACCAAGACGTAGTAAGATCAGTAATGGTCAGGTGCTCCAGAAGGTGGTGGATGACCGAAACACCACAGAAGGATGGGTGAGGCATTGTATCAGGAGACACAATTCAAGCTGCTGGAAACCTACAGGAGGAGGTGTTGTAAAGCTGGGCTCATCCAAAACACCAAGCCAGGCAGCCAAAGGAACGCGACCGTATTTATAAATACTAATGCACAGCCTCCAGACTGAAAACTTGCTTTGTTAGTAACTGGACTTACCTGCAGTAATTAACACCATGTAAAGAAATATCTGCCATGGTAACCTTTCTGAAATTGTAAAAAAATCAAAGTGTTAAATTTATTGTAAGATGGCTCACAGTAAGCAAAGACACTGGGCAAGAAGAGTCGACTCTCTCAGACACAGCTGCGTAGTCTTCCCAAAGGCTTCATGCTGCCCTGTATCTGTTTCCCCATGTTCACAGTGTGGAACATACATACGGCACACATGTAGCTCCTAGCAACATTTTCAGACAAAATACACAAGCACAAAGCCCCATAACCCATAAGGAACACACCTAAGTGCTCAAAGTATTGTGTTACTGTTGAGCCTTATTGTGAATTTTCCCCATAATGAAGCAGAGGTTCTCCGAAGCTCAGAGGATGCTCCCGCCTGCTGGTCCATCAGCTGTCATACTTTCCATTGTTCCCAACTGATACGTTTTCATCAGCACAAACTGTCATACGTAACAAGGGGTCCCACTATGACATTTTCATGCACCCATATAATATCATTTGACCACGTTCGCCCCCATTACCCCTACTTGCTTACCTCCTAGCCCCGCTATCCTCTTCCCGAGTAAATCCCTGCACTAGCCACTCCTGCTGGGCTGCCGTGATAGGATACCACGACCTAGTTATTTGAACTTGAGAGTTCCTGAGGGGGTTCATCACGGTGAGGAAGGTGTGGTAGCAGTAGCAGGCCAGAGCAGGATGCTGAGAGAACACATCTCAGTCACAAACAGGAAGCAGAGAGCACAGTGGGAGTGGGGACTCAGTGACATACTTCCTCTGAGGTTCCACCGCCTAAATGTCCCCGGATAGCATCCCCTGCCTGGGAACAAGTGTTCAAATACATGAGTCTATGGGGGACATTTGCCATTTATGTCACCACAGCCTCTTCTAGTTCATGTCTATTTTCTGTGACCTAATGAGTTTCACTAAGGTTGCTTCCAGAAGGAGCACCTCGTACATGGTTACACACTTTAAAAACAAATCTTTCCCTCCCTACAGCAAATATTAACTATCTACAGATGCTCAGGGAGGGCGGGGTGAGGCCTCATGAGACCTCCTCCCCTTCCTCAATTGACTTTAACACTAAATGTAAAGGTTATATTCTTTAAACTGACAGTTTCTGTCTTTAAATTTTGCATTTTTATTCGTCTATCTATTCCTTATTGAGTCTCTACATTCAAGAGTGCACATACATGTGTGCACACCCATGTGGAGGTCAGAAGACTTGTGTTCTCTTTCTGCCATTTGGGTTCTAGGGCCAGGACTCCAGTCGTCGGGCTTGGTGGCAGTCAGCTTTACCCACCCCCTATCCTCCCCTCAGTTATCTTACCAGTCTCTTATCTAGTTTCATTCAGTGGTCATTTCAGAATAATTTGCTTCTTATGGCATAAGGTACCTCTAACTTACTTCAGTCAGAATTGTTACCTTCGTTACAATAAAGTTTTCATCTATTTTTCTGCCTTCAAAGTGCTCCATAAAGACCACACTTTAAAACTGTGTTCTCCCCAAACATACCCCATATATTAAGATAAGGGGTGGCTGACTTCATCTTACAAACGTCATAGTTGGGAAAGCCCACAGCTTCCCATTGGATTAAAAGGAATAGCGGTATTTAAGCCCTGAACTTAACAACCTGATGCTATTCCAGTGGCTCACTTTCCTTGGCTTTTTTTTTTTAATTCCGGTACTCTAAAGTTATTTAGGAAGTAATAGATCATAGTTAATTGTCCCGGCTCTTGTGCTGTGCTTTCAGAATCGGGTCTGATTTGTGGCCTGGCTGTAGTTCAGTATTATCCAATGTGAGGTTTTATTTCATCAGCCCAGTATCAAAGCTTCCTCACTTTAGTCAGAAATTAAAATAATAGCTCTAAGTTTCTCCTTGCTGTCAGGCAACTGGTCAATAATGAGACTTGCTGCGCTTTAAAAAAAAAGATTCTTCATGCTCCCCATAAAGCTAGAAATATAATCCCTTTATTGAGCACAGGCGCTTGACTTTTCTTGTACAAAGACAAATCGTTTTCTATTTTCTGAGAACCTCCTCTCTTGGAACATCACAAACTGTGCCTTGAGCCCAAGGGAGAAAACTGTCCGGTCTGCCTAATTGTCTGAGCAAAGTCTAGGACACCCACGTTGTTCCTCAATGCTCTTCTGAAACATTTTGTGTGGTGAATTATTTTTTTTAAGACCTTACATATTTAATACAGTGCATTACCCCTGTACAAATGGAAAAAACTTAAGTTCAACATTTCTAGACCAATATGGCTGTTAATTTCTGTACAGTGCCAACTCAACACAGTAAACGGGGATACTTTTTTCCAAAGTTGACAGCACAGCTAAAGTTTCCAAAAATTCAAATTATATATCTGTATATATATATATTTATATTTATATAAAAAGACCAATAATAGCAGTGTGTTATGCATCAACAGCAGCAACAGCTTTTCCAGGTTCTGCAGTCATCTGAACAAAACTGTAGAGACATCCAGCACACTCCATTAAAAAAAAAAAGTAAAAAAACAAAACCCGAGAAAACAGCACAGTTCTGTTACTCTTGTGGTACCTGGCACCATTTTTTTTTAAATTAGCTTCTCAATCATCATCTGGAAAGAAAACATTCTGAGCAACATCATTAAAAACAGCTCTGATAAAGCACAGTCACTACTACGTATCATAAAGCAAGTACAAGCTATTTTACATCCACAGAGGTATGATACAGTACTGTCCTACATCTATAATACTAGAGGATACAATTTAAAAGGCATTATTTGAGACTTGATTCTACTTTTCCAGCAGAGGGCCCAAAGGATGGTGTGACACAGCTTTGTAAAGAAACATACTCTAGACAGGATTTCCTTTCACTAGTGGCACAGTTCTAAGGATTCATTCTCTCCATGAATGTCAGCTAAAACCGTTATTAAAAAAATGAAATATCCCTAGAACAAAACCGTATAACCACCGGATTCACATGAAGATGACCTAGTGGAGACAAGCTGGACCTCACCTTACCAACAAGCTATCAAATCTGTTATGTTTAAACAGTGAGACCTCCAAGGAAGGAGATGCCAAGTAGTGCTTCAAAGCTTCGGACCACAATCAAACACAGCATCATTTTCAACAGAAGCAGAAGCTCATCTGAATATGCTCAAGGATGCTGACATCAACATTTAATCATCTCCTCACTCATCCAGGAAGAAGGGGAGATCAGTTACTACTGTACTTTATTGTGTTCAACCAAATCACCATGTTACAAAAATAGCAAGCTGCCATAATAAAAAATAAGGCTCCTCTATCCAGCACCAGATAGCATCATTTTACTTTCAAGCCTAGAAATTGCACACTTGTATATAAACCAACCGAAGATGAGGATTGAGAGTTCATCTTGGTGGATTTTTCCTTTGATGAATATGAAGTGTCCTTCCTTATCTTTTTTGATGACTTTTAATTGAAAATTGATTTTATTTGATATTAGAATGGCTACTCCAGCTTGCTTCTTCTGACCATTTGCTTGGAAAGTTGTTTTCCAGCCTTTCACTCTGAGGTAGTGTCTGTCTTTGTCTCTGAGGTGTGTTTCCTGTAGGCAGCAGAATGCAGGGTCCTCATTGCGTATCCAGTTTGTTAATCTATGTCTTTTTATTGGGGAGTTGAGGCCATTGATGTTGAGAGATATTAAGGAATAGTGATTATTGCTTCCTGTTATATTCATATTTGGATGTGAGGTTATGTTTGTGTGCTTTTCTTCTCTTTGTTTTGTTGCCAAGACGATTAGTTTCTTGCTTCTTCTAGGGTATAGCTTGCCTCCTTATGTTGGGCTTTACCCTTTATTATCCTTTGTAGTGCTGGATTTGTAGAAAGATATTGTGTAAATTTGGTTTTGTCATGGAATATCTTGGTTTCTCCATCTATGTTAATTGAGAGTTTTGCAGGATATAGTAACCTGGGCTGGCATTTGTGTTCTCTTAGGGTCTGTATGACATCTGTCCAGGATCTTCTGGCCTTCATAGTTTCTGGCGAAAAGTCTGGTGTGATTCTGATAGGTCTGCCTTTATATGTTACTTGACCTTTTTCCCTTACTGCTTTTAATATTCTTTCTTTATTTTGTGCGTTTGGTGTTTTGACTATTATGTGACAGGAGGTGTTTCTTTTCTGGTCCAATCTATTTGGAGTTCTGTAGGCTTCTTGTATGCCTATGGGTATCTCTTTTTTTAGGTTAGGGAAGTTTTCTTCTATGATTTTGTTGAAGATATTTACTGGTCCTTTGAGCTGGGAGTCTTCACTCTCTTCTATACCTATTATCCTTAGGTTTGATCTTCTCATTAAGTCCTGGATTTCCTGTATGTTTTGGACCAGTAGCTTTTTCTGCTTTACATTATCTTTGACAGTTGAGTCAATGATTTCTATGGAATCTTCTGCTCCCGAGATTCTCTCTTCCATCTCTTGTATTCTGTTGGTGAAGCTTGTATCTACAGCTCCTTGTCTTTTCTTTTGATTTTCTATGTCCAGAGTTGTTTCCATGTGTTCTTTCTTGATTGCTTCTATTTCCATTTTTAATTCCTTCAACTGTTTGATTGTGTTTTCCTGGAATTCTTTCAGGGATTTTTGTGTCTCCTCTCTATGGGTTTCTACTTGTTTATTTATGTTTTCCTGGAATTCTTTCAGGCATTTTTGCGATTCCTCTCTGTAGGCTTCTACTTGTTCTCTAAGGGAGTTCTCCACGTCTTTCTTGAAGTCCTCCAGCATCATGATCAAATACGATTTTGAAACTAGATCTTGCTTTTCTGGTGTGTTTGGATATTCCATGTTTATTTTGGTGGGAGAATTGGGCTCCAATGATGCCATGTAGTCTTGGTTTCTGTTGCTTGGGTTCCTGTGCTTGCCTCTCGCCATCAGATTATCTCTAGTGTTACTTTGTTCTGCTATTTCTGACAGTGGCTAGACTGTCCTATAAGCCTGTGTGTCAGGAGTGCTGTAGACCTGTTTTCCTGTTTTCTTTCAGCCAGTTATGGGGACAGAGTGTTCTGCTTTCGGGCGTGTAGTTTTTCCTCTCTACAGGTCTTCAGCTGTTCCTGTGGGCCTGTGTCTTGAGTTCACCAGTCAGGTTTCTTGCAGGGGAAAAGTTGGTCCTACCTATGGTTCCAAGGCTCAAGTTTGCTCGTGGGGTACTGCCTAAGTCCTCTCCGCGGCGGCAGCAACCGGGAAGATCTGCGCCACTCTTTCCGGGAGCCTCCGTGCACCAGGGTTCCAGATGGCGTTTGGTATTTTCCTCTGGCGTCTGGACGTGCGCAGAGTGCAGTCTCTTCTGGCCTCCCAGGCGCGCCCGCCTCTCTTGTGTGGTGAATTATTAAGAGGAAAGAAAAAGATACCAGCAGTAGCTAAAACGATCAAAGAGTGACTGAAAAGAAAGTAGCCTAGAGGGCTGGGGAGACAGCACCCCTGAGAAAGTGCTTGGCAAGCAAGCATGAGGGGACTTCAGGTCCCCAACAGCTATGTAAAGGTCAGGCACCGCAGTAGTGAACCTGTGGTCCCACTGAGTCAGTGAAAGGAGATCCGTGTGGCTCTATGGCCAGACTGTCTAAAAAGGGAGGTGGAAAGCAATTGGGAGACACTCAACATCAACTTCTGGCACCGTGGAGTATATGCATGTGTTTGTGAACACATGTGTGCATACGTGTATGTGCATGCATGTGTCACACAAGAGAACATTCCACAAAGAAAAATCCCCAGAACGAAAATCCTTTTGTAGTGTCACAGACAAGACAAATGACCTCAGGTTATCTGAAGAACTTGCCTAAGATTCACTTTAAAAAGCCTGCTGCAGCTCTGATTTGTGGCATTCACCTGCAACGCCATGCAGCCCAGCTCCCCAAATTCATGAGTGCTGCTTTTTCTTGGAAGCCTCTGAGAGGCCCTGAACAAATCACTTCATGCCCTTTACAACAAGGACAGCCAATGCCACCAGCTATCCCCTGCTTCTACCTTGGCTTGTAGTGATCACCTGGCTCCCCTGGGAATGCAGCGCAGACTACAGAGGGGCCTGTGAAAATGAAACACTAGTTCTATCGACAACTATTACGTGAAGAGATTACTCTCGGCCCAAGCTTCAGACTTCCTTCCTTTTCTTGATGTAACCACTTAAAAATGGAGACTGCTGCAGACTGACTTTTTAAAATAGTTTCACCATTACCTTTTCTTAACCAAAATCACACACCAGTGGATATTAACACGAAGCAGCACTCCAAAACTTCTCCCGAGACTACCAAGAATAAACAGCATCCTCAGGAATGATGATGGCATGCTTCAGGAGACGTCACAGTGCCAATCCCATCCTCTGAGTTTCAGAACAGAATGTTAGGAATAAAGACAGAATAGGTGACAGGCCAGAAAACTTCTAAAAATGAGTTTGTATTCCCAAGTCATTGTGTGTGGAACCTGAGAAGCCGGTTCCTAAACTTCTGCATTTTTATGAAAATGGGAAGTACATTTAAAAATAACAAACCAGGGGCTGGAAAGGTGGCTCTCTGGTTAAAAGCACTGGCTGTTCAATTTCCTGGTTCAATTCCTAGCACCCAAATGCTAGCTCACAACCGTCCTCCCATCAGTTCCAAGGGACATGATGCCCTCTTCTGGCCTCCTCAAGCACCAGGCACATACATGGTACATATATGCATATGCAGGCAGAATGCTCATATACATACGATAAAAATAAAGCACAGTTAAGGCAATGTTACTAACACAAATAGATTAATGAGAATGAGAGGCTGCCCAAATGCCAGACATATGTAGCAGAAGCAATGCCAGCCTAGCTGAAAAAAATGTGAACTCAGGACTCAGGGAGAGACCCTGCACCAAAGGAATAAGGTAGTATGCAATAGAGGAGGATATGTAACCCTCATTCAAAACACACACTCACACACACGCACACGCTCTCTCTCTCTCTCACACACACACATGCACACAACACACGCACATGCTCTCTCTCTCTCTCTCACACACACACACACACACACACACACACACACACACCTCCTCTGGAACTGGAATTACAGATGGTTGTTGGTCATCATGTAGCCCAACATGGAGAAATGTAAGCAGGTTTGAGTAAGTACGTTCCCCCATAAGCTTTGAATGCTTGGTCCCCAGTTGGTGGCATTGTTTGTGGAGGTTCAAATGTGGCCTTGCCCAAGGAAGGATGTTACTGAGACAGGCTTTGGGTGCTCCTAATCTCATCCCATGTCCAGTTCTCTCTGCTGCATGCTTGCAGTCGATGATGAGCTCTCGGCATCCTGCTCTGGCCATCATGCCTGCCACTTGCTGCAGTGCTTCCTCACCATGATGGACTCTTACCTCTCTGGAATCCTAAGCCCAGATACATTCTTTAGGCTGCCCTGGTGTTTTATCACAGAAACGGAGAAGTAACTAGAGGAACCAATGCCCACTTCTGCCTTGTGTGGACAATGTACACGTGCGGTGCCAACACACATGCAGATAGGATAAGTTCAGAACAGCAAAGGATTCATTTTAAGAAACCATACATAGTAAAAATAAAAATCTTAAGACCTCCACTGAATAAAAACTTTGGATTTGCCACCAAGTGTTTATTAGCAATACACCATAAAAAGGATAAAATACCCCGATATTTATAGCAGATATTACTAGACGAATATCAAGCTCTTTGAGTACCAAAAATTAAAATTCATGCTTCCGTGTATGTACCAGTAAGGATACAAAGACAGCTAATAAAACACAATTACAAAATGGACAGTGTACAAAATAGATACTTCTGAAAAGAACTGTGTGCTGACACCCCAATGCCACTCCTAACTTAGAGGAATGCAAAATAAAACCAGTGTTGTGATTTGAATCTGAGATGTTTCTATAGGTCCATGTGTTTGACTTCTTGGTATCAGGATGGGGCCACTGTCTAGGGAGGTGGAGCCTTGATGGTAGAAGTTAGTCACTGGGGGTGACTCCATTCTTGCACATAATGACATGTGACTAACCAGCCTCACACTCCTGCTGCCAGGGCCCCTGTCCCCATAATGGAATGCATCCACTGGAACTGGAAACCTAATAAACCCTCTCTTCCCAAAGCTGCATTTCATCAAGGTTTTCTACAACAGCAGAAAAGTAAACAGGTACAGCCACAAGGAATACTTAAATAGCCGAAAGTCTGGCAATACCAAATATGGGCAAATGGAATTCTCCCAAGAAGACGATGGGAGTATAAAATGTTTCAGGCGGGTAGACACTGTAACCCAACAAGTCCGCTCCTGAACCACATCCTATAAAAATGTGTTCAGAGCCAGGCATGGCTGCATGTACTCTAATCCCATCCTTGGGAAGGCAAAGGCAGGCCTCTCTCCATTCAAGCCGGGTCCATGTAGTGGGTTCCAGGCCAGCCGAGCTAGAGTGAGACTGTCTCAAAACAAAAGATGGACAGAGAGACTGTCTCACTGTTTTCATCCCAAGCTGAAATGGTGTTAATCACAGAACAGCAAAGGCATACGAACGAGAAAAAATTCATCAACTGCAGCACAGGACATTAAGTTCTTGACAATGTGAGTGAATGGCACAGGGAACACGAGAGAATGACTGAACCTTGGTAGAAATCAAAATGGACTCACATAGATGGGAGATGATGAAAGGGCACTCAGGGGCCACTGCCAGTTAGGAGAGCAGTGACTCCTTTGGGGAAGAGGGTGCCAAAAGGGGACAAACACATGGATCTGAGGAGCTGGCAGCAGCTTCTCTACACCTGCTTTGATCACAAAGCTGTTGCTTTATCCGTGAAACTGGTCATAGTCTTTTGAGTACTTACTAACAATTAAAGCCATAATGATCAACAGTTTGAAACTATGAATGATCCAGAAACAGGCCTAAAACACAAAAGGCACCTTAAATGACTTTACTATCCCATTAACACAGTTTTACAAAACAGAACATGGTGGCTTCTGATACTGAACCAATTGTAAAATATTCAGCATGCAACTCTCCCCTCACCCAGTTTCCCAAAAGTCTGCTATGAAGACACTTGCCTTTCACCCCAGGGTTGTTCAGACTAAATGAGTTGATGCATGGTAATGAAAGATTAAAATTTCTTCTGAGGGAAAGGTTAACTCTAAAAAATGAAAAAAGGGATTGGAGAGGTGGCTCAGCAGTTAAGATGCCATACTGCTCTTGAAAGGACCCAGTTCAGCTCCCAACACCCAAAACTGCTTCTAACTCTAGGGAATCTGACGCCCTCTTCTGGCTTCCACAGGCACCTGCACATATATGTATACACTCTCTCAGACACACAAAACTTGAAAAAAGGGTCTCTAAACAACTGAAAAATGGGGTCAGGGGAGATACTACAAGATACAAATATCTATTGCTGGGTTAAGAAGTCTGTTCAAAAGGTAGGAAATGTCTTTAACCCCAGAACTCAGGAGACAGAGACAAGCAGATCTCTATCAAGATTGAGGCCAGCCTGGTCTGTGTAGTAAGTTCCAGGACAGTCAGAGCTACATAGTGAGACCATGGAGGGGGTGGGCAGGAGTAACCAGGTCTTTTAAAGCACACAAGCAAAAGCAGGCTCCTGGATAAAGCCAAAATGAAGCATCATAGACTATGTCAAAGTCAATCGGCCCACTAAAATGAAGGGTAAAGGGTAGGACACCTCTCATAAGAACTGAGAAGGGAAGCAGGAACTCTCCAAAAGATTGCAATGTGTGGACAATGCCATTCTCAGAAAAAAAAAAAAAAAAAGCTCTTCAAAGACTAGCAGTCAGCAACCTATAAAGCCAATATTAAAAAAAAACAAAAAAAAAAAAAAAACCCAGCCTTCACTAAGAAACATGTATTTTAACGGCATTTAAATTTTCAGTAATTTGTGAATGTCTTTTAAGTATTAACTTTAAATTATTTATCTATAGTCTGGGACTATAAATAGCTATGGAGCAGCCAGGAACAACATATTGTGGTTGAGATGTAAAACATTTAATACAGGAAATGTTTGCAAAACATAAAGCAAATTGAGACTATTTCTATAAGATGGCTGCATAGGAAGTCAGTCAAAGTACACATACTCAACCATTAGCAGACCGAGTGCTTAGCTCAAGGGGACTGACTTCAACTTCATGCTTCAACTCTCCTTTGCCAGCCTTCCAGAAACACTAGTTCATTCCAATAAAGAATACCAAACGTCTGTTCTGAAATCATCTATTAGTTTTAAAACCACAGGTTCCATATTTTTCTTAGAGCAACCTTTTCTTGGTGGGAGAGATACGGAGTGCTTACACTAGAAGCATCCACTGTGGAATCAAGCCCTTCCCAGTGCACATGTATCTGATTTATATGAATTTTAAGTCCAATTTCATGTATAGATACTACTTTTAAAGAAATGAAACTCAAACAAGTACCAAGAAAATATCACCATTAGCATGTGGAGTTGCTCTGATTGGTATTTTATTTCTCCTTTACAAGTTCCACATAATAGACAAAGGCTTTTTGATAACATTGTTATCTTTGCTGAAAACGATCATATAATCATTTTAAACAACACAAATGTGTACATACATGACTGAGGTTTCTGCGCCTATAAACATCTCTGTGGGTTTAACAAGGAAAAAAGCAATATACTGATAATTCAACTGTAACTCTTAGAAAAACACCGGTTTCCTTACCAAGCACGAGTGTCCTGTACAGGGACCTATCATCCAAGATGGCAATGAGTTCAGCCTAGGGCAGCCAGGAGCAGCTCCCCACACCGGCTCAGAAGACCCTCCCCACCCAGCACTTCTTCCAAGTGCTCCTTAACCTCATCACAGGAAGACAGCAGTCGCCCCAAGAGAGGACAGAGCAGCAGACACACTGGTTGTGGTTTCTGAGTGTCGTGTGCGGCATTTCACATCCAGCGTCTCAGGAACGTGTCCATGCAAGCATGCGTACCATTCTTTAGACTGCTCCCCTCATTTCTCGAGTGAGGGGACCAGGCCTTCCTAATTCACTTTAGGTGCCTGGGATAACAAAGTATTTCACCAGAAGGGGTGTAAGCAATGCTATCTGATAAGAATACGAAGAAGGAAAAAGCAGATATCTTAAAGAAAACGTGTGCTCTACTCACACTAAAATATCAGACCAATGCACAATATACTGCAAAACTGTAACACAATACGGCCAAACACAATGTTCAAATATTAAACTGTTCAAGCATGTGAAGATCATCTTCTGAAAGACAAACTGGGTTCATATTTGTAGCTACCTTTGTATAACTTAAAAAACTGCTGTCCCTCAACAAGGTCTGACACTGTCTTGATACTTGTTAGGAAGTTCAATGAGACAATGTAAGCTCAACAGTCAACTCCCGGGATCTCCCAGCGCTCATCTTCAGCATTCGTCCGAGGACTGGGCATCATCTTCATCCCTCACTTCTCGGTATCTCCCTGAAGACTCCCCTTCTGGATTGAAGCTCTGCATTTTAATATTCAGTCTCTCGGCTAGTTTCTGTGCTGCGAGCTTCGCCTGCATCTCCTTCAAAACAAAAAACAAAGCAAAGTTATACATCCACAACTCCCCTTAGATATTTCAACAGGTCTGCAGATAAGGAACATTGACACTCACTGTCTCTCTGACAAAACAAGAAGTTGACAGCAGTGTCCTGTCAAGACATGGGGCAATATCTCCAAGAGCTGTCAGCCTGTTGCAGTTGCTAGTGATTTCCATGAGCAAGGAATGCAGCAATCAAAACAGCTTACCTCCACACAAGAAACTGAAAAATCAGCTTGGCACTACAGCAACCATTAACGGACACACCAAGTGTGGTGTGCACAGCGAACGACCTGCCTGTGTTAGAAACCAATGTGGTACTGACATCTCCAACTGACAAGACTTTCTTCTCTAGATTAAATCATGTTTTCTAGGTTTCAATGGCACAAAAAGAGCCAAGACATTAATGCTGCATGCTGACTGCTCCTTGCTGAGTTAAGTCAATTAATACTTGAAAAGGTCCAAGTAAATTCAGACTTGCAGTGGACTTTTCCACACACAAGACTTGACTCAAACTGCTGGCAGGCTTCACGGCTCATCCCTGATTCACCTTTCCCACCACCCACACTTCAGCAAGTCCTTCATCTCTGCCCACGATATGGGTAGGCATAACTGGTATCTACTATTACTATTCCGTCAAGGCAACCCATTTCAAGCTGAGGGTTTAGCTTAAAAATATTTCAAGTAGTAGTTAAAACCAGAGACAGCTCACAGGTCATTCCTCTAGCACAGCGGTTGGATCTGATGCTAATCCTAATGCACTGGGAGAAGAAACACAAAAGGCCATAGAGATATTACTCCATGCAGGCTAAATGCTTAGGGAAAGCCAGGGTGGAACCACAGCTAGTCTGACTTTCATAGATGCAGGTACCTGACTAAAGTCCAGCTAAGCTGTTCAGGAGAGGGGATGCTGTTTTCCCAGAAACTCAGTATTACAGTCTAAACATAACTAATCCTTCCGATTCTCCCAAGGATTCTCGTACTTATGTCTCCCATCCTGCTAATCTGAGCACAAACTTTATCAATATTATATACTTTATTATAGACAGGGTCTCACCATCTAACTCTGGCTGGCTGAGAACTTGCTATATAGATCAGGCTAGCCTCAAACGCAGAGGTTTTTGCCTCCCAACTGCTAGAATTAAAGTGCTAAGACTAAAGGTACACACTGCCACACCTGATCAATATACATTAAAAATATTCTACGCAGAACATAGTGCTATATATAACTGATTAAGACCCAAAGTAGGAGGAACCTCTATTCTCACGGGAACCATGAATTATGGCCTCAAGCCCTTTTATCAGTAGTTGGTAACTCAGCATGACCTCTTGCCCTTCTGCATTGGCCCCTGCTCTGTAGGAGATGAAACCGTCTCCCTACATCTCTAAGCAGGTCCCTGAGTGAGGTCTTACCAAGAAACTGCCACATGGGAGTTTGCATATACTGTCCCAAGCAGCAGCAGGGTGATCCCCATCACTCCAATCCTCTCTCCTGTCTATTGGTAAATCACTGAGCTTTCTTATAGTCCTAGCAACTCTGTGGCTGAAAACTAGTGGCATTATGTCTAAGAGCTAATGATCTCAGCCAACCACATCTCTAGAATCTGATCCCTCTATTCAGCCAAAGTAAATTCTAATTCCTAAAGCGGCAGCCAACACACAGACAAGAAAAATCCAAGACTCTAGAATTACCTCATAATTCTGCTTCTGCTCTTTCTGCAGAGCCAGTGACTCTTCTATGGAGAGCAGCTGTGCAGGCAGGTGGTGGAGCGGAAGAAGGCGTGCTGCTGTGACATCATCAAGATGCTGCCTAGCCCTGCGTCGATGCTCTTCTGAGGAAGCAGGAGACTGACCCTTGTGACAATGACTTGATGAGTCACTCTGTTGTGTGGGTAACCTAAAAAAGGAAAAGCAGGCTTAATCAATCCATGCTTAAGTACGAAGTTGGTCTTTAACCCAGGATACTACTGCTTCTACAAGGTTAACATAAAGCAGGCTACGAGTATTTGCTGCTGACAGTGGATATATATACAGATACAAACCTGCCTTTCTTTCCTCTTCACACCATATATTCATTTCATTCACTCAACATTCCTAATGCTGTGACCATTTAATAGTTTCTTGTGTTGTGGTAACCTCAACCATAACATCATTTTCTTTTCTACTTCATAACTATAGCTGTGCAACTGTTACAGAATCATAACATATCTGATATGCAGACTATCTGATGTCTAACTCCTGTGAAAGGGGCTGAGGATCTGCTAGCATACCCTTACCTCACTGTGTGCTCAAACCTCCACTCACCCATAAACCCAATGCCATGTGTCTCCTGCAGCCTCTCCAGGTCTCTTCGTGCACAGGCTGCACTTTCTCTCAAACTTACTACTAATTCTGGTGGCCCTCACTGCCCATCCCTCACCTTTCCTGTTCCTAGTCACATGGCTGTGATTAGGCCACCTTACTCTTTCTGACACTCCTGGTTTCTTAATTGTAACCTTCTGGAAGTGAGACAGACACCACAGGATGATACCCCTTCATCCAGATGCCTTCACCAAAGGTTATTTTCCTAGTTAAAAAAATTAATGTGCTATCACCTTGTTTTCTAAATAGAAGAAACCATTTAAAGTTATAACATTAATAATCAGTAGGTTAGGGTTAAGTCTGCAACAACAAATATGCTGTGGGTCTTCTGAAGCATTCAGCTTCACCAAGGAGGAACACCCACGTTCCCTCCTCTCATCTGATGTCACCTATGTAAAGACGGGCAGTCAACTAGCACTACTTCCTGGCATAGTTGGTCTAACTGCTACAAATGCAGTTTTCTCCTCAAAGAGTTCTTGTTGTTCTGATGATCTCAGAAATTTAGCAAAGCACTCAAAAGCAAAATTCCCAGCCCCCTTTCCCCCAAATCTATGTTTAGTTATATTTTTAGAAAAAAAATCCTTTTAGCCTCCTTTCCCTGAAAATTGCTATCATTTAGTTTAAATTTCTTCCAAGTTTGGAAATCTTGAGTGCTCTAGAGTCCAACCTCTTTAAGGAGCAGACTCCTACTTGACTATGTCCATATAGCTCTGTTGCCTACTTGTAATGAGCACAGTTTTATTTTTTCCTACTGAATAGCCCATTAGTTCCTACAATTGCTTGTCTTGGCTTACACAGCAATTGAGGGGGAGTTGCACACCAGCAAATGGTACTGACAAAAGTCACGATACATTTACCCTCCCACTCTTTGTTTATTATGAAATATTGGCTAAGTATCTTGAAACACACGATTCCCCATCTGCTATTTAAAACCCTTTCAATGACTCGCCTTCAAAACTAACATTTTTTTCTAAAAGCAGACCTCCATTTCAGCCACTCTGATTTACTTTCACGGTCTGATCGCTCCTACCTACAAGCTCTACACATAACATTCCCTCAACTAGTATGGCACTCTGAATTCTCTCCGAGCTCCACACACATTCTTAAGACAAGCCTGTTCCTGGGACACTTACACATTGGTCTTAAACTTATGAGGAGGGGGCACTGGGTTTTTAGCTCGCATTTCTAGCACTTTCATGTAATGAGGCTTCTTAGGAGTCTCACTCTGCAGTCCTGGAAAGTTCTCAGTGCTGGTGTTTTCTTCTGAGGGTTCAGTCTGGTCTGCAATTGTGATCTTTTGCAATTTAGTGATAAACAGACTGTCGACACTGCTGGAAATCTCTTCCACTTGACTTGAATGCTGGGGGAGATGTTCATTAACTTCAGATGAGGGATCCTGGGTTGTGATGCGGGCAGACGGGCAGGTATTCACTGTGCAGCCAGTCGCCAAAGTCTCTTCATTGCCTTTGTGAGTGAGATGTGTAGGTCCCTGTGTTTCTGAGGTTGTTTTAGATGATTCAATGTCTACTGAGGAACATTCAGGAACTAATGATGAAGTATCAAGCATCAGGTCAGAATTCTGGGCCTTGTCTATGTCGGTATCAACTCTTGTGGTTGCTTTATGCCTTAGCTTACAGTCTACACTAACAGGATGAAATAGTTCAGTTCTCCCTCTGACCTCTTCACGTTCTGAAATGGCAGCTTTCAGTTTGGCAATGGTGTCTGAGATCTTTTTACCTTTGTCGGGCAATTTGCAAATGAATTTTCTGTGGAGTGGAAAAGAGAAACCAACATGTATACATTACAGTCATGTTTTTTAAACATGAAGACACAGTATTTAAAAGGCAAAATGTAATCAAAGAAAAACTGGCTTAAGTTTTTAAAAAAAAATCTGATTTTCTTTAATCTGGATTAAAACAATCAAAACAGATATATTCTAACCCTTCCCCCAAGTGAGTGCTTTGAATGGGTAATAATTTAATCAAATCAGAACTTCAGGAATAAAAGTTGTGTCTTCCTCATCTGAAATTCTTTAAGCCTGGACATTGATTGGCTCGTCCATGGAAAATCTCACACTTGACCAAATGTGCTGCAGTCAAATCCCAAGCTATGAAGAACATGGTACAAAATTACCTTCAAGCCATGTGTAAGAAACAACGGAAACTTATTTGTAGATTTGGGTCTTGACTCTACACATACACACACTCCAAGCCTCCTAAAAATACGAGATTCTGGCCTCAAGCATTTAGGAAAATAAAGAGATGCTTAGTCCACAGTACAACAAACATGATAAAACTAGTTAGTGGTTTTTAACCGTGGTCTCTGAACCCTAATGGAGCAGAGTCAAAGGTCTGCCAGAGATCACATGATGGGATAACATCCCTATCTCACAAAGGAAGATGGACTTGCTTATGTGGTTTTGTTTCAAAGAATTTTCAGCTGCTTCTGACAAACTGGTAATATTTCTAGACTCAGCATATATAAACAGGAGCTCTTTGAGATGCCCAATAATTTATACATATAAAAATGTCCCAAGATCAAAAGGTTAATTCACTGCTAAAATTAATAACCTATTCTGGAAAAGTCAAAACACCTACCTGTATCTACTAGAAACCCCTCCTGCCAAGTGGTGACTGGCTCCTGTCCTTCAGTGACAAAAATTCCCTTTCTGGTTCTTTTTCTTGGTTATATAACAAACGGAGAAGGGGAGTAAACCTTAGGTCTCCTATTCTTCCTGATACATTTATTCCCAGGTTTTCAATACTGTTAATGCCTCTCTGCAACTGAGTTCCTCTAGTTTTTCAGCCTCTTCTACCTTGAGCTTAGTACCTATTCCTCAGGGTTTTAATCAGCTGGCTTTTAATTAACTAAATGCCTACCATTATTCCCCTCAACTAAATACACCCGAAATAAAAAAATTAACCTAACATTCATTCCTCTCTCCCAATTTCCCTATTATCCTTTGTTGCTCCCCAGAAATTTCAACCACCTGTTAACTATTAATATATATTTGTCTCCAAATTACTAAACCAGTACGTAAGTTCTCCCAATCCCTCGATTGCGTTCATGGTCCATTTCCTCCTCCTTGTTGAAAAAAATCTCTCAGGAAATATCCTTTTGGCGTCTTCTGCCTCTTATTCCTTCAATTCCTAGACAAAGCTGCCTTTAAGAAATTCGCTATCATCTTCTCCCCTACTACAGACGAGCCAAACTTTCTAGACCCAATTAACCACGTAACCAATTTACAGCTCCCCATCTCCAATAGTTCGGAAAAGAGTGGGACTTTAGGTAGAGAAAAGGAAATCAACACGTTCTGATCAAGAGGATTCGATACACGAGCTCTTTTCAAAGCTACAGTGCGAACATGGAATCGAGGGCGCTGCTGCCTAGTGAGGGCCGGGCAGCATGGAGCCATGCCCGCGCATAGGACGGGCCTGGCCGGGAGGCCTGGCCACGCAAGGTCACCTTCGCGCGACAGGCCGCGGTGTGGGGCGGGAGACCAGTCCCTCGATCCCGATGCCCGAGAGCCCGTTCCCTGATCCCTATTTCGGGCAACCGCGATCCCCGGACCACCGCTTACTCGTTGCGCAAAAGTCTCTCCTGGCGCCTCAACCTCTCCCGCAGCTCCGCCGAACTCTGCCGCCCCAAGTCCTCGGGAGCTGGGGGCTCGAAGCCGCGGGGCAGCGAGCACATTGCGCACGGGCTGCGGCTGGTGCGGCGGGCAGGGTTCCCCAGCAGGGCCCACGGCGGGCGCAGGCTCCGCGGCCGGCGGCGACTCTGGAGCGCGAGCGGGAGTCGCCATTTTCCCGGAAGAGCACGGCTTCTCCGAGCCGAATGGAGCTTTATTGAAATGCCGGAAACGGACAGGGCCAGGAATAGGGGGCGCCCGAGGAAGCGCACAGGGGCGGAAGTTGCATCACCGCCGAAGCCTCTGGGTTTGGCGGGCTTTCTCTGGATGTGTCCTTTACTTTCCCGGCTTTTCGCCTGCGCTTTGAGAAAGTATACGACACTCAAATCAAAGATTTACTGACTCACTTCTAATAAGTGAAATACGACAGAAGTAATAGAGTGTCACATCTAAGATTAAGCAATCAAATTTTTGGACAAGAATTTTACAGGGATTTCTGATGAACAATATTCACAGTAAAAATAAATAACAAGGGGTTGGAGGGATGTCTCAATGGCTAAGAGTACATACCGCTCTTGCAAAAGACCAGAGGTTGGGTACCAGCGCCCCTATTGGGTAGCTCACGGATGCCTTTAAACTGCAGCTCCGGGGCGCCTCACAAACTCTGGCTTCTCCAGACACCTGTGTGCAAGCACGCACAGGCGAGCACATACACACAATTTAAATATAAATCTTCAAAAATTAACAAATGACCAACATAACTAGCTATAAAAATGCATATTAGAAACACAATATAGTCAGGTGTGGTGGCGCAGGCCTCTAAGTCTGGCAGTTGGGAGGCAGAGTATATTTAGTTGTTTTCAGTTATTAGTGATCATAAATCAAGTCACTGTCAACATAAACTTTCATTTCTCTTAAAAACGGGCTTATTAGGCCACACTACCAAAGGGAAGGAAAAGGAAGAACAGCTCCATTCTGTTCCCTTCCGCCTCCTGAGAAGTTCCCCTAATCTTTTAGGAATTTCAACCCAGGTCAAACCAGGGTTTGTAGTTTTAATGCTGAAAATATTCAGGACTAGCAGAGTAGGAGTCTAATAAAAAATACTT
This sequence comes from Rattus norvegicus, assembly GCF_021556685.1. NCBI lineage: Eukaryota > Metazoa > Chordata > Mammalia > Rodentia > Muridae > Rattus > Rattus norvegicus. The sequence goes on from NC_141541.1 coordinate 79,875,961, forward strand.
TTGGGTTGGAGAGATGGCTCAGTGGTTAAGAGCATTGACTGTTCTTCTAGAGGTCCTGAGTTAAAATCCCAGCAACCACATGGTGGCTCACACTCATCTATAATGAGATCTGATTCCCTCTTCTGGTGTGTCTGAAGACCGTAACAGTGTACTTATAAATAATAAATAAATAAATAAAATGTTAAAAACATTTTCATAGAGGCTACTTAGGAGTGTTGAGACAGAGAGGTGCTTAGATGGAACAAATGATGTACCCAGATGTGCACGTGGGCTTCTCAAGGGAGAGCCACACTTCATTGTTTTACAACTTATACATGATGGATTTTGAAGCAATTGTCTTTGAAGCATTGCTAAGAAATCTAAGAGACTGCAGCGTGTGGTTCTGGACTGTTGGGTTCCATGAAATCCACATATCAGAAATGAACTCTTTCTGGACTATAGAAGAATTTCTGGTGATAAAAGCCAATATTCTTCAAGAACTTTTGAGATGGGTTCACCATCACCAGAAGGAGTCTTCCCTGCAGCTACTCTCCAACTTGAAATCCATGTGATTTCTCTACTGACACTTCTCTCCCGCTCTCTCTGACCTATCTCTTGCTATTTCCATTATTTTCTTCCCCTCTCCTGCATCCCTACCCCGACCATGTCCAATCTGCTTCTTCTCTCTGCTCTGGACCCTTCCAGATGCCTCTGGATGGTTTCTCTCACTTATTCACAATAAAAACCCCAAGCCTAATAACAGAGCAGCCCTGTCTACAGTTTCTTCACTGAGCTCCCTCACATACACTGACAAGACTATAACTGATAAGGTAAAAATACAGGTCAGAGGGATACGGGAGGTAGAACACCTTTGCTGTAAACAGAGTTAACAGCCTTGTTTGAGAGTTCTAGAAAAATGTTTAGAGAAGGAATAAGGATTCGCTCAAAGTAGAATACACCCAGGACTTAAGCCTGGCTCGCTACTGTTGTAACAGAAAGTCTTCTTTATGAAAGGAATGTCTGTCAGTAGCCTTTGAAGCAGATGTGCTCGAGTTCTTGCTTCTCAGCTGCTAGCAAGAGACTTCGACAAGTCTGTGAGGTGGGAGGATCCTTTTTCTTCCCGTGTCCCCGTAGTTTCCCCCCTCTTTCTATCCTGCCTCATTATAGGGTAAATGGATGTTTAACTTCTTAAGAAGCCATGGGCTAAGTGAATATTTCATTTCTAAGAAGCCACCTCACTATTTACAACACATCCCTATTGTTTTTCACTCCACAGGCACTGTCTGTGACCACATCGTTCCAGCACCTCCTCACAGGTTAATTTTTATTTCATTTTGCTTTAAAATTTTTCAGCCACCGGGGTTGGGGATTTAGCTCAGTAGTAAAGCGCTTGCCTAGGAAGTACAAGGCCCTGGGTTCGGTCCCCAGCTCCGAAAAAAAGAAGCAAAAAAAAAATTTTTTTTTCAGCCACTAGCCCTTCTGCCCAAGTACCCTAGCTTGGAGACTCTTCAGACATATCACAGACTCCTACACTAAATGCTTTTCTAGTATTGGGATAATTAATATTGTCAATCAACAGGCTAGGCAGGAGCTCCAGAGCGTGTTCGTGAGGCAGGTTTTAGATTGGGTTGAGTGAAGTGGAAAGAGCCCTTTTAACTGTGGGCAGCACCATTGCACAGGCTGGGGTCTAGGGCTGAATAAAAACGAGAGATTGAGCTAAGCACCAACAGTCATCTCTCTCTACTTCTTGATTGCAACGCAATATGAGTGACTTCCTCCCACTCCTGCTACCATGGTTTCGCCATGATGTGCTGGATCCTCAAAGTGTGCAGCTAAATAAACCTTCCCTTGGATTTGCTGTTGTCATAAACGTGTGTGTGTGTGTGTGTGTGTGTGTGTGTGAGAGAGAGAGAGAGAGAGAGAGGGGGGGGGGGGAGAGTATTCACTCCAAGAACAGCTGACATGATCCATGAACACTGACAGAATAGTAAGGTAGAGGGATGGACTCAGAGTTCCCAAAGGTCATTAACAAGCATGAAGCAAATCCAATTTTCTTTCCTGATTGACTTGACTTTTCCCAGCAAAGTTTCCACTGGGAGTACGACATACTGAATTACCCAACAAACCCAAGCAGCAGCTACACCTAATGAGAAGGAGAGACACCACAGGGACTTTTGAACAATTGTGCCTGCTGTCCACACAGCACTCCAACCAACCTCCTCTTTTAGTCAGACCCCAAGTTGCCAAGACCCTTCTGACTCCTCTATCTACAGTCTATTCTCGCCCTCTTCCCTGTCACAGCCTCACAGAGGAGAGAGTTGAGGGGAGAGCAGAGAGGGGAAGGAAAGAATTGGGAAAGACAAAGGAGCTAAGGCACTAGTTGGGATCCCAGGGTCATCTCTAATGAGAGAGCAAGGAGTCCCTTGTCTACTTATAGACTGGGTGGTCACCGGGCAGAGAAGAAGAAAGCAGGGAGGGGGCGAGGAGTGAATGAAAACGTGGAATAAAAGGAGGAGGTCATGGCTACTCCTAAAGTATGGAGATTTTACTGCCAATACAAGGGAGAAAAGAGGCAGAGGAAAGAGTCCAGGCTGAACATGGCCAGCAGACTAAACAGAACCATGAGAGGAGAGAAGGGGAGGTGGGGGAGCAAGAGAGGAGCCACCGACCAAGAGAGGTGACCCAGGCCAGAAGATCAAGAGTAGCCACAATGCTGAGTTATATCAAAGTCAGGCTGGGGAAAGAATGCAGAAGCCCAGCTCCAAGAGGGAGAGCTTTAGGGTGGGGCGAGAGTGCTCTAACTAACCAAAGTTCAGCATTCCGGCCTTTTTGTTGAGGATAAAGGGAGATGTAATCTCTTCTAACACCTCCTCCTGCTGAAATTGGAGCTTTAGGAAGGCTGGGATGGTGATCAAAGGTCAGGAAGAGGGAGGAGTGCAGCCTGTTTTGTTCTCTGCCCAGGTTCTGTGGGACTACCTGGGACTAGGGGACTTCCAGGCGGTTTTTGAACAGTCTAGGATACAGGGGCTCAGGCTGGTCAGAAATTCCTTCAGAAGCCTCTAGGGCTGGTGTGTTTGGAAACATTTGCAGTCTTCAGGTAACTGGAAATCTGCTGGGACAGATGCAGACTAGGAACAGAAGGTACAGTTAGGGAGTTTAGGGGAATTTGGCGGAGGCGTACATTTGAAACTTCCCAGACTATGGTCCTGGTGGTTGGGGGAGGAGAGCAGTTCCAGCCTTGGGAATAGGCAGGTGGCAACCTTAGGAGTAACTTATCTGGAGTCCCTTTGACCTGCAAGAGGTGGGCCCCAGTTGACTTCCTGACGCTTGCATAATTTTTTTTTTTTTAGTTTACAAAAAGAGATAAAAGTTTTTGTAATCTGTACTGAAATCCACATTGTAGAAAAGTTAGTAGACTCATGCCTTTGAGTTATAATAATAACTTAGGATCCCAAAAATGATTCTGGGTTTAAAGTATTAACACTCCTTCCAGAGGGCTGGATATATAGATTGGACAGAGTTTGTTGTTGTTGTATTTGTTTTTGTTTGTTTTGGGCTTTTTTTTTTAGCACAATTGAGAAGTACTTTTAAGTATATATTTAGACAACCGAAGGAATTTAAAATTTTGAGCCTGTGTTTTCAGAACTCCATTAATCAATGTTAAAACTCTGAACTTTTGAAGTCTTGGTACAGCCTAGAGAGGGGGAAAAAAATCTGACACATTTTTAAACCCGTTTTGTGGGTTTTACCTCTTTCAGAGTGAAGTCCTTAAAGCAAACTGCCTTTCTCGGCTGGATACCTAGTAGCTCTAGAAACTGAGGCTTGATTTTCCCCATAAAAGGAACCGAGACCGCAGCTGCAGCCTTGGGGAAGGAGCCTGGTTCTCCTGTTGTTAATCTGACAAAGCTACAGCTAGCCTAGCCATGAATACCACCATAGGTCTAAGAAGGATAAATTACAATAGGAAGTATAATCCAAATGGTTATGTCTCTGCTAAAATGACAGAAACTGCTAACTGTACATGGGTGGTTACCCTAGGCTCCTGTGACCTCGATGGCTTCATTGGACAGCATAAAATCTTTAACTGTTGCACAAAACGGCATCAGCCTTTGGCTGCCAGACCCAGAAGGTCTGAGAGATTTTCCTGTAGGGAAGGAATCTATGACCAGGTAGAACACAACAGTCACCCCATTAGTGTCCACGGTTTGGACAGTGGTCTGGTAGAGGGACAGGCATGGGGCAGTTTTTCCCAGTGGTTAGCGTTACCACACTCCAGGTTGAATCTGGCAGATGAGAAGAGCCATCGACCAAGAAAGGTAGCCTGGGCCGAGAGACCAAGAGATCTGTATAGCCAAAATGGCGGAGTCGCATAGGAGTCAGGCTCGGGGAAAGGCAGGTGAAAGCCCAGCCCCTGGGAGGGAGGGGTTTAGGGGAGGGTGGGAAGTGCGAGAGTGAGATTTGTCCTGGGTTTAAAATCTAACAAGGGGGAGGGCGGTGGGTCTGGGTGGCCATTGTAAGGGGTAACTAGAGAAGTAAGGTGAGTCGAAGAATGATTGTCTGACAATTGATAAAATCTCTCTGACAGCCAGGCATTCCGGGGGATCCATAGAGTGAGGAGAGAAAAAGAGAATCTAGAAAAACAAATTCTTTTTATTCTAGGAACCAAACTAGTTTGGGGAACTGTTATTGTTTTGCCAAAATGGAGGCGCTTTATAAAATGTCATGGCTATAACTAACAGGAGACAAAGAAAGCAGAAGGCGGTAGGTAAGCGCAGTCACAGAGATGAGAGGCGCAGAGCACCGCAGGTCTATAGGAATTCAGTCATTTCCGGTCCAGCTCTAAAATCCAAAACTTGTACAAAATGTCACATTTCCTCCAGCTAATTTCCCTGAGATCTATCTAGGACACAGGGCAGCTTTCCTCAGCCATCCCAGGGTTTGAGTTGTAAAGGGCAGGCGCTCCACAAGAAAAGTCAATCCTTAAATTAGTTATCCAAACCGTTTGAGATGCGGGACTGAATGCTCAACTCCTATCTGGCTTTTTATCAGCAAATAGTAATTTAAAGCCATTTGCTGGGTTATGGTTCCTGGGCGGCAGCCTGCAGTCTATTAAAATTAATCCTGACAGAAGTCCCTCGTAGCTTTCTCCAGGGCCATCCAGGCCCCAGTTTATGGACAAGATGAACAGCCCACCCATCCCAGAGGGTCTGGGAGAGGAAGCACATTAAAATGGCTGCCTTCGTCTTTGTTTGCTCAGCTGCTTGAACAGACTAGAACTGGGGGAAATGGGATTAATTAAGGGGCAGTTGCCCATGGGGGAAAAATATAAGGACTCCGGTGAGAAAAATCTTCAACTAAGTAAGTTTCAATTGTAAGTCAGAGGAAAGGGCGGGCCCTTTTCCCCTTCAGAGCTACACACACGGTTGAGCGCTGCTTAGCCAGGACTTGCTCACCCAGCCCACCAGTGTGCTTTATGAACTGGACAGTACGGGAAGAGATGTTTGGGGTGAGGAAGAATTGCCAAATGTACGCTTCTTTGAATTTTCATTTAACTTTTCTTTTTAATGAGAAAGTCTAAGGACGATTCTTAGTTAATGAGCATGGCCATTTATGGACACTAAATGTTGGTAAGACTTTTTTTGTCTGAATAAACTCAAAAGAGAAATGAAAATATCCTTGAATATGCCCATGCCCTGATCTTTAGCACAGACCCTGTAGGCATTCTAGGTCACCTCCTACTTTTTCAAATGCCTTCTTCCTTTGTCTTACTTCCTTCCCTTTGTCACAGTGGCTGAAATTCCACCAATAAAAAGGCAATTTGGTTAACAAAGGCCTTTAGAGCCTTCTGAAGGGCTGTGGGCTGTCAGTCATCTGCAGAGGAACGCGTTGGTATCTTTTCCAAGAGGTCTGTTCATAAAAGCTCAGGTAAGATAATGACCTACAGTTAGAGTGGGATTTAAGAGGAGAGAAAATGGAGAGGATTTTGAGCACTCTGTGGAGAACAACAAGAGGTTGGGGAGAGGGAGAGAAGGCATCACATCATGATGCAGTGTTGAGGGTAGCAGGATGACCCAGGGGTTCTCATCCTGAGGACTGAGGAGGACAGGCAAAAAGAAGGAGATAGCAGAAACCAAACTTTGCTTAGGAGTCATTCAAGTTGCTTGCTGGAATGCAGGGAGGACCCTCCTGTTTAAAGGACCTCATTATTGCTGTTGCTGCTGTTTTTCATAAAACATCTAATACATTTTGTATCATAATTCTGGCTCTAAAAATATTTCAGGGCTAGGGAGGTGACTCAATATTTAAGAGCATGGCTGTGCCTCCAAAGGACCCAGCTTGCTTTCCAGTGCTCAGATGACAACCAGCAACCACCTAGAACTCCAGTTTCATCTTCTGGCCATCTTCTGGCATTTGGGCAGCAGGCAAGCACACGTACGTACATACATACATACATACACAGACACACACACACACACACACATACACACACAAACACACAGGCAAAACACTCATACACATTAAATAAATCTAAACAAAGTATTTAAGTAAAAAGAAAAATAGGCCCAAATGAATTATACTGGAGTAAAGGTGCCAGTTTGCCAAGTCTCTATGGCAAGAAGTTTCAGCCTTCCAGTTGCACAGAGAGACTATGGACTCTTTAGTGATAGGTGGGTACTTATTGTGATAACATCTACCACTCTTTTAAAATATTTAGTTTATTTTTAATTAGGTATACACGTATTCAGATGCAGGTGACAAGGGTGTCTGAGGAACCCAAGAGAGGGTGTTACGTGCCCCGAAGCCAGAGTTACAAGTTTTTGTATACCACTGGCACGCATGCTGGGAATTGATCTTGAGTTCTCTGCAAAAGAAGTCAACACACATTCCCAACCACATCGCCACCTTTCCTGCTAACCTCTGTTACTCTGTGGCTGGAGATCAGAGGCTAGTGAAGTAAAGACATTGGTGATCCACAGCCTAGAGCAGGAGAAAACAGACTATTCTCTCTCACCAGACCTGGCCAGAATCTGGTCTCCCTCACATGAAAAAGAAGAGCTCTGAACAGCGACAACCAGAGGTGGAAGGTAAGGAGGGGCATGGATGCCTGTGCAGTATGAAGTCAGGAGAGTTGTTCAGGAAAAAAGGAAAAGAAAAATCAGAAAACAAACAAACCATTTACCAAATGGGAGAGACATGACACAGGTAATCCAGATAGGAGAAGAAGGCAGTCCTGAGAAGATCAGTCAGGGACAGGCCAGGAGATGGCTCAGTGGGTAAAGACAGTAGGGTATAATTCTAGTGACCATAGATTAATCTCTGGGTCCCATGTATAGGTGGAATGAAAGAACCAATTCTACAGCAGTCCTCTGACACCCATACCCACACAGACAGACAAACGGATGGACAGATGGGCACACACACACACACACACACACACACACTTAAGAGAGAAGAGAGACTATAACAAGACAACTACAAAACAATCTACAACTAGGACTCAGGGGAAAGGGTCTGGACACTACTTGGTATTAAGTCCACAGATTACCCTCAGCCTAAGTTTCTTCCCTTTTAGAGAAGGGTGAAGAGCCATTCCACCAGGCTTCGCAATGCTCAAACTGTACACTTCTAAGATGGCTAGTGTTACAATACATTCTTTAGCAACATCTGCATCTATTTAAGCTCATAAACGTTGAGAAGAAATACGTGGTATGTTTTCAAACCAGGAAGCAGGTATCTCCTTTAAACAAACACTCCCCCGACTCTGAGGCAGTTCCAGGGTTAGCAGCTTTGCCGTACTCCCATGGCCATCCGTGTCTTACGGGACTGGATAATGTTTTCCACCACCTAGAATTCTTGAGCGTAATTTAATTTTCGTATCTGGTGGATGACAGCTTTGAGCCGTTTAAGATTATTTATAGGGTTAAAAATTGTAAATTTGTCAAAATATCAGACGACGAACAAATTATAATCAGTACTGTGGGAGGGAAGCCATTTTGAATGGGATGAAGAGAGAGGTCCTTTTGAAGAAATAAACAGTTTCTTGATAAGAAAGGAAACAGTTAATGGGAGCCGAGGGTTGCAAATTGAGGTTCTCTGGACACATTCAGTCTCCAGATGAAAGCCCAGTGTTGCATAAAGTTAAGAGTTGGAGAGCTTGCTCAGTGGTTATTGACTGTGTCCTATGTGAAAGGAAAAGGGTCAGCTCAGGAGTGGCAGGACCAAGTTCTCAGCACAAAGGGGATTTATTTACCCCAGAGGGACAGAGGGCAGGGGATAAGAGAAAAGGCAGGAGATAGAGGACAGGGAGAAGGGGAAGGGAAGAAGGGAAGGGGAGGAGGGGTGTTTGTCTCTAGAGGACAAAGGATTGCTTCAGGGTAGAGAGGAGGCAGGTGTGATACCTAGGAAAATGACAGTTTATAAAGGCACAACAGGGAATCCGTGAGAGGATGAGGTATTTAATTTTTAAAACATTTTATTGATTCTTTGTGAATTTGCACCCCAATTCTATTTCATCTCCATATCCCTTTATATCCACCCTCTGCCCTTGCAACCTCCTCCCAAAAGAAAATAAAAAAAAAAAAAACAAAAACAAAAACAAAAACCAAACCAAAGCAACAACAAAGCACCTCGTTGTGGAAGCTGTGGTGAGTCACGGCACCACAGTAGCCCCTTTTGTCCACACATCTTTACACAATTTACTTGCAATGAATCACTGGTCTAGTTCCAGGCCTCTGACTTCTGCTACACTATCAATACTGGATCCTCACCAGGACTCCTCTGGGAGATCCTGTTGTTGCCCTGTGTCATTGAGATCTGCCCCTTCGGATCTGCAAGACCATCCGGTTCTCCAGCACTGCTCCTGTTAGCTCACCCAGTGCTGCAGCTGGCAGGGGCAGAGCCAGCCCTCATTCTCTCATCCCCTCAGGGCTGGCTCTCCCACATCTATGCCACTAAGGTCAGCTCTTCTGTGCTGCCCAGGCAAGGTGCAGAGTCCACTCTCCCCTCTGCTGCAGCTGCTGAGGGGCAGGGCCAGCTCTCTTGCTCTCATGAGAAGGTGGGGGTTGAGGGTGGGCACAGCTCTCTTGCCTGCCACAGGTGGTGGAGGAACAAAAGGGGGCGTCTCTCCCTCACCCATACCACCAGGGGGCAGACAAGGGGTGGGGCAAGTCGTCCTGCACTCACTCTTGGGCCCAGGTCACCTGTGAATCCTTAAATCCTGTGAGCATCTATAGTGGGACATAGAAATGTTTTCTTCTCTGAGAGGCTGTAATATGGAAATTTCTAGACTATCAGCACAATATTTATACTTGTTACAGAAAAGTGATATTTTCCTCAAAAATCTCAAAGTTTTATAAAGCGTTTGTGTTTTAAGAACTATTACTGACCGCCGTAAGAGACCAGCAGGCAAAGGGACTTGCCACATAAGCCTAACAAACTGAATTCAATCCCAGGACCAAACAACTTTGTGGTGATGTCCAGGATGTACACCCACCCACCCACCACCCTGCTCCAATAATAATAATACTTTAATTTTTAAAAGAGTCATTGCAAATGCCCCATTCTGTAGTGTTCATGAAACATATAGAATGGACAACCAGATGGAAGGTAGAGTTGGGAGAGGTTCCTGAGGCTTTCAGGCTAGCCCAGACCGATCACCTCAGAGCAGAAACAAGAGAGACTCTGCTTCAACAAGGTCAAAGGTAAAAACTAAAAGCTGACTTTGACATGCATGCCCATGCCATGGCACATGTGTGCTCTCTCCCTCTCTCTGTCCCTCCCCTCCTCTCCTAGTTTACTATATATGGTTTAAAAGATATAGTTTAACACACATAGTTCTTCCCTTACCTTATAATCGAACAATAAGTTCCTGGTCTTTCAAAAGCCCAGTTTCACCATTTTGAACAATCAGTGCATTTGCAATCAGCTCAATGACTCACTGGTCCCATTAATAAAACTCACTTTGACACTCTACTCAGTAACAAAAGCTATTTTTAAAATTTCAAAGGAAGGTGGAAGTCTTTATCACCGTGGAAACAGTATTTTTACTACCAGGTCTAATACTTTCAATGTTATGTGGTGTATTCGGTGAAAAAAAAGAAAGAAAAACAAAACAATAGTAAGAAACCCTGGTCAACTCGAGATAACCCTAATTTTCTTTTCCCCAGCTCTCCAAAAGTTTTAAAAATAGATCTGTGAGTACCGTAAAGATCTTTTATTTTGGGGTAGGGCTACGAACTGATCGGTTAAGTTGTTTTTGGTCCAAGGTTGTGTTTTGTTTAGGAGGTGCCAAGTTAAGAGGAAAAGAGAGAATTAAAATATTTGCGAGATGTCATTAATCTCCAGAAAGAGCCCAGGACAGCCGCCTCGACTCCTGCCCCACCCCACCCCCTCCTCAGCTCTCATTTCGGAACTAACCCAGTTTTCTGTTATTTGGCTCAGAAAAGTCTTAAATCTGTAACAAGAGACTGACTTCCTGTTCTCAAGAGTGTGCCTGCCAACAAAAACATTTACAAGAAAAGCCCCAGGGCCAAAAAATTGCCTACTAATTATTTCTCTGCACCCCCCCACCCCTAATTCAGGAAGGTGAATGCTGTAAACGCTGTATCTTAAAACTCTGAAGTATGTGTTGAAAAATTAAGAGAAAGCCCACAAGAGCTGTTAGCTGCTTGCTTATATTTTATTGCATTCAAATTACATCAGTTTTATGGCCCTTGGGCACAAATTATTGGGTTTTTTTTATAATATTTTATTCAGAATTCCACAAAGATTATACTTATATAGTTATCAACATACCTGATGAGAGCTGTATTTCAGGTAGCTTCCCAGATGAGGAAGCAGCAAACCTGACAGCCTGAGGCTGCCCTGAGCTCTTGCCTGATCATGGAGCGTGTCCTAGGCTGGTCCGACAGGGTTGGAGCTGGGTGTTGTGGTGGTCCATCCATCGTCTAGTGTGAGCCCCAGCAGTGTCGGCATTCTGGCAGCCCCCTTGTAAGAATGCACAGACTGGGGAATCAGTGTGAGCACACAGAGGACCTAGAATGGGGAGGACTGGAGAGTAGACGTCATAGCTTGCGACAAACTGCTGTCATCAGGTGCCAGTCCAGGCAAATGGGCCTCAATAACAGGACCAAGAGCACAGAAATAAACTCAGGCCTCTGGCAGCTGAGGTTCAAGAAGTGTGCAAGGGAAAGGCAATGTCAAGTGAGTGGTGTTCTCAACAGCTGTGCCAGAAACCTATACGAAAAAGGAGAAAGGAAGGGAGAGAAGAAAAACCAGGATGCAGGAAGAAAAGGAAAAACAAAAACAAAAACAAAAAAAGCCCTCCTTTGAGTACTTTAACATATCACACCTGGTATTAGCTAATTAGATATTTTGTTCTAATCCCCTTGTTTCTGACCTCCTTCTAGAAACACATCTCAGTCTCCTCTGCTCTTCTCTAACAGAATCCACAGGATTAATTCCCATCTTCAGGTCTGAGGTGAAGATGGCTGTTCACCTGCCTGCTTTCTTGACCACGTCTCCTCTCGCTAAGGGTTGGGTGTGACTTGTTCCCTGAAAGTTCATTTGCTGGAATCTCCAGTGCCCAGCCCGGTGATGTGAAGAGCTGGGATGCTTGGGGAAGGGAAGCCCAATGGAAGGTGGTTACATCATTGAGAATCCCACCTGTAGAAGTGGTTGACCCACCACTGTAGGATCCTTTAGATCTCAGAAGAACAGACATTAAAGGAGTGGGGCTAGCCCTAGAATCTCCTTGACCTCTTGTTGTGTCTTGTGGCGTCTTCCTTCCCCACATACCCCTACCATTTTATCAAACAGCCATGACAGATTCCAACAAAGAGCTGCCTCGATGGACCGCAAGTACTGATCACAGGGGCTACTCACTGCTTCTGAGTCCCCTTCTTCCCTGTCAGCCAAGGAGGCCTTTCTGGGCCCTGGAAGAACACCTCCCAATTCCAAGTTCTTGAGATCAAATCATCCATCCAAGGGCAATATCCTGCAGGAGATTTTCTTGCTGTCTTTTAGAAAGACGAGTCTGCCAAAAGAAAGAAACTCTTCATATACTCCATTTCTCATTGCAAATGTCGACAGGAGGGTCAGGAGGTCACACCCATATAGTATTGGTGGGTTTCGGTGAACACAAATTTCCACAGAACAAATTAGACCTTGTGCGCTGAAAGATTTAAAGCTTGCATACTGACAGGACTGGCAATTCTTCTTTGAGGAATTTAACCTGAGAAAACAATTAGGGGAATGTCCAAGGACGTGTGCATAAGATGAATTGTGTAAGAGAGAGTAAAGACAACCTTTAAAATTCCAATGTGACAGGAGAGGTTAATTGGATCATGGTGCTTGAATGAAATAGAATCCAATATTATATATATATATATATATATATATATATATATATATATATATATATATATATATAAAATGGTTGAGCTGGAGAGGAGGCTCAGCAGTTAAGAGCACTTGCTGCTCAATTATAAGGAGCTGAGTCCAGCACACACAGCAGGCAACTCATGACTAAATCCAAGAAACTGGATGCCCTCTTCTGGCCTCTGCCAGTGCCTGCAAACACATATGTACATATACTAACACACAACCACCCACACACAAATCCTTTTACAAAGACACAGTGGTCCAAGGGTTAGGGATTTGGCTCAGTTGACAAACTCTAGCATGCACAAATCCCCGGGGTTCCATCCCCAGCACTGCGTAACTGGGCATGGAGGTGCTCATCTGTAATCCTAGCACTGAGAGGCAGAGGTAGGAGGATCAGAAGTTCAAGGTTATCTCTGGCTATACCAGAGTTTAAGGCCCTTTAGGATGCATGAGACTCTGTCTCAAAAAGGAAGAAAAGAAATATAATGTGAAGGTTCTGTATGATATATGCACGTAAAATTTAACTACAAGAAGCCAAAATGCTTATGAGAGATATACTGGTGGCATCTATTACATGCGTACTGTGTACCAACTACAACCCTAAGACCTGTCAAAGGGCTATCTTAGTGATTCTTCACAATAACTCCAGTGGGAAGCAACGGCCTCTGCCCTGTTTTACAGGGGCTCTGGCAAGTCACATGACTTGCATAGGCACACACTTAGGGAGTACACTTAGGCAATTAGACCCCAGAGTCTATATTCCTAAACACCATATTTTGAAAAGGAAACAAATAAATGTCATATGTGCTTGTGGGTTTCTGAGAAAGCTAGGGAGAACCGAAATGCATAGCACCGTAATACAGTTCATTTATTCTTTGAAGCCCTCATTCGGGTGAAGTAAATTTGATGTGTTGCTATTAGAACCCTGCTCCCCACTTCTACAAATAACTCATGCTCTTGGTGGGAACTGTGGGCCCATGAATGCCACAGAGTATGTGGAGGTTGGAGGAGAAAGGAACTTTCTGAGGTCACCTCTCTCTTTCTGCCTTGATTCTGAGACAGGGTCTCTTTCTTTCTGCTTGCTGTATACTCCTGACTTTCTGGCCTGAAAGCTTCCAGATGATTCTTCCATTTCTCTGCCTCTCTTCTCTCCATACATGTGCTGGAACACAGATGCAAGCCACCAGGAGCAAACTTGGGTTGTCAGGTTTGCCTACTTAGCAAGTGCCTTTATTTGCCGAGCCACTTCGCTGGCCCTTCCTAGATGTGACATTAACCAAGGATCTAAAAAGCTTTTCTCAGTTTTTCAGTCTGCACAGTGCAGCAACTCTCTGTTAACAGTCTTCCTGGATAGGTTAGTCATTACAATTCACTGCACGTTGATCTACGAAAAACATAAAGGCTCTGACAGCAGAAAGATCCCTTAAACATACCTGTCTGTCTGTCTGTCTGTCTCTCGCCAGCCTGCCCACCTATCTTTCTTCTTCATGCTTGTTTTAAGAGAGGAAGACAGTGGGATGTGAAGTTGCTTGCAGTTGGTTTCCACTGCCGCCTTTGATCTCATTAAAACTGACTTTTAATCCTCTTCTGGACTAGTTTCTTCAGGGACACTGGGTTCCAAGGATGAGCTGCCCCTCCCTGTGTGTCCAGCTTCCCTCTCTGCTGTCTTGATGATGGCTGGAGACATCACTTAAGTTCCAGAGGGCAGGGTTCCTGCTAGCCCTGAGACCCACACAGGGGCCAGCAATGCTTTACAGCAAACCTTCAGAGTGACAGCAGTTACTGCCCAGGCCTGTGCCAGCCTCTAGTGTGAACTTCGTTTCCACTTACCTCAGCCTTGCAAGTTGCTGTGTCTGTCCACGTTAGAGGAGACATCCTTCACAGAACTTTTATGACTCGTGGAAGATCTGTTAGCCAGAGTTTAAACACAAATTTGCCTATAAAAGTGCACATTTTGGGTAATAGTTTTTGCCGTACAACTCTGAGGATCGGAGGTGGATCTCCTGGAATCCATGTTAAAACAAAGGAAGAGAGAAAGGCAAGGGGAGGAGAAGGAAAGGAAACAGAAGACGAGAGAGAAGAAAAGAAAATGGAAAGAAACTGGATGTAGTGGCATACACTTTTAATCCCAGCACTGGAGTTGTGTATGGTGGTGAAGAGACGATCCCTGGGGCTCTCTGGGAGCAAGTCTGGCCTACTTGGCATGTCCCAGGCCAATGAGAGATTCTCTCTCACAAAACAACAAGGCAGATGTACTGAGGAAGGATACTTGATATTGTCCTTTGGTTTGTGTAACACATGTGTGTACATACACATACTTGCATGCACATATGTATGCACATACCAATACACATATGTGTACATATGCACATGGCACATACATGTACACGCACATGCACATGCACATATGTATATACACATACTTGTACATACACACAAAAACATCTACAGATGCACACATGTGCACACACACATGCACATACACACAAACGAACACGCACTTCTTTTTTTTCCACTTTATCCAGACTCAAGGTGATTTAGTCAATGGACTACTTTGTTCAATTGGTTTTTCCAAACTGGGTGAAGGAAGGGAGGCTGTAAAGGGAAATTTCAAATGATTTATTTTATATTTTACATGTATATGTGTGCACATCAGGTCCCCTGAAAGTGGAGTTAGAGCAGTTGGAGCTTCCACGTGGATGCAGGGAACAGGACCCAGGTCCCCTGTAAGAGCAGCAGTTGCTCTTGTCTGCTGAATGATCTCCTCAGGCCCGGAAGGTTATTTTAAAAAGGAGGATCTAACGCTTTTGTGATCACGAATGGATCTTACTCTTTTCAGAAGGTATGTTAACAAAGTGTATTTCAGGATTTGAAAAGGAATGCAATCTTATAACTCACCCTTCTCCTATGAACCAACTGATGAAAGATCAGCAGCATATGACCTTGACACCCTGACCTGCTGAGTGCTATCCCTTCTGCATAGTCATGGACGAAATAGAAAAGAGACATTATTAGAACAAAATAGATAGACTTTATTAAATATATGTTATGTGGGTTTTAATATCAAAGTAGAGTGTGCGTGAACGGACTCCTCATCCATTTAACAAAAATATCAATTGTTGCTAACCATGAAATGATTAAATGCCACGACATACACAATTGTTTTTTAAGTGAGAAAGAAAAGAATCACAGCTTGAATAAATAGAGTGTTCTCAGCTGGTCCAATCAAGGCATAAGGCACACATTGAAATGAGGGATTAGTGAATCAGAAAGCAGATACTCAGGCACACACACAGTCTCTGAACATGGCGGCTCCCACAATCCAACACTCATTCTCCCTGGAGGAGAGAGCTGTGCGTGCTGCGAGTCTTTCCCTCCAGGGTCAAGTGTCTTCAGGCACCCATGCTTCTTGTGCACAGGCTTCTCCATGCAGGAGAAATACTGCTACTAATACTTTTTTGGGTAAACAAAACCTTTATGATGTAACAAAAATAACATTTTTAACTAATGCCCTTTCCCTCCAATCCAAAATCGAGTAAAACAGAAAATAGATGGTAAAACCTGGACTTCAGCATCCACGGAAAACAAATGATGGCTGTGAGTAGCAGGGTCAGTTCAGTGTCTGAAATACAATCTCATGAACCAGCCCTTGCTTGTTCTCCCTGCCTCCGCTATCCTCAGATTCCCATTCTGGGTCACACCATGTCTTTGAGGAAGCAATCACCACCCTCTCCAGACTTTTAAGTCACAGGCTTCAGGACCCTTTGGCATCTGCAAGAGGCATATGTCTCTGAGGACCTAAGTCAGCGTCTTCTTTGAGGTTAACTCCAGGACTCTTGTGTACGGGGTGTAACTCCTGGAGGGCATTGCGATTTCACGAGTCCTGCCTGTTGTGCTGAGGAACAAGAAAAAAAGGAAAATGAGATAAAACCCTTCATATGTTTCATGTGATAAGAACTCAGCACCAAAAACCAAGAACGGGGTGATTAATAATGCAGCTGCATATTTCACAGAAACATTATAAATGGGGATTTGATGTAGACTGAATATTTGTGTCCCTGCAAATTCAGAGCTGAAATTCCCCCACCCCCTAGAGTGATGGTGTCAGGAAGCAGTGAGGCTGTGAAGATGGAGACCTCATGCATAGGATTAGTTCTTCCATGAAAGCTCAGAGAGCACCAAGAGAGGAGAGAGGAAGGGCAGCTGTCTATGAACCAGAAAGCAGGTTCTAACCAGACACTGAATGTGTTGGTGCATTGGTCTTGGACTTCTCGGCCTCCAGTATGAGAATGAATTTGTTTGATCTTTAGCTTCTAGTTCATTTTGTCCAAATATATAAACTACATTTCCCCAGCCTCCTTTGCAATTAGGTGGGCCATGTTACTGATGGGTAGAAATGATTCATACTGTTTGAGGTTTAAATGGTACAACCATATTATTATCTTACATGTTCACCTTCTCCTCTCTTTTATGTAAGGGCTTGGGTGGGGAAGATAGATCCAAGAGGACTTCAGAGCCCGAGGAAGTCATTGATGGAAGAATCCTAGGATCCTGACTGACTGTAGAGTAAGGACCAGCCCCACCTGCCTTGAACTGTGATAGATATGGAGGTGAGTCGCTGAGGCTTGAAGGTACTACAGTCACATTTTGCCCCAACAACACAATGATCCAACACACAGGAAGCAGAACAGTTTACTTCCTTGCCACAAACTTCCCATGTCCAGTTATTCACAAAGTGGTATGGACTATATAAGAAGGGTGACGGACAGGGGTGTCAGATCTTACACATTGCATGTCTCCCCTAGGAGCCAGTTATATAGTAATTTACTTCATGATTAAAATCTTCCATCTTGGAGGCAAGCTCATTAGACACAAGATGTGAGAAAGGAAGTGAAACCATGGAATGTGTGAGGGAGAGGTGAAACATTCCATCCTGCAAGGTACCTCCTTAAGCTCAGGAAATAAACAAGTCAAAGGGTTCAGGATGTCCCTGAAACTGACCAAAATCCAATCATTCTCCAAGCATATACAAGCAATAGAGACAGCTGAAAGACACTCATAGATCAGCTAAACTTTCTGAGAGAAGCAGGAGCCAAAGCCAGGGGGAGTTGGTGTATACCTTTAATCTCAGCACTCAGAAGGCAGAGGTAGGCAGATCTCTCTACAAGTTTAAGACCAGTCTAGTCTACATAGCAAGTTCCAGGTCAGACAGAGCTATACAGCAAGATTCTATCTCAAAATAAAGTAAAACAAAAACAAAAAGAAGGGGAGGAGGAGAAGACCAGGCTAGTTGCAGCAAAAAAGTTCTAGGCAGATCAACTGATCTACCTAGAAAGGACACTTTCCAACCTGATGAGTTAATTGTAGACTCTGCAATGTGGTCCAGCTTTCTAGCTTTCATTACCTATGCTAGGGTAGCTTTTGGCAAATCTTTTCTGCTCCTGTAAGTAACCTCAGTAAAACTCATTGGTTCATTAAGTTCTAGTTTGATGGTATCCTTACTTGGGTCTGTCATTGGTCCCCTATCTAAGTAAGTCAACATTTGCTCACACCTCCCCAGAAATCCAGTGTGTCTTTTCCATACATTCCATTCCCCAGGCATACTGAGAACCACCACTACCCAGGCTCTGACACAGCAGTGGCAGTGTCCCCTATCAAAATAATTTGCATCTGTGTCCATTGCTAGGTCTGATATCTCTGAGGGTAAAGACCGTGTTTCACTCATCTTTGTGACATCAGCAACTCACAAAGGCAAAGGCTGATCTTGTAACTTCCGGTCCACACAGTCATGAGGATGAAAACCAGTGAGTTTGACGCTGCACTCATACAGGAATCCCTAGGGTGTGGCACTTCAAGAAGTCCCTGGTGACCTGGATAGGCAGGTTAGAGGACTAGCGGGGCAGAAACCAGATGGCCTTGTGTGCCAACTCCAATGAAAATTCCATGCAACAGAAATGGTCTCCTGTGACAATATCCTAAAAGCTCATAAAATGCAGAAATATTTATAAAGGTGAACCTTCTGGGTTTCAAAAACAGGCGCTCACATCCCAACCTTTCAAAAATGCAGGGTGGGGCGTTTTATTAAGCTGCTCACTAGGATGCAATAGGACTTCAAGAGTATAAGTCATTTCAGTCATGGAACCAAAATTTGCCTGTTTGCTGAAACATAACTGGGGTCCTGCTAGCCTTTTATGAATCCACAGAGAAGCAGTTTCCCCAGAGGCTGAGGGCACTAACAGAACCAAAAAAAGAAAAGAAAAGCAAAACACCAAAGCTTTGGCAAAGGTCTACTTTATATTTTGATGCAAGCCTTTAAAGCACTTACTATGTGCAGGGTACTAATGGTCATGGAAATATCTGTCACCAAATTGTACCTACTAAGATATAACTGAGGGGGGTGGAGAGATGGCTTGGCAGTTAAGAGCACTAGCTGCTCACGCAGAACACCCAGGCTCAGTTCCCAGTGCCTACATGGTAACTCACAACCACCAACTACAGTTCCAGGGCATCTTATGCCCTCTTCTGGCCTCCAGGTACTAAGCATGCATATGGTACACACATATGCAGGCAAAACATCATAAAATAAGATAGGTCTATCCAAAAAGTTAAAAGGGGGTGGGGGCTGGAGAGATGGCTCAGTGGTTAAGAGCAACAACTGCTCTTCCAGAGGTTCTGAGTTCAACTCCCAGCAACCACATGATGGCTCACAACCATTTATACAGGAATCTGATGTCCTCTTCTGTTGTGTCAAATCAGCTAGATACACACACACACACACACACACACACACACACACACACACACACACACTATATATATATATGTATATATATATAAATTCTTAAAAAATGTAAATCTAAATTTAAAAAAAGAGAGAGATAATAGAGTTTACTGGAAACCAGGTTGCAATTCATTAAGGGGTGAAAGAAAAAAGTCTCATTTTTCTCTCTCCTTTTTATTTTTTTCTGCGTTCGGAGGCCAGATGACCTTAATTTGTTCTCGATGACTAATTACTATGTATCATACTTTTCAAACTGATCTCATTCCTGAAAAAAAAACAAGGACAGGTGTTCAAAACCCTTGAACTACAGACAGCCACGCCCCATGTTCTTGTTCTGTGACGAGACCCTTGCTCACTAGAAATAAATGCAATGAAAAGACGATGAGGAGAGGAGGGACAGGAAACTGGATACAAGGAGGAAAGATGGGTATCCATCAGGGTGGAGAGAGCAAGGAATGGGGGCTTCTGAGGATGCCAGGAAGGTGAGTGATAGCACGGGTGAGCAGTCCACGGTCAAAGCAATCATGGCTGAGATATGGCTGTCCTGGGGCCACAGCGAAATGGAGGAAACACCCAGACTCTGAGCACTCTCGGGCTTGGGCTGGGGCCCTGTGTTTGTTAGCTGTCTACGTGGTAGCAAGCTTTATGCTGTGAAGAATAGCCTCCCAGCCAAACAGCTGCCACCTCCAGCTGTGCCTGCTGGCACAGGGTCACCACAACTGGGCTGGGTGACGACTGGCCTTCCTTACAGGAGGGGAGGGAGGATCTTAGGCCCTTCACCTCAGTATCCAGACTTTTTTTTTTGTAACCAGCTATATTCAATTCTTCCTTAATTGATAGTGCTCTCCGGGTCTTGGGATGGGGCTAGGGTGGGGCTAGGGTACACAAGCTTGGGAAAGCTAGGGGAAGGGGGCTCTGTTCCTGTGGCTTTAGGAGAAGCTATGGCACATGCTGGGTGATGACTTTCTAGTGTTGCTGGTTGGGGTCACCCATGTTTCTATCAGTAAGCCCCCAACCATTCACTGTAAGTAAAGCCCAATGAACTCACTGGTGGAGGGGAAAGAACTCTGGATTGTCATCGGAAACTTATGGGTGGGGATGTGTATATGTAACCTAGTGCTTCCCCCCTCCCTCGAAGCAGAGAAAATTCCCCAAACGGACGGACTGCCAAACCTCCCTTCCTTTAGTTTAGATTTTAGTTTTAAAAACAGGTCTCACTATGTGCGCTCACTTCAATCCTCCTGCCTCAGCTTCCCCAGTCAAATTTCCCTTTTCAAGGTGAGGAAATGAAGACTCGAGGAATGCAGAATTTTCTCCAAGCTACGCAAAAGGCGACTGGCAGACCCAAGGTACAGACCCAGGTCTAACACACAAGCAGGCGTCTTAGCCGCATCTAAGAGCTGACTCTGGAGAACAGGCTGACACACTTAGCCTGGAAATGGTCCTTAGAGGACCAAACAGACACCAGCTGGAGGGCTCCAGAGGCCAGAGGCTATAAGGAACAAGGGCTTGTGTCCCAGGAAGGCTCCGCCACAGGGAGGAAAGGGAATACTAGGGACAGGTACAGTCTTTGCAGGTACTCTGAGGAGAATGAGGCGCCATGAGAGAAGATGGAGGGCAGAGCAGGAGGATGAGAGAGCTAGGGAAGGAGCATCCTGTGTAAGAGCAAGCATTGTTCTGCCTCGGAAGGGCTATGGGGAGATGGTACCACACAAGGGTGAATTGAGTGCCTAGGCCACAGGCACCATTTCTGAGCATGTCTTAGGGGACGGTGATTAGGAAAAGGAACAGAGCCTTCTGCTGGCTGCTTGACCAATGTGAGTATCGAAGCACAAGTCAGTGTGGCTTCTTCTAAGATCTCTGCTAAATGAGCAAACCCTTATAACACAGGTCAGCTTCCTAAATCCCCACATGCTACACACCTCTTGCATATTCATCCAAAGAATACTTATTGAGCATCATCTGAATACCAGACTCTACAGTCTGGATGCTCGCTTCCCAAAGAGCTCCAGGAATCAAAGGACTGGGCCCTATGGGGCACTGCTAGAAGGTGGTGGTGGGGCCCCATAGGAGGCATGGCCTCACAGGAATTCCATGGTGGCCGTGGGGGGTACCCTTCAGGGGGGTGTGGATCCCTAGTCTAAGTTACTCTATTTCTGTTCTTCCTGGATCATGGGATAGACAGTTTTTATTTCACCATGCAGTGCCCTCACCAAAAGATCTTGGAATAAGCTAAGTCTATACAATACTCTTTCTACTTCACCTCGGTAGTCCATTATAGTAGCAATCAGGCAACTAATACCCTCGTCCGGGGGGTGAGCAACTCAAGGCATTTGCAATGCTGCCAGGAAAGGGGGCAGTGTGCATGGTGCACACCTTAGAAGAGGGGGTTAGAGCCATTATGACTAAAGAAGAGGTCAATGCGATCTTGTTACTTGTGAGTTATATACTCTAGGGGCAGCAGCAAGCATTTGACCCCTGCAGGTGTGGGAAGTGAGTGGGAGGGCTCCTGCTCCCCGTGGCGAGAGCCTGCGGCGCCTGGAACACACAAGGATCACTGTGTGTCTCAGCTGACAGAGCTCTGGTACTCCCCTAGCCTTCCACTCTACACAGGGTCTAGAGGATCCGAAGCCACGGAGGGTTTAACTGAGGAGGCCCATGCACACTGAAGCACTGTATATTTGACTGGGTTACCAGTCGTTGATAACTACCTATAAAAGTTGGCAAAATCACCTTAGTAAACCCAAACTCATTTATATTGGATATAGTGTGTTTTACATATAAGAATCAACATTGGGGTTTAGTTCATTGTAATGCTGGCTATTTAAAAAAAGTGATCTGTGTGTGTTTGTGTCTGAATTTGTACACACGGGTGCCGTACTTGCAGGGGCTGGATGTGGTTGTTGGAGTCCTTAGAGCTGGAGTTAGAGATGGTTGTGAGCCACATCCAACATGGGTGCTAGGACCCAGCCCTCTGCGAGAGCAGTAAGTGCTCTGCACTGCTGAGCCATCCATCCCTCCAGCCCCTTCCTGGCTATGTTTTACTAAGTTACCTACTTGTCTACGTCTTCTCATCTAATCCTCACAGCAACGCAGGTTCACAGCTATCGTCCTTTTTCCCATTCCATGGCTGAATGTGTCCAAGTTTCAGAGAGCCATCAGCCTGCTCAAGGCTGAAGTCAGCCAGCGGCCGGCACGGCAGGGTACGCAGGTGCCCTAACTGTTCTACCGCCATACCCTGCTGAGCAATTCGAGGCAGGAGAAAGAACCACTTCTGTGAATTACCACTTCTGTGTAATTGAGGCTGAATTCAATACTTTCTGATGAAAAACACTGTAGAGGAGGCTGTATAAAAAAATCATTCTGAGCCGGGTATGGTAGCTCACACCCACAGGCCCAGTCCTTGGAAGGTAGAGGCAGCAGGATCAGAAATCCTCAGCTACATGATCACCTGTCTTAATGAAACCAATGTATAAGAAAAGGAGGGAAATAAAGTAAGTAAATTCAAATAAGTAAAAAATTTAGATATAAAGGTATTCTGGGGCTGAAGAGATAGCTCAGTGGTTAAGAGCACTGACTGCTCTTCCAGAGGTCCTGAGTTCAATTCCCAGCAACCACATGGTGGCTCACAACCATCTGTCATGGGATCCGATGTCCTCTTCTGGTGTGTTTGAAGACAGCGACAGTGCACTCACATACATAAAATAAATAAATCTTTAAAAAATATATTCTGGAAAGCCTCAGGGAAGACTTTACTTTCTAGGTCTGAGTTTGAAGTCCACATAAGGAAAAGGCTTTTATCAGGATGCACACAACACAGCTTGGTGGCCTTGGGCTCTTTTTCTTCCTTCCTTTGTACCTGTCTATATGTGTATGGGCATGTGGGTGCCAAGGTGTACACATGGAGGTCAGAGGCTCTTTCCACAATGTGGGTCTCAGGGATCAAACTCATGTCCTTGGGTTATTGGCAAGCAGCTCTACCCACTGAGCAATCTCACCAGCTCAGCCACCCTCAACTTACTGAGTTATTTCCAGGTACAAATGGCTGTACCCAGCCTCAGAAACCTGGTCTCCCCCTGGCTGTGCGGCTTCCAGAAAAGAGAGTTGCTGTTTTCTCTGGACCTTCAGATTTGCTTCCTTTGGAATGTAGGGATTCATCCAGACTATGGGGCTCCGATCTGGTTTTGCCCATAGGCTTCTATTTAAGCCAGACTTACTTAGAATCCAACATTCAAAATTAAGTGCTGGCTTAGTTTAGTTGGAGCTGAGAAGGCTATGGGGAGGGAAGATGTTTCCCAGAGAACACCTCAGTAATCTCCCCCCACCACCACCTCCCCAGAAGCCCCCACAACAGGGCAAGGCCTTTGTGAGAAGCCAAGTGGAAACCCTGCCTCGGGATCGCTCAGAAGCTCTTGTCTCCTCACCCCTGTGACCTGAGGGTGCTTTTCACATAGTAGGCACTTCATAAATATTTGAGAGGAAACGGGTGAAATATTATTCTGCCCTTTCGGAAATGTGGTTATGTAGTTTTCATTTCCTCCGCTGACTGACCTAAGCAGTTAAACTGCCACAATGGATCCTGAGGGAAACCCAAATGCTACATTTATGGAAAAGCCGCCTTTCGATTCGGACATGCCTTCCAGGCTCACTGTGGCCATAAGTTAAGGGTCTGTCAGCACTTCCATTATGAAAGCTGTTTTGTGGTTTCATAACGCAGCCATAAAAGTTTGCCTCCGGCTCTCCCTGGGTGTACAAATTGAAAAGCTTGTTTTAAGCCAAAATGTGGGAATCAGAAAACAAACAATTTATTGGTTTCAGACATGGTTTTGTGCCCGTCTTGGCCAAACAAGATTTATGATGTGAGGAAATAGAATGAGCTGAGACACTTGCTTTCTGAAAAGCCTGAGAGAGAGGGAAGTGACCAAATGACTTATATTTCAAAAGGGTCCCCAAATACAATCAGTCATTTCTTTTGCTTATATTTTCGTCAAGTAAACCGCGTCCTGTGCTGATGAGATGCTGAATCTACTTCATGTATCCTTGTCTTTTTTAAAAAGCAGTTCCTGTTAATTCTGTTAGAATGGTATAACTGCCTGTTTACCCGGACATCAGAAAACTGGCAAAGAAAGTTCAACAATGCTGTTAGTGAGTTCCTCTGACGATAGCAAATGGCTGGATTTAATCAGAAAGAACCCATCAGTCACAGATTTAGAAGTAGGAAAATGAGGTCTCACCGTACCACGTTAGTGATGCTGGAGACTCAGTAAAGCCACTGACTTTTAAGACTGGGAGGCCAAGGCCTCAGCATAGAAAGAACTTCAGACACCAGGCTACAGGTGGTTAACAGGACCAGGCGCAGGCAATCCCCATCCCAGCTGGGCAATCAGCTGGTCACTCCTTCCCAGCAGATGCTACTATTAAAGATCCCAGGATCTGACACCTTTTCTGGATCACTGCACGACCCATGCAAGTGTGCACGCCTATAGCAAGAGTCCTTTCTTGTTCTCATGATACCAGGGCTTGGCAGTTCACGACTCTGACGACCTTAATCACAAGCCATACGGCATCAGCAACCGTATTATTTCACGTCTGGGCTGAACACAATTGAGCACCTAGCCATGGCAAGTTTGTTTCAGTTGGAAGCAGGACACTAAAATCACAGATTCAACTTTCACTCAGCAGGGCACAGACCTCCATGTGGGCAGGAGCTGAAGGATAAACAGTCAGCTTAGTAATGAAGCTGGACAATCAAAGGCAGGATTACAGTCTGTCTTAGGGTTATCATTTGTAGTTGACCAAGCAGGAAAGGGTTTGTTTGGCTTACGCTTCTATAGTACTGTTGATCATCAAAGGAAGTCAGGATAGAAACTCAAACAGGTCAAGAATCTGGAGGTAGGAGCTAATGCAGAGGCTGTGGAGGAGTGCTGCTTACTGGCTTGCTCTCCATGGTTTGCTCAGCCTGCTTTCTTAGAGAACCTAGGACTGTGAGCCCAGGGATGGCCCCACCCACAATGGACTGGGCTCCCCGTGTCCCCATCAATCACTAATTAAGAAAATGCCCGACTAGCTTGCCTACTGCCAGCTCTTCTGAAGGCATTTTCTCAACTCAGACTCCAGATGACATTAGCTTATGTCAAGTTGACAGCCAGCATGAGATAAAGGAAAAAAGAAAACTAGCCAGCACACAGTCTAAGATCATTATGATGAACCAGATTCAAACCAGACGTTTGAACTTACTCAGTAATGGTACTAAGGAAAAGATGAATTTTGTTCCTCGTTGGATGTTCCCTTTTAAGGTGTCCAGCACACCCTCTAACATGGTTATTGATGTCTTCCTATATCCTGTCCCTCCTCCATACTCTACTCTCAGGTGGGAATAAATCTTATTTCTCCCTGTAACCTAACTGTTTGGAACAGTGTACAGAATGAATGAATGAGTGAGTGAGTGAATGAATGAATGAATGAATGAATGAATGAACAAGGACAGGCATGCAGTACCTGATAGCCATGGCTTCCTCAGTTTCTCCTTCCCTGTCTCCTCCACATAATTCTTCTGCCTACTCAGAGTCACCACTTAGCTTTAGAGCTGCACTTTTCAAAGGGAGAATTCGATTCTGTTCATCACAGCCCAGGAAAATATTTTTCTTAAGTCAAAGAAGGGGTTTTTTTTGGTCAGAAAAACAGGAAATTCCTAAATACCTGGGTAGAAGATCACAGCCCACTCCAATTTCTCTCGTTTCCACTTCAGTCTTGGGCTGGGTTTCTGTCAAATAGTCCAACCTGCTTTGTAGTTCGTTATTCTAGAATGGAGAAGGACGTAGATTTAGTAAATCCAGTCTGAAGCACTGACCTCCATCACAGAGTGTGCCTTAGAGTTGATGTTGAAGAAACACCTCACTTCCATTATTACGCAAAGCTCTCCCTGTGTGCACATGTGCACATCAAGTTGCGCATTAACATGCTGGCTATGCTACAGCATTATGTTTTTTTTTCCAATCAACAATTTGTTGTAGGGACAATGGGATGGCTCAGTGTGTAATAGTGACTGTGACCAAGGCTGCTGACCTGACTTTGAACCCCGGGAACCACATGGTAAAAGGAGGGAACTGACTCCTACAAGTTCTGCATATGAGATCTGTTGCATGTTTGTGAACATCACATGCACACACGTGCACGCACGTGTGCACACACACACACATCAATGTGTTATAGATATCTCTCCAAATTTACTAGTTTTCTTTTTATGTCACCAAACTATGTTAACCGAATCACAGTATCCCATTGTACGGATGTACAGTATTTATTTAATCAGTCTTATACGATGGGTAGTTAGATATTTATCACATTTTTGGCATTATAAATAAGGTGCAAGTCAACTTTTAACACTCCCCTACTAAGCTATAAAATGAGTAAGTCTATTAATTTAATTTAGTGGGAAATGCCTCTATAACTGAATAATTAGTATTTCATAGGTGTGGAAAAATTCAGAATCTCAAACACATAAACTAGAACGAGCTCCTTGGGATTAAAATTAGCATTCTGTATACTTCTCATGGTTTTTATTTTTAAAGCTGGAGCCAAACATTGCATAAGCTATGATTAGATGCCCAGGAATTGGAAAAGTGCCTCATGGGGAAAATTAAGGACAAACGGGCAAGAAAGCTGAGGACGAGGATGCTGGCTTGGCTCCTTTCTAGGTCCAGGGGTCCAGCACCCTCTTCTGGCCTCCAAAGGGTGTTAGATCCCCCAGAGCTGAAGTTATGGGCAGCAGTGAACTGTCTGACGTGGGCGCTGGGAACCAAACCCAAGTCCTCTGCAAGAGCAGTGAGAGCTCTTAACTGCTGAGCCGACTTCCCAGTTCCTTAATTGATTTTTTAAACAAATTCTTTTACATATTTTTAATAATAATAGATTCAATTTTAAAACAATAAAGGCCCTATCTATTGTCTTGGATGGATTACTGAAACTTGATGAGTAACATATAAGATAAAATTTACTGAATAAATGTAGAAATAAATACAATGAGCTTTAAAAAATAATCAGAAAAAAATCACAGCATTTCTCTCTCTCTCTTTTTAAGTTTGAGCTGAGCTGAAGCCACATGGAAGTTTAAATCCTATGGAAGGAGCTGGAAAGTTGGATCTCCGGTTAAGAGTATCATCTGCTCTTACAGAAGACTCAAGTATGGTTCTTACACCCACATAGGCAGCTAACTACTGTCTGTCACTCCAAGTCTACGAGATGCAATGCAACAGGGTTACAAGTCTGCAAGATGACAGGGTTATTTGGTTTAAGGATGTGGGTTGTCACTCAGTAGCCCCCTCTGAATGAGCAATGCCAAGGAGCTGTTGTGTAAAACCTTGGTCTGCATGAGGTTCTGAGACATGGAAATGGTATAAAGAAAGACCATGTGCTCACCATGCCCCAGCAACTGATGAGCTATGACAGACCTACAGTCCTACCCTGCCAGGGCACACTCTTCTGGACTCTCCTAGTTATGAGGAAAGAGAAAGGAAAAAGAGGTCTTTCTTGCTAGCGACCCCAGCCCCTATGGCCTGTTCTTCTCTAGTGCAGAAACGTTAATCCTGAAGGTTTCATGGGTTAACCAGGGTGAAGATATATCATCGGGGGCATAAGAGATGGAAATTTGCCTGGACTGCCATGCAGGGAAAGGTGAACAAGTGGCCCCAAAATGTTTTAATTTCATGGGCATTCCGTGTATAGTAACAAATGCCCACAAAAATACAGAAGTTAAGAATTAATACCATGAACACTGAATGAGATCAATTTTAAATAGTATGTATCTTCTGTATATTGGACAGTGTAGGGGAAGGCAGTGGCCAGAGAAGGGAATACAGAACAATGTGCATCCCTGCCAATCTCAGTCTTGCTATGGTACAGAGAACTGAGGAAAACTAGCAACAATGTGATACCATTACAAAAAAATCCACAAAGTATTAGAGTGAACCCAGAAGGAGAAATATCAGAGTCAGGAGAGGGAATGCAGTCACTAGAGAGAGTTAGAGAAAGCAAAGGAGGAGACTGCCCATGTTGGACAGCTTCACAACCACTGGCAACTTCAACTCTAGGAGAACCGACACCCTTTGGGCCAAGAAAGGGAACCTTAAACCACCAAGGCAATGAAACAAATGGGAAGATGAGAACCAGAGTAGGGGTCCCCCAGGTTGTGCTCTGGATTCAGTGGGGGTCTCCAGTAGACCTGTGGAGCCTGCCCATGAGGTGTGAACTAAAAGAAGTATGAATCGGAATGGTAAGGAAGTGAACTGAGGCAAATTCATTCGCTTTTAAGGGGAAGGTCCTCACTGCCTTTTTAGAACAATGAGACAGAATCAAAGTCAGTGGTTCTCAGCCTTCCTAATGCTGCCACCCTTTATTAAAGTTCCTTATGCTGTGTTAACCCCCAACCATAAAATTATTTTCGTTAATACTTCATAACTGTAATTCTGCTACTGCTTGAATTGTACTGTAAATACCTGTGTTTTCTGATGGTCTAAGGCAAAACTTGTGAAAAGATCACGAGGTCAATACCCACAGGTTGAGAACCTCTGATCTACAGTCTCCGTGTTAAAAGGTTCACAATGCCTGGTTTAGAATCCAAAGTCACATCACATGGGAAAAATCAGCAAGATGTGACCCGTTCTTAGGGGACCTGTGATGGACAGACAACAGTCCTGATGCCACCCAGGTGCTAGACTTTGCAGGTGAGGATTTGAATGTTTCTACCATAATTATGATCAAGAGATAATGGAAAAATATGCTCACAGGTAATGAACTAGTAAAGAAAAATAAAGAACCATGTAAGGTTCAACCGTAAATTTTAGAATACAGAAGTATAACATTTATTCTTATTGTTATTATTATTGTCATTAATTAATATTAATTATAATATTTATGTGTATTATATAAATATGCTATACATCATATTTATATACTTTATATAGTATAATACAATATTAACATATTATTAGTATTAGCAATGATAATTATTAATAATAATCTTAGGTAGACTTAGGGAAAGCATAGAGATGGTAAAGGAAGGAATCAATACATCTAAAGGTACATTAATATAAATTATCCAATTAAAAGAAGCTAGGGCTGGCTCAGTGGGTGAAGTATTTGCTTGCCAGGAAGAAGACCTGAGTTTGGTGCCCAGAACCCACATGTTGAAGGCCAATGCTAGGAAACAGATATGGGAGAAGCTTGGGGGCTCATCAGACAACTAATCCTGTGAGTCAGTGAGATCCAAGGATCTCCAGGATCACTGAAAATCCCTGTCTTAAAACATAAGAGGCAGTGGGGGAACTGGAGGAAGATGTCTGACAGGTACATGCATGCACCTGTATGTGAGTGTGTGTGTGTGTGTGTGTGCGCACGTGTGTGTGCCAGTTGTTAAGGGAGATCCAAGGATCTCCAGGATCACTGAAAATCCCTGTCTTAAAACATAAGAGGCAGTGGGGGAACTGGAGGAAGATGTCTGACAGGTACATGCATGCACCTGTATGTGAGTGTGAGTGTGTGTGTGTGTGTGTGTGTGTGTGTGTGTGTGCGCACTCGTGTGTGCCAGTTGTTAAGGGCCTAATGCTACCGCCTGAACCACAGAAAAGGTGAGGAAAACAAAGGCAGCAAAATTAAAACCCAGCACAAACCTCCGATCACAGTACACTGGGGACAGAGACAGGAAATCAGTTCAAGACCATCCTCAGCTACACGAGTTTGAGGCCATCCTGGGCTACATGAGGCCCTGCCTCAAGGAGAAAAGAGTAGGAAATAATCTGAAGTCATCGTGTGATAGAAAAGTATGGTGACTGTAAGATGTGTTAGCATTTTGTTGACTTTTGAACTAGGAAGCATTTCTAAGGCACGTAGCTTACTGTGTATTAACTATGCCTGTTCGTAACATTGCTGTACTAAGTTGTAAAGAACAATAAAAATAAGTGAAATGATTGAACAGCTCAGTCTGTCACCAGGACTGCACTCTATAGAAGCTTCTGGGACTGAGGGGGTGATGTCTGCTTCTCCTGCTTTTAAACACTACCACCTTGTGTTTGTATGTGTAATGAATACCACTGTGTAGACAGGGAGGCTTGTAAGTCTTCCAAGAAGGATGAACTTGGGCACGTGGGGGAAAGGAACACACACACACACACACACACACACACACACACACACAGGCCATAGTGACCTCCTCTCCCAGCTCCCCTCTGGCTCAGGGAAGCCAGTGGCCAGGATCTGAATCAGATACCAAGATAAGTACACGCCCAATAAAATGTATGAGGAGAGCCATGCTGCAGCCACAGTGCCACCCAGGAGACCTAATGGGAGTCTTAGAAGTGTCCCACAGACACAAGAGAGGCATGTGCCCTGCACTGTGTATGTTAACGACAGGATGGATACAAACCAGACTTTGGATTCATTTCTTGTCACTCTTAACTATCACCAGAAATTCAAGAGTTTCAGCAAGGAAAAAACACAGAATTTAGCCAGCAGGCTTAGCCTAGTCCAGAGGGCTTAGCCACTCGCTGAAGACCACGCCTCTAATTTTATTTTAGGACATTTTTAGAGATTTATTTATTTTATGCATATGAGTACACTGTAGCTGTTTTCAGACACACCAGAAGAGGGCATCAGATCCCATTATAGATGGTTGTGAACCCCCATGTGGTTGCTGGGAATTGAACTCAGGACCTCTGGAAGAGCAGTCAGTGCTCTTAACCACTGAGTCATCTCTCCAGACCATAGGATATTCTTTTAAAGACTTATTCACTTTTATTTTATGTGTATGAGTGTTTGCCTGCATGTCTGTGCATTCATCAAGTCTGGACTGCTTGTCTAATGTCTTGATGCAGTTTTTGGAGGTGGGGGAGGAGCAGCAAGCTTTCAAATATTAAAAATAAAAGCAGTCTCAGATATGATATGAGTCATCTCCTTCCTCCTGCCTCTTTAAAAGCTGTGAGTCTAAGCTGTGAGCGGAATGATCTGCTCAGCATACACAGATAATGAGGAAATCTGGGTCAGAATCTGGTCCCATCAGAATCATGCACCTTTTAAAATTACATCCCAACACTGTCATCTGTAAAGTTCAAGATTGAGAACTACGGCATTGAGTGACCAAATATAAAATCACAAAATAAATCTCAATTTTGCGTGTGTTCATGTATGTGCAGTCACATGCATGTGTGTGTGTGTGTGTGTGTGTGTGTGTGTGTGTGTGTGTGTGTGTGTGTGTAGGTGTGTAGGTGAGAGATCCACTTCAGCTGTCCTTCCTCAAGCCTATCCACCTTGTCTTTTGAGAAACACTCTCTCATGAGCTTGGAGCTCACTAAGTAAACTAGGTTTCTGGATGGGAACCCTAGGAATCACCTGTCTCGGGTGGGGCACCACTGCCTGCCTGCTTCATGGGTTCTGGGGATTAAGTTGTCTCCTCCTGTTTGCCAGGTCACTACTTTCCTAAGTGAGCTTTCTCCCCAGTGCTCATAATGCTTTAAGGGAGCATTCATAGCTATCCTCAGCTACAAGCAACAGCAGGTTGAACCTGCCTGAGTCTTACGTGGTCCTGTGGAGTGAAGAACTCAGATGTATACAGGTGCACACAGTTAACTCTGGGATACCACGTGCACTCCCCACCGACCTAAGGACACTACCGAACCAAGTGGTGTAAGAACCAAAGCTCTTCAGTTAGTGACCTATAGGATAGAGAGGCGGAGGCAGATCTGTATGAGTTTGAAGCCAGCCTGGTCTACAGAGCTAGTTCCAGGATAGCCAGGGCCACACAAAGAAACCCTATCATGAAAAACAAACAAAAACAAACAAGCAAACAACAAAAAAGAAACAAAAACACCACTACCAACAAAAAAATCAAACCAAACCAACCAAACAAACAACAAACAAAAAACAAAACCAAAAGAAGGCATTTTGCTATAGCAACAGAAGATTGCTTAAGTAGAGGATGAAATAATCAAATGCCTTGTGCTCGTGTCATTCAAAGGCAACATTAATATATAGTGTATAAGGAGTGATATTAGATGCTGCTATTATAATAGATAATTTTATAATAGAAAAGTAGGATGATCTTAAGATATGTAAGAAATGTGATCGACTTTTAACCTAGAAAGCTTTTCTAAAGCAATGTAGCTTACTATGTATTAATTATATGCCTGTCTCTAATACTTCTATGCTTAGAATAATAAAGTGAGAATCAGCTCACTTAGGACCCCAGATCCCCACAGAAGGACAGTGCAGAATCATCAGTCACACATCAGTTGGATGGGAGGGTGTTTATTGGTGTCAGTTGTCACAAACACACAGCTAGGAACAGGTCAGTAATGGTAAAAAGCTGGGCATCACAGGACATGCCTACCATCCCAACTCTGGAGATGTAGGGACAGGAAGGCCCCTGGGCTCGCTGGCCAGCCAGCCTAATTTACTTGCTGCATTTCCTGCTAGTGGGAAATCCTGACTCAAAAAAGGTAGGTAGTCCTTCTAGGAATGACAGCCAAGGTTGCTGTCCACTAGCTGCCCCCTGCACTCCCCCCCCCCCCAACTATTGAACTAAACAAGACAGCAGTCTTGAGAAGGTAAAAAATAAAAAAAGGACACTGCATTAAATCGCGATATTTGGTATTTTGGAATACTTAAGTACAACTGCATTCATTTTTTTCATGTGACTTTATATGTTTGTCTGCTATTTAAAGTCAACAAAGGAAGTGGTCAAGAGCAACTGGCTGTGTTTGCCCTGAAAAGCTAATCAGATTTATAATCAGTGTTTAAATGCTTAAGAAAGACTGGATTCCTAGGCTTGTTCTGAGATGAACATGGCTGTTCCTGTAGGACCCTCCTGCATCCTCTGATGCTCACAGCCTCCTGACATGAATCATCTCCTCAGTCTTTACCAGAAGCTTCCTGTGAGCATCCCAGGAAAAGTGATCCAGCCTAGGTGGCTAAGCGGATGAAACCCTGGGAACAGATACCAGCCATGGTCTGGTTGGGCTAGAGACTGCTCAGTCATCTGGAGATAATCTAAGCTAGTTCTGTACCATATCCCAGAGACCCCAAGTGCCATGAGCCTTGGCTACCCACAGAGGTGAGCTTCCTTTCCCAGGCTCATCTCCCTATTCTAGACTGGGGACTCCTGGAACCACTTCCCAGAGTCAAGTCATATCCACGTCCCAGCAGCCCAAACCATGAGCTGAATTATCTGCACATTAAACAATGCATATATTTGTGAGCTCCACCCCCGACCCCCATGCACAGCACTCCCCTGGACACTTCTGGAAAGCGTGGACGTACCACAGACAGAAACAAGGTGGGCCCACTGGGGGGAGGGGTATTCTCTGAGGTGAGCTTCTACCTGTCAGCATCTCTTCCCCCTTTTCTGAAAACTTCTTCTCTCTGGACACATAGACCTCTTCCAGGGACCCTTGACTGTCACCAGGGTAGATATGCATTTGTACCTGGTACACACAGGGCTATGATTTCAGAAGGAAGTCTTAAAAACAAATGCAGGAAACCAGGGAGGCAGCACATTCCTGAAATCCTGTCATTGGGAAGTAGAGACAGGAGCGGGTGTTCAAGGTCACCCTTGGCTACATGGTGAGTTTGAGGATAACCTGGGTCATTTGAGATACTGTCTTAAAAAAAAAAAAAAAAAAGAGCTGGTGCTGGGCCCAGTAACCAAAAAGGAGAATACCTCCAGGACACCAAGACTCATGGCCAAGAGTCATGGCCTTGAATCTGAAACCAGGTCCCTAGAGACCATGAAGCTCCTGGTTATGGCAGCCATAGTCAGTCAGTCCGTCCATCCAAGTTAATGATGACCTGGATCATCATGCCTGCAAGCAGGCAGCAAGGAGGTAGGCGCTAGACTCACACACACCAGCTCTACCGTAAACCTGGACGGGAAATGATGTTCCTGAAACTCAGTCCCGTCTTTATAAAGGGGGAATATCATTTATTCCGAGGGAAGCCCTTTCACTAAGCCAAGAGCAGAGCGCTCACTCAGTATACCCTGCACTCCCTTATATTTTGGGTTGCGAGCCTCGCCTTTAATGGCTCACCCATCTCTCCAGCCTGCGCCAGACATTCCCTGTGCACTCTCGTGGGACTGTCCCATACTCGTGTAGTTATGACTCCTTTATACAGATAAGGAAACTCTCTGACCAATCTGTCAATAAGCCAATCTGCTGTCCTCGGCTGGAATGGTCCCACTCTTTGTGCCTAGGTTATACAGAACATGTGGGAAGGAACTGGCAACGCGCTGCGCACAGTAGGCGCTCAACAAATGACATCCTGCTTTTCCCCCTTGAGTCACCGTCATGTCCCCCGGTGTTTCGTGGGGGAAGGGCTGCACAGAGGGACACTGACAAGGACAGGTGCTTGGCAAACCAGCTCTTTGTGGAGTCAAAGAAGGCAAAGGCTCGATGCCAAGTTCTTAATAAAGAGCCTACAGGGAAAATGCATTTCAGCTCCTTCTATTAACACCCAACCCCCTAAAATTCTTCCAACTCATAATTTCTTCCCCTGGAACTGCCACGAAATCCCCCAAATGCCTTTCAAAGGGCCAGTTGCAAGACCGTGAAGCAACTCCAAGATGCCGGTGGGACCAAGTCACCTTAAAACAGGCTTACTAGGAGGAGCAGAGATGAGCGCTGGATTTTAGGAGTCTTATCCCCAACTGGACTCTGGGTTTTCATGAGCTTGGGTGACACCACCTCCCTATCCTGCCTGTTTTCCCATCTCACGGAGATCACAATCCTTCTTGTGAAACTTTTAAAGGTGCCGAGTAAACCCTGTGAGGGACGCTGTGTGGATCATCCACACTCGAGAACTTGTGGGTAGCGACCACATATTGGGCTTGCAGGGAGAATCCTTGAAGACCCACCAGACCTTTGAGAGCACCGCTGCCAGCAGCAGGCGGGAGCACAGGGAGTGTGGAGAATAAGGAGCCGTCAGAGTTCCTCTGCAGAGCTGGCAGTTAACCTTCAATCAATTTTATAAGGCCAGGAAATAGCCATATTTTTAATTAAGTGTCCACAGCAGGGTCAGCAACATAAAATTTAATGGTGGGGAAGACACCAGCTTGGAAGAGCTGTAGCCTCTTACCTCTCCTTCCAGGAAAGAGATTTTTTCTAAAAGCTGCAGTATCAGGAGCTGCTTCTGTTGCACTTTTTTCTTTAACGATTCAATCTAGAGAGAGACAGGAGAAAAACCGTCAAACAAAACTGTAGAACCGGGCAATTGCAAGGTAATTAGAGGGCAGAAATACCTTCGTTGGTTTGTGCAGAACCTGTGTGCAGACTTCTTTTTCATTCAGTGTTTTTTATTTTTTCCTTTTTGAGGGAGGATGGGTCTCCGATCTCTCTATTACTGGACATGACCTTGAACTCCTAATCTTCTTGCCTGGACCTCCTGGGTGCTAGCATTTCAGGAGTGTACCACCACACCTGTTTTATGGGGTGTTGGGGATTGAACTCCAGCTTCGTGCACATCAGGTAAACATTTGACCCCACTGGGCTCCCTGTACTCTAGATGTATTGTTTCCTGGATCACCTGGAGGCCCAAGAACCTTTGATAACAGGGGATGATGAGACCCAGGGATGTCCTGTTAGGTTTGCTTAGCCAACCTCTCCACATGGATTGTATTGTTTGGACCTCGATAAGAAGGTTATCAAGTTATCGGTTCAGGGAGCATGCTTCAAGACAGACTCAAGTTCACAGAGATTAATTATCCATCATGGACTGATGAACCATGTGCACTTCCAACATTTAGTTACCTCTCTTAATATATTTGTACCTGACCAACCAAGTGTCCAAAGTTTGTTTGGGGAAAGGATCACTAAAAGTATTCATGAGATTCAGAGGGCTAAGGACTCACGAGGACCACCACAAGCAGGACAAGCTCCACAGCAGGTGTGGGCTGCACTGCACTGCCCCCTTTGTAACATCACGTTACACGTTTGACATCCTGGATTCCTTCTGGCTTTTCCCTTAGAAACTGTGTGTCCTGGGACAGACAGAGGTTCTCTAAAAGCAAGGACCAGGGCGCTATGCTACCCTTCCAACAAGCTTGTGCATATGAACATTCAGACATCCATTTATAAAAATCTGCCATTGCAAAGCGATAGAATTCCCATGGAAGGGACCAAGTGACACCTGGAAAAGCTCTCACATGTTGATCATTCAATCCAGAAATACTATTTCTAGCCATAGGTCCCAAAGATACATTGAATGAAATATAAACTAACTTGGACATATGATTTTTATTTCTAGAAAACACAAAACCAACTCTATTAAATAAGCAGCCAGTTGAACGACCTACACTATACCAGCTGAGATCTAGGTACCTTTCAAAAATAAAGTCTCTTACACACTGATATGAGAAACTCTTTTAATTAATTGATTTTATGTTGCATGTGTATTTTGCCTGAAAGATATGTATGTGTACCACATATGTGACCTTTCCAAGGAGGCCAGAAGTGGGTGTCAGATCCCCTGGGACTGGAGTTAGAAAAGGTGACCTGCAATAGGGATGCTCAGAATCGAACCTGGGTCCTCTGCAAGAGCGGCCAGCGCTTTTAACTGCTGAGTTCTCCAGGCCCAGCTTTAGAGGTACAAGAATGTAGCCAGATGGTAGCGGTGCACGCCTTTAATCCCAGTGCTCTGGAGGCAGAATTAGGTGGATCTCTGTGAGTTTGAGGCCAGCCTGGTCTAAAAAGCAAGTTCCAGGATATCTAGGGCTATTAAACAGAGAAATCCTGTCTCAGAAAACAAAAACAACAGAAGGAGGAGGAGGAGGAGGAGGAGGAGGAGGAGGAGGAGGAGGAGGAGGAGGAGGAGGAGGAGGAGGAAGAGGAGAAAAATGTGGAGGAGGAGGAGAAAGAGGAGGAAAAAAAGAGGTAGAGAGGAGGAGGTGGGGAGGAGGAAGAGGAGGAAGAAGAGAAAGAGGTAGAGAGGAGGAGGTGGGGAGGAGGAGGAAGAGGAGAAAGAGGGGGAGGAG
Organism: Rattus norvegicus; assembly: GCF_021556685.1. NCBI lineage: Eukaryota > Metazoa > Chordata > Mammalia > Rodentia > Muridae > Rattus > Rattus norvegicus. The sequence goes on from NC_141541.1 coordinate 79,913,118, forward strand.
GAAGAAGGGGAGGAAGAGAAGGACGAGGAATGTAAGAATGTGGGTGGTGAGTAGAAGGATGCAGCAGAAACAAAGTCACTTTGGAGAACTGCATTACACCCTGGTATTCCCTGATACTAAGGAACTGTCATTTTGTTGGCGTGATGACAGCGTTGTGGTTAACTTAGAACAAGTGCACGTTTTAGACAGGCACTGTTCACTGTACAGGAAACTTAGATACACAAGCCACGATTTACCTTAACATGGAGCACAGGACAGGAGGAAAGAGGCGCAGAGGAAACCACTGTTGCTACTTGGGCCATTTGCTTTGAACCCAGAATGAGCCTAGTGGGCTTCGCTGATTATTTTCATGGCGCTGGGTGGACTGGGCACTTACTCATTTTGAGGCTGAGTCTCCACCCCAGGCTGGCCTCAAACTCTCCATGTAGTTTATAACGCAAACCCCTGACCGTCCTCCTAGGATTACAGGCTGCACCATCACAGTTTTACGCCGTGCCAGGGAGCAAACCCAGGACATCCTGCATACACAGCCAGTGACCACTCTGTCAACTGACCTATTTCCAAGGTCTGCATTTGGCATTCTTATTATAGCATATTTTAAATTTCAAGTGATATCGTGATAAATCACCCTTTGGGAAGAAAACCTAGCCATATAAAGTAGAACCAAGTAAATATACTTAAGGTAAAATGCCTAGTGTGTGTTTTTTTTTTAATAACTATGGGAATTAAAGAGAGTAACAAGTTACCTAAATGCCTCTGAAATCTGCCCCCAAGCTAACTACGCCTGAAGAGGCCAACGCTGGCAAGCCTGGGAGGGACCACGCTCATGTGTTGCAGGTGGCACTGTAAATTAGAATGACCCTTCTGGCCGTTTAGCCATAAATATTAGGATCCATAACGCTGTTCAGACCCTTTGACCCACTAATCCCACTCCTGGGAACCCGTCCTAAGGACATAACTCACACACAGGAAAAACGCTGCATGTAGAGAGATGTCCTTGCCTCCATTAGTTATAATAGAGGGAAAATGGAAATAGCGTTAATGCCTTGCACTAAAGGAGACAGCCGTAAATCACGAGGTAGCAGCATGATCGAGTGTATTACACGAGGACGCTAGAAACAAACACGTTGCAAAGTCGGGAGAGGGTGTCTATAAAAGGCCTCAAGGGACAGGAAAACAAAAGTTTACCAAAGTGAAAAGAAAAACCATTGAAGGGATTAGGGAAGGGAAATAATTTGTCTCCATTTTGTACAGGAATGGCTTACAAAAGTCATTGCCATAACACTGCTTTGCCTGTCCTTCTTACGGTCTTAGTTTGTGTGTGGAGATACAGACTGGTGTGTGTGCACACTTGTGCACGCATATGTGCACGTGCATACACATATGGGGTCTGAGGTTGGCCCTGAGAATCTTCCTCTGTTATTTCCACCCCATGTTCTGAGACATGGTCTCTCTCTGACCTGGGAGCTTATAGGTTACAGGAGATTGGCTGCCCAGGGAACCCTATCTCTGTTCCATCTCGTCATGGAGACTACAGGTGCAGTCCACCGTAAACAGCTTTTCATGAGTGGTAGGGGTTCAAACTCATGTTCTCACGTCCTCAGGTCAAGTATTTTACCAATGGGCTCAGTGCCCCAACCCTCAAGATTGATAAACTAACTTTCAGTTTTTTGATTTGTTTTGTTTTTACCTTTTAGTGGTACTGAGTATTGAACCCAGGGCCTTGTACATGCTAGACGAGTACTCTACCTCTGAACCATGTCCCCTGCCTTAAAATGACTTGTCTTTAGGTAGTAGCCAAAATGAGACCTGAAATTCACTGAAGGGCCTAAATCGGTAAGGAGAAAAAATTCCATCAAATAACATAAAAAGTGACATCAAACACCCAGCCTTCCTGCCTCTGAAGGACTCTCAAAAGGCTTGGAGGTCAAGGAAACTAAAATCAGGCCTCGGAGAGCAGCAGGGACCTTGGGATATGGGGAGCTCATGGGAAGGCGCAGACCACCAGCTGGCTCTTAGGCTTCAGTTTTTAAAATGATCTCAGTTTTCCATACCTGTGGGCCCTACAATCTCAGATCCAAACTATAGTCCAGAAGTAGTTTATTATCTGCATTGAATGTGTATGGATTGTCTCCTTGCCACGATTCCTTACATAATATAGTATAAAAACCGTTCCCATAGTGTTGGTATTTTATTAGGACTTGTGAAGTAATCCAGAGGTGCTAAAAGGCAGTGGAAAAGGGTGGGTATGGACTCCGCACTGACACTGCACCATTTCTTAAAAGAACTTGAAATTCTCAAGAGTTTTGGTCTGCATAGAGGACCCTCGGACCAGACACACTCACGGATACCAAGCGATGGCTATAAATCAGTCCATGGTGAAGGCATCCTCAGGAGACAGGACAGAGAACGTTCTGGGAGCTTTATTGAGAAATTGAGAGCTGACATCACCATGAGGAGGCGTCCGGTTTGGGGAAGGAAGAAAGGATAGTGGGAAGGATTCAGAGGGCGCGGGGGCCTCTGACTGACATGAGTTTGTGTGCTTCCTGAAGCAATGGTGACTTCTGTGCTGACTGGGCATTCTTCATAGGCAGCTACACCAGGCTTGCTCAGTGTCGGGGACCAATCCTCGGCCTATTTGCATGCTGGGTAAGCACTCTACCAACCGAGCCACACTTCAGCCTCTCTGTTCTGTCACAGTTTATGTTTAAGACAGGATCTCATGTAGCCCAGGCTAGTTAGGACCACGATGCCAAAGATCTTGAACTTCTCCTGATCCCCCTGTCTCTACCCCTGTGTGCCGAGATCACAAACCTGCTCTACCTTACTCTGACTGCTGGGGTGTTAAGAAGTGAAAAGTTGGGGGACCCACTTTCCAGACTTTCACGGGTGGCCTCAACAAGGCCTCACCTTCTCCGACGAGCTGAATTTAAATGTCACACTGAGGTCCTGCTCAACAGGCAGCATAGACTCTTACCTGCTCTCTTTAAACTGAGGTTAAAATGACGCTTTCTAATGTCTGTCTCCATCAGCATGGCTCTGTACCACAGCGAACAGACGATTTACATTAAAGAGAGCTTGCAAGATGCCAAGTTTTTAAGCCTTCAGGCTGATTCGGTGTTTAAAGGGAAGGGAAGGGGTGGAGAGATGACTTCGTGGCTAAGAGCACTTACTGCTCTGGCAGAGGACCAGGATTCAGTTTTCAGCACTCACACTGGGTGGCACAACTGTCTGGAATTCCAGCTCCAGGAGACCTGACGCCCTCTTCTGGCCTCTGTGGGTACTGCACACACTGGTGCAGCAGTGCACATACAGAGAAGCAGGTACACATATACATCATTTTAAAGTTAATTTTTTAAAGATTTATTATATATTAGTACACTGTCCCTGTCTTCAGACACACCAGAAGAGGGCATCAGATCCCATTACAGATGATTGTGAGCCACCATGTGGTTGCTGGGATTTTAACTCAGGACCTCTGGAAGATCAGTCAGTGTTTTTAACCACTGAGCCATCTCTCCAGCCCTTAAGTTATTTTTTTTAAGGAGAAGGGAAATGACAGTTGTAGCTTGCTATAGCTGATCACTGTTTTTCTCCTCTTTAGCCACAGCTGAGACACTTGCATCTGCAGTTTGAGCTAAGCAATCACTTTTAAGCACAGCCACACACTGGCACTGTCTGGGGAGGCAGGGGGCTCCCAGACGGCACCGTTTCATTAGCTGCTTTGGAAACAGATTACTGTAGTGAGAGGATTCCTCTCAATTTGCCTCAAAAAAAGTTACCAAACAGACCAAGAAGAAAGCATACAAAAATGTTGGAACATTGGGGAGATAGCCGAGCCAGTCAGGTAATTATGAGGCTGATTTGGAGCCTCAGAGCATGTTTTTGGAAAGTTGGGCATAGGGCTGAGCTTATAAGCCCAGTGCTGGGAAGCAGGAAATAGAAGATTCCTGGGGCTTAGTGACCAGTAAGCTCGAGGCTAGTGAGAGACCCTGTATGTATATGTATGTGGATGTGGATGTGGGTGTGGATGTGGATAGATAGACAGACAGATGACAGATAGATAGATAGACAGATGATAGATAGATAGACAAATGATAGATAGAAGTATAAAAGTTGGCTCTTGAGGAATGATACTAACATTAGAAGTTTTATTCTGGACTCCATAAGCACACACAGATATGCACCCACATACCACCCACACACCTACACCTATAACTCATGTACACACACACACACTACACACACAACACCCCCCATAACACACACACACACACACATAACACACGTGCTCAACCCCACCCTCCACAGACACAGTTTATATTTTATGTATATGAGTACACTGTAGCTGTTTTCAGACACACCAGAAGAGGGCGTCAGATCCCATTACAGATGTTTATGAGCCACCATGTGGTTGCTAGGAATTGAACTCAGGACCTCTGGAAGAGCAGTCAGTGCTCTTAACCACTGAGAAATCTAGACATAGTTTAGAACAGACTCTATGCATCGTGAAGTTGTAAGGCTTGGGTTTTTCTTTCTAACAGTAACACATAGGATACAGGTCATTTTATGTTCGATGATATAAAAGGACACTGTCTATAGCTGGATTTATGTGACCAGTACCCAGTTGTGCAAGACTCAGGAAGCATAATAATTCAATATGGAACTTGGGAACTGCGAGGAGAAATTAGTGGAGAAATACGGCCACAAATAAGCATTTGATATCAGACACACTTGACACAGGTTGTTAAGGAAAAATATTCTCTAGGTATTTTCTTACCCTACTGGGACAGGACAACAGAGGTGGGAAAGGCCTCATAAAAGAGGAAGCACACTTAAGTAGATGGCATGCAGGATTCCTTCCAGCGAGATGACGTGTCCCAGAGCCCTGTGTACAGCCTGCTTTTTTCCCTCCCTGAATTTGTACCAAAGTCATGTTAAAAACTGCTGGTCAGTAGCTGGGGATGTGGCTTCTTGGTAGAGTGTTTGCCTAGCATGCATGAAGCCCTGGGTTTGATCACCAGCACCTCATAAAACTGGGGTAGCGGTGCACACCTTCAATGTCCATACTCATGGGGTACTGACCAGCAGGAGGATCTGAAATTCAAGGCCACCTTCAACTACATAGTAAGTCTGAGGCTGCTCTGAACTACGGGAGTCTGCCTCAAACAACAACCACCGTCAAGGGTAGGTACAGTGGTTCACACTTGTGATCCTAGAACTCAGGAGACCAAAGCAGGAGGATTGTCCCATGTGCCAGGCCAGCAGAGGCAACAGTGAATTCCAGACCAGGCTAGGTTACCATGTAAGATCCTGTTATTAAATAAAAAGATAAACACCCTGCTGCTCACATACAGAAAATCTATATTGAGACAAAGGCAAACCAGCCATGATGGTGACGGTTTGGGTGAAACTCTCATAGTTGAGAGGCTGTAAACTGGGAAAGTGTTAAAATAATTAGGGATCAATGCCTGAGGTCCTGACCCAAGCAAATAGAACCTCTTGGGGAGTTCAAGAACGGGGGTAAGAAAATGAATCCTAGATTTAATTAGAAGCCAACAACTTGCCTTTAATTAGGAGCATCACCAGTCAGAAGCAAATCCTGCAGTAGAACCCAGCCATAAACCTATGGCTAGGGGCTTCAGAGATCAAAACCTGCCAGCTAACTTCTAACTAGGCACTTTCTAATTTAAACACACACACACACACACACACACACACACACACACACACACACACACACACACACACACACACACACAGTTTTTTTAATTTGGTCTCACAGATCCCTTGACCTCCCTATGTAACTGAGAATGGCCTTGAACTTGACTTCTGCCTCCACTTAAAGAGGGCACCACCATACCTGGGGTGCACTATTCTGGGGATTAAACCCAGGGCTTTGTGCACAGTAGGCAGGCAGCCTAGCAACCGAACTACCTCCTTGGTCCTCAGTATTTTTTTTTTTTTTTTTGTCTTGCTTCTCACACCACCTTGTTAAAGTTTCTCCCTTGAGACACCTTGGACTGAAACACCAGTGTGTGGTACTGCCTGATTCATGAATGGACTGAACCCCGTCTGTGTGCTGCTCATGAATGGCTGCCTTCTCACAGCTAAAAACAGGACAAAGCAAAGAATACCAACGGTCACACTGATTCAACTGTTTAAGCTCTTGAAGTAGAAAGAAGCTGGGTTACATTTACAGCATTTTTTCCTATTCCCTTTAAAACCTGTTTTATTGTCTGGTTGCTTCTCATTTTAGGGACAGCCACAAGGCCCACCGGCTCATGTATTTAAGGTCGGGGACTGAAGGGCGTCGAGGAGTGAATTGACACTAATGCAGAAGCCACGGCTGCCATCACTGAGACGCTGCTGTGCAATTCCTTCCTTCCTGAGGACACCCCCGCCACCCAGCCAGGACTTCCTGCTTTAAACTCTGTTGACTCGCTCACTAAAACATTTGTCAAAGATGTGCAGATGCTAGTCCATGTTCCTGAATGCTCAGAGATTGAACTTTAGATCAAAATAAAACCACAAAACTTTATTCTGAGTCCCTACAGCCTTCTCATGGGAAATGCTGTCTCCCCATATTTGAAAACATAAAATGTCCACAAGGAGCTAGCTCGGCTCCTCAATACTGTCTCCACAATGTACTTAATCTTTATGTGTGTGTGCCTGCATGAGTTTTATGTGTGCTGTGTGCATGCTGGTACCCTGGGAGGCCAGAAGAGGGTGTGAGATTCTCTGGAACAGGAGTTGTAGGCCGTTTGTGAGCTCTAGGAACTGAACCCTGATTCTATACAAGAGCGCCAAATGTTCTTCACTGAGCCATCTCTCCAATGATCCCTTCCCCTGTACCAATACTATTTCCAACACCACTAGGGATCCTTTGGGTCAGGGATTTCACAGAACATGGATGGAACAGGACCGGGAAGAACCTTCTAGAATTCCGTTCGAGCATCTACCAATCTTTTCCTTCCTCTTGTCCTGAGAGAGCCTTGTTTTCAACTCAAACTCTTGCTCCATGATCTGGCCAAGAGTTGTTACTTATACCCTGGGCAAATCGGGAACCATGTTTGCTCCTTTATACCACAGGATGAAACCATGAACATAATTAGCATATTCCGCCCTTCTCCTGACAGGCTTGGTTTACTACCAGTCCCCAGGACTCTGGTCTAGAAGTTCCGTCCCCTGGTCAGCTCACTGTCACACTTCGGAGCTCTGTTTGGCTTAGTTTATTTGCAATGACGAGGCCGGAACCCAGGCCCTTGGGAGCAGTCATTCTGCCTCTGAGCTATTTACGTCTCTATCCCTTTTAGTTATAAGTTTAAATTTCATTCTGCTTGGCAAAGGAAAGGGCAACAACGAAAATGCAAAAGTAAAAATAATAAAGCTTAGCCTCCCTTTGAAGACAGTAAGGCACAGGGCAATCTGACAAGATCAGACTGTGTGTGCACTAACACGGCCTGCAAGAATGGCTTCAGGAGGATGAAGAAGAGGGTGCATTACCTCACAGGAGGGGATGAATCAAGGCCCCGGCCAAATGAAACTGAAAAATTGCTAAATGAAGCTCTGAGTGGAGAAAATGAAAAATCAATGGAGGCCCAGAGGAGAAAGGCACATTCTTCATCTTCATGGCTTGAGTGGGCAGGGGAATCCACTTTCAATTAATGTGTCCTGTGGCATTCAGCCAGGCTGGATGCGGACGGGGTGCATATTTTAATCAATTTTTTCTATTAAGTTTGAAGTAATATATAATAATAGAACTATGCTAGTCAAAGGGATCAGTCGAAATGGGTTTCTGAGCTAAGATAATCTTATTTGGTTTGATCTTTATCCTAGATTGATGGGAACTCAACTTCTCAGAGTAGAACATGCACAGATCCTCCTGGGTGCCTAAGAATGACTTAGCCATCGAGACGTCAGGAAAGAATGACTGCAGGAGCTTCCCAGCGCCTCTGCATCCGCTGGGAAGGAAGGAAGACATGTTCTGGGTATCGGGCCTTGGATGGCTTAGTTCGTGATACTCACGAACAACCCTAAGTGGTTATCAACCCCAACAAGAAACCAAAGTTCAAGATGCTGGCAAGAGCTGAGACCTCAGCCATAGCTTCCCTAACGCTGTGACCACATCCTGCTGTTAAGAGGATGTGCCTGCTACTGTCCTCCTGAGGACCACACCTTAGCACTGTGCCACTGTGGGGGAAAAGGCAGACTGGAAACAAATGGTGATGTGGGATTTGCCCTGCCAAAGGACCTGTTGGGGCTGGGCTGTCAGGTGTGTGTGTGTGTGTGTTGTCCACACGTGTGGTTGGTGCACATGTATGTGTACATGCAGAAGTTGATGGCAGATGCCTTCCTCACTGAACCTGGAGCTCACCAATTAGGCTACACTGGCTGGCTCGCAAGCATGAGGGACCTTCCTAGTGTCTACCTGGTGCTGTCACACCCAGCTTTTTGTCAGGGCTGGGGTTCTGAACTTTGATCCTCATTCTTTTCATGGCAAGCACTCTGCCAACTGGGCCATCTCCCCAGTAGTCTCCACCCATTTTATTTTCTGAGACAGGGTCTCATTAGCCCAGGCTAGCTGTGGATGATGACCTTGAATTTCAGGTCCTCCTGCCCCCATCTACCGAGTTCTGGGATTACAGGCCATGGTATGCGCCACCATCTCCAGAAAGAGCCCTGATTCTTTAAACTCTCGGCGGAGACAGGAGGGATGGAGAAAGGAAGCTTGCTGATCTGCCCCTGAGCTTTCCTGGATGGATATGAGTCCAGGAGCTGGGAAGAAGGCTGACTCTGAGTAATGCAATGGTCATCTGTTCACAGCCAGCATAAAATGGATGCTAAAAATGGACCTTTCAAAAATAGCCCTAACGTTTAGGTGTTGTGAATATGAACCCTGCCAATTCCATCTCCTACCCCCTTCTTCCTTCTTCTCTGCTATTAGCCTGGCATCCAGGACACTGCTCTAAGGCTCAGACTCACTTGAGCAGTAGGAGCATACCGGGGAATCATGAGGGATAACAACCTTGCTCTTGGCTCAGTACTCACCACCCACCCAATAGGTCTCAACTCACACACTTTCCATTGACCACTCCCTCCTCTAGTCCAGTCAAACTAGACCCATGCCTAGATTCACCCCACACCGTCTGGTCTTCATATTTTTGGTTTTATTTACTCTGTATCCTATCTGACACAACCTCTTCCACCCATTCAATTTCTGCCTAGGAAAATCCAACCCATCCTGCAAGATGCATCCAGACACTGCCTCCTCCCCACAGACTCTCTACCCACAGGAGAATTAGTTCACCTTTGGGGGCACTGTGGTAATAAACACTTGGAACACATGCTATCAGTCAGACTGAACCAGCCCCTCAGGAGCAGGTACTGTTATGATTGGTCTCCTTTTATTGAAAAAGAATCAGAATGCTGGGAAAGATGAGGGGTTTGTGAATTTATCCACAACACAAAGCCCGGTCAGAAGCAGAGGTAGGGTTGAGACCAGATTTCATTTCTTCAGAGTTTAGGATAGACTGTCCAGCTTCTGCGTTACCAGGGCACATGGCTTAGAATTGGATATGTCACTTAGCATTTTCCTCCTCCCTCTGATGAGTTTAGATATCATTCAGAAAGTCCCTTGTCCATGTTTACACCTGTTTACAGAAGGTACGTCTTAAAGGCTCACTGATGATCTAGCTACTGATAGGCTGGACTGGGCTTCCCTCCTCTCCCAACTCCTAAGTCTAAAGACTGGGCTTTCCTACAGACTCTGGCAGAGAACTAAGAAAAGAATATTTAAAGACAATAACACAGGGGAAAGAACTGCAGCTTGACAAACGTGACGAGGAAAAAAACAAAAGAGTAGATAATGACATTGAAAACCAAGCTTCTTGTGAGCCAGGAAGAGAGAGAGAGGCAAGCCCTGGTCACACCAGAGACACAAAAATAAATTCCAGATGGCTTAGTCTTTATTTGTCCAAAAATAGTATTTATTGAGCACCTACTGGATACCAGTGACCATTCTAGACATTAGGAATACAGTCATGAATGAAACAGGCCAAAGACCCTGCCCTCGAAGAGCTTCCATTCTACAAGAGGGAGAAAGACACAGACAAAACAGAAGAATGACCACAGAGGAACGAAGGCAAAACACACCGAATATGGTATAAGCACTGTGGACCAAAACAAAGAATGGAAAGGGGGAGGGGATGGACACATGGGTTCCAATGAAGGATAGAGATGACAAACACAACTTTAAAACTATTACAGAAACGACAAACAATACATACAACGTTGTGGAAATTTGATAACTGTAACCATAGAAACACTCTGTGTAAGAGATGCCACAAACAAATCCCACTGACTGGCAGATAATAACATCACTCAAGTGTTTTTCAATAAATGATCCGTGCCAAAATACAGAGAGTTTGTACAAACTCTTATCGGGGACATGGGGGAGGGAGCTAATTGATTTTAAAACTCAGTGAAGGACATGAGCTCACAGAAGCCTGGCCAGCCAGCTGAGGACACCATTGCGTCTCTCAATCCACAGTGAACAGTCACCAGGCTGACAAAGATTGCACACTAAGTGCACTGACTACATATGTCCTGTCTGTTCTTGTGATTTCGTTTTGTTTTTCTAGAATATATAGAGAAGAAAGGCTTGCCAACTGTGTTCTTTGTGATACTTCTAAGAACTTCATGTTTTACATGAAGTATTAAGATTTTTTATTTTTTGGAGCTGAGGACCGAACCCAGGCAAGCGCTCTACCACTGAGCTAAATCCCCAACCCCAAGTATTAAGATTTTAAAATGAAGAAGTGACTGTACTGTGTGAACTACTAGATTTTGAAACAATAACATGTCCACTGGCTATAAATAAATCCTGCTTCAAGTTTCTCCTTTAGATGAGGTGGAGAGTGGCCAAAAGACAAGAAACAGCCTCAGAAGTCCAGGCAAAGGGTCCAAATAAGAGCCAGGGGACGGAAAAGGGAGACAGAGTGACAAAGGACTTGAACACAAGTCCAGTTTGGTAGCAAGTTCAGTCAAGTCGACACCATGATAACCTAGGTCAGAAGAGAGAGAGCGCTAAGATTCAGGATTGTATGTTGAGGCAAGCCCTTGAGAAGCAAAAGAACCAGATCTAAGAAGATCACCACTTAGCATACAACCAGGGTCAGGACAGGAGGAGAGAGCAGCATTCAGGAAACATGTGGAGAGTGTTTACACTCTGGGCAACTCCCCATTCGATCCACAGAAGCCAGGAACTGACCACAGCCCACGAGAGGAGAAACTTCAGACAGATATGAGTACACCACAGCAGGAGAGAGATTCACCCAAAGTCCACCTTCTCTAGAGTTCAAGGCTACTCCTTGAAGTTCTGTGACTTCACCTTCTGAAACTGGGTGATGATTTGTTCCAGAAGAGATGCCGGAGAGGGAGCACAGGTAAGAATCACGAGGGGATTCGTAATTTTCCACTCTGATTTCAGCACTCCACAAACCCCTACAGAACACGTGGGGTCCAGCTTTAAATGGGCCACAGCCAACTTCATGTCACCAAGATCCCTTTTCAGGTATGGAACTGTCTCCTCTGCTTCCTTCCTGCCCCACCCCCACCCCCCAAGCTGGAGTTGATACGAAGACAGATATAAAAAGGCAAGGGCAAACACTAATGAGACAGTGTCCACTCAACAAACACCCTTTCCTATAAAGAAAAAACAAAACAAAAGACTTGTAGAAATGCCAAGGCCAGAGGGATACCCACTCCCCCACTCAGGCTTACGGAGGCTGAGACTATTAACTTAACTAACAGTGTTGCTATACCACTCGCTAGCTCCCTGCCACCCTTGCTACATTTTGATGAAGTAACCATGCTGGTGATTAACAAGGGCCTCTATGAAGATCAACCAGGCACAAAGCACACCTTGCTTCTCTCACTCCCATACATTTTAGCGAGGTGTACTTCTCTTTTCACTGGGCACACTCCCACTTTCCCTAAAGTTATTTGAACCGTGTCTATTCAGGCAAAAATGCCCAGAGGGTTAGAAACAAACCAAACTTTCCTTAAACAAGAAGAGAGAGACATTAACGGACAATGACCGTAGACAGTCACTCAGAAAGGACACCCAGAGGGCCATCTCTAAATATGAGGGCTACCATATACAAATATAACCAAACTATGAGGACATCAGGACACATCTGCATTTTGGGGAGTGTGCTCCAGCTCTGGGCGCCTCCTTCCCAGAGGCTGACACTCTCCGCCTCTTCCCTTCTCCTCAGTGAGCATCTTCTGGGGCTGTTCCACCTGGCAGTGTCTCAGTTATTTTTAATAGTCTTTTGTCAGTGCAGTTCTTGCTTTGATGTCTAGGAACTCAAGTTTCAAAAACGAAATATCCTGTGGATCTCTGAGTTCTTTGATCTGTGCCTTAAGTTTGTATGTGTAGCGGCTACTGTCTGCGAGCGTTTTCACAAATGAGCACCCAACGGGGGTCAAAGCTTCCTTTGGATAGCATATCGTCCCTGTTTGTTCCAGGGCTCAGCACAGGTACACACCAACTCTTCCCCGCAGAGTCTACAAGTGCTCTTCTAATCACACCCAGCGAGATGCGTCCACCTCTGCCTCTACCACCTTATCTTCCAAAGAGCCGGAGGCTAAATGTAGAGAAGAGCTCGTGCGACATGATCTGGGGACAGTTCAATTGAGTGTGTTAGGGTTGACGCTTCAGAGCCATGGCTCTTCCCTGACCCCCATGGACCTCCTTACCAGCTATCGGAAGTACTGGGGATGCAGGGCATTTACCCAAAGCACCCTTTCGTGTTACTCGTCTCAATACATCGGACAACAACAACAATTTTGAAATGAGTTGTGTCCAGCAGATAGCCGAACCACTTACAATGGAAGGTTCTTGAGATACAGAGAATTTATTCTACTCACGAGCCCTATGAGGGCTGTAGCTCAGTTGGCAGAGTGATTGCCTAGCATGCATGAGACCATGGGTTCAAGCCCCAGCACTGTATAAACTGGGCAGAGGGACACCCACCCATCATCCCAGAACTTGTGAGGTGGAGGCAGGAGGATCAGAAGTTCAAGATCATCCTTGGCTACATAGTGAGTTTGAGACCAGCCTGGACACATGAGACCCTAGTCCCACTCAGAAACAAGCAAACAAACAATGATGATCAAGTATTTTGATGGCTAAGCTAGAGAGTAGCACACAGCATCAAAAAGAAAAGAGATCAGTTTGGTTCCCAAGATTCCCACAGAGAAGAAGGCCAGCCCTGAGCACGGGGGAAGCTAGCAACCAGATACTCTGATCACTTACCTCCACACTGTATCTGCACCACAAAAATCCAGTTGTTGAGGGCAGTAATATTAGTAGTAGCTAGTATTCATTAGGTATTTTCCATGTTGTTTCAGTGAACATAATAAGTGAAATATAGATTGATAGATGAAATATCACACACACACACACACACACACACACACACAAGCACACACACATATGCACACACTCATTTAATTCTAGCCCACAAAACACTCTCAGGCAGACACGCTTACTAATTCTATTTTCCAGAAAAATAAATCAATAGATTTTCGAAGTCCCACAACTGGTAAACACAGGTCTGCTGGGTTCTAAAGTTCACATTTATGGGTGTCTTCTAGGCCACTCCTCACATTCATCAGCACAAGAATCTCTGACTACAGGAGGTGTGTGGAGTTGGGGCCTGTGAGGGGCCAGTTCAGAAGCTTGCTTTATATACCAGAAGGGAAATTGCTCTACCAACTGGTTAAAGAGCCAGAAACTTAATACTTCATCCTCAGACAAGTTATTCCGAGAGGACTCGGCTCCCCAAGGCCATGGCACTGTTGCTCTGCAAAATGTCAGAGGTGATGAACTGGGATTTCCAAAGCTATTTCGTTGGAAACTGCAAACATGTCCTGCTTTGATTTTCATGTGAGAGGCAGGCCCTACTAATAAAACCATTAGATTCTGCTGTTTCCTGACATGGGGCAGTGTAGCCTTGTGGTGAGGAAGAAAGGGGCCCTTCAAACCAGTGGTTCTCAACCTGTGGGTTACAACCCCTTTGGGGGTCGAATGATTCTTTCACAGGGGTTGAATACCAGATATTTACATTAAGAGTCACAAAAGTAGCAAAAAGTTAGTTATGAAATTGCAACAGAATACTTTTATGGTTGGCAGTCACCACACCATGAGGAACTGTATTAAAGGGTCATGGCATGAGGAAGGTTGAACCACTGCTTTAAACAAGGAAAGGGCAGGTCCATGCAAACAAAGGGAAAGCTCATGCACACTCACAGGGCAAGCTGGTGTGTACACACAGTCTCTATTTGCTGCTCAACAACCAACCTTACACTCTAGTGGCAAAGCCTCTCAGGCAGGTCTACCCACAGCCCACAAGCCTCATAAAGTCAAGACAGCAGCTATGAAAACACAAACCCATAAACTTATATAATATACAGAATGAGCTTTCTTTCTTTTTCTTTTCTTTCTTTCTTCCTTTTTTCCTTCCTCCCTTTCTTTCTTTCTTTCTTTCTTTCTTTCTTTCTTTCTTTCTGATTCTTGAACGTGGCTTTGTTGATAATGCTGTGCTATAATGTCAAAATATTGGACACACCTGTAAATCTGATGGATTCCGGTCACTTATGGGACACTCCTACACTGTGGACACCAACAGTCTCTATTGCATGTTATCATGATGCAAGAGAATTCCTGCAGGACCCAGAGCCTAGGGATAGCAGGAAGACATGGACCAGTTTTTAAACTCCTTGTTTTTGGCCCTGGTTACTAATCCCCAGGCTCTCTTTCTATGATGCTGACCTACACTGGGTTCACTGCCAGTCTTCCACTGGGCACAGGAGCTCTAAAGGAGGCTGGCCAGACACACACACACACACTCACATACACACTCACACACCACACACACACACTCACATAAATATTCACACACCACACACACACTCACATACTCACATAATACACACACACATACACACACACACACACCACACACACACACACTTATACCACACACACACACACACACACACACACACACACACACACACACACACGCTCAAAAGAACCCAATACCCAACCTGCTCCCACCGGCATCTGCCAGCTTTGAAGGTTTTTTCCAAAGCTCCCCAGGCGTTTCGAGTGCTCAGGAAGGTGGAGAAGCCGACAGGGGAACATCACTCTTTCTACCTTCTCACTTTAACTAAATAGCTATGTTGGAGGTCAAGGAGATGCTCAGTGGATAAAGCTGTCGCTGCACAAGTGCAAGGACCTGAGTTTGAATCCCCAGCCTCCCCATAAAAAGTTCAGGTGTGGTGGCCACCTATAACCCTAGTGACAGAAGGAGGAAACGGGGAATCCCGGAGCAAGTTAGTTAGCTACACTGGCTGTGTCACTGAGCTCCAGTCAGGTGACAGACCCTGCCTGGGTAAACACAGTGAAGAGCAATCCAGAAAGACACATGGCATCAACCTTGGCCTTCAACAAGCACACATGCGCTTACACACGCAAGCACACATACATACACAGACCAAAAAAACTTCATCACAAAAGAGGGTGAGCATGAAAATGAAACAATACTTAATAGTTAAACTGGAAAACAGTTAAGGAGCTTGGACCTGGTCTTGTTACATGGTACAAGCCTTTACTGCTCCATACAATGGAAGCCAAGTCTCCATTGAGTCAGAGAGAAAAAGCTGGGACAACCACCTTTATTTTGATCAATGTTCTTAAAAGCGATATTCTACTGGGGTAGGAAAATATATTGCTCAACATAAAAGGTTTTTAAGAGACTCAGTAGTGACAGCTCGATTTGAGGGACTGATAAGACCCCACTGGCAGTTTCATCAAAGCCATTATCACCAAAATAGGACCCAAAAATGTCAGAAGACTTTACCAAGGAGTCGAAGCCTTGGGAAAAGTGAAGTTGTGATACAGACAAATCTTTGGGCTTCAAGAGAAGGAGGGAAAACGTCCCTGGCTGCACCCCCAGGCTGCCCCTAGACTAGCTGGGATATGCCTCTCCCTCTTTGTACCAGGTGTTGGCAGATAAAAATACACTTCCCCACTGAAGTGGGAATTCAGCATTGCTTGGTGACTAATTCAGTATGCAGTTTTCAAACTGAGGCCCAGGTGACCTGGGGTGACTGACTCGTGACTTTGTTGATTTTGTTACAATGAAGTGAAGTTTGCAGAAAAAGCCACACCTGTGTTAAAGAGTCTACAAGGCTGGGGGACTGGTATGACCTTGCTGATGGTGGAGAGTAGGAATGTTGCAGATCCAGAGGCAAATTTTCTTGGGCTGTTATTAATTGCCCAGCTGTGTGTGACCTAATATCTTTGTGACGGTCATGTGAAACCTTCTGAGGCATATTAATTTAATAGATCACTAGTGGTCAACCACCCAAAGCTAAGAGTGTCATCAGACAGGACCTAAGACAGAGCAGAGATTTCCCCGCCTCCCAGTGCTCCTAACAATGTATTTGAAAAGTGCCTTGCTGTATGACTTCCTTTTGCTCTGTAACCATAGAGACTTCACAGCATTGTCACTGGAATGTGGCATTTGGGGGTACCCAAGCCATGGTCATTCAAATCTGGCTCCAGAATAAATCTCTTTTTCCCTTTGAGGTGCGTTTGTGTGGACACTCTTTATGTAAAATAATGACAAAGCTGACATCGTAGCAACAGATATGGCCTAAAAAAAGTCAGTTCTTTATCCAAGACCATGGTGGAGCTGGTGAGATCGCTCTGTGAATGGCGGCACTTGCTATGTAAGCCAGGCCACCTGGGTTTGATCCCTGGAACCTGTGTAAAGATAGGAGAGAACTGACTCCATATAGAAATCCACTGACCTCTACTCGTGTCTTGTGGCAAGTGTGTATGCATCTGTACAACACACACACACACACACACACACACACACACACACACGAAATAATAAAATAAAGAACATTGGCAAACTGCAGATTTCCACCAAATCCCTGCAGGTCAAACGGAATCCTAGAGAAACACCAGCAAGCTCGGGCTCACCCCCTCAGTTTGTAAGGAAAGCACCTGCGATCTGGGCTAAATACTTAACTCAGAGCAGCCAGTGTCACAGCTGCGTCTGTGTACTGAGACCCAATGCTTTCCTCATTTCGAGTGCCACCAGGAGGCTCTGGCTGGCCCTGCACCAGAACAACACTGCTTCCACAAGACCCTTCCTAAGGCCAGAGCCCCTGGGCCATATCCTCCCCAGTCCCCCAACTCCCCCAGATTCTTACAACTCCCGGCTCTTTTCCAGCCTGGCGGCTCCTCACTTGTCCATGGCACTCTGCCACATTACTAACTTTAAACAAGACAGCTTTATAAACACCCACAATAATTTCTAAACTATTCTTTTTCCTGTAGGTGTGACCACAATGTGCTGGACAAACTCGATTATTTTTACTTCCTGACTTAAAGATCTTAAATTCAGAATAGAGACGACTAAAGAATCTCCTCTTGCTGTTAAAACCCAGACAGCCAGTAGGTGGCGCTAGTGCCACTCACAGCGCCATCTGACAGCGCAGCCTTTTCACCCTGCTGACTTCCACACTCAGTGTGAGAAGCTTGTGTGGGAAATGTGAACTAAAAGGCACGGGCGTCAGTCTTTGCACACGTCCCTGTTTAAACACACAGCACACACAGGCAGGGTCAGCCCTCTATGATCCAACCACTGTGGATTCAACCACCTGCAGATTAAAATTATTTGAAAAATAAGATTACATCTGTGCTGAGCATGTACAGACTTCCTCCTCATCTTTGTTCTCTAGACAACACAGGAAAACAACAATTTACACTGTCTTTAGTATTGTAAGTAATCTATAAATGATTTAAAATACACAGAAGGGAGACTGGAGAGGTGGTTCCCCAGTTACGGGCACTTGCTGCTCTTCCAGAGGATCACATTTCCAGTGGTTCACAACCACGTGTAACTTCAGCTTCGGGGCATCTGACGCCCTCTGCTGGCTGAAACAAGTATCGACCTCCTATAGGACACACATTCCCTCCCTCCCTCCCTCCCTCCCTCCCTCCCTCCCTCCCTCCCTCCCTCCCTCCCTCCCCACATAAGTCTAAAGACAAAACAAAACAAAAACACACATAGGAGGATTAGACCTAGAGTATACAAAGACTGTGCCATCTTATATATGTGACTTGATCATCCAAAAATGTTGGAATCCTTAGAAAGTTCTAGAACAAAATGCCTCAGATGCTAAGAACCAGATGTATGTGTATGCTTCTTTTACTCCCTTTAATTAGGAACATTTATTAAACTCTGGAAAGAGGATACAAAACACAGTTTTCAGACCTTGTCTGAATGTGCCTTTAAAAAAAAAAGTCTCTTGATTTTGGCATCAGTCTTAACTCCTTATAGATAACGGTTTAACTGATCCAAAAGCCAATCCGAGGCTTACTCAGAGCCCCTCTAATACTAGATATGAGCAGACACCCCTGCTGTGAGGAAAGAGAGTTACATAAGTTCAGGCATCCCCCTCCTCGGAGGCTGAGAAGGTGTTGCCATTGCAATGATGAGATGCCTGCCTTCCCTTGGCAATTACGCTTCTGCCCGTGGGGGTGTGATCCTGGGGGTGTGATCATGGGGGTGTGATCCTGGGGGTGTGATCATGGGGGTGTGATCCTGGGGGTGTGATCATGGGGGTGGGATGGGACCTCACCCATCACAGTTGCTGCTGGTGCTCCCACAAGTGAGTGCAAGGGTTTGGGAAGTGAGGCCTGGCTCCTCCCCAGCTTCTACAGACCCACTCCCTCAGTTCTTGTCTGCAAGCCATACAAGACTCAATACAGCCAGGCCGGACTTCTCATTTGGAGACAAGATTTTATCTACTGTGAACGTTTATTTTAGATCAATAAAACAAAGCCCCCCCCCAGTTCCCTGGCCTTACCCCTACTCCAGGAACACCCCAGCATTTCCTAGACTGCTAAAGTAGATATGCTTTTAATTTCAACTGTCACGTGTATAGCTCATTGAAAGTAGATGCACTTTAAATATTAATGATTCCTTTAATAAACTCGGAGCTGGGGAGATGCACACTTGTAATGTTCTTTTCTTACAAGTATGAGAATCAGAATTCAATCCCAGAACCTATGGAAAAGGCTAGGTGTGGTGTTACAGGCTAGGTGTGTGTTACATTGTAAGCCATTCCCAGGAAGTGTAGAAATATGGAACCCTGGGGCTTACTGGCCAGCCAGTCTGGCCTAACTGTCAAGCTTCAGGCCAGTTAAAGACCCTGTTTCCCAGTTAAAGACCCTGAGGTAAAGAGGCTAAGGTTGTCTCCTGGCCTCCACATACATGCCTTCACACACGGAACATGCATGTACACAAGCACATGCATACACGAGCATACACACAATGGATACATTTTAAAGTAGTGATTAAATAAAGGAAAAATAGTTTTTCCTGGCAACCAAACTTTTAATTCATTTGGCTTTATTTTTCAAGCTAGAGGATTAGATTCTAGATACTTATAACACTTTCACTACTGTTATTTTTCTCTCAGATTTTTCTATTTGATCTCCGTCTACCACTTTTTTAAATTAAGAACTTAAGAAACATCTCCAGTGGCATGTGGCCAGCTGCGGATTTTCTACACATGGATTTTCTACTGAGCATCACCGGAAAGGGAGGCAGAGCACACTGAGCCATGGAAAATCGTTCTTTTTCTTCTTAGAGAAGGAAATGTCCAACCTACCTGTTTTTCTTCTCATTAAGAAAAATTATAGAATGATAAACTTCCCAGTAGATTAAATATATAACTTTTCATATTACACACACAGCCAAGGAGAGGAAGGATGTAGAAAAAAGACGGAAGACAAACAAGAGAGAGACGAGAGAAAGGGGAGAGGATACAGGGAGCAGAGCATCATGGGAAAGGAATGAAGGGGGCAGAAGAGGAAGGTGCATCCAGAGGCAGAGAAGGACACAGTGGCTGATGCAGGTCATGAGGGCAGTATTGGGATGTGCACAGAAGCCTGAGCTGAGGTCACCTTCTGTCACCTTTTGTCCCCCAAGACCACCATGGTCGGGTCGGAGAGGGTGTGTACTATGAACTGCACTTGACCAACACTTCAGGGAGAGAAAAGCCTCCTTTGAGGGGAACAATCATTGGTCCACACAGCACACAAGAAATGTCTGTCCTTTTGGGTTGTGGTGACAGTGGCCTGGGCCAAGTCATATGTGAGCTAAAGTAGTATCTTTCCCCAGGACAGTAAGCTGTCCTGGGCCACAGGCTTCTTCAGAGCTTACCTCCTCAACCATCTGCTTGACTTTCTTCTGCTGGCAATGAACCATGTCATCCAGGTGTCTGATCCTCTCTCGAAGGCTGGCTGATGCCTCCTCCAACTGCTGGTACCTAAGAAAGAAAGGAGAGCTCTGAGCCCTGACTCGGAACAGCCGCTACTGTAGCAGAGAGCGCCACAGCATCTCATAGAAGCATTTCAAACTCAAACTCAAGTCACGTGCTTTTCTCCTGTGGATTCTAGGGATTAACTCAGGATCGATATCACCAAGAAAGAGCAACTTTCAGGTCCCTTCTCGCGTGCCACACTGTATAATGATAGGTCTGTTCTTTTCAGGGGCAGAATGAGAATGTTTTTCTCCACTGAGAAGTATGAGAGGCTTGCTGCTTGGTGGTTAACACAGAATGGAACATGTAGTCCGTGACCTTAATCAGGGGGAGAGAGAAGGAGGGTCTAAGAACACAGGACGCCCCTGAAACCAAGGGTGGAATCCAGAGGGGCCTGCACACATCGCTCTGCACTCAGCAATGACTGAACGATCCAGGCACACACTGAGAGCCCCTCGCTGCACCACCACCCTGCACCCCAGAATATGTCTGAGCTTCTTAAAAGATACATTATTCTGTCTTTGCTGTGCTCACACGGATCTGGCAGATGACCGTGTCCTGTGTGTCACCAGAGCAGAGCACTGTCATGTTCAGTGTCTGCGTCCAGTTTCCCAGCAGTACCAGGTCCCTCTTCGGCACCAAAGTAGAAACTAGTGAGGACCCCAACAACTTTGGAAACTCTCGAGTGACAGGAGAAGGGCCAGCAAGATGGCTCAGCAGGTAAGGGTGCTTGCTGCCAAGCATGGTGATCTGAGTTTGATTCCCCACACGACCCATACGCTAAAAGGAAAGAAGTCCTCAAAGTTGTCTTCTGACCTCCACACTCATGCCATGGAACCTCTGATATATTTATGTATGTATATCATATATATACTCATATATATATGTAGTCCGTGACACAATTAATCAATCAATCAATCTGTCAATCGATATTTTAAATCGAGGAAACCAGATTTTTTTTCCCAGCACATACTATGTAGCAGGCAGTAGGCCAAAGTTCCTCACAACGTGAATCAAAGGGACAGACATCTGGTCAACATAACTATTCCTCATTTAGAAAACCTTTCCATCCCACAGGCAAAAGGGCCTTGGGGGTCAGAACCTGCCCAGGGGCTCCAATCAGCCCAGCCTTGCTTTCCTTCCTCTCCACCTTTTAATTTCTAGAAAATCGTGTTGGATTTAGAAAACCACTTTTGAAAATCATGGTTTCTAGAAGACCATGTGTGACTCCTGTAATTTCCAGCCAGGTTTCACAAGCTCATGATCAAAGGGCAATGCAAGGCTCAGAAACATGCGACATTTTAAAGTTAGTTTCCAGGACGAATGGTATCAGTCACAGCTGATGAATTACCTCCTTAACAAGGTGCATCCTGTGCACTAGGACAGGACTTCTGTGCTTGTGGCTGTCCTTTGATGTGTCCTGCTGAACTAAAAGCCAGCAGCGAGATGGGACTGCAAGTTCCTGAAGGAACTGGATCCACACTGGGTACCACACACACACACACACACACACACACACACACACACACACACACAAAGCTTGTCTTAAGTGAGGATGACATGAGTGAAAACACAAGAGTCAAATGAGCTATCAGAAACAGTGCACACTGGCTGGGTCGGGGAGAAGACTTATTAGGCAAGCATGGGGACCCAGATTCAAATCCCCAACACCCATGTGAAAACTTAGACATAGCTGTGGATGTTGGGGGAGGGGAGACAGAAAGATGACTGGGCTTTGCTTGTGGCCAGCCTTGTTCCAGGTTTAGCAAGAGGCCCTGGATCAAGAGAATGAGGGAGAAAGTGATAAGAGAAGGACAAGAGACACCCTCCTCTGGCCTCTGTGTGCAAGACCACACACACACACACACACACACACACACACACACACACACATGTGCATATACACACATACGCACACATGCATCCACACACAAACACATACATACAGGCACACGAAATCAATGTGCATATCCATCTCTGAGCTGCTCTAAGGCCAAGGCCAAATCACCTCACCTGTTCTTGTCAAAATCTGCCATCTCCCCCGACATTTCTGTCTCATGCTCAAGGAGCTGGAGCTGGAGTTGATGCCGTTCCTAAAACAGACATAAGCAATGGATCCAGATGGAACTAGACAGAAGATGAACGCTAGGCACACCCAGCTGTCCAAGTCTGCTTACCACTCCCTGGCCATCTCCTAGGCCAGAGTTCAAAATTCAAAGGGGCCCAATGCATAGACATACTTATGAATTTGGGAAAAAAACCACTCTAGTCAAACCACATGAGTGCCAACCCAGGACCATCATAGTTCTAAATTATGATAACCTATAGTTCTAAATAATCTATGCCATAAATCAGTGGCCCATGACATTGTAAGCCACCATGTGGTTGCTGGGAATTGAACTCATGACCTCTGGAAGAGCAGTCGGGTGCTCTTAACCGCTGAGCCATCTCTCCAGCCCGCCCATGGCATTGTAAATCCTGATTGTTTTCAAAACCATGTAGCAAATTCTGAAATTCTGGTAATGGCTTATGGACCAACCCAGGTGTAAGTGATTACACAGGAGTGATAATCACTTATAAAACATATATGCTGGCCGTGATGACCAGCACAATGGTCCACCCAACACAAAGAAGTCCGGGCCCTAGCCCATCACAAACACAGAATCTTACACTGAGAGGGAAACTTTGAAAACATGGCTAATGATCTGCTGAGTCTCATGGAGTAGATTTAAAGTTGGGGAGCTGAGACGATCTTACGTGGCTCACTCTGACACCAGGGTATGGGCCACTAAGCCAAGCAGTACAGGTACCTCCCAGGAGGTAGAAAAGGCAAGGAAAGGGACTTCCTTTCCAAACTTCCAAAAACCTGCCAACATCTTGTCTCTGGGACTTCTCACCTCCAGAACGGAAAACAATAAATTCACGTTACTGAAAGCTACTTTTCGGCAGTTTATTTCAGTAGCAATAAGAAACATATGTGTGTTAAGCTATATGCTTCATACACTTTGCTGAATATATAAATGTGTGTGTGTAGATTTAAGTTTAATTTAACATTTATTTTACTTATTAACATTTAAGGGAGATATTAATAAAAGTACAGTGCCTGTCATCACTGGAATCTCACTAGACATACATTATAGATATTAATATAGCAAAATCCCTTAAAACACGTTTGCTGAGCACTGCCGGCAAAGGTGGGGGGCTATTGCTTTGAGAGCTCCTCTGAGAAGGGCTGTACCTTATGTCTACTCTCAGCAATTCTACCAGAAATCTTGTACCAGTCACACAGGCTCCACATCTACATGGTGAGGTTCAGTTTTCCAGGAGAGAGAGAGAGGAAATCAGTGGGAACCTCTATACATCCTCTCCAGAGGCTGACGGCCTGGTGGTGAGCAGGTCAGAAGCTGCCAGAGCCCATCCTCACATCTATCTGAAGCCCAGAAAGGACCTTGCTCCATCATTAGGCTGGAGGTTTCCAGGATGCAGAGCCTGGCACTGGGCGCTAATGACAACATGTCGGTGGTGGGTCAGTGCTCTCTGCAACCACAGTGTAGCTAGAGAGCTACTAGACTCAGCTTTGGTCCTACCTAGAAGTCGGCTGTCAGCTGTCCCATGCCACCATGCTCTCTCTCTGTCCCCTTCCTATCTTTTCTCTTTCACTTCTGCTCCCGCCCCTTGACTGGCTTGTCAACTCTGTAAGCCGCCCCCCCTTTGTCAGCCTGTTTACCACACACAGAAGAGTTTGCCCCCATGCCTTATTCAGGTACCAGGTGTGTCAGACAAAAGTCAACCTGCCCCAGACACCTGCCCCAGAAACATGGGGCGGGGTGCAGATGGAGCCTCCAGGTACATTGCCTCATCGGGTTAAATAAAGAACACATCTGGGGCACCCACAAAGCTACCTGCTGCAACATTAATTTGCAGAAAGAATTTTACGTGTGGCATTTTTTTAAACGTATCAAAATAATTATGGTGGGCTTGGTCGGATAGGTTTGTAGCTAATGGCTTGCTTAGCACGCACAAGGCCATTGGTTCAATTGCCAGCACTGTAGAGACAAACAACAGTTACCGCAGAGGAAGACAAGGCCTTTGCTCAGCTCCCTTCCGTGCCACCTTACAGGATGTGTTTCTGAGTCAGCACTGAGGCTTCAAGCGAACTGTGGGGCCGGGGGATCAGGCAGGAGGGCCACAGGCCCAGGCTGCATCTGTTACCTTCTCCATGCGTTCGATCAGCCTGTCCAGCTCCCCGATCCTCTGGTCTTTCTCCTCCAGGCTCAGCTCGGCTGCCTCCATCTTTTTATTGGCCTCTTCGATCGCCTTCAAGAAGCTATTGGTTTCTTCCTGCAACAGGTACACGCTCTCCTCAGCACGGCCTGGACACCCAGGTGACTCACCTACGTCCAGACAGTGCCTCACTGGGTCATAATCTCCCTGGGAAAGCATGACCCTGGGACCTATGTGTCATACACAGAGTGAACTAAAGTATCATGGGTCTGGTTTCACCTCTGAACAGTGTGTATGTGTGTGTGTGTGTGTGTCTGTGTCTGTATGTGTGTGTGTATGTGTGTGTATGTGTGTGCATGTGTATGTATGTGTGTGTATGTGTGTGTGTGTCTGTGTATGTGTGTGTGTATGTGTGTGTGCCTGTGTATGTGTGTGTGTATGTGTGTGTATGGGTGTGTGTGTATGTGGTCAGAAGTGTGGATGTGAGAGGACAGCTTCAAGTCTGCTCTCTCCTTGTACCATACGGGCTTCAGGATCAAACTGCTTATCGTTGGCAGTAAGCATCTGTATTTGCATGGGTTCTCAACCTTCCTAGTGGTGTGTGGCTTTAATACAGTTCCTCAGGTTGTGGTGGCCTCCAACTATAAAATTATTTTCATTATTTATAACTGTAATTTTGCTACTGTTATGACTCATAACGTAAATATCTGATATGCAGGATATTTGATATGTGACCTCTATAAAAGGGATATTCAACCCCCCAAGGAGGTCAAGACCCATAGGTTGAGAGCTGCCATGCTATGCAATCTCACTGGCCCCCTGTGTGGCCTTTCCATGGGTCTAGTAACTATCTTTCCTGAAAGCTTATTCTCCAAAGATGTAAAAAACAAAGAAACAAACAAACAAAACAGCCTGTGAAGCGTTAAAAAATACACAAATGAGTGTCACTGTGTGGGCCAATATACAACTGAAGTAAAATGGATTCCCAGATCTTCCTCCCACAATGTACTGTGCCAATTTACTATTACAGGGAAAAAACAAAGATCTATGCCTTGATTAAACCTCGAAGGACACAGATAAACCAGACAGTGTGGTAAAGTGGGGGTGGGGAATGGGGACAGGGACAGAGACTCTTACAAAAAAAGTATGCTGTCCGAGAGAGGTCACGATGTGAGCCCACCACCTCTAGACAGAGGTAGAGGGCAGTCCTACAGCCAGAAGGAGGAAGAATGGCTTTCTAGATGTGGGGATGTCAGAGCTCAGGATGTGGAGGGTGGAGCTTTCGAGGCAAGTGGGGTGGGGGTGGTGTTATCCAGGATGGGGAAGTGGGAGGTTTCAGAAGGAGAACAAATGGAGAAAACAGACAACACAGGATCTACTTGGATGCTGGAGAATGGTCCTACTAACTGGAGAAATGTACATTTTGAGACAGAGACATTGGGTTGTTCCAGAAGGAGGGAAAACGGGAGTAAATGAACAATCAAATAAAATGCCTGGGCCAGGAAGATAGCTCAGTGGGTGAAGGGTTTTCTGTGCAAGCAAGAGGACCTGAGTTCAGATCCCCAGCATGCAAGTAAAAGCTGGGCATGGCAGTGGATGCCCGTGACCCTCGCACTGTGTACACTAACACATGGCCAAAGGACTGGGGAATCCTGGGAAATTGCTGGCCAGCAGCCTAGATGAAATAGCAAACTCCAGGTTCAGTGAAAGACTCTGTTTCAAAATTAATTAATTAATTAATTAATTAAGAAGGTAGAGAATGGCAGAGGCACAATGCCAGCATCAACTTCTCACCTCCATGAGGGCACACATGAGCAAGGGCACCTGTGCGCACAGTGCACACATGCATATAGCACGCATAAATATGAATGAAGGAAGGAAGGAAGGTAGGAAGGGAGGAAGGAAGGAAGGAAGGAAGGAAGGAAGGAAGGAAGGAAGGAAGCCCTTGATTCCTCTTTACATCCAACCTCATGACTCCCTTCAAGGACAAAACCTTCCAACGGAACCCAGCCACGTCTTGTGCACTCTGTTTTAGGAGCACACACGCACCAGGAGGACCTCCTTCTCCGCGCTGTGCTTGCGCTGTGCTTCCTGCAGCTTCTCTTCATACTGACTGTACAGCTTTCTCGTCATCTCCCGCATCACCTCAGCATTGGCTTCTTGGGACGACTCCACCTGCAAACAATTTCATTGCAGAACTGTGCTTTGCCCCTCCAGCATCTCCACACAAGAGGACAGAGCACGAGCCCCAGGGGTTTGCAGTAGAGAGAAGCAGGAAGCAGGAGGGCCCAGAGAGAGGGAGAGAGGGAAAGAGGGAGAGAGGGAGAAGGTGGGGAGGTGGGGGGGGGGGAGAGAGAGAGAGAGAGAGAGAGAGAGAGAGAGAGAGAGAGAGAGAACACAGGTGCTTCAGAGGATTAATTTTTGTCAGAAGGCCACTTCTTAGTGGTCTCAGTTGGTAGTTTTTTCCAGAACCCATGAAAGAAAGAAAGAAAAAGAAAGAAAGAAAGAAAGAAAGAAAGAGAGAAAGAAAGAGAAAAAGAAAGAAAGAAAGAAAGAAGAAGGAAGGAAGGAAAAGTGGAAAAGGAGTAGGGAAAGGAAAGGAAACACCATGCATGGTGACACACTCTCATAATTCCCAGCACCGAGCAGTAGTTGGAGACAGTCAGATGAGCCCCAGGGCTCACTGGCCAGCCAGCTATAAACAGCAAGCCCTGGGTTCCTGTGAGAGACCGTGTCTCAGAAGACAGACAGCTCCTGAGCAACTGTACTTGAAGCTGACTTCTGACTTATACACACATGCACCTTATGTGCGACCCATGCAAGATTAATTATTTTAAAGATTGCTTCTCCAATCAATCCCATTCACGGCACTGAACAACCACATCTCTAAGTCAGGCCTTGTTAAACCAAATACAAAATCTGCATTCATCTTTCCCACACTGCATGCTTTGCAAACTGTCATCCTTGAGAACATCTTGGCCTAGTGTGGTCACTGGGCTGGGAGCCTTTGGTGGCCAGCTGGAACTGGCACTGATTGGGAGAAGCTTTGGAGCTAGGGTGGGTGTGGTGGATCTCCAGAGATGGGGTCTTCTTTCTGGCCATCGGCCTCATACCACTGACCCGATGCTGCTCCTACTGGGATGTGCCCTCGCCCCTCCCCCCAGGCTTCTGCTCATCTAAGGCACCTGAGCTCTCAAGCGCCTCTGAGAAAGGGAGGCACCCTTTGGCCTTAATGAATTGCATGGTGTTTACTCCAAAGATGTGACAAGTCCCTCTTGATGCCTTTGGATGCTCATCACTGGGCAAGAACTCAGGATGGAGATTCTGGAGTAAAGGTTATCATTACCTTAGACCCCAGGTCAACCCCACACACCATCTCTACTGCACAGGTGGCAGAGAAAAGGGCTCTGCCTGAAGTCTGTCCATGCTACACTCCAGTCACACCAGGCCCCTTGAGTCCCTGGAACTTCTTTCATTTTTTAATTTGAAGGATTAGAAAATTTATTTGAAGAATAGAGGGGAGACACTCTATTTAAGCTCTAGTGCTCAGCATCGATTTCTAAAACTGTAGGCGGAATGTGAGGGATCGGACTTTCAGGCTACCTTGTCATGCCGGATGACACACTACCCCAGAGAAAAAAGGAACACACAGGGCTGACCCAAACAGTAGGTGCTCAATAAGTGGTTGTGGGGCAGATACGCAAAGGTTTAATTCAGAAACTTCTGACAACAACAATCTTTTCTTTTTTAATTTTCAAAATTAAAATTTTGAAAGAGCGAAAAATAGAATGTATAAAATTGTAAAAAGAAAGACTGACCTAGCACAGAAGAGATGGCTCAGTGGTCAAGAGGACCTGTTGATCCTCCAGAGAACCTGGGTTCAGCTCCCAGTCCACCCAGGGGGCTCACAATCATCTGTAACTCCAGCTCTGAGACATCTGACACCCTCTTCTGGCCTCTGCGGGCACTACACTCAGGTGCACAAACCCACACTCAAATACACATATAAACACATAATAAATATTAATAAAAACAGAATGAGTCGTCTTATTTGGAGAGAGAGCAAAAGGGGGCTGCTATGTTACACAAACCTGATCCCAGGGGAGCTGTAACAGCAAGACCCCAGAGGGGAACAACAGAGTGTCTATGGTGCAGCCTGGCCATCCATATGCCAGATGGGCTTCCTGACTGGGTTACTAGCAGTTCCACTTTTCACTGGCATACTCTGGTTTAGGTGACAAGTTATACCTGATCTACAGAATAGCTTAAGGCTGTACAGAACAGAGTCTTGGAGGAAGAGCCTATGAAGCCACTCCCTTTCTTGTAGGCAATCAAGGGAGAGAGAGAGGTTTCCTTCAGTGGTGTGGTTGTTGGTTGCTAACACTCCCATAAATAATCCCTCACCCACACTTCAGTAAGCAAACCTAATCACACTCACATACACAAAACAACATAAAGCAAAAGGAGGCCTAGCTGGGACAAGGGAGGTGATCCGGGAGAGCTGGGGGCAGGGATAAGAAGGAATAAAGAGGGCACAGATATGGTCATTTGATGTATGGATGCTATGCATGGAGATGTCATATGGAAACCATTCTGTAATAGATGCTTTAAAAACCCCACAGGATAAAAACCTGGGGAAGCCCCACTGGACTTCCAAGTTTTAGAAGTCTAGCTTAGGCAGCCTAGTGGTCAAGAAGGACAGATCTTTGTGGGGTGTCTACATGTGTAGGGCAAGGATTGTCCTTGGGACTTTAAAGAGTATATGCACAGTGAAGGGAGAACCCTTCAAAGCTCCTGGGTATATCCATTGGCCTTCCCAATAACATAGCCATAATGTCATGCTGATTCTAGGAATGCCTTGAGGCCACTGTGGTTAGCTATGTAGTTAGAAAGGCACGCCCTAAAGGAGTGTTTATGCACTACCCCAACTCTAGGTGGGACACTGTGAACAGACACTTCCTCCTCCTCATCTTTAGACCACGCCTGTAAGAAGCTCTGATGAGAAGGAGGATGGAGAAGGGAGCTGAAGAACTGAAGAGGAGAGAGAAGAGGGAGGTCCGAGGGGAAGGTCGACTGCCTCACCCTCATCTTCAGCAGCTGGTTTTCCATTTGAGCAGCCTCCAGCTGCCTCTGCTTCTCTCGCAGCTTGTCCATGGACGCTTCATAGGTTTGCTGCAAATGTCTGATTTGATCCTTGATGTTGCTGTTTTCCAAAGTCACATCCACAAGGGTTTTCTATTTGGGTGAAAATTAAAAAACAGGCTGTGGGAACACACACAGCAATTTTGTCTCGTGCTGCAGCAGCTCTCAGGTGGGGGTCCAGGGATCCCTACAGTGGCTGAGGCCTGTCCCACTGTGGTTAAACGGACCACAGCTTTCCCTACAATCCCCAACAGCTGTGGACTATTAGACCACCTACTGCTTAGGGTGGGAAGATGAGTTAAATAGAATCTTTGCCAGGGAAAATGATCATAATAATATCATGTGACATTGGGGGGTGGTGCAGGTATAAAGTAGTAATCACAGGCCAATTCCACTCAAACCCATGATAGCCCTCACTACCGGACAGAATTGAGATTTATTTTATTGTTTTTCCAACTTTCCCACGTTTTTTACAATGAAGTAAAACAAAGTACTTTACAGAATAAAGATAAAGTTTGACAATGTTGCTTGACAAGTTCAACATTGTTGCCTGTTAGGGTCTGTTATAGATGTGGCTCCCATGGTAGAGAGCTTAGCTAGTGTGCTGGTTAGTCAACTTGACACAAGGGGAAGGGGTCCTCTGGAAAAGGGGATCCTCAATTGAGAAAATGTCTCCATCAGATTGGTGGGTGGGCAAACCCATGGTGAATTTTTCTTATCTGATAATTGATGTGAGGGCGCCTAGCTCACTGTGGGTTGTGCTGCCCTTGGGCAGGTAGACCTGAGTTCTATAAGAAAGCAGCTGAGCAAACAAGTGAGTAGCGCCCTCCGTGGCCTCTGCGTCAGCTCCTGCCTCCAGGTTCCTGCCCTGTGTGAGTTCCTGCCCTGACTTCTTTTGATGATGAACTGTGTTGTGGAAGTGTAAATCAAACAAACCCTTTCCCTTTCCTCCCCCAAGGTGCTTTTGGGATGTATTATAACAGCAATAGAAGCAAACCAGGGAACCCAACAAACCCAGAGATCCATCCCCAACACTACATACACGACTTGTGGTAGCTAACTTAAGTTGCCAGGAAGATCAAATTCAAAGGCATCCTGGACTACATAGTGAGTTTGAAGCCTCAGTTTCATGAGACCCTGTCTAAGGAGAAAGGGAGATGCTATTGACTGCCTGCTGCTCCTGGACACCCAGGTGGGTGGAGCTAATTAAATTAATAATGCTGCTGTTTATTGCTTCCATCTTTACCTAATTAATTAGAGAGAAATGATTCCCATAATCTCCAGACTCTTACCACTAGACACTGGGTGTGGGCATTATCTACCACATCAGATTGAAAGACTCGGAACCAGATGGAGTGTGTGTCTCCCCTGTCCTGTGATGGATGGATAGACGGCCTCTGAAGACTCCCCATCCCTCACTGGACAATATACCTCTCGATCCTAAATCCACCTGAATCACCTTAGAAACGGTCAGTGGAGGGGAGAAGGTATCAAAGGAACACTGAAGCCATCAGAGTCTCCCAGAACTTCAGAAGACACCTAGCCTAACACCCAAGTCCTTCTGGGAGAAAATAAATACACAAACACTTAGCCTTGACCAGGAGACAAGGTTCTTCTAACCCTGTCTCTGCCACTAGCTAGACGCTTAATGTCAGGGCATTGATCTCCGCTGGTCTCAGTTTACCTACAGTCTGTCTATAGCTCTACTTTTCTAAGAAACAAAGCCAAGAGTCTGTTCTCTATCAACAATAACAAACAAGGAGAAGAGATGGGTGGCAGAGGCTGGGATCTTGCACAACTAAGAAGACAATGAGCTTCAGATACGACCAATGGTGTAATATTCTAGTTTTACGGCCCTGATTTTTATAGCCTGGAACTAAGAGAGACTAAGGATCCTTGGGTTAGGGCTAACACTGCTCTAATAAGAAATCTGTGGGGGATAAATGTCTAGATTGTCAGCTAAATTGCAAATGAGAAGAATTTGCCTAAAATATACTATTTTTCTGGGAAGAGAATCCAGAGACACAATGCAGACACCAGCAGGTCTAAACTCAGGGAGGCAAAGCCGTTTCTGAAGCTGAGGAGTGAAATGGTTTCTAAGAGGGAGAGAAAGAGAGACTTGGCAAGTCCCCTTCATGATAGGAAGAAGGGAACAAAGGGCTCCTGAATAAACTAGGGACTTGGCCCAAGGCCGGGGGGAAGCTGGCATACACAAAGGGGAGCCAGGAAAAGCATGGGACTGTGGCCCAACCAGAAATGGGCATCCCAGACAAACCCAAACAGTCCTGTCCCACCCATTTCTGGAAGCTGACCAAGCTCTGTTGCCTCTGGGGCTCCGTCAGCTGTGGTTGATGAATACCAAGTTCTATGAGAAGTGGAGGAGGCCAGTATGGCAGTCTGTTTGCTTATCCACAGAACTATTTGCATAGGACCAGAAAGTATTAGAAACCAGTGGGCTGAATTTTTAAGAGGACATAAAAAGATAAGCCAAATAAACTTAGAGGGTGGCAGAAACGATTATTTGTGTATTTGAAAACTGAGACCAGAGGCTTGCTTTGAACATCTTCAAATGAACTTGCATTCTGGTCAAGGGACTATGTCGTTGGAAGTGTAAAGACTGAAAGGCCTTTAACAGCTAGCTCAGAGCCAATCTCTGGCAGTATGTCTTAATTAAGAATGTGTGTCTACTAAAAATGTCTTCATTCTTTGGAACACATGACTCTTTCCAATGTAAAATCGTGTTTAAATCAAGAAAATGTGCTTGCTGAGAGAGCTTCTTCTTGTGAAACGTTACATCCTTTCTTTGGATGAAGTTGTCTTTTCTGTAACCAAGTGGGACTTCCTGAAGCACCAGAGCTACAAGGAGAAAGTAGTTGATGTACTGAGTAGACAGACACACTGAGGATCTAGGGAGCAGGAGACGTCTCTATGTTGGAGCTGAGCCTAAAACCTCCTTGACATGGGTACCTGGCAGAGGCTCAGCTGGAAACATTTCCTTCAACTTCCTACCCACTTTCCAGAAACTGTCTTTACTGTGGCTGTGCTTAAAGGACCTTGACCACAGGGAATTCTGTGACTTTTCTGCAAATGGGCCCCACTCCTGGTTAGGCTCATCTGCCCTGTAAGAGAAGGTCCCAGCTAAGGAAAAGCAGAGGGATACCTGTAAGCCAACAGAGTCCAATGCCAATGCCGAGTTCATGGCATTGAAGCTATCCAGAGCCGATGCCTGGGCTTGGATGTGACTGTCTAGATAGTCCTGCTGAGCATGGGAGACCTGGGGAGAGAAGGACAGTCACTCCAAACCAATCCACACGTCACAGGCTCCAGGGAAGGGGAAATCTTCTGAGAGCAGCCACTTCTACTTAAGTAATATTTACAGTAACACTATAGAATACAAACCAACATCTGGGGCTAGGGAGCTAGCATAGTCAATGAAGTTCTGTCAGGAGAGAAAAAACATGCTTCTTTTTCCTTGGTGTGTATTTCACTTTCCATCTCTTAAAAACTATTACAAATAATTTAAAAAAAACATTGTTTCATGCATGAGTCATTTTGCATGTGTAGGAGCCTATCTGTAGAATAAATTTGTAAAAATAGAATTTGAGGCTGGAGAGATGGCTCAGTGATTTAGAGCACTGACTGCTCTTCCAGAGGTCCTGAGTTCAATTCCCAGCAACCACATGGTGGCTCACAACCATCTGTAATGGGATCTGACATCCTTTTCTGAAGACAGTGACAGCGTACTCACATACATAAAATGAATAACTCTTTTTTTAAAAAAGAATAGAATCTGAGGGCTGGGAATGTGGTTCAGTTGGCTGAACATGCGCAAGGCCCTGGATTTGATCCTCAGCACAGCATAAACCAGGCATCGTGGTGCACACCTATAGTCCTTTCACTGGGGAAGTGAAAACAGGAGAATGAGGAGTTCAAGGTCATGTGACTTTGAGGCCACTCTGAACTATGCAAGTTTTTTTTTTTTAAGTAAAAAAGAGTAAAACAGATTTTTAGAGAAGGCCATTAACTAGAATTCATGTGGGTAGGGGCTGGAGAGATGACTTGGTAGTTAAGAGTGTGTAGTGTACAGTTGTAATGCAATGTAAAAAAGATTATTAGACATTTTCCTCTGAATAATAAAGTTCAACCTGTTACTCAGAAGATGTCCTCTCAGTTCCTTTAAAGTATGACTCCATTCATTAAAAAGCATGAGCTATTCAAACATGTCCAGGTCACTGAGTACAGGCCCCAAGTTCCACCATTCTCTCACGGCCTCAGAGTTGGGGTGACCTTCCTTCCATTGCATTAAGATGTGTATCTGTCTTTTCAGTTGTTAATTCTGTACCAGCAGAGATCTAAATGCTGGCAGGATTTTGGTACTGTTATTTGTATGGCCTCTCACCAGCCTGTAACAGCCCTCAACGCCTTAGGCAGTTGACGAGATGTTCAGGTGTGGTCTCCCTGCTGATTAGTTGTAATAAAGATCTGACGGCCAATAGCTGGCACAGGAAGTACAAGGGCGGAACTTCCAGGCAGAGCGGGACTCTGGGAGACTCAAAGAGGACTGAAGGGAACAGACAGATCAGAGCAGAGAGGTGAAGAGTTAGCCATGTGGCAGGTCATAGTGTTAGAATAGTCAGTTAAGTTTAGACAGTAGCTGGGAGACTGCCCCAGCTAACGGCCTAAGCTTTAAACGATATTAGAAATTTCCAGTCGTTATTGAACCACTGATGGGACTACAGAAAGTCCTGTAATACCGTAGTGCTGAGGTGTGAACTCACCGACAGGTCTTGGGTGAGCTGTCGGATCTTCTGTCTCATCTCATCATAATCTCCGTACATACGCTTCCTCACTTTCTCCAATGTAGCCCTCACCTGCAGCCACAGAGATGCTAGTTAGAAATCAAGTTATAATCTGTTCCTGAAAGATACTGGAAACTTTATTAATAAGAGAAAGACTCACAAAAACAACCCTTAAGAATAAGACATGTAAAAAATTAAGTGGCAAGATTGCTCTTAACATCAAGTTAGAAAAAAATAGAAACTATCAAAGCAATAATGTCTATCATATATGAAGATAACGATTAACAAATGTTACGTTTTCCAAACAATAAGCTATAGGATGATACACTTGACTGTGTTGAGACTCACCCATCACCCTCAAACCCTGTTTTAACAAAGTTCACCCCTTCCAACCACATGTCTTTACAAGCAGGAAGTTTTTAACTAGTCGACTGTAAACACATGGCTGTGAGGATGAAAACACTCCAAAGAAAGCAGCAACCTCTAATTTTCTCTCTTCTCTCTCTGCTCCAAGTGCCAAAAAGCAATTAAATGTCTAGAATGTGAGGTAGAAAAATGTGAGGCCTGAAGGGGTCATAAATTCAGATGTCAGTTTCTCAGTAATTATCAACAGAACACACTGGGTATAACAGGGAGGAGTGTGGTCCTCAAACCCTCACTCATGCTAACACTGTGCGACCCTGGACGGTGGGTGGCTAGCAAAAGTGCGTTAAGTGGGAAGCTCACACCCAACCCTGTTTCCCCATCTTCTGGTGTCCTTACTAAAGTTCTTGGGAGTCTTCCAACAGATCAAGAAGTCTTGAGGGAGCTTCCTCCAGGCAAACTCTAAGCTGCTGGGCTTCCAAATGGCTGAAGGGAAGCAGTCTGGCTTGAGTGTAAATGTTTAGCAACCGTGCTGGAAGACTTGATACTAAAGGTATT
The DNA here is from genome assembly GCF_021556685.1 of Rattus norvegicus. Taxonomy (NCBI): domain Eukaryota; kingdom Metazoa; phylum Chordata; class Mammalia; order Rodentia; family Muridae; genus Rattus; species Rattus norvegicus. The sequence continues at coordinate 79,948,628 of NC_141541.1, forward strand.
TTTGTGGAAGAAACACCCTGTTTTGCTTTCAAGGTTTTTTTCTCTTGCTCGTACTAGGGATTTAAACTCAAGGTCTCATGTATGCTAGGCAAGAACTCTAATACTGAGGTACATTTTATTTTAGAATGGATATTGGAAGAGATTGGGAGAAGAGAGGAGTCCCCAGTTGAGGATTTTTTTGTTTGTGGGTTTTTTTTAAGATTCTATTTTTAACTGTATGTGCGTGTGTTTATGTGCAAGTATAAGTACCAGTAGAAGCCAGAAGATGTAGGATCTCCTAGAACTGGAATTACAGATACTTGTATGATGCCTGGCATAGGTAGGTGCTGGGAATCAAATCTGGGCCCTCTACAGCAGGAACCCTTAACCCCTAGGCCATCTCTCCAGCCCCCACCCAAAAGAGTTCTAATAGTCTACGTTGGCCACAAACAATTGGGAAAACAAGGCTCAAAGTATGACCCTTCATCCAAGAGGGCGAATGACTCTTTACCACCCTAGCTGGCTCTTGTGCTGTCTGTCAGCAGAGGTGAATGGGTGGAACCTTGAGCTGGGTGTTGCTGCCACTGAGCAGTGTAGGACACCAACAAGGCCGGGGTGTCTCCCATCAGGGAGCAAGGGCAACAAACTCATAAACACACTGAGGAATGAGCAGGCTGGGCTGTATCTGAAACCAGCCATTAAAGGTGGGACCTAGGAATTAACTTTGTATTGCAGATCTTTGTGGAGGTTGGGAATTTGGGGTCAGAACCAGTTCTGTGATTTCAGTGCATATCATTTATAGCTGAGGATTAGCCTGGACCTGCTGTGTTTGTCTTGGGCAATTTGGGAGTCTGAGCTCTACTTAGAAGGTTTACTTCCAAATTAATCCCAAGTTATATGGAGCGTGTAAATGAAACTCTAACTATTTCCTTGAGAAAGGACTGCATTGTTTAGCAATCTGGGATGAAATATTTTGCACGATTAAAAACAATCTTTAGGAGATCATATAACTGGGTGTTCAAGACTAGTGGTTATAATACATAATGAGTGTGTGCGCGTGTGTGTGTATTCATGTGCCCATGTGCATGTGAGCATGTGTGTGTGTGATGTATGGACCTGTTTCTGTGGGTGGTACATGTATGTATGGGTGAATGTGTATACATGTGTGCACATGTGTGAAGGTCAGAAGTTAATATGAGGTATCTTCCTTGATCACTCTCTACCTTATGTTTTGAGGTAGAGACTCTCACTGAACTTGGAGGTCACCTAGTCAGCTACGATGGCTGGCCAGTGATCTCCCAGGACCATCCATCCTGTGTCAGCCCCACCAATACTAGAGTTACAGATGTCAGCAACTACACAGTTTTTACACGAATCCTGGGGATCTGAACTCTCAGATCCTCATGTACTTTATGGTCTTCTCCCAGCCTATGCATGTGTTATTTTAAAAAACAAACAAAAAAAAAGCTCGTACAATAATAGCTAAGAAAACGTGGCTTTGCACATCATCTGCCCCAAATCGAATGAAGCTCACAAAGCCTAAGGCCTACAGAGGACAAAGGGGCACAGTAACAGGAACCTGGATCTGTGAGGATAGAAGCGGAAGCAGTGAGCTCACAGGCATGCGGGGGACTTCTCAGCCCAGTTCTGACACTTGCTTCCCCCAGCACTGAGCCACGGGTCAGTGTTTGGGGCCCATGGGCATCAGAGAAGTTCATTTCTCTCTCATCTAACTAGTCTGGTTTGAGCTCAGCAGCATCAGTCAGGTTAGTGTGGTGAGGGGACTCTGGCCAGAGAGCCATCAAAGCATTTGAAGAAAAGGATCCAGAACGCTAGCTGCAGAACAGGTGAATGGCGAAAGCGTGGCCACTTGCTTTCTTTTTCACACACTTCCAAACCCTCTTGAGGTAAAAGACAAGAGGAAATACACTAAATACAAAGGATTTGCATTGACTGGCTGAGACCGAACCTTGTCTCCTGTGGTTGACTTCCCAACATTCATTTCAACCCAAATCATTGGTGTGAACCTGCCAGGTTCTCTTACATTCCCTCTGTCAGGGGTTGGTGTGGGATGGGATGCAATCATCCCTGGCCAGGATGGCAATATAGGGGCAACTTCAAAGACTGTCCATGTGGGAGAGACCCAATCTTGAGGCCAAAGATACAGACAACCAGCCCCAGAGCCCAGTTGTGCCCTGCCTGGAACGCCCCATCTCCACTCCAGGTTCATCTCCAAGGAAGACTTTCTTTCTGAGTTGGCGGTTCTCTTACAAATAGCCAGTAACACCGACGTTTATACACTTGCCCAAACGTATACATTATGCGTGTCTAGTATCTCACGAAAAACCACCCAAGAGTCTCACCCACCCAGCAGGAGCCCTGGGTCTCACGATCCCTCTGTCTGGAACAACCACCCAAGAGAAACCTGTTGAAAATTTATACCTCTACCTTTAAGCATCACCACAAAGAAATGGAGAAACATTCCCATCCCAAATAAGACTTTCAAAATGCCTACTTAACATTCCCATCCACGCTTCTGACTCCACCCTCCTAACTACTTCAAAGCACAGAAAACAAAACATCCTTGAGTAGCTCACATCCTTGATGTAATTCATCTCTTCTTTCAGCTGATTGGTGGACCAGCCATACACCACCATTTCCTTCTGCTGATTGGGATCTGATCTTCGCACCACACCATAGACAACACCTTGAGGGAGCTTCTTGGTAGATTCTCCATTGCTTAGTTCTGGAGGCTGGGAGAAGGCAAGAAATGAGAAAAAGAATATACGGCTCTTTAATACAGCAATAAAAATGACCACCCATGTATGATTAAGCATGGCTGGCCCTGGTATCCCAGCAGCAGAAGCAAGGGGGCAGAATCCCAGCCTGGCATATGTTGGTTACACTATACCTGGCATGGGCTGGGTTGCCTACAACTATTGCCCACCTCTAACAGGCCTTTGATCCACCAACCCCATCGGCAAGAACCCTCATACCCCAAGTCCCCAAGGGTACAACCATTTGTAATTCTCGAAAAGATGCCAGAGAAATTATGTCATGAAACCTTGTACTGAGGTGACACTGTTTTCTGCCAGTTCATCTGATGACTTTAGCTGCCTCGCTAACCACAGCCTGAATTGCAGGAAGTGGATGCTGACACTCATCTGGTAGCGAAACTGTCCTAGGAGGGCAGGGCTAACCCTGCAGCCGAGATCCGAGGGAAAGAGGTGGGGGTACCACATGACCTGCTGTGTCCATTTGCGAAATCTTTCTGAAAAGCCAAGCAGAGGTGGTGTGACTCCAGCCCCAAGGAATCTTCCCACTCCGCTTAGCTGGTTTTTAATTCCAGCAGTTGAGACTTGAATCACCAGTAAACTGCAATTCAAAAGTAATATGTCCAACTCTTACACAGCTGTGTAGGGTGAAGGCTTCAGGAAGCCGGAAAGAAAAGTATTCTTTGACCACCAAGAAAATTCCTTTAGACATCTAAAGTTTATAGCCACTTAGCAACACAGAGTTTTTCCTGTCCACTTCATAGCTGAGGCCGTGGAAGTTCAAAGGGCCCAAGTGGCTTGTATGTGACCACACATTCACATTTAGGCCAATCTTGTCTGGTGGTAAGCAAACCTCATACTGTGGGTTGTTAGATGTGGGGAGGAAGAGTAGGGACCTCCTCAAACAACAAAGAAATTTTAAAATAGAAGGGGAGGGGGTGGCTCAGCCAGTAAAAGTGCTTGCCACTAGGCCAAGTGACCTGAGTTTGATCTTTCACATGGTCAAGGGAGAGAACTGACTCCCACAATTTGTCTTCTGACCTCTTTCTTCATGGGCACTGTGGTTCACCCATGAGTGTACATGTACAGGAACACAAAGAATAAAAAAAATAAGATGTCACAAAGAACATTTTTAAAAGAAGTATCTTTTAAAAGAATAAAAGACAGAAAGAGAGAAAAAAAACAAGACCAGCCTGAGACTTCAGAGAGAAGCAGCATTCTTCACCACCCAGTACCTAGTTCTCCCCTTGGCCACCAACTTTTCTTTTTTCTTTCCTTCTTTTTTCCTGTTTTCTGTTTTTGAGACAGGGTCTCACTACATATAGCCTTGGCTGAACCCAAACTCACTATGTAGAGCAGACTGGTCTTGAACTAATGGAGAGCCACCCGATTCTGCCTCCCAAGTGCTGGGATTAAGGGTGTGCATCACCACATCAGACTCAGTACCAACATTTTCGATTACCTTTTTGTAGATTTTTTCCCATGACTTCAGAAAAGTTTTGAAATACAAAACTGTAATTTGCATTTTAAACTATTTGTCGCCACCAAATCTAACGAGTGCTGAATTCATTCATAGTTCATTAAATAGCAAATACAGACCAAAAAGATTCATGACCACTGTTAATGGTGACCACCTCTGAGGAGAGAACAGGGAAATAGGTAGGTGCCAGAGAACAAAGTGTCGGGGGGGGGGTCCTCCGTTTTCTGTATTATTCGTTTGAGTATTTATTTTACCACAAGAACTTTTAAAGAAAAGGAGGGAACACACGCCATGCTTCTCACTATTTTGTACGAACTTGGGAAGTGATGGCATGTGAGGGTCCGAGGCATCTGGTGTTTGGTTTCTGGTAACAGTTTCTGGTGTTTCCCAGGCGCCCCAATCCAATCCCATGGGTGCTGCTGCTACCCTGGAAGTTTGTTTGTCAGTTCAAGGTCTGGGCTGCTAAATGGTTCGTGGTGGAGCAACACGCCAGCATTCAGATATCCCTCAATTTGCTAAACACGCTAATTAGGAAAAGGAAAATCTATGAAACTCCCCACAGACCGGGACATAGAAGCTGTTCTTCAAGCCCTGGGCCCTGCCCAGTTCCTGCAAAACAAGTTGCTGAGAATGCAAGGCTCTGATGAGACACACAGCACAGATGAGCCCAGAGGTCTGGTGGCCTGACACCAAAGATCCCACCACTTGAGAAACGAGGCCAATACCCGCATAGAGTCAGGTCTGCAATCCCAGCACTCAGGAGTCTGAGGCAGGGAGATTGCCATGAGTTTGAGACAAGTAGGTGCTACACAGTGAGTTCTAAGCCTGTTCAGGCTACAGAGTGAGCCACCAATTCAACAAAGAAAAGGATTTATGTAAAGAGATCTAAGTTACACTGAGTTTACATTCCTGATTTTAAGAATGTGTGCAGAATATTTTCTAAGATACAATCCAAACCTTTGGGGACAATCTCCTCAGTGGCAACAGGATGCCATCTTTTCCTTTGTGTTCTTTTGTGCTCTGGTCTGCTGCTGTTGTTGCTGAATCATTTTTTTATGTAAACTTTTTTTAAAAGATTTATTTTGGGAGTGGACATGAAGTCCTACCCCTGGCTGCAGCTATTAGCATTTGATAACTGCTGAGAGCCAGTTTTCTTTAAGGGTGTGATAGGTCCACCACACTCCGGGGGCGGCCCCACACCCAAGAATATTTGGACAGCACAAACTGGACTGGATTGTTTCTTATAAAGGAGACCAGTGGGCAGTTGGGTGGAGAGTGAAGTGGGGGTGGGGAGGGGAGGAGTTGGGGAAGGAGTAAACATGATACGTTGTATGAGAGTCTCAAAATGTTAATAAAATAGTAAAGATTTATCTGTGACTATCTGTATATAAGTGTACCTCTGTAGGGGTGGGTGTACCTGTGAGCACAGGAGTCCACAGAACCTAAAAGAGGGTATCAGATCCCCTGGAACTACAATCACAGGCAGTCGTGAGCCACCCTGTGTAGATGCTGGGCTCTGAGCTCGGGTTCTGTTGCAAGAGTGAAATACATTCTTAGCCATTAGGTCATCTCTCCTGTCCCCTTTTATTTCAATTTTCAAACAGAAACTAAAAGTAAAATTTATTAAATTATCATCTAAATAAAGGACCTGTGGGAAAAGGGTCTGGTCACAACAGGGCTGGCAGCACGGTGCTCCTTGGAGGAAGACCCTGGACCATTCGGGAAAGGTCAGAAGGGCACGTGTGAAGAAGAAATGGAGGAAAACAGGTGCTGCCCCGTGACTTTTATTACACAGTACTTCCTTTAATCCCCTCAGCTCTACTGTGTAGCTGTTGGTTCATCCAGGGCGAGCATTCAGGTTCCTGTCTCTGTCTTTCCAAATGCGACCTTCTCCAACCACACTGCCTCCAAGCCAGTGAACAGTCAGGGTCAGCAGGGAATTAGACTTTAGATGGCTATGTGGCATTCCAGAGTTTCTAGGGGGCAGGGAAGCAACGATCCCCGCCCTCACATGTCAGAACCATTGGGAAGAGTCAGGCCAGAGATAGGGCTCATCTCCACTTCTCCACCCCACCTCCATCCATCCTCATGGCCCCTCTTCAGTTCTTCTACCAACTCATGCCATTCACAAGACTCTTCCCTCTGCCATACTGCTAGGCTGAGATCTCTCTTCCTCCAGAGTGACTTCCTTGACCCTTCAGAACTGTGAGGCTTCCTCATGCCCCTTCTCCCCACAACAACAGCCATGCACTGTGGCTATCCTTAGGATAAGAGGCCTGCTTCCCGGCAACCACCGGTCCCAGGATGTCTATGCCCCATCTGCCTTCTTTCTCACTCCTAACTGCAGCAGCCAGCAGTGATGGACAGATTGTGGCTCTCAGCAAATATTTACTGAATGGGGCTTTAGAAGTTAGAAGAGGCTCTGGGGAATCACCTCAAACATGCAGATGTAGTTCAGCTGAAGGAAACGCTCTTTGTTCCTCTTAGAGCAAAGGACAGACAGGAGCCCAGAGCCTCAACCACAATATGAAATACAAAAACGTCCCAGAACAGGAGATGGGGCCATTATGTTTAGAAAATAACAACATGCTCAAGGTCAAAAAACAAGAGAACACAGAAGAAAAAAGAGCTAATGGTCCACAAATGCTTATAGTTCGTTTTTTCCCTCCTCTTAAAATAGCGCTAAAACGACTATTACTTTTTGGCATGATAAAAGCATTGTAGCAATATTAAAAGGCAGTGTTTATCTTTGAGACAAGCATATTGAAGTATTTATGACGTATTTATTTCCTTATGCAAGTGAAGGAAGTAGACAGGATGTAGACTTTAGATGAGGCAGCATTGACTACGGGTGTAGGGGGAGCCCTGACCATGGGTGTAGGGGGAGCCCTGAGCATGGTGTAGGGGGAGCCCTGAGCATGGTGTAGGGGGAGCCCTGAGCATGGTGTAGGGGGAGCCCTGACCATGGGTGGAAGGGGAGCCCTGACCATGGGTGGAGAGGAGCCCTGACCATGGGTGCAGGAGAGCCCTGACCATGGGTGGAAGGGGAGCCCTGACCATGGGTGGAGAGGAGCCCTGACCATAGGTGCAGGGGGCCCTGACCATGGGTGGAGAGCTGCTGAGGCTGAGGCAAAGGCTAGAAGCACATAGTCCTTTGGTATACATGTTAAACTCTCCATGGTTAAAAGATTTTTTGAAGCTTTAGAACACTGCTTTGTATCTTTTCAAAAATCAAGTTTTAAATTTTATATGGAGGCTGGCAAGATGGCTCGGCTGGGAACGGTGCTTGCTACTTAGCCTGAAACCCTGAGTTTTCCTGGAATCCACCCGGCAGAAGGAAATAATCGACTCCTGCAACTTGTCCTCTGACCTCCTTACATCCGTTATCACACAGAGAGAGGGAGAGAGAGACAGAGACAGAGACACAAAGAGAATGTGTGCGTGTGTAAAATAGATGTAGAAGACAAAACACCTAAAATATGTTTGGGGCTGAAGAGATGGTTCCGTGGTTAAGAGCACACACTATTCTGTTAGAGGACCCAAGGTAAAGTCTCAGCACCCACCCACCTACATTGGGTAGTTCATCACCACCTGTATCTTCAGCTCCGGGGAACCGGATGCCCTCTTCTGATTCCAAGAGTACCTGTATATATGTGAACACACACACATGCACACACGCACACATACACACACACACACGCACACCTTAAAAAGAACAAGTCAAATCTTTTAAAAAAGAATGTGTATACCAGCCCTATCATTAGTGTTATGAATCCACTACGAAAATGACCCGTTATGAAAATATTATAAATATGATCAACATCAGGCAAAGATCCCTGAAATCTGAAGCCCTATAGGTGTTGAGATGAAAAGACAGCTCCTGTCACAGTAGGGAAAAGAGACAACTCACAAAATTCTACAAACCCCCATCAAACGGACCAGGGGCAAACAGCAACCCACAGTAGGAGGCTGTGATCCACGACTTCTCATGAGCACTCGCAGCCCAGAATTTACCTCAGGCTCGGGCTACAGCTGTTTCCCCTGGACTGGAGAAGGAGGAGAAGCCACAAAAAGGAACCCAGTCCAAAACTCTATAAAAATAGCCGAAGGAATCCACTGGTCAGTGAATTAGTTAGGCTAGTGATGGGGAACTAGATTTCTCACCTCTTAAATTAGAGTATGCGATCTGACGACATAACAAACTCCACAATGGCAGGGAATGTGCCTAATATTTTCACAGCATAAATAGACATTCAGTAAACCTGGGGAGGATGGCATGTGTGTTCACATGTGCACGCATGGGTGAAGTCAGTGTGTGTGTGTGTGTGTGTGTGTGTGTGTGTGTGTGTGTGTGTGTGTGTGTGCATGCAACATGCAGAGGCCAGAGAGGACAACCTCGGGTGTCAACCTCAAGAATAATATTTCCTCCTTTGAGATACTGCCCTGACATTATTTTTACATAAGTGTATCAGTGTGAAAAAGAGCTCCACTGTTGGCGAGGGGTGAACACTCTTGTGTTCTAGAAGAGGAACCGGGGTCCCTTCAGGAGGGCTTGGGATAGGAGTCCTGCTAAGGTCAGTGAAGGATCCAGGACCAGAACCTCAGGCCTGTTCGTTGAGAGGTAGACACAGCCCCTGCACACCACACAGGCAGCCCAGCCCGTCTGCAGCCGTGAATCATGGCAGTACACCCACTCACCTGGCAACAGCCAGGATGTTGTATAAACAGGCTCTCCGAGGGCAAGAACCAGCAGGCTTGCTCATCCAGGCTTTTAAAGGAAAGGGGCTATAAAATCTGCTGGCCAGGTTTCCTCCTCTGACACAATACTGGCTCCAGAAGCCCTGGACTCTGCACCCACACGCACACAGCCACTCTCCCTCACTTAGCTTCTCAAAGTCTCAAAAGTGAGTAATGAACGGTCATTGAGGGACATATAGTGTCCTTCCTATGTGTTAGTAGCTTCTCACAGCATTGTCTCTTCTAGCTAGTCCATTAATATGCACAAGATTTTGCTCATGATGAAGATCTCAGAACCAGCTCCAACCAGATCCAAGACTACACAGCTACATTCTGGTTCAACATGATAGATCTGTCATAGCTAGTATTGGTTCTCTCTCTCTCTCTCTCTCTCTCTCTCTCTCTCTCTCTCTCTCTCTCTCTCTGTGTGTGTGTGTGTGTGTGTGTGTGTGTGTGTGTGTGTTCACTCACAGGATTACAGATTTGGGCAGAAATATAGATACAGACCTTCAGAGAGTTACAGAGTTCTTTGAAAAAGACAGATGACAGTATTTAATTTCAAAATGATCTGCTACCATTTTTATTCCTAAAGGTTAGCCATATTTGAAAACATCCCACACTGACCAATTCCTCCAAATGAAATCTGGGTTCAGAAGAAACCGTCTTTCCTCCTTCCACATTATTATGTTCGGTAAACAAATACAGAGTCGGAGGCTGTGCACACACCTGTAATCCCAGCCCTGGGGAGGTAGGGGGAAGAGGACCAGGCGTTCAAAGCCAGCCTCACTCTATGGAACAAAAAGACAAGCAAGCAAACAAAAAGTAAAAAGAAAACAAAAAGCTAATCTATCTGAGTTGCTCATACAATTTAAAAAAACTTGCCATGGTTTGAACTGTGTCACTTCCCAATAAAAAAAAATGGTGGGGTCTTAACTGCTAGCAACTCAGAATCTGTCCTTACTTATAGATGGGATCAACTTATAAGAAGGGGGGAATTTAGACAGACGTGGATGTGCACACAGGAGGAACTCTGTCTGTGAAGACAGCAATTACACAGCTGAGAGACCAGGACTGACCAGAAGCACCAGACTTTGGATGAGTTTAAAGAAGGGCTCTCCCTTCCCAGGGAACGTGGGCCTGCTTTCATCCCAGGCTTCTAGTCCTCAGAACCAGGCAGCAACAAAATTCTGTTGTTCAGTCCATGTAGTCTACAGCGTTGTTATGGCAACTTCTAAACCTGATCATCACTAAACTCCTACTGTGTGTAGGGAGCAAGGTTCTATAGGGACAGAATAGTCAATGCCTTTTTGCTCTGTATGTTTCTGTGCTAACTCAGTGTCATTTTCACATCAAAATATTTAAATAAATGTGTATCCATGCCTATGAAATTTCTTTGCTAAGAATGCTAAAGACAAAACAAGAAAGGCAGAAGCGCAAGGCCCTGGGTTCGATCCCCAGCTCCGAAAAAAAGAAAAGAAAAGAAAACAAGAAAGGCAGGCAGGAACCTGCAGTCTGAGAGAGGCATGGTCATGGAAGCATAGGACAGGCAGGGGAGGTCTCAATGGAGAAGCGACGTGTTTGTTGAGCCTGGATGGACAGGCTATCTGGGTAAATGGAGACAGAGAGCTAAGAAGACACTGCAAGCATGAGAAAGGACCTTAGCATGGCTTCTGAGGAGGGACAATATGCCGGGAACACAGAGATGACGAGGGCTTACTGGGCTGGGTTAGGTGGGTGAAGCCCATGAGGGTGAGTTGGCAGGGCCCAACCAATGCTGTCACAAGGGAGCAGAATCACAATACCAGCACTTGGGCTGAGGAGAGATAGTACCACCATCTTTCACCTTCTATTCTCATAGATCGGGTCCTGTCTCCTTAGAACACTTCACAGGCCGGCTGCTGAGGAGAGCACTATGATAACTCAGCCACTGTTTGCTTGTTTGTTTGTTTGTTTGTTGTTACTTAGAGACAGGGTTTCTCTGTGTAGCCCTGGCTGTCCTAGAACTCACTCTGTAAACCAGGCAGGCATAGAATTCACCAAGATCCCCCTGTCTCTGCCTCCCAAATGCTGGGATTAAAGGCATACACTGCCACCACCTGGCTTACTTTATTTTTTAAAATGTTCATGTTCATATCCTGGGGAGGCAAACACATGTGTGTGCAGAGGCCAGAGAATGATCTTATGTGTCACCCTCAAGAACATTGTCTACTACCTTTGAGAAAAGTTTTCTGACTGACCTGGAGCTCACCAATTAGGCTAGACTGGCTGCCCAGCAAACTCCAGGGACCCCTACCTCTGCCTCCCCAGCTCTGTGTTTACAAGTCTCTATCTCCACACACAGCACTTTTACTTGAGTGCTAAGGTTGCATCTGCTCTAGGGGTAGGAAGCCTCTCCAATACACCCTGCTGTCCCACAACTCCAGGACAAGTACTTACCTTGAACATCTTCCCAACGCATTCCCATGCAACAGGGTAAAATGTGCCCTCTTCAATACTTCTAAGCTGTGAGGAATTCCTCTCTATGGTGAACAGAGAACAGACAGACGAACAGCCAGCCGGCAGTGGGTGTACGTATAGCCAGCTGCCTACTGGCATCTGCTGTGCCAATGTCAGTGACTAAGGCCCTGCTGCCCTCAGGCAGTTGCAGCTCTAAAGGTCAGGAAATCTTCAGGGAAGTTCCACGTCATTAGAAGTCAGTGAGGCTGTTTGATATCTTGAGACTTCTGTGTCCTATCCAGCCCCAATCCCTGCCTTGGCAAACCATGGATTCCTCTTCAAAGGAACCAAAGTCACTGAGCTGGGAAGATCATCCAGAATGTTGGACCCCTTGCAATTTTGTGGCTTCCAGGGTGGGGCAGACACATTGCAACCACAACAGAAGGAGCTGCTCCGGGGAACCCTTGTCAGTATGTGAACCCTGCTCCCAGTGACTCAAGCCCAGGAATCCAGCCAGGACAGAGGGTCAGAATCACTGTCTAGCTGCCACTAGAACCTTTGAGTGCTGCCACCACCCAAGAGCTTCAGTCCTAGGGAAACAGCCAGCCTCGCCCTCCTCTCTACCCCAGTTCTTCTGCACTGAGTCAACAACTTGTTACAGACAGGCACTTAAGCATGGTTGTTCCTAAGTACGTGTGTGTGTGTGTGTGTGTGTGTGTGTGTGTGTGTGTGTGTGTGTGTGTGTGTGTGTTGATTCAAAGAAGAAATTAAGAAGCTCAGAAATGATCTTCTTAGAAAGGTTAATGTTGAGGTTTTTACATCTTTATTCTTAGCATCTTCTTTGTCAACTGACAGACTGCCCCCAACAGTAACATTTGCGATGCCTTGGGATCAAACACAGGTTGTTAGGCTGTGGCTCTTCTAATCTTTCCAGTGATGTCTCAGAAGAGTAGCCACTTTGCTCAGGGAAATGTGAGGAAGTATCTCTTAGGGAAAAAAGTAAATAAATCCCAGGACTTAAAAGTGGGTGATAAAACTTAGCCCCTGAAAGGGTTAGACTTATACTGTCTTTCTGATTACTAAGGCAATTGGAAATTACACCATTAGAAGAGTGAGGTGCCCTTTCCTAGTCCAACAATTTACACCACTTTTACGTGACTTAATTCTGAAGCAAGATTATTCTCTTGTATGCCTTCCTCCTTTATTGGATATACTCTCCCAGCAGGGATCCTTTCTGTTAAATCTAGAGCTATTCTGGGACTTCTCAAAGGTATGGAATCTGGTTTCTTTCACTTATCATTTCCTTTACAAGTTAAATATTTACTTAATGCATATGTGTGTGTATATGTGTGTGTGTGTGTGTATGTGTGTGTATGTGCGGAAGTGTGCACATGACATAATGTACACATGGAAGAAATAAAAGGACACGCTGAGAGATCAGATCACCTTCTACCACATAGATCCTTAGGACCAAACTCAGGTTGCCAGGGGTTGTGGAAGGTCTTTACCATCTCACTGATCCTCTCTGCCCTCAACCCCGTGGACTCTCATAAAAGAGAGCTTCTCTGCTAACTGCTCAGAGTGCACATGCTATTTTCTTCTAATTGTAATCAATAGTTGAGATTATTGTGGCGAAATATACAACAAGTATATTCTGTCATGAACTTTTTCTCCCCAAATGGATTGTTTCCCATTGAATGTCTGTTATAAAATTCTTCTTCTGACTTTCTGGTGCAAGTTATAGCAATACGCAAACGATGCTGTCAATGTTTCTCTAGCCATTTGCATAAAACTATTTGAGATTTTCATTTTAACTTTTGACACTTCTTCTTTCTGTAAATAGAAGTAATACCTGATGTTCCATTACAATAAAAGGAAAAAGAAGTCATTGCCTTAGCCAATTTGGAAAGCATTCTTCAAGACAAAAGATGGGGACATACACTGACTGTATGTCTATGAATTCCACAGCTAAGCACTCCAGCTCTTTCCTTGGGAATGTTTGGGTTTTCTATGAGAACGCCCGCTCCATGGTGCCTTCCCCCATTGCAGGTCTCAGAAACACCTCACTCCCCATAGCCCATCCATGCACAGGACAAGTCACCATGACCCTGGTCCTGTCACTCAGTCTGGACTTTGCTTCTCCCTCAAACTCTCCCAGATGCCATCAGCTCTAACAGGGACAGTGAGAGTAAGGACACAAAGGGGAGGAGACGATGTCCCTTCAACAAGAGGACTCCATTCGATCCTGGTCATCACAAGAGCCCAGCAGCGGAAGGAGCCTCACTGCCCCTTGCTCTTGTTGGTGTTCTGAGCCTTGGCACTTCAGTGGTTAACACTGACTGTCAATTTGACAGGATCTAGTATCACCTAGGACATCAAGTACTAGGTATGTCTGTGAGGGAGCTTCTAGATTGGGTAAACTGAGGTAGGACTGTGTATGGCACCATTCCACAGGCTGAGTAGAGAGGAGAAGGCAAGCTGAGCTCCAGCTTCCATCGCTCTCTTCTTCCTGCATGCTGATGCACTCTGACCAGCTGCCCCAGGTTCCTGCCGCCATGGCTTCCGCCCCACCATGGGCTGTACCCTCAAACCATTGGCCCAAAGAAAACACTTCCCTCTCCTCAAGGTGTTTTTGTTAGTTTGACACAGTAATGAAAAGAGTTATGAGTGTAGCTGCCAAGCATTTATGTCCATAGCTATGGGGAAGCTGAAAGAAAACTTCATGTTTCACATACCTAAGAACAAAACCCATTCAGTAGCTAACATACGGCCCACACTCTAAATTCGATAAGTATATCAACATGTCTGTTACAAATCTTCTGGGCCCCGATCTAACAAAAGTTTGATCATAATGTTTCATGTTTGGTGTCTTAATCTATGTTTTTCAACAACAGAAACTCATCTTGTTTTTAATATCCTCAAATCCATGAGAGGGATTCGGGCCAATTGTTCTGTAGAATGTCCTGTATTGTGGACTTTTCTGTGTCCTTGTTGTGAATTCAGCCTGGAGATTACACGGGTATTGTGCATACTTCTTAATTACTTCAGAATCTTAATCACTTCACTTCTGAAGTCCCTAACAAGGCTGTCATCTGCTGGTAATGCTGGGTTGGGTCACCTGGTGGAAACTTTACTCTGCTTTAAGGTCTGCTACTCCTTTACAAGCTATATTTTGAAGACCATGTGAATAATTCAGTGATAATGTTTAACTAACTAGTGTCTTAACCAGCAATGAGCCTATCTGGAAATTCCAAACAGTTTCTAGGTTAATTTGCATTCCATAACAAGCCTTTCCCCTTCCTCTTTCCTGTCCCTCTCTCTTTCCCTCTGTGCCTCTCTGTTTATCACTAGTGTTGTGGATTTTTATTATTATTCAATATATCATAATCCTTATAGGTTGAGGGTCCTTTTTCTCAAAATGCTTGGGACCAGAAGAGCTTCAGAGAATATTTGTACAGACTTTGCCACTTAGGCATATATATCCACCGAAATTCAACATCCAAAATGTCCCCAAATCCAACTCATCAAGAGGCTCATAAGATTGGTACTACTTAGCTAGGCACTAATGGTGCATACCTTTAATCCCAGCACTTGGGAGGCAGAGGAAAGTGGATCTCTGTAAGTCTGAAGTTAGCCTGATCTACAAAGTGAATTACAGGACAGTCAGGGCTACTACACAGAGAAACAATGCCTCAAAAAAAAAAAAATAAAGAAAGAAAGAACTGGGTCTATTTAACTTGTACAAATCTTAATCTTTTTGATGTTCAAGCTATGTCCATTTTAACCAGAAAGAGCTGTCAGGACTGGAGAGATGGCTCAGTGGTTGAGAGCATCTTCTGCTCTTCCAGAGGACCCAGGTTAGATTCCCAACACACCTCACAACCATTTGTAACTCCAGGTGCAGGGATCTGACACCCTCTTCTGGCCTCCATGGACCATGTATGTGGTACACAGACATACATACAGGCAAAACACACATTCAAATAAAATAAAAATAAACAAATATTTAATAAAAAAAATGAAATCAGTTCCTAAAGCCCTACCTGTGCTACCTGGATTCCAGAACCGGGTGTCTCAGGTCTAGCCTGTCCTCCCAACCTCCTGAAACATTCTTCCAGGTGCTGTTGGTGAGAGGGAGCAGGTTGGAGGGTTTCCTTCTCTCACAGCTCTCTGGCTACTTCCTGTCTTCCGCCTGCCATCTGCATCAGCTCTGGTCACTTGTGGTCTTTGGTAGAACGTGAAGAAGAGGACGCTTGGGAGAGTAAAGGACCTGCTGCACAGCCATGAGGGTGGGTGGGTGTGTGGGGGGGCTCAACAGCCACATTAAACAAACAAACAAAGAGGGTGAAGGGAGGGGACAGAAAAATCCCAGGAGGTCCATGGCAAATCAGTAAGTTTTGGGTTCTGTGAGAGACCCCATATCAAGAAATGAGACGAGTTATAATAATAGTGTATGACTTTAATCCTGGCTCACAGGAGCCAGAATTCTTCATGAGTTTGAGGCCAGACTGTTCTACATAGTGAGTTCTAGAACAGTCATAGACCCTATTTGAAGAAAGAGAAAAGTAGGCCAGAGAGATGGCTCAGTGGTTAAGAGCACCTGTTGCTCTTGCAGAGGACCCTAGTGCAGTTCCCAGGGCTCACAATGGTGGCTCACAACCATTCACAACTTCAGCTCCAACATCCTCTTCTGACTTCTGAGAACACCAGGCACATGTGTTGCCCATACACACACACACACACACACACACACACACACACACACACACACACAGGCAAAACACTCTTATGTGTAGAATAAAACTTGAAAAAATTTGAAGGAGAGACAGACAGATAGACAGAATAAATATGGCGGAAAGCAATTGAGAAAGACACCCGATGTTTACTTCTGGCTACTGCAGGCACACGGACATACATGGACATACACACACACACACACACACACACACACACCACAACAACAAGTGAGGAGAAGCATCACGGGAAAAGAACCACAGATAACAGACAATAAACCCTGGGACAGTATGAGCCTCTTAGCAGTCTACAAGAGGCTTCCTTGTTTATGGTTCGTTGCTGATTAAGTCAAAAGTGAAGGTTGCATTTCAAGAAGTCACAGTCTCATAATTCTACCCATGAAATTTATAACCTATTATTTCACTTTATGTCCACATAAACTGTCCACCAGAGACCTGCCCAGTCTCTGGCATGCCCATCGCTTTCTCCCACACCGTCCCTCCAGAAAGCACATCATTATTTTGCTTTCTGCCATTCTCAACCCACTGCGATGTAAGCTGCGTGGGTGACAGCCACTGCCTTGTTTACTGCTGTGCTCTCCACTGGAGTCCTAGTGGAGGAGATTTCACACGTGCCAGTCATTGTTTAGGAATGAGAAAAGCGGTCACCCGGGGCACACAGGTAGAGAGGTAAGCAGGTTCTCCCACTTACTTGCTAAGCCTAAACTTCTGCCAAGTCACTTGGTGCCATCTCTATGAGCCCAGGTGGGAGCGAGCACACGGGACATGACACCCCCACTGTTTCTTTATATGCCCATCCCGCCTGAAAGCCTGCAAGTCCCTCTAAAGCAAAGGTAAGGCCATGCTTATCTGTACAGTGCCAGCACTCTGTTCAGAGATGACACGAAAATGCTTGCAGAATTCTCTGATATCCAGCCAAAAGCATGCTCAGCTGCCCGCTGGGCTCTTCCCTACAGCTAGAGCCAGGCTCCCAACTTGTTGCTCCAGTCCCAGCAGTTCACAAAAGGCCCTTTGACTCCACCGCATGGGCCATTCCAGGAAAAACCACTTTCCCTGCCACAGCACCTGTCGCTAAGTCCAGTGCCCTCCCAGCCGGGAGGCTGCACAGAGCCACGGTGTTCCTAAGGAAACAAGGCTGGGGCCCAAGCTGCACGGGCAGCTGGGAGAGCAGTGTGGAAAGCTGAGGGTCTTCTCATCAGCAGCGGCCAACACATAACTTGGTGAGGGATGGAGAAGAACACGTTAACTACAAGATCAGCCATGGGCCCTGGCTCAGAGATGGCTCCTCACCTGGTCTTTCCTCTCAATCTTCTTTTCTTTTTGCTGTGGCACTGGATTCTCAGGAGGCACGGTCAGCCTCAGTCTGCAGACATTTGCCTAAGAGAGGTGGAGAGCGAAGTCCAATTAGGATAAGTGTTGGTGGGAGAAAGAGGCAGGGGCCCTGGGCTTCCCCTCTGCCCATTCCTCAGGAACAAGCACATTGTACCATCCTGTTCACACTGGAAGGAGACCAACATGCTAAGACCAGCATGGCCTGGCGCCAGCACCCAGCAGCAGACTGCTGCTCAAATAAGGAGCCATTAAATAACCTCAGAGATTTCAAACCTTCTTAAATGGCTCAAATTTCATAACACGAGGCCTAAAAGGATCTCGTTTTACACATAAAAGCCAAAATTCCACTGGAGAGCTAAAAGCCAAAATCCACAGGGCAGTGACCTATTGTCTAAACTCTAAATTGTGTAGATTTCCTTTCGTTTTTCCAGTGATGGAGTAGGAGGTATTTTCTACTTCTCTGGCCTGCGTATTTAACTTTCCCACAACAGACACGGAAATGTTAATCACAAGGGTTTTATTCCAGATACTGTGTGTGCACGGGTGCGCATGTCACAGCATACAGGTGGCGGAGCAGAGACAGCTCTATGGAATTCAGTTTCCTCTTTTCACCTCTGTGTGGGTCCTGGAGATCAAACTCGGGTCGCCAGGCCTGTGTGGCGGGTGCCTTTACCTGTTAGTCCAATCACAGCGTTCATAAAGGTCTCTAGTCATACTCGTTATTCTCAATAAGTAGCAGTGAGTTAAGTGTCTATTGCCAGACGGAGGGGCCAAGTGCATACACACAACAGAGTGTACTCAGCCTGCGGGAGCTAAGGAGGCAGAGAACCAACCGGGAGCTGGTGTTTATTGGGTCTAGACTTTCAGTTTGGGAATATGGGGGAATTGACGGTGGCAATGGAGTCGCAGTACTGTTGATGCACTGAAAGTCACCAACCTGTACACTTAAAACAGCTGGGGCGAGAAACGTAATGCTGTGAGTAGTTTAGGATTGAAGGAAAAAGGAGAAGAAGGAAAAGCCAGAGCCGCTTGTGTTGTTTGCTGAAAATCAAAAGACACTTAGCAGAAAAGGCCAGGGCACCAAGAACATAAGCAGTAACGTCTCTGGGTTTCATTAGCTATGTAGTGAGCGCCTGTCACTGACCTCGGAGGCACTCCTGTCAGGTTCTCAAAAGCTGTAGATGAAAACCACTGAAATACTGGAAGAAAGGCCAGGCATAGTGGCACACACCTTTAATCCAGCACTTGGGAAACAGAGGCAGGCAGATCCCTGTGAGTGCGAGGCCAGCCTGATCTACATAGTGAGTTCGACAGCCAGGGCTACATAGTGAGACCCTGTCTCAAAATCAAACAAAACATAATATAAAAAGGCCCATACACATACATACATATGTACATACATACATGCATACATACACACACATATAAACACACACACATATATTCATACATACATGCATACATACATACATACATACATACATACATACATACATACATACATGAATAAAGGTTCCCAAGGAGTTTTCAAAAGGCCAGCACGGGGAGTATGTCTTAATGGTAAATTTCTGGACTAGTACCCAGGAGGCCCTGGGTTCAAGCTCAGGACTGCAAGGCCAAACCAATCCAATGAAAGACTAAACTGCACTGTTCCTCTTAAATTAAAGACAAAGGAAGCATTAAAGCATTTGCTGAGGAAAGGTATAGCTTGTGTGATTTGTTGAGAGTCTGATGACAGTGGGGGGGGTCTTCAGAGCCACCATGCCTGGTGTATGTAGTACTGGGGAGGGAACCCAGGACCTGGTGTATGCTAGAGGCAAGCTCTCTCAACATGAGGTCTTTACCGAGGCAATCAGGTAAAAATGAGAGCACAGAGGTAATCCTTATCCAAAATGTCTGGTCACTGTATGAAAGTGGGAAGTTCTGAGACAGATGTAGAAGGAGAATACGTCCTGGCCATTACAATGCTCATCTAATTCAGGTGGTGCTGGTCCACAGCCTCAGCCACCTGAGAGCCGGAGGCAAGAGTATGGCAAACTGAAGGACTGACTGTCTGGCCACACAGTGAGTTCAAAGCCAGCTTGAACAACTTAGGGAGACCCTCCAAAACCTGCCAGGCTGGCCATGGTGGCATATGCCTTCAATCCCAGCACCCAGAGGATAGAGGCAGGGGAATCTTTGCAAGTTCAAGACCAGCCTTGTCTACATAGCAAGTTTCAGGCCAGCCAGGATTACATACTGAGACCCTGTCTTAAACAAAACTGAAAAGTAATTGCTTAACATGCACAACCCCTGGGTTCTGTTTAAGGCAATCTCCATCCTGGTTCTTTAAATATATGATGAAGTGTCAAGGTACTTTTCCATTCTTACATTCTCCTGGACAAGCTTCATTTCCCAGTGACCTCAGGATGGAGCCTGCCCCACCCAGGGCTATCTTTGTTCTGGCCAACTTTACAAGAAGCATTCAATGCTCACACCCAAACATGTTGGCCAAGAGAAGAGCTAGCCATTCCATCAGATAGCTCTCTTTCTGGATGGGCAGAAACTAATGGCTCTCTGTCACCTATAGAGAAAGGCAACCTTTGAACTATAGGCCACTCCTGGATAAAACCAGCCTGGCATTTACAAACACTAAAACGTAAGCCACACCAGGTGGCCCATGCAAATCTGTGATTCTCTGCAATCATTTCTGTCAGGCTGAATCTGATCCATGACGTATCTGTTGGCAGAAGGAAGGAAGGAAGTGTGTTTCTGATGCACCATATCCCATACATATGTGAGGATGCTCACACATCTATATGAACTCGCATGCACAAATACACACATGCACACAGACTCTAACATCCACTGGCTATGTAGCTGTGGGAAATTTATTTTCTGAATTTCAAGTGTAAGTTGAGATTAAAAGAAAGGCATGTCTTTATAAGTGTTAAAGTTGATCGTGTGTATGTGTGTGTGTCTGCATACATGCACACATGCATACATTTATGTATAAAAGTATGAGCACACACATGCCATACATATGTGGAAGCCAGAGAACATCGGATGAATGTTTCTCAGGTGGCTGAGGCTGTGGACCAGCACCACTTGAATTAGATGAGCTTGCTGTGTCAGACCAAGCATCAAGCTTTCGGAAGGACAGCTTCTTGCAAAGAAGCAAGCTACTAAGCTTCTTCCAAGACGATATATCCATGCAAAAGAAAGACAAGGTCACAAAGATCAACCCTAGGGCTCTTAGTGCTGGCACAGTATGAGGACAGGCTTGCAACAGAGCATCTTCACTGTTTGCTGCTGCCCATGCCAGACTCACAGGCTTGTGAGCTTCCAGGGATTCCCCACCTCCCATCGCTTTGTAGGATTTCAGTCTGGAAGTGGGTTCTATGGACTCAGACTCAGATCCTCACACTTTCTCAGCAAGTGCTTTGCTGGCTGAGTGGCCTCCCCAGCCCTGTTAAAGTATTTTTATTAGTGTTTAGATAGTATCACTGTGTTCTCAACCTATGCTCCAAAACAAAACAGCTCCACGTGGCTTCCTGACCCTTGTTTCCATGGAAACTATTTAGTCAATGGAATTTGGGACATTAGAAGGTAAACAATGCCTTTTTCTCTGGCTGGTGAATCCTAGAGGGGCATTCACTGACGGCCACAATTTTCAGGAAAAAGACTTTATGCATTAAGTCACCCCAAAGTGAGATGGCCCTTCACCACGGTTGCACCCACTCTCCACTAGCCCTCCCAGGACTCTGACATTCCTCCACACACTTCCCACAGTTGGCAGCTACACTATGTCCATTGGGCTGGGCTGTTTGAGCCATGCCTACCATGACATACACAAAGTCAACAGTAAACACAATACACAAAAATGAAAAGAGCCTGCAAGATAAAAGATTTGGCTTCAAAGCCATTTGGCTGGTGCAGCAGATGCCTGGGGCTACACTCTCGGGTCCTATCCAAAGCATCTGCTCTCATCAATAAAGGGCTTTGATGGAAATATTAAAGAGCTTAATCCCAGCTTGGAGCAGGATCACACATCTCCCTATCAAACATATAGCTGCAGTGATAAAAGGAGGTTGTTTGCTGGGCAGTGGGGGCATACAGCTTTAATCATAGCACTTGGGAGGCAGAGGCAGGTAGAGCTCTGTGAGCTATAGACCAGCCTGGTCTACAAAGTGAGTTCCAGGACAGCCAAGGCTACACAGAGAGACCCTGTCTTGAAAAACAAAACAAAACAAAACAAAACAAAGAAAAAGAAAGTTGCAGAATAAAATGTTAAGACTATTTTGCCTTTAAACATGCCCTTATAATTCATATAGATGTAAAGGGGAGAGATAAACCCTTAAGGAACCACAAATGTTAATGTTGTTTATCTTTAAAAAAGGAAGTGTTTGTGGGTGAGGTGTAGATTTCTGTTGCTCAAAAGTGTTTCAAGTAGTTTTTTAAATTAAAATAATGAAGGGACTAGTGTGGTAGCTCATTGATTAAAGGCATATTTTCCCCAATCTAGAAGACCAAAGTTCAGCTGCTAACAGCAACCATGAAACAAGGTCGGCATTCCATCCATATGTGTAATCCTAGCTCTGAGGGGGATGGAGACAATCTGCTGTTGCTGAAGCTATCCAATTTAGGAAGAATTAGCACCCTCCGCACATATTCCCTTTAACTTTTATTATTGCTATTACTATAATTGTGTGTGTGTGTGTGTGTGTGTGTGTGTGTGTGTGCGCGCGTGCGCACACTCTTGTACATAAATGAGGAGGTCAGAAGAGAGTGTGGATCTGGTGCTTACAGCATAGCTGGAAAAAATAAAAAAAACATGAGCCCCAGATTTGAGGAGAGACTTTGCCTCAAAGAAATAGGTGGAGGGTGATAGATGAGGACACCACATGTACCCACTCTTCTGACCTCCTCATTTGTGTACAAGAGTGAGCATGTGCACACACACACACACACACACACACACACACACACACACTTATAGTAATAACAATAAGGAAAATTAAAAGAGAATATGTGTGGAAGGGCTGCTAATTCTTCCAAAATTCAGAAGCTTCAGCGAAAGCAAATGAAGTATACTAGAGGCCCAGGAGGTATTCTGAATTCCTGATAAAAGCTCGGGTAAGGAACATGACCCCTGAACCCTGCACACTAGGATGACTGGGCAGAGTCACTTCCCTCTACCCATCTTCCCAGTGTAGAATCTCCTCTGAGTAACACCAACCCAACATGGCTTATCTCAGCATTTTATGATGCTAATCACTACAGCTTCCTGAAACTCACAACTCCCAGGGTTTTCCCAGGCTAAACAGTGCTCAAAGGTAGTTAGTGCAGTTTATACCCAGGTATCCTCTCAGCAGCGGGCTCAGTCCCTGAGTTCTGAACAATGTGGAGACCTGCAGCTCACACACCATTGCTGTCTCACTGTCTCACAGCATGCTCCTTTGAGCACTGAGTTCCTATGACTTGTAAAGTACTTTCATAAGGGATAGAAAGGGACCATGATGACAAAGAAGCTGCTGTACCCCCCCCCCCAGGAGCTAGTGAGCTATTAATATTCTCAAACAAAGCTACGAAAAAAATGATGGTAGGCAGGGCCAATGCATGGTACTCAGAGGCAGGGTAGCTTGGAGGTTAAAGCATGGAGTTTGCATGTCTTGGGTTATAAATTGGTTTTGACACTAGCTATGAAACTTTAGAAAGTGGTTTCGTCCTCAGTGCTTCAATTACCTTAGTTGTAAAACAACTTTCTCTTTCAAATGTGAAGACTAATTTAGCTGACATGTTAAGAGCTTTGAGCAGTCTCTGGCATATGTTAAGAATTCTTATTATGAGGTTAAAGGAAAGAGAACCTTAATCTTAATCAAAGTGGGACTCTATTTGAAAGGCACCAACTAGAAGCAATGCCATATGAGCTGGGTATAAAAGGACAGAGACGTCCTTTTGAGTGAGGTCTTTGGGTCTAGGAAAGTCATCATCGCCCATTGCTGAACAACAGACATCTCTCAGGCAAGATATTTCAAGATAACTCAGGTAAAGTTCAATGTTGACATGGTCAGAGAGTGGCATGTTACATACGACCCGAGCTTTTTTGTATAGCAGGTGGGATGAACATAAACAGAGAGCTAAGGGCCAAACTCTCCCAGTGGACAGGGAACAGATAAAGAGACTAACACTGAAATATAAGTTCAACAACTCATCTGAATAATGACATTTCTCTTAGTACTCCCTGCACTACAAAATAATGGAAGGGAAGACACAGGTTGAGATTAGGCAAGCATTTTACCAGGATGGCTTTTATAGACTTTCCAGGGCCTAGCAAGGTTTCAATGTAGTTGGATTAGATTTGAGAGAGTGAACTCAAACAAAGGAGACCATACCTGAAACTCCCTAGGGATTCTCCCACTGTCTTCAAAGCCACCCTCCTGGGAGAGAAGGCAAGGGAGAAACAGCTAACATTCAGGTCTCCTTCACACAGAAAGGTACAATCGAGCTTCTGTTTATAGCTCAGGACTGAGGAGCTCTAGGGCTCTCTGTGACCCCTTTTGTGGAGGCAGAGATCTTCATCTAAAGACATGCTGGGGTTTCACCCACCTTTCTGTTCTCAGCTTCTGAAGCTGGGGTTCACCCAAGGGGGAAGGGAAATCTATCTCAGGGGGTAGAAAAGATGACCCAGGGTGGTAACTGGAGTTTGCTAATCAGTTTGCAAACTGGATTTCCCTAAGGAAATAAACTGAATGCATTTATGTTTCCCTCAGGTTGGGTCCACTCCTACTGTGGAGTCCTGCCAAGCTGCCCTTCACAACACCAGGTGTGGCCTTCGTGGGTATGGCTGGAGGATGGACCTCCCCTCCCTGCTCAACACAAAAGAATCCAAGTTCTGGAACCTGTATGCCAGGCCAAGTGAGAATGGAACATACACCATCTAGATAAGGATTGTTGTGACCCTGAACTTACAGCTTCATTATCTTTATCAAGATGGGGTCAACTTTTTTATATAAAGGGCTAGATAAGAACAATTCAGACTATGTAGGCCATGGTGAAATCCACTCTTAGCTCAGAGACATTCAGAACAGAGCAGGCCAGATCTGCCTAGGGAGCAACATCCACCCTCCACTCTTACCATGGGAAGGGACCCTTCTTTCCCATGTCAGGGCTGCAGCCTCACAAAATCCACCAAGAAGGAGGCAGGGGCCTCCCTTGCTCTCTCGACTCTCTCTGGATCACTTCTGTACTAGCTATACAATGCATCCAAATGCTAAGATATGGGAAGGAAGCATAAGTCCACAAATGCACACAAAGATTTTAACCCCTTGGCCCTGCCCAACCCATCACCTTGACAGCCATCTGCAAGGCCTAAGGGATCTTGCTGGATGTCTCAGAATATCTGCCCTTCCAAGAAATCTGCAACACTTAGAGAAACACTCATCCTCAACTGTGCTCACAATCACATGGGGTACTCCCCATGAACACGGGCACCAGTCCATGCTTTCAGCCTATGTCCCATATGGTTCAAAGCCCGAGTTGGCCTTAAGCTGCCTGGTAACTCTATATAGAACCAAGGTTGGGAATCACTGACTTAACCCAATAAACGAAATTCCAACTGTGGCAGAGGAAGAGGCAAGGTGAGTACTTGGAGACCTTCCTAGAACCATCACACTTGTCACCTGGGCCAGCATTCCCACCCACTTGTCACCTGCTTCGTTCCTAGGTAGGACAGAAACATCAGGCTGGCTGGATCCCAGGCCTTCTCCTCTTAAATTCTCATTTCCCGAATGGATGTGAAGTGAGGTTTCTTTGGGACCCTGGATGCCATTATATCTCGTGGCACCCACCTTGGATTTATCAGAACATGGATCTCTTTTTCCCTGCATCCCCATTGCTGAGATTATGAACACATATTGCTGACATTGCTGAGATTATGAGCATACACAGCCACCATGCCCGGCAGGCAGGCAGGCAGGCAGGCAGACAGACTGACAGGCAGACAGACAGACCGACTGACTGACTGACTGACTAACAGACTGAAAGTCTGACAGGTAGGTAGATTGACTCTAGGGCTTGAACTCAGGACCCTTTGTTTGTATGGAGAGAACTGCGTCATCAACGTGTACC
The DNA here is from genome assembly GCF_021556685.1 of Rattus norvegicus. Classification (NCBI taxonomy): domain Eukaryota; kingdom Metazoa; phylum Chordata; class Mammalia; order Rodentia; family Muridae; genus Rattus; species Rattus norvegicus. The sequence goes on from NC_141541.1 coordinate 79,974,229, forward strand.
TCCAAGGTCTCTAAAGCTTCTCAATGGTCATGCATAGCTTCACACAACTGTGGGTCAGACAAGCTGAGGAAGGGAGGGTTAAAGGCAATTCAGATTCTCATTAGGGGAGAAGTATGAAGCAATGAGGGGGTTAGGGGGACAAGCAGCATTAGAAGCTCCAGAGAGGGAGGTATTTGAAATATCTGGGAAGAATAGAGAGATAGGCAAGGCAGACAAGAGTCAGGCTGGGGGCCTGAATATTACACGTGGACTTTGGCTTTGTAGAGGCTCCTGAAGCGAAAGAACCAGGTGGCAGGATTTTGCATGTTAGAAAAGATCTTCATATGGTTGACATTTAGGAGACACGGCTCATTGGAAGAGGGAAAGAGGCAGGCACCACTGCTATTCTCCTACATGCTGGAAAAGTACTGGGGCCATTTTAAAGCATAAAGCAGATAACAGAGGAAGTACCTCAGGCTTAGCTCCAGCGAGCCAGCTCTTAAACTCAGACAACTGAGGCTCGGTGACTTGGAAGGGTGTGCCAGCTACCAAGAGGTCCAAATCAGTTTTCAGTGTGTATGCACAGCATTAGAGAAACGTCAACAGAGACCACAAGGCTGGACTCCCAGTCCACACGCTCTGCAGAAAAATGTGGGTGCTCCACAAACCCAGCGTTCTGTAGTATCCTTCAGAACCCCGAGTCTGACCACCCTACACTGAACAAGAGTAGACAAAAGAAAGAAAAAAACAGCTGGCGTTTTTCTGAGCGTCTGTCATCTGTTTGTCTGTCATCTGCTTGTGGCAGAAGCTTTTGGCTTAAGTCCTGATGATGCCATAATTCTAAAACTCCACCTCCTAGCCTGCCAGGAATTGGCTCAGGAGGGTCCCAAGCTAGAGCCAGGCAGTTTTTGAAATGCAATGAAAACCTGCTCCCCACAGTGGATACATCAACCAGCTTCCTTCCATCAGGGGCTGAATTTCCCCCCAAATCCTCATGTCCCTTCCTCAGATCCTACAGGATGGTAGAGTTTTGTGCACACTGTCCTTGGATTCCACAGGGTGCAGGAAACAGAGCTATACAGACTGTTTCCTCCACTGAAAAGAGGAAGTTGGAACACCTGCCAGTTTCTTTCATGTGCCAGTCAAGGGGGGATTCCTTATTCCGAACCAACAAGGTAGGATCAAGACTCTGGTGAGTACGGCATCGGCTAGGGAGTGACGATGGACAGGCCTGTTCTGTATTTTAAGAGAGAAAGCCTCTGCCAAAGGAGGAAGGGCTGGCTGGGAGAGAAGCTTAGCCCGTGGCCTTGTTTGGATTTGTTCCAGGTTGTTTTGTTTTTTTAATGCCACTGAGTGGTCACAATGCCAGCCAGAAGCAGCCAACAGTCTCCTCTTATCAAGAGAACATGGTGTGGAGAGAATTCATGACAGGCTTCACAGCTCCTTTTGCTCTAGCCCAGGGTCTGAACTCAAAGTACCTGGCTACAGGAGACAGCATGTGCCTTCCACTCCAAGCACACAACCAACTTCATTTCAAAGGCCTGTGCTGTGAGATTAACCTTCTATCGCAAAATTCCTTTCAAAATCATGAAGTTATTCATGTTACTATTTTTTTAAAGCCCACCCCCACGTCCGTTCCCCAAGGTCATCATTCTGGCTGTGCCTATTCTCCACACATTTTATCTTCCCACCGTTGCCATAGATAAAACTATTTTTAGTGCACAACTGGTTTGAAGGCAGATCCTGTTTTGTTCTGTTTTTTAAATTCCCACTGGTTGTTGTGTATGAACACCTCTCAGAGTTTTGTTTATCGGTTAACAGAAACCGTTCTCCCCGCTAGGCACCCTCCTCCCCTTTGAGATGGTTTCAGACAAGAGGGAAGTAAGAGCATCTGCAGGTGGCAGTCTCTGAACAAAGGGTGACCTGTGACAGCCTGGTTGGATACTGCCCTTGCAGCTGACTCAGGGCAACTCCTGCCCAACGTCAACTGCCACCAACACTTCTGGTTGGCTTGAACTCTGCGACAGCACAGCCTGGTTTTTCCCACAGCCACTACCTTGATAAGCCCTTTGGATAAAACTGATCTATTTTAACAGCTAGCAGACCTTTTGACTTTGAGACATGGCGTTGTTCTTTACGAAGTTTACACTCAAGAACCACGCCATTGAATTACAAACCAAACCAAAACGTCTCATAGTGCTTTAAGGACATTTATGATTCTGTGCTGGATTGCATCCATAGCTACCCTTGGCTAGAGGCTCAGGAGCCACTGGTTGAGACCACTTCCTCTCCAACATCAGAGAAGGGGTGAGAGAAGGCTTGACTTCTTGAAAACTTTTCAATTTCAGAAACATTTTTCATGGTTACTTATTTAGTGTATAACTTTATTTTCTTTCTAGAATGGTTTTTTAAAATTATTTAAAAAAAACACTTGGTGTTTTGTTCCAAAGCAGGTCTGACACACATACAGTCCATGTCAAAAATCTACTGAGATAAAGGATAATTCTCTTTTTACAATCAATCAATCTTGTCAATTGCCTTCCAAACTCCTGGTCCTGCTGGGAGACTAAGTAGCAGCTCAACTTCAGGGAGAGGCTTGCCCCACACACCTCCTCCTTTCAGTGTCACTGAACCCTGGAAACATTCTGTTCACTACACAAACTCATTTGTGATAACATCTGCCTCCAGGAGCAGAGTGAAGCTGAGTGCCCAGCCCTGCAGCACACAGAAATAGATCTATAAATATTCAGTGAGTCAGTTAGTCAATCAAAACACACACACACACACACACACACACACACACACACAGCATAGAGCCTGGAGCCTTTAGAAAGATTTTGCTCACAAGAAGTGCTGGAATGTTCCAATCGGTCTATATGGTCTGAATTCAGAAGCCTGAGTTCTTCAGCCCAAAGATTCGATGCAGTCTTAGCCAAAAGACAAAGTGTGCCAGGATGTCCAGACACCATCGAGGGAAAACTCTCAAAGGTGCTACTGAGTGCACTGGCTATACCCGTACTCACCCACAGGATCCCAGCATCTACCTAAATCGGAGGCTCCCTGTGGGTAGTGGCCGCTGCACACAGCTCAGGGCTATCTTTTTAATGATTTCTCCAATTAACAAAGCCGTCCATGGGAAAAGGTCAAACATCTTGCAGTAGGATAAGCCTATGGTTGGAAACCCACTAACCAAATGTGAAGCTTTCTATGAGCCTTAAGTGTGTAACATACACAGACAAACATAAATACAAACACCACACACACACACACACACACACACACACACACACACACACACACACACATCACTTGGCCCTCACCACAAAGCAGCACATGCCTTTGGTGCATAGGTGAAGAAAAATACACTAAAGGTCAAATCAAACTGACCTGACTACAGGAGGGGCTTTTGGAAGGGGACTTAACCTGTTAAAATGAACGGTGGAGAAACTCGATTAGAGAAGAGGTAAGTATTTAATAACAGGATACCAGGAGAACCAAAATGCTACAAGCCAAGCTCCTGGCAGTCTTCTCTGAGGCCCTGATCTTCGAAGGGGCATGGAATGTGAGCCTGACAAGTTTGGCCATTCTTTCAGGAGCATCTGGGAGGTAAGAAGAGATTCAGCAAAGATTGTGGCTAAACAGATTTTCTCAGGGAAACCTCCCTGGAGGTGATGCTCCCGGCTTTGGGACCTGCCCCTTTGCCACAAAAAAAGAAGTGCCTGTATAAAATGAAGAGTCCTGCACAGCTGAACTCAGGGCCGGCAAACAGGAACCACCTTGGCAAAGCTGGCTCCTGGGTCAGAGGCTATCACTGGTGGATGGACATACGAATGATGCTCCCAATTGAGACATGTAGGAAAGTTTGCGTTTCAAATATATTCAGTACTTGTGCATCTCAGGGTAGAGACCACAGAAACCTCTCCCTTGCCTTTTAAAGACTGGTGCCACATTTAAGCTTGGCTTGACAGTGGAAAAGCGAAGGAGAAGTAAGTTCTGGGTATTCCAGAAAGTCCCCTAAGCCCTTTCTTCCAGCCTCCGGGACATCCAGAGCGAGGATCATTGTGTAGTCCCGGGGAAACTTGAGCCAAGATGAGGTATCGGCGGCGGGCCAGCAGCTGAAACCAAGCATCCTTCTCCCCACATCCCTACAGAGGGGCCAACAGAGATGGGTGCAAGAGAACCCCCACCCTCTTCCCTGGCAGCTCCTTCTTCAGCTAGCTACTCACCCTTCTACTGGGCGTCCCAGGCGACTTGGCACTGCCGCCTGAGAGCAGGGTGACAGTGGACGTGGAGCGCAGCATCTCGCAGCGGCTGTGGAGCTAGGGCTGGGTGCCTGCGCAGCTCCGGGACAGGATAAGCATGCGGGGCGCACCCGAAGCGGGGGAGGCTCAGACACTAGAAGCTGCAGCTTCCGCACGGCGAGCGCTCAGGGGGCGGGGCCTGGGAGGGGCCTGGGAGGCGGGGCTAGGGTTCTGGTGTTCGCCAGACTAGTCCGGCAGCATTCTCTCCCCAAAGTTGAGCGTCATCCTCTGTATCTCCCTGTTCAGTCTTCCTGCACACAGTGTGGGTCCCGGTTCTCTATCGCCTGTCTATTCGACCTCACGACCCCAGACCTTTCCATCAAACCCCAAGGACCACTGGAACCCTTGGTCTGTGTCATTTTTCCCCAGTAACTACTGAGTGCCTACTACTTGTGCCTCCTAGGGAACGACTGATTCCTGTCCTTACAGATTTGCACCCTGATGGTGACCCTGAGAGAAGACAGCTGTCTTGCTGTGGTAGAAAAGAGGTATGTGTGCTGGGAGTGTGCAACTTTCCTCAGGTCGTCAGGAGCCAGAAAGAGACTCCCAGAGGAAGTGACTAAGCTGAAGACCAGAAATGCAAGTCGGAGGAAGCCAAACACAGGCTGTCCACATTTATTTAGTGATTGCTGTGTGTCCACCTGGCAGGACTGACCATCCTTTACGTCAATCAATCTTCACAACCACGCTCTGGAGTAGGTGTCATTATCCTGCACCCCACTTTGCAGATGAGGACATTGACTCATCGAGGGTTGAGTAAGGCAGTAGGAGCCCCACCAGGTGCTAAGTGGCCAAGCTATGAGGCAGACCTACCCTGTCAGCCCCTAGGGCCTTGCTGGACAACACTCTGCTGCCCCCTAGGAAAGATGAACAAGAAAAGGCAGGTCAGCGACCCTGCTTCAGAACCCTGTCAAGGTACAAGAAGAGACTCTAAGGGAGCTGAGGCCTGGTCATTAAGAACCTGGTGTGTGAGTGCTTTGGCCTTTAACAACAGGACAAAGTGCTTTTGGGGAAAGGGAGGGAGGACACAGTATCTCCATTCACCCTTCAAAGCCGAGACAAAGCCAGCCTTCTCAACCTCCCTACCTGACCATTGGCTCCCTAGAAGCTTTGTTCCCCTAGCTTTTGCGCTCTCTCTCCCTCTCTCTCTCTCTCTCTCTCTCTCTCTCTCTCTCTCTCTCTCTCTCTCTCTCTCTGTGTGTGTGTGTGTGTGTGTGTGTTGAGGTTTACTTTTATGGACTGGAAAGATGGCTCAATGGTTAAGATCACTGACTGCTCTTCCAGAGGTCCTGAGTTAAAAATCCCAGCAACCACATGATGGCTCACAACCATCTGTAATGAGATCTGATGCCCTCTTCTGGTGTGTCTGAAGACAGCTACTACAGTGTACTTATACATAATAAATAAATAAATCTTTTTTTAAAAAAAATCTTCTAAAGGTAGTCATTGGAAGCCACTAGAGATGTATGCATGATTGCCTCAGTGGAAAGAAACTAATGGTTACTGACGATTTGCTATTTTGCCCAAGGAGATAGGAAGTAAGCTGTTTTTGCAGACCCAGTCGAAACAACCTGGCATCAGTAATGTTTATTTACATCATGGCCATCACCCAGGAGACCATCAAAGATTGATAGGCTCAGCATGGAGAGAAAGGGAATTTGCATATCAAATACATTTTGTACATTGTGCTGGTTAGCTGTTTGTCAACTTGACGTAAGCTAGAGTCACCTGGTAAAAGGGAACCTCAACTGAGAAAAATGCCTCCATCACATTGGTCTGTATGCAAGTTTATAGGGAAGTTTGTTATTGTGATATAGGCGAGCCAAGCTCTATGTGGATAGAGCACCCCTGGGCAGGTGGTCCTGAATTCTATAAGAAAGCAGGCCATACAGAAAGCCAATAAGTAGTATTCTTCCACAGTGTCTGCTTCAGTTCCTGCCTCCAATGTCCTACCCTAGTTCCCTTCAATGAAGGTCTATAAGCAGCAAGCTCAAATAAACCCTTGCCTTCCCAGGTTGCTCTCGGTTACAGTATTTTGTCATGAGTGACAGAAACTCTAAGCCATCCATCCACCCAAGGTTTTTGTTTTCACTTTAATATAATGGTTTCGGTTATTAACAAAGCAGCAAACTCCTCACCAACATGTGACTCTGGTTAAGAACTGGATCCTGTTTATATCCCTGCCCCACATCTACAATACATCACTGAGTGCTACATGCTCAGTAATTTTGAATGGGTGGGAAAACACTACAGATCAACACTGCTGTTCATTCATAACCAATCCAAACAAATAAGGTCCTTGCCAGCCCAGCTTAGAGGGCAGCCCAGGGCCTCCCAGCAATTCAGTAGTGTGAGTAGCCAAAGCCCCACTTTGTTCCAGCCAGGGGATCCCCAACATCAGCTGTCGCAAGGTGTGTGGGTGGTGATCAGGCAGGTGCTGGCTCTGGCCCAGCTGCCCACCATGAGAAAGATGAGACCACAGGAGTTACAAGAGCAAGGAGATGGCCACATCCCCAGAAGGGGGAAAGAGAAGTAGAAAGGAAAGAGGGGAGGGAAGCTGGACTTGAATCGATGAAACTGGAGTGAGGGATAGAGGGGACTTAAAAAAAAAAGAGAGAGATCCAGTTTTCTGTAAATAGTTCTGGAAGAAGATGTACAAATGAAGGCTGTCTTTTTCAAATGAGGAATTAGGGCTAGAAAGACAGCCCAACAGTTAAAAGCATAGACTGCTCTTGCAGAAAACCCAAGTTTAGATCTAAGCACCCAAATGGGATGTCTCACAATGACTATAACTCCAGCTATAGGAGATATGATGCCCTCCTCTGCACACCACAGGCACCTGCTATCACACACACACACACACACACACGCGTGCACACACGCACATACACACTCACACACATACACACACACACCTCCCCACACCTCTCTCTCTCCATATATATACAATTTTGGTGTGTAAATATATTAAATAAAATAAATCTTAAAGGGGAATCAAAGGCTGAGAACTGCAAGGTCTGCAGAAGGTTGGGGAAGAGAAGAGAAGTGATAAGGATTGGGGCAGCTCTGGTGCAGAAGGCCATCAAGCAGTCTCCCAGCATGCCCTCCCTGGTCCTCTCTGGTCCTCCCTGGGCTCTCCCTACACACTGATGGTGGATGGATGCCATTGTCTGTGCTGGAGGGAGCAGGAGTCTGACAACACTATCTTGGCTGCCATTGTTTTCCACCCATGGTAATAGCTATGCATGTGTGAGTTCTGTCCTAACAGCCTCTGCTGAGGCACGGGTGTGCAAAAAGTTCTGGATGCCTGTATGAATGCCCTTCCCTTTCTTGGAATCAGTTTTTAATGGAACCTCATTCCCTTCTATCCTCTAAGCCTCTGCTTCCTGTTGTCTTTGTCGCTTTCTGAGGAAATCTACCTAAACTTGGTTCATCCTTAGCTAAGGGCCTTATGGTGGATCCATTTGTCTTAAAGTCCTGAGAAGCAAAGGTTGTTTTTATTTCTGGGGAGAAATGATCAAGAATTGAATCACTCACCAGACACCAGAGCACAAAACGGGTGAGTTCAGGGCACACTGGGTCTTCTGTTGTGCCCTCTTCACTTCTGAGTCCCTGAAGAAATCCCTTTCTTCTGCTTTCATTGGACAGTGACAACATCCCAGATATTCTCCTCTTGTGAATGCCACAGAGACCAAATGTTCACAATGGGAAAAGGACACATTTCCAACCCTGGGCAAGGGTGTTGAATTACAGATCCTCTTTGCACAAATGGAATAAGTATAACAGCCATATTGACAGGCCTCTGAGAGACAGGGAGCAGGGCACAGTGATAAGGCAGGCAGACAGAGAGGAGCCCAATCCTCAGTCAACTGGCTCCCTCGGCTGGATCCTCTGCACTCAGTCTAGCTGTGGGCTGGGTCTGCTGCTGACCCGCTCTAGAGAGACAAACCCATTGAAACAGGCCTGTAACCTCAGAGCTAGCGCAGTGGACAGACGACACATTCATCACGCCGATCTGTACTGCTTGGGTTTGGTAAGCGAGTGTTCCCCCAGGCCATGATGTCCGCCTCTTGGTCCCTAGGTAGTGGCTACTTTTCTGAGACTGTGGAACCTTTAGGAAGTGAGGTCCGACTGGAGGAAGTGAATTACCACAGGCAGGTTTTTTGAGCAGCAGAGTCTGGCTAGACTCCTGGTCCTGTTATTTTTTTTTTCTTTTTTCTTTTTTTCGGAGCTGGGGACCAAACCCAGGGCCTTGCGCTTGCTAGGCAAGTGCTCTACCGCTGAGCTAAATCCCCAACCCCCTGGTCCTGTTATTTTTGTTTGTTTTGGTTTGGTTTTGGTTTGTTTTGTTTTGTTTTTGTTTTTGTTTTTGTTTTTTTGTTTTTGTTTTTGGTTTTTTTTTTTTTTTGTTTTTTTGCTTTCTGTTTGGCTGTGAATAGCTGCTCTGCCACATGCTCCTTCCAACATGGACTAAGCAACCCCTGCCACCAAGGCGTTGTACCTTGATGGACAGAAATCCCAAGAAATGGTGAACTGAAATAAGTCCTTTCTCCCTTAAGTTGCTTCAGTCACAGGAATGAGAAGTTACCAATACAAGTAATGCTTTTTGGACACTGGGGATACAGAAACAGGGAGAGCAGCCCCTACTTGCTAGGATTTGGTTAAAAAATTGGGGCGAGAACAACTTGGGTAATAAATGATGACTAGGACTCACACGAGCCTGAAGAGAAAAGTGTTGGTGCGTTGGAAACTTTTGGATGTATGACAATAAGGAAGGTGCTAATGTGTCCCCTGATCTGCAGATGAGGAAGTGGAACGACAGGTAGGTGGAGTGCCTTGCCCGTGGCACCAATACTAGGAAGTGGTTGGAGTAAGCTTCAACTGAGGCAAGATGACTCCGGAGTCTGAGACATTGGCAACTTGCCTTGTACTCTGGGATAGAAGCCAGATTTGAGGCATGCATAGGTCCCCGGAGGTAGGGAAGAGATGGCCTGGAAAGACGGCCCATGAGCTGGCCCTAAAGAATGAGGAGGAAGAGAAAAGAGTTCCTTAGATAGGAGATGGGCTGGAGGGAGAGTCAGGCTCGGTGGGGCTGGGATGCATGGATATAGGAGCAGAGAAAGCTCCTGAGAGAGTCGAGTCCTGAGTGAATGTGTGTTTCTAACATAGGTACAGTCATGTCAAGACCCCAGAGCCTCAGACTTGGAGGGATGCCAAAGCCCTCCTCGAGGGACAGTGAGAGGATTAACTATGTCCAAAGAGTGTCTGCCACAGCTTTCTCCTCTCTGGGCATTTACAGCCTGAAGACTGTTCCCTCTCAGAGCCCTACCAAGATTCGATAAACCTGATTCTTTGATCCAGCTGTGTACCATAAACCCCGCCTCCCTGTTTATCTGCACGAAATAGCCCTGCCTCTCCATTCAACTCTATATAATAAATGCGTGGCCTTTCCAGCATGCGCGGCTTCTCCAACAGAGGGTCCACACCATCCGAGCCCAGCTGTCTGTGAGTGTGTGTGCCATTTCTTTCCTCTCTTACTGCCCCTACTCAGGTCAAGTCCCTGAGACCATGCACGGGCATGGCATGTGGTAGGAGGGACTGTCCAAAGAGGAATTAGAATATAAATGGCCTCAGTCCGGTTGAGGGTTGTCTCACCTGGGGGAGTCTTGAGCTTTCTGAGCAGGGCAGTGATAGGATTTCATTTTCATTAAGAAAGACATCAGCAGGGGTTGGGGATTTAGCTCAGTGGTAGAGCGCTTACCTAGGAAGCACAAGGCCCTGGGTTCGGTCCCCAGCTCCGGAAAAAAAAGAACCAAAAAAAAAAAAAAAAAAAGAAAGACGTCAGCAATAAAGAGGCTCACGGTGGAAGACAAAGGCTGAGGAGGCATAGCCTATGGTGCAGTCAAAACTCAGAGTCCACAGAGTTTAAAGCCAAAAGCTGGGATTTTGTAAATCATAGGTCACCGTAGTGACCGGCAACCAATAATTACATACATCATGGGGGAGTGGGGAGGGAGGAAGTCAGTTGAGAAAATGAAATAAAAGAAGGCCGGGCCATAGCTCGTTGGTCAATATTTGCCTAGCATATAGGAAGCCCCAGATTTGATTCACAGCAGGGAATACGCCAGGTGTGGGGACACACGCCTGTGCCCTCAGCACTCGGAAGGTAGAGGTGGGAGCATCGAAAGCTCATGACCATCCTCGCTGCATGGTGAGTTAGAAGTTGACCTGGGCTACATGAGACCATGTCACAAAATAACGAAGAAAACTGTAGCTTCTAGAAGAAGGCGCCTGTCTGACTTTTTTTCAGTAGCTACCACTTACAGTATAAACCCTTTAGATGCAGAGGTAGAAAGTTCCTGTGTCTATTTTTCAGAAAGACATTCTGGTGACTGTCTCTAAGAGGAGACGGACCCCACCCAGTGCCACAGATGAATGGAAACAGGAGGCAGACAGGTGAGAAGGGCTGATGGGGTTAGGGCTTTCCTGAGTCTTGTGGCACAAAATTGTTGGGGAGATTTGCCTTGAAAGCCACTCAGCTGGTGACTGGCCCTATTTGAACTAAAATGTGATCATGTCCGTAACCCCACCTCTACCAAAGCGGACATAGCTCACCTACTGAGAGGGAAGTTTGCTCGCCACATTGTCTTCCTGTTTCTCTCCACCTTGCCTTGTGAAACACGGCCTTCCTGGAGCTTGCTGAGTTGGCTGGGCTGTGACCATTCCAGAGATCCTCCTCTCTCCACCTCCACAACACTGGGACTACAGGTACACACTGCTACTCCAGGACTTTTATGTGAGTTCTGGGACAAACTAGGGTCTTCATGGCGATGCCAGAAACTTTACAAGACTGAGCCATCTCCCCAGCTCAGGATTTTTTTTTCTCATTTTAGTGTTTCTACAAATACTTTCCTGAAGGACTTCTGCTGTGTCTTGGGTGTACTACAGCTGTTATTTAGGGCCTAATTCTTCAGGAACAGAAGTGCTCACTAAGAAGCCGAAGCCAGGAAGAGGTGGCAGCTGCAGACCGGGGAAGATGCAAGTTGAAGGTGCAATCTTGGGTAACAGTCTGGATTCAGCCTGACCCCATGGGCAGCTCTGCAATAAATGGCACCCCAGAGCTAGTTCTTCCTCAACACTGGGAATCTCTACACTAGGCCACCATTGACTTGGGCTCCTAAAGGCTGGGGTGCATATGAAGGAGATGCACGAACTCAGAGAAGAATCATCTGTGGTCGCAAGTACAGAGAGTTACCATCAAAGGACACAAAAGCTGGGAAAGAAACACCAAGAATCAGTTAAAAATGAATAATGAGGTTTGAATGGGATTGTGTCTGCTACATCTGTATGTTAGTCCTATCTACAAACCTAGTGGACAGTCTGAAAGAGTTGAGGGAGAGAACATTTAGTCCAGATCAAAAAAGCAAGATACAGAATCCAATGAGGTGAAGACTGTGGTCCTAAGCCTAGGTCCACAGCCAACAACAGCACAGGCGGGACCTAGGGGATCCAGCTGCACAGCATTGTGGGTTAGCAAGACAATTGTGAGCTGGGCTGGATGAAAAACAACCGGAAGCTCAGCACTTTGGAGGCAGAGGCAGGTGGCCACGGGTTTAAGGTCACCCTCCACTGTACAGCAAGGTAGATAGAGGTCTGTCCCAGAACAAACCCAAACAAAGGTACCTGGGAAGCTCAGTTTGCCCAGCTGCTTCAGAGAAGCCCATCCCTCTGTGGTCCAGAAATTTTGATCACCTAAGAAAGCAAAAATCCCTGATGGGTGGTGGTGACGTAGCCACGCCTGGAACATGGCCTTTCAGGCGGGAACACTATGTTTCAAAGTTACATGGAACCCCAGGGTGATTTCAGAAGAATATGGGCCACATAACAGCAACGGGATGTGTGAGTAAAGAAACTGGGGAAGAAGAAAAATGTTAGATGCCCTCCACAGTCAGGCAGAGAGGAGAGAAGAGAGGACGAGAAGGTGGGGCGGTTGGGCGGTGGGCAGAGTTAGCTTGGATGTGGAGGTAGTGCTTCCTCCAAGATGGGACTAGGACTTTGCCAATAGCCCCCAAGTCAACTGCACAGCAAAGCTACCCGTGGTCTTGTTAGTAATAGAATATTTCTGCACACGAGTCTACAGACATTGTGACTCAGTGTCAGCGTACAGAAATCGATGCCCCAAAAGCTCTCACTGGGTTGGTTGTTTTGATTTTGTTTGTTTGTTTTGTATTCTCCATCCTTTACAGTATGGCCACAGCCTAGACTGTGAAGACATTGCATCGAAGGCTAGCAAGGGCTCAGCCTCGATGAACAATGAAACAGAGCAGATACGGTCAGTCACTCCTTCAAATTCTAGACACCCATGGCCCCAGGTCTCAGGTTAGAGCAACATAAGCTCTTTGTGTACGTATTCATCCTGGTTTTTTTCTTTTCCATCTCCGACAGATTTATTTTTAAAGGAATGACCTAAGGTAGGGGAAAAAATGGGATACAAAAGTATGGACTAGAAAATAAATCCAAATGTAAGCTGTTTTACTAATTTTATAGCCACAAACTTGCACAAAGAACGATTCCTTATACAAAACACAACATATTAAAACGGGGTGTTCCCTTAGCAAGGCTGAAGGCAGTCTCTGGTGTTTGAAATTTAGGATGCAGTCCTTGTTTCTGGGTGGATCACTGGGTGTTTGGCACAGTCCATGCTTTTAACCAGATTTGAACGGAAGAGTGGCCACCTGACCCAGGTAGAAGTGGATGGAGTGTTTGGTCTCATGTGTCGCGTAGCGACCGAAGTTCCGGGCCACAGTGCAGTGCCAGGTGGAGTTTTACTTCTTGTCAAACTCCTCCTTGACATGGGCCACAAAACCCTTTTCTAGGCTGTACTTCTATGTCTGAGTAGCGCGCTCCACCGAGTTCTGTTGCATTTCTTCCCACATTCCTCATTCTCGATCACCGCCTTCCGGTCGCACGTGGTTACCGTGGAGCAAGGGCCAGCCCGCTGATGTGAGCTCCTAAGGAAGCTGCGGGCACCACTCAAGCAGCAGAGGATGATAGGTTGCTATTGAAACCGTGGCACATCTAAGCCTCACTCACGGTTTTTTAAGCCTTTATTTATTTGGTGTACAGGTCAGAAGTCAACCATAGAACTCAGTTTTCTCCTTCCACCACATGGATCCCAAGGATCAAACTCAGCTTATCCGTCTTGGTGCCCAAGTGCCTTTAAAGGCTGAGCCATGTCCCTGGCCCTCATTTATTCATTTATTCACTTGTGTGTTTGGGGGGGGGGTGACGTGTGCATTTGCACATGTGGTGAGGCCAGTGGTCAACCTTAGGTCATACTTTAGTGTTTGGGACAATGTCTCTCACTAAACCTGGAATTCACCAATTCAGCTCGTCTTGGTTGGTCAGGGATCCCCCTGTCTCAGAGGCCTGACCAGCAGTGGGATTACACGTGCACCTCACCATACCTGCTTGCTGTTGGGCTTTGGCTCGTCTGCTTTGACAAGCACTTTACTGAGCATCTCTAGAGCCTCTGAGCCCCATTAGATAGGGGGCTTAATGGGGACTCACACCCCAGAGCCAAGCTCCTGTAGGTTTTGTTTACACTGTTGCTCACTGTTTTTGAGATAAGATCTTATGCAGCCAAGGGTGGCTTTGAATCTCTGGCCCTCCTAACACTACCTCCCAAGTGTTGGGATTATAGGGATGCACCACATGCCCAGTTGATGCAAGTTTCTGTTCCTGCCCCACCGCTATTAACTGGAGTCTGGATCAAGTCACCACTACTCTCCCAAGTCTTAATCTTCTCACCTGTAAAATGACAGCTGTCCCTCTGGGGGCGGCTATAAGACTGATACCATCAAACAGAGGCCATGTGAGTAGACCGCCACAGCCCTCGTCTGCTGGGAAGTCCATTTGAGGACACAGAATAGCCCCAGCTCATGCCTTGGGTAACACTGAGTGTGGAGGAGAACAGAAAGCCTCTTTAGACTTGGAGTGACTTCTTTGAAGCAAAAATGTTGAGTGTTATGGGTGGCGGCAGCCTGTAATCCCAGTGCTCATGGGGCAGAGGCAGGCGGATCTGAGTTCAAGGCCCACCTGGTTTATACAGTGAGTTTCTGGATAGCCAGGGCTACACAGAGAAACCCTGTCTCAAAATGCCAATGCCATTGGACGGCATTTGGGAAAGAATATAGAGGCTTGCGTTCCCTGTCCGGTTTGCTGAACCGAAGAGCTTTCCCTGCAGAATTCATCTGCTCTCAGCCTGTGAGAAACAAAGAGGCATTCATTTTTCTGTCATAACAAGACCAACAATATTCCTTAATATTATTCCCCTACTTTTTTATATTTTATGAACATACATAGGCAGGCTTGTATCATAGGTGTGGGGTGGGGATAAAATTCATTACAGAGCATGAGCGATGAATACATGCTTCCTCTGAGTTTGATTTCCTCAGCCTTAAATGTGTATCAGGTAAGTCCTACTTCTACTTGCAGGGCTTTCTGAAGTACCAGTTGTCACTCCCCTCCATGGCCTCTGCAGGTGTCATGAGGGTTGTTCACGGCACAGAAGTTTTGTGCTGCCGAGGGAATACACCCTAACATACTGCACCCTAATGCGAGGCTGTGCCCACCAGAGGGAGGGATGCTATTTTGATCCTCACTAATCCGTATATGTTAGTGGGTGTTCTAACACGAATGTTGGAGGTGTTATTATTTTTGACTGACTAGGACTCCTGATCTCCAGTAGCTTGAACCATGATCCTTGGGGGTTGGGGGCGGTGTCATTCTTGCTCCCTTCACTCAATCTCACACTTGATATTTCACATCTGCTCTGCTTCCAGAGTGTGCCTGGAATCCAAGCAGTTTTCCCAAGCAGGTCTTAAGCTACCTTGGCCTCTCCTCTTGGTCCTTCAAGTGGCCTCTTGAAAGCTCACCTCTGCCCTTAGCTAGCAGTGGCGTGCTCACAGCACGGCTCTCACTATCCTTTTCACTAATGCCACTCTCTGCTTAGCTCTGCAAAGACTTCCCAGGTCTTTCAATGGAGGCCCAAGTCTTGTACATTTGGCTAACATCTCAGAAAGGCCCTGTCAGAGGAAGTGGGCCCAGACTAGCGGAGGCCCACAGTAGTACCTGGCCCAGCATCACACCCAGAAGTCATTCCTGAAAAAGTACACGGTCTTTTGTCCTATCCCTGTGGCTACAGGCATGTCCAAATCAGTCCTTCAGGATGTTACCACCTTCGGGCAGCAATGGTATGGGCTTCGTTACTCTACTGGCTTGGAAGAAATCAATGTCTTCTCCTACCTCCCCTCCGACCTGGCCATTCTTCCTCCCATGTTCTACAGCAGGTCTTTTCATCTCCTCTTCTTCATAGACAACCGTTGCCTGGCTTAGGGCTTTATAGAACAAAAGGAAATCTGGACACAGCCATAACCCCAGAGGCCAAGGCAGAGGCAGCAGCTCCATGAGTTCAAGGCTAGCCTGGTCTGTATAATGAGTTCCAGGCCAGTAGGACTACACAGTGAGACCCTGTCTTGAAAAGTGAAAAAAACAAATAAACAAACAAAAAACAGTTGAATTGGACCTCCATAAAAGGCCCCAAAGTATAGGAACAGAAAAGCCTGGAAGAGAGGAGGGATAGAGAAGCCAGAAAAGGCCACCCCACCAATTGTTCTGGGATTGCCCTAGCCTTCTCACACCCTGGTTCTTTCCCATGCCTCCACAGTCCTCCTTCCTGTGAGTACACTCCTTTGATGTCAGAGACTAATTCTGCATCAGTGCAGACATCTGTGTGGTTTTGAGAGTCAGTCACCAGTCACAAGGTGTCAATCTCACAAACCCTGTTTATCTGCAACCTTGGGGCTGGGGTGGGAGGGAAGAGGGAGGCCATGTGCTGTTGCTAAATCAGTAAACATGGGTGCCTGGTCGTGTGAGCTCCTATCCAGCTGGGATCATGTCACCAGCCTCTGTCTCGGTGGCTGTTCAGCTTCCCTGTGCAACTGACAGAGCAGGAAGATACTGTGTGTGTGCTGAGGGCCACTGGAATGGATCAGTGCCACTCAGTGAGGCAGGAAACAATCTGCCTCAGCTGCCTGGGTTTGGAGGAGATGGAGTTCAGCTGAGATGGGAGGGAGCCAGCATGTAAGCAACTTCCTAGTTGACAGCCCGTCACCTGGAAGTGGGGAGTCTGAGATTAGACAGCTACAAGCTGACTGGTGGCTCAGTCTAGCCACAGGGAGTCCTGAGGAGAGTTCACTGGGGTGCATGGTGAGCTGCCAAAGTGCGTTGGCCGTCCTGACGAGGAGCTTCATCCAGATGGCCCTCCTTACACGGTGCAGAGCCACTGCCATCCTCCACTCCATAGAGAGAACTAAGGGTAAAGAGGACATAGGGAGCAGCCTGTGGTATCTGCAGCTGAGCCTCCCACCATGACTGTGATAGCATTGGCTGAAAAGCCTCTCCCCTCCCAGCACCACTCCCGCAAAGTGCATCTCCCAGAACGCCATAGTTTTACCTCCTTAAGGACAAAAGTGCCTTATGATTCTGTTATATTAAAGAAAAAGCAAGAGGTCCCTGCATCAGACTATGAGTTCAAATTTTGCAACTACTCATTGTAAGAATAATCACTTTTCCTCCTTAAGCCTCGTTTGCTTAATCTGTAAGGTGGGGGTAGTCATTATTGCCTTTTAGAATTATTAAAGTCAAATAAGCACTGTCAAAAAGTCAGTACTGGATAAGGCCAGAGGCTGCTTTCTAAGCCCTTTTTTCAACAAGAATCAACAAAGATCTGATTATCCAGTAACCAGAGAGAATGCAGGGAAAAGTCAAGGAGGAAGAAGCCTTGATCCCAGAAGCAGGCATCCTGGGGAAACCCATCCCTTAGTAGTAAAGGGGCATTGGAGATAAAGGAGGCCAGATCTGTGGTCCTCTGACCTGCACAACTGGGAGAAGCCTGAAATTGGGAGGGAAAGTAGCTGAGGGGAAGAGCCAAGACCAAGCTTAAGCCCTGGCTCAGAGCCTGCATGCTATCTCAGAGCGGCTCAGCACCTCTGTCTGTCCCGAATATCTCTGCACACACTGTCTTTGCTGTGTTTATCTCCCCCAACAACATTCTCCATGGATAAGCAGAAGGACATATCATAAATGCCAGGCGTTTCCTCCCTCTCGGTTAGATTTCAGGACAATGTATTTATCGCTGGCTCATCATATGGGTCACCACGCATGCTACGGAAAATAGGAAACCACCTCTATTAACAGGGAACAGTGGATCCCAGCTCTCTCACATCCTGTCTCCCACAGGCTGGGCCAGGCCGGATACCCCACTGCAAGCCCACTTCCTGTTACCTCCATCCCCTCTCTCAGCAAAATTGTTCAGTGCTTTCCTGTCCTGGCTAGACACCGACCTTTGTCCTGTCTACATCTGCAGGGGAGTGAAAGAGGAAGGTATGTCGGACTGGAGGTTTCTTCCACCCCTGCTGTTCTTGGAAGTTCAGCATTGCCTCCTCTGGGTCCCAGAGTTCTTATCCACATGGTGGGTTTTATGTCAGGCTATTTTTGCTCAAAACCCTAAAGGATCCAAACAGATCTAAATCTGCCATGAGTTAACATTTAAACAGCTAGTAAGTAGTATTTGTTATAAATATTTGACAAAATTCAAATCTCACCTCAGCTGGCTCGGTATAGACTGGGCAGTTTGAGGTGGGCATGGGAAGAGAGGCTCTAACCTAGAACTATATGGTCTTATGTTTGTTCATTCCGTTAGCTGTCTTCTCACCTACGAACTCCACATGCATCCTTTTAGTTGTGACTTTTAACAGACCACGAACTGTTCTAGGGGTATGGGAAACGAAAGGGTGTCAGAGTCGTCTCTTGCCTTGGAGAAAACATAGTTTGGAGAGGGTGGGAGGGAAGAGAGGCAAGGCTGCATGAAAGTGTTACTCACTGTAGTGGAGGGAGGGGTGGAGGGGGCCTACACTCATACATACACATGGTATTCACATTTGCCCTGAATTTTACCATTAAATTTTACATCTGAAGGTCCTGTGAAGTTTCTGAAGCCTTTCCAAGAAGAACAACCCTACAAGACTGTTGGTAACACCTCCAGACTATTATACAAATAAGGGGTGGGGGCAAAGAATATGGCCTCTCTTACTCAGTTGTTTGCTTTGGATGATGGCATAGGCTGCCTGAAGTTCAGTAAATTATTCTCCATGACCAAATGCAGGAAGGTGCTTCAGAACGTCAAGAGATAAGAGGGTGGGAGAAATTAGGACCTTTTGAAGTCTAGAAAAGGTTTGGAAGACCCACAATGGGAACCCAAGAAAAAAATAAGCAAATGATGGAGAAACAACTGGGGGAAAAATGGCCTTAGCCATTGAGGTTGTGCAAATTCAAACCACAGTAAGATATACGTTCATGTGTAGGACAGGATAAGGGAAATTCGTACTCTCCTACACTGCCTGTGGGAGACGAGTGTAATTAGTGCAGCCACTTTAGGAAATATTAGTTCCGGGGATAGTTTAATATAGACAGAGCACTGGTCCAGCATATCTCTACCAGGTATGCATACAAGAAAAAGAAAAGCAGGGGTCCACTCAAAACCCACCAACCAATGGTCACAGCATCATTTATGGTCATTAAAAAGTAAAATCCTTTAAGCGCTTGCTCTGCACCCCCACTCTGCACCCCCACCCCGAGAACCTGTGTGAAAACATCATGGTGTGTTCTTGTAATCCTGGTACTGGAGAAGTTGAAGCAGGCAGATCTCCAGGGTTCTCGGGCCAGCCAGCCTAGCCTACTGGGTGAGGACCAGAGCAGTGAGAGACCCTGCCCTCTGCTCCCTAACCAAATCACCTGAGAAGTGACAGCCAATGTTGTCCTCTGGCCTCCACACACACGCACCCCCTCACCTCCTAACACACATAGGTAAAAAACGAGTCTGTGGTGAATAGCAGTTTCTAAGTCACTCAAGGCATCTGCGGGCCCACTGTAGAAAGTGCCCCCATTATCTCAGTATGTAAATATAGTTTATGTGCATATTAACATATAACAATACATACATTATGCTGCCTCCATCCAGGGAAGAAGGTGCTGTCATAAACTTCAGTTTACACACGGGAAAACAAGCGTTCTAGAATGATTACGTAATTCAACTGTGGTCTGATGGTCATCGAGCATGGGTAGGGCCAGGATGCTCAGCACATACTTAATGAACCCAGTTGAGGCGTGCTGTCTGCCCCGAGGGTCAGGACTGGAGACAGGGGCAGAGGGAGGTCATGAGTTGTTACTGCCTTGGGAGGAGCTCCGGAGGCTGTGTGTCTCAGCGAGGGTGGACTGTTTCTGAGAGTACTACACACAATGGAGGAATCCGCAGTTATGACTCGGGCCTATCAAAACAGGCTTACTTACAGCTTGGCTCATTGACAGCTTGGTGCATTCCAAGGTGTGGAGGAAGCATGGCTGGACCAAGAGTATGGCCTGTGGGCCTTTGACAGCCAAGGCAGGTTTTGTATAATCCCAGGATGCGGGATGTAGACATAGCCATGTCTTGAAATCCTGTGAATTTCAGAGATGAACATGCCAAGCTCATGTCTCTCGGGGGACAGTTCAGAGGAGCCCCATCACTGACCAGCTGAATCTGACAAGAAGCCAACTCCCAAGGAACAAAGTAGTTTGTGTCAGTGTTTTTCCAACTTTCTATTCTAGGTAGAGCCCCTCGGCAACACTAATAAGGTAGCTTATTTCCAACATCTCCATTAATCAAGGTGATTTACGATTGCCAACTAAAGCCTCTGGTTAATGGAGAGAGTCAGCCTCCTTGGCTGGGGTGCTCTGAGTCCTAAGCTGAGAAACCTTGATCTTACCAGCCAAGGCAGCTCCCTTTAGTAGCCGTGTGGTCTCTTCCTGTGAGATTTTCAGAGGAATAGAATGTAAGTTCCTGTGAACACATCTCCAGGCCCTGAGGAGTGCCTGGGTACTGTGCCAGGACTCACTGTTCCCATTCTGTCTTTTACAGTTGGGGGAGGGCTGAGCAGCGTGGTAGGACACAGTGTCTAGCTAAGTAGCTGTGGCCGGGCCCAGGGCCACTGGAGGACAAGACACTAATATCCAGAATTGGCGAAGGCACTTGGGTGGCACCTGCTGCTCTCCAGCTTTCTCAAGAGTCGTGAAGTTCGCGGGGTTTTGTTCTTTTCAGTGAAGGTGATCCATCGGGGGTAGAGCCTTCGTTGCTTGTCCACAATAAGAGTATAATGTGAGCCGCTTTTGTGGTTTTAAATTTTTTAATAGCTGGTTTCCCACTTTTCTTTTATTCAACCATGGGGATTGAGGATTGAGGCCAGGACCTTCCCACTGAGGTGTATCCACTTCCCTTTTAGTCACATTTTGGAGGAGGGGGGGGAGGGGTGTTAAAGACATGGTGGCACTTGGAGAGGCAGAAGCAGGAAGATTGAGTTTAAAGCCAGCTTGATCAAAACAGTGAATTCCAAGACTGTATAGAGAGATCCTGTCAAAAACAAAAACAAATTTAATTTAGTAATTTTTAAGGTGTATTATTTTGGGGGTCTAGAGAGATGACCCAGTGGTTAAGAGCAATCAGTGTTTTAGCACAGGACCTGGGTTGGATATTAGCAACCTCATGGAGATGCACAAGAGTCTGTAACTCCAGTTCTGGGAAAACCTAGCACCTCTTCTTACCCTTATAGCTCTTTTTTTTTTTTAAGATTTATTTAATTTTTAATTGAATGTGAGTATACTGTCACTCTCTTCAGACACACCAGAAGAAGGCATCAGATCTCATTATAGATGGTTGTGAGTCACCATGTGGTTGCTGGGAATTGAACTCAGGACCTCTGGAAGAGTAGTCAGTGCTCTTAACCATTGAACTACCTCTCCAGACCCCCTCATGGTGCGTATATGCACATTGTGCACATATATACATATACTCAAACATATGCACATAAAATAAATGTTTAATAACATTTTTATTTCTAATTATTTGTATATGTGAAGTGGTATGCACATAGTGCAGATGACTGGGGGAGCTAGAGTCGTGAGTTGCCCAACATGGCTGCTGGGAACTGGATTCCATTACTCTGCGAGAGCTGTGTGCGTTCTTGACCACTGAGCCATCTTCCCAGCCAAGTTCTAAGGGTGTCCCCTACTGCTGAGTTATTACCCCAGCAGCCCTTTCAACCACTTTTGGAAAAAAGAAAACAAAGTTAATATGACTGATATATTTTATTGAATCCATACACCCAAAGAGTATAATTTCATCATTGATATTCATGTCACCGTTAACGTTACAATGGTAATGAGACATTTTTACAAGTCTGGCATTAACTTTTTGGAGGTCCACTTTGGAGTTCTTGTGCTCACTGTCTCAGTTTGATTGGTTCTTTCCAAAGTGCTCAAGAGCCACGTTGGCCAGTGGCTCCCCTGCCGCTCATCTGCAACTGACTCCAGGGCCGTGCTTGCCCTGCTGTAGTACACACCATGCTTTGTTTCAACACAAGACAATAGTTCCTTTGAAGATACTGGTAAAATATACCCAGCCCAGTGACCTCTCCCAGATGCCTGAGACTGGACCTTACAGAGTATATAAGAGGAACCTAAACTCATTCGTTAGGATGGGTTCCTCACTATACTCCCATGGGAACCTTCCCTTGACTTTCTCTTATTGAAGCTCCTTCCTAGTCTTTACCAAGTGGCTCTATTCAAGTGCCAGCTAAGTGGCTATTTTCTGTCACATGCCAACTGGGATTTGAGGAAATGTGGAGTATTCTCCAGAGCAGATTCTTCTGACATGAGTTTACATCGATAGGAAGTTGTTCAGGACCCCAGTGTCGCACTGAGTCTTCCTCAGGGTGAGCTTTTAAGCATAAAAATCATATTCTAGGTTAACATATTTTAGTTAACAAGAACAGTTAGCCAGAAGTGGAACTGCAGAAGACAGAAAAAACAAGGTTAGGACTTTAGAGACTTTGCAGAACTATATAGACTTTGGTGGGGTAGGCCTTTTCTCTGGTTTTGCCTAATCGTCTACACTTCACTTTGATTTTGGCTGTCTACCTGCTGAGTCTTACAGCCTGAATGGTATTTTAACATGGAGTCAGTTGTGTTAAGGTCTGGGGACCAACTTCGGTTTGGGGCTCTGTTACATAATGATAGGAACGAAACCACAACTCATCTCAGTCCAAGGAAGCAGATTAACTCAGGGAGCCAGAGGGAGAGGACTGACCAGGGCCTCAGAAGCCTGATCCATGACTCTGTTCACCATTAACTAATTGCCAGAAACTTGGATAGGAGGACAGACTTTCCACACCTTACCTTGATGGCCCTTGGGCAGCCGGCAGGGAGGAGTCCTGGGTGACAGAATGGGTGTTTCGGATGCTTGATAAATATGACAGGATACTGTCTTACTCAGGATGACACCTGGCTAACTGTAGTACTTATGGGAGCTGGCCTCCACTGAGACACGGCTGCCAGCAGAAAGTCTCTGTGATCCTACACTAGCCTGTTCCCTTTTGGTGCTTATGGGTTCCCTCTCCAAACTCTAACTCCCCTCACCCCATCAGTACTCAGGGTGGTTGGACGCCCGTCCCATTGCCATCATAAAACTTATCCCAAAATACCTAGTAGCAAACAATGTCTTGGTATAAAATAAAACATTTACAACCAATTAACAACCCCCAACCCAAGACTGTTGCTGTCTTTTCAAGCCGCTAAAGCCAGAACCCAAGTGTGTTTTGTTCCCCGTTCCTTTAAGGAAGTAGGTCTAGGCTGTTCCTATCTGTCCCTGGCTACTTTCTATATGGATGAAGAGCCCACCCTCAGGAAGATTCAGCTTCCTGTCTGTTGCTAAGGAAATTTGCCTATCACTTCCAGATTTGTCCCAATCTGTCAGCAGTATAGTGTCCCAAAAGATTTACATCCATGACCTTTCTATGTGAACCTGAGAGCTATCAGATCTGCCCTCTTCCTACAGGACAGGCTTG
This sequence comes from Rattus norvegicus, assembly GCF_021556685.1. Classification (NCBI taxonomy): domain Eukaryota; kingdom Metazoa; phylum Chordata; class Mammalia; order Rodentia; family Muridae; genus Rattus; species Rattus norvegicus. Next base: position 79,997,507 of record NC_141541.1, read on the forward strand.
TAGACAGTTCTGGGGGTCTGATAGAGGGTGTTTGGATTGGGAGTGAGAAGATATCTACAGAAAGCACAACCGACAACCCACCAATAGCTTCCATCCACACTGCCCCTTGGATTCTGGGAAGCCTAATGTTGTGGTTGACTGGCTGACTGGCCTTGATTGGTTTGAGAGACCTTAAGCAGAAACAGCCTTATTCTCTGTCTCTGGTTTGTTCGCCCTGCGGTAACTGCCGTGCTCTCTGCTGCCACCCAGTGGCTGTATTGACAAGGACCAGATGGGAAATTTAATCCAAAGGCTGGGGCCTAGGACCTGTCTTAAATCCCCAAGGTTATTCTGAGTCACATTCAAGTTTTAGGAGCAGGCAAAGGGGCTTTTTGACAAGGCTCATGACCCAAATTCAATCCCCAGAACCCACATAGGGGAAGGAGAGAACTCATTGCCACAAGTTGTCCTGGGATCTCCACATAAGAACTCTGGCATGTGTACCCACACACAAGTAATAAACAAACAAACAAATAAATAATTTACAAATGTAACTTTAAAACATTGAAAATATAAAAATTAACTAAAACTCTCCAGTTGTGTTAAAAATATTCATTCCCGGGGTTGGGGATTTAGCTCAGTGGTAGAGTCCTTGCCTAGCAAACACAAGGCCCTGGGTTCGGTCCTCAGCTCTGGAAAAAAAAATTCATTCCCCCTTTCAGGGTTGATGAAACCTGGAAATGATACTTAAGCTCCTTAAATATTATGACGCCAGGAGCCGGAGAGACAGCTTAGTAAAGCCCTTGGAGGAGAAGTACAAGGACCTGAGTTCTGATCCCAAGAGCCCACAGAAAAAGCTACATGCAGCACATGTATGTGCCTCTGGCCTCTCTATCGGCATGCATACCACCCATACACGTGCGCACACAGAACATGACTCCAAATCTTTTCCAACCGCATCTTCAATCATTCTCCATTTATCCTGGGCTCTAATGCAACTGAGGTCCAACTGTTATTCCTGTGTTCGCATTTCTAAAGATGCGTTCATTGGGAAGGTGATTCCTTCACAATAAAAAGCTCCAAGCCCACACCTATTTTCGGGACCGCTCAGGCACCACGTCCTCCAGCAAGCCTTCTCTGATTGCCCTGGCAGACTATGGTCATTTCCGTTTTGAACCTCACACTTCGTTTTTCCATGAATCAAAACTTTATTTTTACCTAATAATGAATTCTTTCTTTCTTTCTTTCTTTCTTTCTTTCTTTCTTTCTTTCTTTCTTTCTTTCTTTCTTTCTTTCTTTCTTTCTTTCTTTCTTTCTTTCTTTCTTTCTTTCTTTCTTTCTTTCTTTCTTTCTTTCTTTCTTTCTTTCTTTCTTTCTTTCTTTCTTTCTTTCTTTCTTTCTTTCTCGGAGCTGAGGACCGAACCCAGGGCCTTGCGCTTTCTAGGCAAGCGCTCTACCACTGAGCTAAATCCCCAACCCCCTAATAATGAATTTTTTTTTTTTTTTGGTTCTTTTTTTCGGATCTGGGGACCTAACCCAGGGCCTTGCGCTTCCTAGGCAAGCGCTCTACCACTGAGCTAAATCCCCAACCCCCTAATAATGAATTCTTAGTGGGCGTTTCTGACCTATGAAAGCCCAGCGTCTGCGCCCTCTTCCTTGCGGCATTGGCTGGTGCAAAGCAAGCACACCGCAAATTCTCTTTTAAAGGGACTATCAAAACAGGGACTCGTGCCAAATGCTGGGATCAGATTCCTTAGAACAGAAGCGAACAGAGGATCGTGAAGTGACCCTGGCAAAAGAAACCTTGGTGCGGTCTTCTTGGGACTCTGCCACCGATGGGTGGGACTGTTTTCACAACACCCGTGGGCCAGAAGGGGCCATCAGCTCCCACTGCTGGCTACTGTATGTGTTACACCAGGACTCTAAAAGTATCCTGGAAAAGCCTTCCACTTCCACCCGCTTCTTAAAGAGCCCACGGGGAACCCTGTAGCCTGCAGAAAACTTGAGTGCCACAGTCGCCACTGATACTTAATGGTTACCGATGCTGCCTCCCACAGACGACACGGCTTTCGTTCAAACCTGTGGTCACCTCAGGAAGATGAGGCCAACGCTGTATAGTAGGTCTTGTCCCAGCAGCTCACCCCCTTGGGCTCCGCCCTCAATGCCTTTCTGGCTAGAGTCTCTATGGTTTCAACCCACTGTGGACTGTTTGGGTAGCCATATCTCAGGTCTCTTGTCCGGACAAGAGGGGGACTTGAAACTACTGAGACTGTGCCGGCTAGTTTCATGTCAACTTGATACAAACTAGAGTCATCTGAGAGGAGGGGATCTTAATTAAGAAACTGTCTTCATAAGATCAGGCTGTCGGCAAGCCTGTAGGGCATTTTCTTAATTAGTGATTAATATGGTACCACCCTGGTTTCTATAAAGAAGCAGGCTGAATAAGCCAAGCGAAGCACGCAGGTAGTTGGCACTTCTTCATGGTCTCTCCATCGGCTCCTACCTCTGGGTTCCTTCCCAGTTTGAGTTCCTGCCTTGACTTCCTCTCCTCCCTGAGTTGACTTGGTTCCAGTAACCTAAGACTCAGAGAGTGAGCAAGAGATCCTGGGCTCCCAGAAAGAAACAGAAGACCAGAAGAGGGGAAGCGGAAGGTAAGTAGAAAAGCAGTTCACCCAATGTCTTGGGGGATTTGGCCTTTGCAGGACCTGGGCCGCTTGCAAACTTCCTCACGCCTCTTAGAAGTGCACCCTTTGTGTTGCTGGCGTTACAGTACTGGAAAGGACAGCCCTCATGAACAAACTTCAGGACCACCTCACTGGCACAAACTGGGGCCTAGTTAAAGTCCTTTTGGTGAGCAGCCAGGGCAGGTAGGACTCTCACAGCTAGCAAGCTTAGTGAGTCTTCAGAGGGAGGTGTCATCCTGAGGGTTCCCAGTCCCAGGACCCACATTTGCTCCCTTGTGAAAATACTCTCAATTCCTTTTCGTTGGTGGTGATGGTTTTGAGACCGGGGCCTTGTGTATCCCAGGCTGGCCTGGAATTCACTATGTACCCAAATCGACCTTGAACACCTGATTCTCCTGTTTCTACCCTCCCACCCCCACATGCTCTGATTACAGGAGTATGCCACCAGCTGACTTCAAACTGACTTTTTCTTTCTTTCTTTATTGGGGGTGGGGAGGGAGTCGTGTTTTGAGATAGGGCTTCTCTGTATGGCCCTGGAACCAACTCTGTACACCAGGCTGGCCTTGAACTCAGAGAACCATCCGCCTATGCCTCCCAATTGCTGGGAATAGAGGCATGCAACACCACCACCCAGCCTTCATTTTTACTCCTTGTTTATTTGTTTTAAAATATGTTTTATTTTGTTAGTCTTTTTTTCTTTTTTTTTTTTTTTTCTGGAGCTGGGGACTGAACCCAGGGCCTTGTGCTTGCTAGGCAAGCACTCTACCACTGAGCTAAATTCCCAACCCCTAAAATATGTTTTATGTGCATGAGTGTTTTGCCAGCATGTATGTGTGTGCACTGTGTGTGAGGACCTGCAGAGACCAGAAGTAGGTGGAGCCCCTGGATCTAGGGTTCTAGACAGTTGTGAGTTGCCCTGTGGATGCTGAGAACTGAACCTGGTTCCTCTGGAAGAGTAGCTAGTGCTCTTAATCCCCCCTGAAGCATCTCTCCTGCCCCTGCCTTTACTTTTCTGTGGCACCTAGAAACTCTGAGAACACGAAAATGCTGTCTTGGAAGACCTAGAAACTGAAATGTTTGGACCAAAGAACGAGGGACTTAATTTTTCACTGTCTAGCCTATTGTGCTATTTGCATGCTCTCTGAGAGGCCACATAAAACTTACACAGACTTAATAAGGTTAAAAGACAAAAAATAGACAAATCACATACTTTATAAAACTATATGCCACGATAGCATACAAAGGACATTACCCCACGTGATGGATGGCTTTACTTATCATTTTGACATAGCCTGGAATCACCTAGGAAGTGTCTCCATGAAGATTTGACAATGCTGGTTTGGCCTATGAGGATGTCTCTGAAAGATTGTCTTAGTGTAGAAGACCCAGATCACTGTGGGTGGCACCATTCCCTAGGCATGGAGTCCTGAAATATGCAAGAGTCAAGAAGTAGAGCTGAGCACAAGCAATGAAGTAAGTGGGTACATGTGATGCATGCGTTGGTTCTCTCTGCTCTCGACTGTGGACATGGTGTGAGTGGCTGCTTGGAGTTCTTGTCTCGACTTAATAATAATTGGTTAACCTGCAATTGTAAGATGAAATATATTTGCGGTTGAGACTGTTCTTATTCCTCCTTGATGTATAATATTCCTTTAAGTGTCTTCTGCAATGCTGGCTTTAGTGATCATGAACTGCCTTGGTTTGCCTTGAGATGTCCTTATTTCTCCTTTATTTTTAAAAAGATAGCTTTGCTGGGTATAGTAATTGTGATTGGCAGTTCTTTCCTTTCAGGGCTTGAAATATTAGTACATGCTCTCCTGGCTTGGAGAGTTTTGCTAATGAATGACCTGGTGTTATTTGGTGTTTCTGCTTCTTGAAGGTGAGTTAGCATTTTTCTCTTGTAGCTGTTTGATTGTGATTTAGACATTTTGACCATAATACATCATATATCATAGAGAAGTTTCCTGATGTTTATCTGGGGTCTAAATGTCTCTTGTGTTTGAATGTCTATTTCTCTGGATTTGGGAGGTTTCTGCTATAATTTCGTCAAGTAAATGCCTTTCATGTTTCCCTCAACTCCTATCTCTTGGGTTTTTGGATATGGTCTCTTGATCATATTCCAGAACTTTTAGATTGTTTTGTTTATTCTTTCAGAAAACCAACTGGTTGTTTTTTGTTTTGTTGACCCTTTGTGCTTCTTAAAATTTCCACTCACTTATTTGTGTATGAGTGTACATTCATATGTGATGGCACATGCACAGAGTGTGTGTGTGTGTGTGTGTGTGTGTGTGTGTGTGTGTGTGTGTGTAGAAGTTAGAACAACTGTTAAGAATTTGTTCTCTCCCACCACATGGGGCCTGTGGACCAAGCCCAGGTTGTCAAGTTTGGCAGGCAGTAGGTGCCTTCACCTGCCCAGCCATTTTCCCCGCTCTTTTGTGTTGTTTTCCCCAGCGTCTGTTTGCTCGTTCCTGCTCTGATCTTTGTTATTCTGTTCCTTCTGCTCTGGGATTTGCTTTGTTCGTTGAGTGACGTTATTGGGCTGTTTATTTTCATGTTCTAATTTAGGTTCTAGTCCTGTAAACTTCCTCTTGCTACTGCTTTACTTGCCTAAAAACTTTGTTACACATTTTCATTTTCATTTATCACAAGAATATTTTTAACTTGTTTCTTCATTGATCCAGTGGTAATTCAGGAGTATATTTAACTTCCCTGTATCAGAGTTCTCTGGTGTTTCTCCTCTTGCTTTTCTGGTTTTACTCTATTGTGCTCATAGAACTGGGCCTGGTATGAATTTTGCCTTTTTTGAATTTGTTGAGATTTGGGTGGTAGCCCAAGACTCTTCCACGGACTGAGGGAAAAGAATACAAACCCTGGGGCTGGAGAGATGGCTCAGCAGTTAGGTTACTGGATGATCTTGCAGAGTCCGGGAGTTCTCAATATCCATATCAGGCAGCTTACAACTAAATACAATATAGATCCAAGTGACCCTAGGTCCTCTTTGATCTATCTCTGCTGGCACTGAACTCCTATGTGCACACACGCACACCTATAGACAGATACACTTAAAATTAAAAATAAAATATACAATTTCTCCATATGGAAATTGTGAAGATGTTGGTGGAATTGTTCATAAATCACTGTGAGAGCATTTGTTCTATAGCCTAGCCTGGTTGTTTATTCATTTATCTGGCATTGATAAAAGCAAGGTATTGAAGTACCCAACTATTACTGTATTAGGTTCTGTTCTCCCTTTCCAGATCTAATAAAGTTTGTTGTATATAATTCTGTGCTTCAGCACTACCTCCCTACATCTTAGAGGCGCTCTTGTCAGCTCTCTCCCTTTGCTGTTACACAGTGGCCTTCTTTGTCTGTTACTTTTTAACAGCTTTTCATTTAGAATGGATTATCTGATAAAGGCAGATCTACTCCTTCACTTCGGGTTTTCATGCTAATGTGGCGTCCTTTCCTGACCCTTTGCGTTTAGTTCCTGTGTCTTTCATGGTGAAAGGAAACAAGTTTCTTGTAGGCAGCGTATAGACGAGTTTGGTTCTCTTTAGTTGTTTATATATCTTCGGATCAGAGGTTTTAATCCAAGTACCTCTAAGGTTATTAGAATATGGTGAATACTTGTTCCTGCAAATGTGCCTGTCTCCTGGGTGCTTGGCAGACTTTTCTTTTTTGTATTCTATTTTTGTGGCTCAGAGGTTGTCTGCAGTGATGGGGTTTGGTTCACTTCTCTTCCAGTTGTTTGTGGAACTGCTTTGCTCAGTCAGTTTTAATCTTTTGTGCCTTTGTTTTATAATAGTAGCTTCCAGACACAGGACTTCTTCAGCCATTTCTTGTAGGACAAGCCTAACGATGATTAATTCTAATCTTTGCGTGCTTTGGAAGGTGATGTTTCTATTCACTCCTGGATTATGCTTGATTTGGAAGCCCCAGCTCTTGAAGCATTGGACTTACAGGTACACACCACCTTCCCCAGCTTAGCAGCTAATGAGTGTAATTAGTTGTTGAGACCTCAACAAAATGAGCCAAAAAGCATACTTAGAAATTCCCAGTGATCTGATGTAGCACTGTTATATATCTATTTTGTCTTCCTTATATTCAGACCCTTAAAAGTCCCAATTGGAGCAATGTTCCTGGGACTCTTACTGTGTAAAAAGTAAGTTCCAGACACATTGCTGAAAAACGTGTGCCCAGGTGCCGACCGGAGTAGGTGCCAAGGCTCCCGGCTTCCATATCACTGTCTCTTACAAGTGGTGAAAGCCCTGGTATTTACCTTGCACGTGCTTGACCTTTGCACAGGATCTTGAGGGGGTCACTGGACTTTGGTAAGCACCAAAGAATTCAGAAGCAATGAGGCATACAGCCATAAGCTAACAAGGTTGTTATGAGGTCTGGGAGACCACAGAGGGGTTGCTTTATTTTCTCTACCACTCAGTTTCAGAAAGTGAATGATATTTAGCCTGCTCTCCATGTATGCATCAGGAGCCAGCATTAAGGAGTTTATTCCTGTACCAAAGGAGGAGGCTGAAGACAGGGCAAAGACAATGGGAGTTGTTTTCTAGTTCTTTAGAAGCTAGGAGAATCCTCTCTGGAGAGAGAAGACAGGGACATGAGGAGCCAAGAGGCCCAGAGGGAGCTTGGCTGGTTTCACAGAGCTCTTCCCTGGCTCTTCAGGGAACTTCGTATGTGTTGGCAGATTGGCAGTATGCATGCCCCGGGACATTCACGGGACAGATGAAGCATAGGTAGCCTAAGCCACCAAGATAAAAACCAAACTGACTCAAGAACTGGATTGGCCATCTTATCAGCCAGTCCCCTCAAACAGGAGGGACTTTAATTGGAGGTGTCAAGTGTCTCCCACTCTCCAAGCCCATTTCTAGAAAGCAAATCTGACCTAGACAGGCCACACAGAACAATGAGTGAGGTGGGCTGGCAGCATGCAGGTGGCAGGGAGGAGGAGGGCAGGCTGTCTGCCTTCCGCTCAAAGGTCTTAGGCTCCAAATACAGACTTCTATTGAGAGGCCAGGGGCGAGAGGCCTCAGCAAACCACCAGCCTTTGTCCCTAGGAAAGTCAGTAGTACCTACTAGGGAAAGGCAACACAAAGAGCGGAGGCCTGGTACAAGGTCGTGCTAGGCTGGCAAGAACAGTAGAGTAGACCTGTGCCATTTCACTGTGTGCTTTGTCGATGACCTTGGGCGAATTTTCTCTCTGCACCTGTTCCCAGGCGTGTGAAAAGGAATCTAGGCTTTGTCTAACTGCAGTTCTTCACAGTTAAGAGAATTTATTAATAAAGAATCATCCCCAGGTCATGGGACTTACTGGTAGAGCACTTGCCTACTAGATCAGTCCATCATACATGAGATCTAGGCTTCGATCAAATGTCATAGAATGATTGGACATGGTGTCACCTATCTATAATCCTAGTACCTGAGAGCTGGAGGCAGAAGGACATCAAGTCATCCTTGGTTATATTGCAAGTTCAAGACCAGCCTTGGCTACATGAGACCCTGACTAGGAAAAAAAATTTTTTTTAATTATTCTCACTACCTCAAAATACTATTGGGCAAAGCTGATCAGACTGTGGGGTTCTGAAGTGGCACCTCCTGCTTCGTGAGTCATGGGAGAGGGTTTCTATCGCTTCCCCAGACTGCGTACACACTGCTTACTTCCTAGTCCACAGCACACTACACTGAGGCCAGAATCCTACTCCATGGGTGAAGTCTCACTACCACTGGGAAAGGCTGGGACAGAGGCAACTCCTCCCAGGGTGAGCTGCCACAACCACTCCAACGTCCTCATGCTTCCTCTGTGCCCTGCAGAGTTCAGCCAGCCTGGACAGACGTGTGCCTGTGAGTCCAGAGAGCCAGGGCGTGCCCTCCCATGACTACTCCCCCAGCTTAGAGACTCTGCAGCTACTCCCTGCAGGGAAAGGTTTCACTATGAGCTCAGCTGACTCAGTGATCTGTGAGGACCCTGTGCTGGCTTCAATTTGCAAGTGCAGTTGTGAATTCCAGGCTGTCACATCATGCTCTCTGGGGACAGTTACTCTGGTGATAATGGTGTTAGGTTTTTCACCACAAAGCATTCTTTGAGGCAGAGGGAATGGATGAGTTCTACCAGAACTGCACACACTCACGTGCTTGCTAATGTTGCGTAAATACTGCAGTGAGACGATACAGGGCCCTGTGAGTACCCAGAGTGGCCCTGCCACCTAGATCAGACTCAGAGAATCCAGATTAGGGCATCAGCAGAAAATATCCCAATAAGACAGAGCTCCGAAGGGCACAGCTGCCAATGTCCTGGACCACCAGTTAGACTAAGCTAAAATAAAGTGGGGGGGAGGGGGCGGCAAAGGTTCACCGATCTCTGTCGACCTCTAGTGGTTGCACTAAGTAGAAGCAGGTGGCAGAAGTGTGAACCTACAGGATACAGCAGTGATTGAAGTGCAGGTTTATTGGAAGCCAGTGGGAGCCCGCGTCTCAGGAATGATGTGAACAGCCTCTGTCTTCTCAGGCATGTGACGTTGGTAGGATGAGCAGAGAGTGCACTCCAGAGCCTGAGCCTGATTTACTCCTAAGTGTCCATATCCTACCCTGTGCCTTTGGCAAGGTTATGTGTGCCTCCGTCTAGGTCATCTCACTCGACCACCAGGACACACTCCAAGGTGGTTGTGAGTACAATGTGCGGTACATGGCAAGTAAGCCAGGGATAACTGGTCCCTGCACAGCACACAAAGTAGGGGAAACTGGAGTGCTGTGCAGGGGGCTTAGCAAAACAGAAGGAAAAACAGGCAACCAACATGGCATAACCATAACAAACACTATGTGTCTAAACTCCTATCTCCACCACTTTTTTATTGTTGTTTTTGTTTGTCATTTAGAGCCAGGGTTTCTCTGTGGAGCCCTGGCTGTCCTGAAACTCACTCTGTAGACCAGGCTGGCCTTGAACTCCATCTGCCTGTCTCTGCCTCCAAAGTGCTGGAATTAAAGGTGTAAACCACCACCACCCTGCTCTCCACAAATTTTTAATTACATTATAAGCTCCCAGGGTTCCCAGACCGGTTAGTGCTATTGCCTGCCCCCTGCTGGCAGGCTCTACAGGGGCACTAGCTGCTGCTTCCAAGTGCACCCAACAGCAAAATGCACAGTGTGCCAAGATCAGGGTTCCTGCCTTGTCTGTACCAGCCTCCTAAAAGGGCCGTGTTTATTCAGCAAAGCCCTAGGCATTCTGGCAGGTTGTTGACCCTCTGTGGAGAGACCTAGCTGACAGTCTGCCTGTGGGACACTTGTACCCTCCCTAGATACAGTAGCTGCTGTGTGGAATGACTTCCAGAACATATTCTTTCATATTTATAAACACAGGACATATATCTGTTCCCCCATCCTGCCCTCTCTCCACTCACCCTTCTCTCCCCCTTTCCTTCCCCCCTCCCTCTCTCTCATTATTGTTGTTTTATGGAGACTTAGACCAAGTCTTGGGTCAACAAACAGAAAAGTTAGTGTTTAGCAGGTCTGAGCACAGTGGCCAGGTGTGTTGACTCCTCTGGAAGGCCAGGCATTTCTGGATTGGGAACTCTTAAGCCCCTAAAAAGAACTTGCTGTTAGCTGGGCTTTTGTTTTGTTTTAATTAGAGGGAGCGACTTCTAATGAGCTGTGTAAGAGTCAGGATTACTGGTAATGTCCAGGAGGTCAAGGGTGGAGTGTCAAGAATGTGATGGGAAAGCAGGGCAGTGGTTCTGGGAGGACTTGGGTTTTTGGGGCTTTGTTTTGGTTCTTTTCCCCTCCCCTCTGGGCTTCCCGAGCGTGTTCCTCCTGACAGCTCAGGATCAGGAGCCACACAGAACATCACTGCTACCCTGGGGATCCTGAGAAGAGACCTACAGCAGTCTGAAAGTTAGATGCTGGGCAGGAAGATTTTGTTGACAAGGATAAAGAATGCAGACGGTACTAGAACATTCAGGAAGGACACTGAGGGATCGGGAGAGCCATGGCTACCTTTAGAGAGAATGGTACAATGGTCAGGTGGGATACCCGAGTCCCAGGGAGCACACCCAAGAGTGCTGCACACAGGAGAAATGCCCAGATTCCACCTGTGGCCGGGCCAAACCAGTCATCTCAGGAAGCTGGGCTGTAGAGCTCCCTGAAGTCAGGGTAGAGGACAGAGCTGACACAGTGGTCAGAGTGAGTCCTTCCCAGGGCCTCCCTTCTAGGGAGAAGCGGCTCTTGCTCCATGTAAAATGGGGACTGTGGGGAACCTGTTATGAGAGCAGGAGAGATCACCCAACTGTGCTTGCAGGGCAGGCAGCAACTCTAGGAAAGGGGTATTCGAGTCTCAGCTGTTAAGCTGGAGCAATTCCCCTTTGTGATTTTCTGGAATGAACCATTTGGGGCTCAGCACATCATGGTCATCCGTGGCTAACATCTCATCAGCATTCACTGCTGACCCCCACAGTCTCTCAGAGTGACCCTGGGACTGGTCCACCCTCACAGCTCCCAGCATTTACACTGGTGCTTTCTTTCTGGCTTGTACCTCACTAGTTCCATGCAGCTGGCTGGCCACCCAGCTCCCCAGATCCCTGTCTCCAGCTCCCCAGGAATTACAAGTGTGCAACACCACACTTGCCTCTTCTATGTGGGTTCTGGGGTTCAAACTCAGGTCCTCGCGACAGAACATCCAAACTCCACAGAGATCGAAGGACAGGAAGTAACACAAGAGCCAGGATTCCTGTCAGCCGACAGTTTATTGAAAGGAAATCTTGCTTTATCCATGAAGTCACTTCCATGGAGGTAGCTGTGATAAAGTGTCTCTTCCCCATGACAACGCATAGCGACCAATCCCTACTGAAAGACCTGCCCGAGTACACCAACTGTCCTGGTGGAATGACACTCTGGAGCAGGAAAAACAAATTTCTAAAAGGCATACAGTGATTGTCTTCTGAGCGTTGCAGCTGGCAACATGTATGTTTTCACACAAGATATTTTTAAGCTAGCGAAAGAAAATACTCAAGCAGGATTAGTTCTTAAAGCAATAAGCAGGGGAATAAAAACATCATGTATATATAAGAAAACCAAGGCATGCTCACAGGTTTGAGCCAAGAAAGACCTGGAGCCCTAATCCCCACCTTGTCCCAGGATGCACCTGTCATGATCACAGGGAAGAGATGAGTCTGGGATTTACAAACCTCTCTCTAAACCTCAGTCCAGTGTTGTGCCGCTGGCTGTACCACACACACCGCACAAGCCCCGACTGCTCCCATTCCATTACGGCACAGGAGACATGTTCTCACCCTGCCTAGCCTGCTTTGGTGGGGGGAGGCGGCGGCAGGGAACTCTACAAGTGTTTCCAGTGGTGACCTCTGTTCTCCCTTTCAGGAGCTGTTTTCCTTCGTGTAGCTAGCCCCATGGCTACCAGAAAGAACTAGAATAGGAGCTGGCTGATTTTGTCAAACCCAAAAACAAACACCCCTTTCCTCCGGGTCTTGATTTTGTCACCTGAATCTCTGGGACGAGTGGCCAAGGCATTTCTAGGCTTACTGCAAGTATCAGATGACGACATAAGATTCTAGAAGTCAAAGAATTCCTGTGAGTTCTGGGGAACCAGCCAACCAACCGCAGGCTATCAAGTTGCCGAGAGGACAAAGTTCTCAGAGGCTGGGTATAGAGTGGCTCAGCCTGCACCACCACACTCTCCTGGACGGTTACTGGAGGGCAGGGTTGGTTTGTTTTTTTGAGATGGGGTCTCCTATATCCCAGGTTGGTCTGGAACTGCATATGTATCCAAGGCTGACCTTGAACTCTGGATCCTCCTGTCACCACTTCCTGAGTGTTGGGATGACAGCATGCTACACCACACCCGGTTTAGGGAGTTGGGGATTTAAACACAGGGCTTCCTATATGCTAGGCACAGCTGAACTCCAGCTCTAGCCCACAGACATTTTCACTTTTATTCACTGTGTGTCCAGTGCCAACATCTGTGCCTGACACATCTTGATGGATGATAATACATATTGGTTAAATGGAAGAATGGCTGAAAGCAGAAATCTCTCCATACCCAGTGAGGAAACGGGCAAGGGCCATGCCCAGCTATGTCGAGGGAGACTGGCTCTCGTGATGTGTGATAGGGCTTGGTTCTCTGGTAGCAAATGCTCATCCTTCAAATCTCTTCTCTTTAAATCTAGGTGGTGATCTCTGACCTGTAGGGGACCAGACCTTTTGGTAACCTGGTCCCCAGGAGTCCCCACATCAGGAAGCCCGGGGACCCTGCTTCTGTGTCCTGTCTTCTCTGCCTTACACACATAGGCAACTCACAAGGTTCTTTTATAGGCGACTGTCATGGTAATGAGGAGACACAGGTAGGCCAGGAGATAGGCAGGGATGCCCAGCATCCTCCCAAAGCCACCTTGGCATCCTGTGCTTGCCCTTGGACCTCTCCCCTTCCTGACACCTGAAGAAGGTCCAAAAAAGACCTTCAGATGGCAAGCACCCCCAATTCTTTTTCCCATCATCCCAAGCTCCAGCTCAACCCCCAACCCTCTGTCCTTCTTGCACATCCTGCAGCTTTCAAGAACATCTCTGTATTCCTTCTTACTTCAGCCCTACTCCCACTTATTCCTTGAACTTCCTGGATGCCTCCCTCCTCGTCCTCATATCTAAGCCCAGAAGCCTCATCTCAAGGCCCCTCCTAGTCCTCCAGGCCTGAGCAAGCTTCACTTGGAGGACTGCCATGGAGGAAAAGGGCCAAGGAGATACAACAATAGGGTTCTTGACCTTTGAGAAGCACAGCACTTGTTGAAAATCTCATCTGTCTCCCCATTCTACTTGCTTGAAGGAAATGGGGAATGGAAACAGCTCTTCGCATGGTTCAGATACAATAAGCCTCCTCAGTAAAATAAGAAACCAAGGCCTCACACTCAGCCCTAAGTGTCCTTCCCCAACCATCAATGAACTGTTTTCCCATACAATCCATGGATTGATTCCCAGTGCTACTTTTCCAGTCTGAACCCCTCTGGTTTCCAGAGTAGCCTTCACTCTCCCTCCTTTGCCTCCCGCTTTTAATTCTTGAGATCTGGTAGCTTCATATTTTAAAAGTTAATCAAGATCCATGTGTGAACTTTACAAAGACGTCACACTCCAAAGACTCTGGAGCATTCTAAAGTAGAAGAGCAGTGCTTGAGAAGTTCTGGTTTAAAATGTGTGCGGTCTGTTCATCATTTCATCCCTACACATCCCTATAGTATTACAGCCGGCACTGGAACAGGGGCAGGAGAAGGAGTAATGGCAGACAGCAGGGCACAACAGGGCTTTGTCTTACCCCCAATATCCCAGTTAGGTCATCTGAAATTTCAATAGCTCCCTATCTAAGATCCAAGGTCACTCAACCACGTAGAGGCCCCGGGAAGAATGTGAGGTGGGAACTGTGGGTCTGACTCCATTCCCAAGCCCTCCTACTGTCGAGATGGCTGCGGAGTCCTGTCAGGATGAACGGGCCCGGAAGCAGATCAGATCTGGCTGGTGATAGTGCTGTCTTTGGGAAAGGGATAGCTCAGTGGGGCTTCGTAGAGGCTTCCTGCATCACTGCTGAGGTCATCATCGTCTGAGTCATCCAGTACTTTACTAGACAGTGTCTTAAGCCTGCGGAAACACAGAAGAGAGATTTCTCAATCCTGGCTAGGGCTTGCCTCTGATTTGGAGATGGAGGAAAGGACGTTGGGCTCCTGCCCTCCACACCCACTGCTGCATCTGCAGACATGAATTTGCCAGCAAAGGACACTTGTCACAGGTGCAAACTGCCTATTACTCCTGATCGATGTTGATAGGGTGAGCCACCAACAGTATAACTTAATTCTCCTAACTCTAATATGGCTGTTGGCCAGGGTGCTTCTGATTCACTATGGATCAAAAACAAGTTTTCTTCTAAGATGGGGGTCTCAAGTAGCCAGCCCATGCTGGCCTCAAGCTAAATATGTAGCCAAGAATGGCTCTGAGGTTTCAATCCTCTTGTCTCTTAAGTACTGAGGTCATAGGTCACACACCTATATGAAGGGCCTTCTGCGTGTGAGACAAGTGCTTACCACCTGAGCCACATCCCCACACAGTAATGTCTTCATGGTTTATCAAAACATTATCTCTTGCCCACTGAGTCCTTAACTATTGTAGCAGACTGCTGACCTTGGGGCAGGTTCTCAGTCCTGTGTGGTAGGATTCTCAGGGAGCTGGAGGCACGTGAGTGGAGCTGTTGGTTTGAGAGCTACCTCAAACAGCAGGCATCAAACCCCAGGCACAGACAGCCTCCACAAAAGGCTAGTGCTCTGGGTGAGCATGACCCTGCACTCAGCCTTCACCTCAGTATGGGGTTCTGGTTCTGGGGTAGGGAAAACACTCCTCTAGCCCCAACCCTCAGTTTTCCTCAGAGCAGGTTGGAAGATCCTCATTCTTAGAAGAGTATAAATGAGAACTTTACTCTCCAGTCAGATAGGAGATGCTCCTCCACAGTGGAGGGGATACTCCGACCCTCTCTGTGCCTCAGGCTCCCTCTGGGATGAGGGTGGCTTACGTGAGACCTTACTGAACAAGTAAGGCGACTCAGCCACTTTCACCTCAAGAATGGGATGATCCCATTGGCTATGGGCCTTGGTGGGCCACCACCTCTACCCACCTTAAGCCCTTCTTCATAGAGTTGAGCTGCCCCTGCAGCTGCTCGTTCACTCCTATCTGCTCCTCCAGCTCCCTCTGCAGCTTCTTCTTAGAACTTTCCAGTCTGTCGATCTCCTCTTCAGCCTCCTCCACCTGGCGCTTCATGGCTTTCAGGCGCAAGCTCAGCTGTATGAGGTAAGATGGCGCTTGAGTGTTAGCTGAATGTCCAGCTGAGCTAGAGAAGCCAGAGCAAGAGATGCCCGGGAACCCGGCCTCACAGAAAAGTGAGAAGACCTGATGTCAGGGAACCCGGCCTCACAGCAAAGTGAGAAGACCTGTAGGGTGAGTGGAACAGGGGACTCTGTACGGTCCCCATGTCCAGGCCCCATCTGAGAGAGGAGGCAGAGACTCTCTTACCTGGTCCTTCTGGTCAGTCAGTGACAGATGCTCATCATCCACCTGCATCACCAACTCCTTCACCTTCCGCTCCAGCCTTCGGTTGTTGAGCTGCAGGTTGGCCCGGTCCCTGGGAACAGAGAAAGCAGTACAGACATATTCTCTATTTCCTCTAGTTCTCAGCCTTGCAGGGACCCCAAGCTGGAAGGAGGAGATGGAACTCCCCAGCCATAGGTGCCTGGTCAGCTCAGGATCAGAGAAAAACAGCTACACAGGAAGAAAGGGCTGATGGTATCACAGGAGGAAACATGAAGCCCTAAGAGGGGCAAGGCTCTCCCAAGGCTGTAGGACCAGAGCTCAGAAGTGGCCTGAGCTCTTCTGCTGCGAAGCTTAACTTTTGAAGCAAAGCATCACACACCAGTATTTGGTGCCTATATCAGCCAGGCTTAGAAATTTTACTGAAATCGTGTACATATGTGCCAGGCAACTTAAGGAAGTTTGTGAGGATGATCCTCAGGCTGGGACTTTGTGGTGAGCTCAAAAGTCATTTTGTTGGGAAGAAGTCCCACATCTTTCCTACCCACTGTCGAAAGACCCCCAATCCTGGTAGGTGGTTGGTGACTTCTGTTTGAATACACCTGCCCTCAGGACCAGAGCCGCTTCCTGCCTGCCTCTAACCTGTCTCAAATTCAACAGTTTACAAAGTAGTCTGCTCTGCTAGTGAGATGCAGACGGTGACCAGCTGCAGTCCAATCCTGGATTTCTGTGCAGGCACACAGAGCACAGCCAGACCACCCTTATCGTCCCTTACCTTGGTGGGGCTCGATGATTTTATCTGAGAACTGGAGGTGGCTATAAGGCTGGGCTTGGCTCTGCCTTGCATGGGGGCTGATAAGGATGGGAGGAGAGCCTCCAACCCACCAGGCCTAATGAATGACCAGGGCCTACCTGGCCCCCTGCCTCACTCCAGGCTGGGCCTACCTCTCTTCGTTCTCCAGCCGGTCCTCCAGCTCTGCAATCCTGGCCTCCATTTGCACCACCAGGCCCTCCTTACTGGACCTGTAGGAACCTTCCAGGTGGGTAATCCGGCTCTTTAAGTCTTTGTTCTGGAATTGGAGAGGGAGTCTGTAAGAGACTTGGTTGGGTTGGGCGTGCTCTTTGAGCAGAAGCATACTAGGTAGAACGAGGAAATTGGTCAGTGCCTAGACACCAGGGGATTCCAGAGACTGTTCCAGGAAGGTCCTTTGAACTCAGGTCTTAGCAGGTAAAAGGGAGAGCTCTAAGCTGTTGCCTTATGAGCCTGGATGAAAGGGCTGGCATATGACGAGACTCCTGAGCATGGAGGGAAGGCGCAGTGCTTTTCAGCAGCAGACAGAGAAAACTGATGTGACTGATTCTTCTCAGTCGCTTACATTTTTAACGATGTGATTATTTTCCATCCCCTTTACACTAGTATTATGCTCTCCTGTGCACAGGCTCATAAGGCAATTGTAAGGTTTCTTGCCACTGGTTATAGTCAATCACTTCTAAATACTGTGTTAAATCTTCCTTGACTGCTGAGTCTACCTACTGTAGACATTTGGGACCAGTTTCTCAGTGAGTCACCTTGTCAATTAGGAGCCTCCTTGAACTGGAACCTTCTGTCCACTCATGAAAATGACCTGGGCCCTCAGCAGTGAACTGCAGAGTTGGCCTCTGAGAAGGGCTGACACTGAGGTTGAGCACCAACTTCATCCTACCTGTCACCTCAGTGCCCCACATGCTGACCCTGGGGTAGGGAGAGCCTCTGCCACATTCCCATAGGAGAAGACCAGGAGCCCAACACGAGGGAGTGGGAGGCAGGAACTCATGGAGCCGGTTGTCCTCACCTGTCTCTCTAGGGAAATCTTGTCACACTCTAAGTCTTGCTTGGCAGCTTTCTCCTGAAGTAGCTCACTCCTCATCTGCTCCATCTACAATAAGCAGAGCAAAAGGGGTTAAAACTTGGCCCTCACACTCTTTCACTTACATAGTTCCAATAGCAAATCACGTTTAATGAAGTCAGGGTACCCATCAAACTGCTTCTCTTGAGTAGATCTTTTGCTTAGATGCCCTTGATCCTTTGGTGAGTACAGTGATAGTTAACTAAAAATAACAGTAGTCACTGGAGCTAACTCTGCGATTATATATTGAATTGTTCTCTTTCCATATTCATCTGTAGGTCCCAGGGATGAAGACCTATTGGGTCTCCATGTACTATGGTCCAGTAACCATAGGTTCCTGGTGACATAAGATTTACATCATCTGTACCTGATCTGAAAAAGTTAGGAACAGTGCTTCCTATATATGTACCACAGATCAGACCCTAGTTCCTAGCCTCTGTACAGCTCTGCAAGCTCACATGTGCTGCACAGTCTTGTAGCCACTTTCAGGAAATGTCAAAGTCAATCATGGCACAGAGACACTGCTAACATCAAAGATGAAGACATCACCACAGGCTAGACCACCACGAGCAAACCTATTTCACAGAGTACAACCCCAAATTTCCAAATCTGAAGAGATCTGTGATGCTCAAAGTACGTCAACTAGATTCATTTAAAACAGATCATCACTAGGGTTATGACAACATGTCACAGGTATAAGACAAAGACAGAATCATAAAAGTAGTGAGAAGAAAATGACAGTGAGGGCCCATTAAACTTAAAGTAGATTTCTCAACAGAAACCTTACAGGGTAGATACTATATTTAAAAACTGAAAGGGGCTGGAGAGATGGCTCAGCAGTTAAGAACACCGACTGCTCTTCCTGAGGTCCTGAGTTCAAATCCCAGCAACCACATGGTGGCTCACAACCATCTGTAATGGGATCTGATGCCCTCTTCTGATGCGTCTGAAGACAGCGACAGTGTACTCACATACATAAAATAAATAAATCTTAAAAAACAAAACAAAACAAAACAAAAAAACAACTGGGGTTGGGGATTTAGCTCAGTGGTAGAGCACTTGCTAGCAAGCGCAAGGCCCTGGGTTCGGTCCCCAGCTCCGAAAAAAAGGAAAGGAAAAAAAAAACTGAAAGAAATAACACTTAGATACCTAATACGCTAAACCCACAAGTTAGTCTTAATAAGTGAAAGAAAAAAATAGTGTTTCTCAGATAAGCAGCACCAGATCAAACCTACAAGAAAATACTAGAAATGAAAAGATGTCAGCTATCATCCTGAAAACACACATTTATAAAACCCAGTAGGAGAGCAGGTATGCAAAAGAGAAAGGGAATCACACACAGGTGAGGAAAATAAATCACAAAAATAAATAGTAATAGAGATAGGAAAGAACAAACACATTTAAAACAAGCAGAGTGTAGTTGACAGATGAGAATGTTATTTATTGATAACAACCTCAAATGTGAATATGATAAATTTATCAATCAAAGGACAGATTAGCCAAGTGGGGAGAGAAATAAAATCCCAACTGGATGCTGCCTACAAGAAACTGACTTCATTGGGAAAGACATAGTGAATAACAGTGGGGAGCTGAGAAAAGATTATCATTGTTATTCAGAAATGAGGAACAACCAATGGCTGGCCCTAAAAACATGCACATGTGTGCAACATTAAATGGACTCATGTATACATGCACTTAATAATTTTAAAGAACTATAGAAATAAAACACGAAAGCAGGGGGAAGATTTGAAGGAAGAGCAGGGAGTGGGGGCAGGATAAGGGACTGCAGATGATGGAAGCATGTTATGTACACACGTGAAATGTCATGAAATCCATTAGTTCATACACTTAGTAAATGATATAAGGCTGGGCATGACGGCGCACGACTTTAATCCCAGCACTCAGGAGGCAGAGGCAGGAGGGGCTACAAAGCGAGTCCAGGATAGCCAGGGCTTGTTACACAGAGAAACCTAGTCTTGGGGGAAAAAACAGATAAAAAATGTAGCAGAGTTTAAACAAAATGTTAATACAGGCCCAGTTCAACAAGATTTAACCACTGCACCATATATATATATATATATATATATATATATATATATATATAATTGTATATATATTGTAATATATAATATATAGTAATGATTTTCGAATATATATATTCGAAAATCATTACTTTTAAGGAGATCTCTTAGACAAAAGTAGTGGGAATTCAAAAAATCAGATCATCCAGGTTAAAAAAAAAATCAACAAACCTCTGAGTCCTGCTGTTCTACATAGAGAAAGGACCCAACGGATACTTACTGAGCATCTCGCCAGCAGCCACAGAATACACATCTGTATTACCACGTGGGACATCCTCTAGGACAGTAGTTCTCAACCTTCCTAATGCCGAGACCCTTCAATACAGTTCATGTTGTGACCACCAACCATAAAATTACTTCATAGCAGCAATTTTGCTACGCTTAACACTTGAGAGGCAGAGACAGGTGGACTTCTGAGTTCAAGGCCAGCCTGGTCTACAGAGCAAATTCCAACTTAGCTAGGGTTACACAGAGAAACCCTGTCTCAAAAACCAAAAGAAAAAAGAATTGTAATACCTGATACTGATACACAGGATATCTGATATGCAAAGGGGTCTCAAACCACAGGCTGAGAACCACTGCTCTGAGGTAACATACATCAGCCCACACATCAGGTCTCAAGAGACTGAAAGCTATGAAACTATATCTTGTGTCTTCTTAGATGATGTGGTTTGAATGAAAATGCCCACGCCATGCCAAGTAACATTCTCAGTTATCAATCTAGTACCATGTCTGTCTGTGTGCCACCATGCTTCCTGCCACAATGCTAATGGACTAAAGCTCTGAACTATGAGCCAGTCCCAGTTAGATGCTTTCCTTTATTAAGAGTTGGCTGGTTATGGTGTCTCTTCATAGAAATAAAGCCCTGAGCTAAATGATGATAATGGAATAATATTACAAGTCAAGAAAGAGAATGGAAAGTATACAGACACAAAGAAATTACATAATATATTACTAAATGCCCCATGGTAACAAAAAACAAATTGGAAAAGGAAATGTTTGAAAGCTTTACAAAAGAGGGGCTGGAAAGATGGCTCAGTGGTTAAGAGCACTGGTTGCTCTTCCAGAGGTCCTGGGTTCAGTTCTCAGCAACCACATAGTGGCTCACAACCATCTGTAATGGGATCTGATGCCCTCTTCTGGTGTGAAGTGTACATGTAGCAGAGCACTCCTACATATAAAACAAAATTTAAAAACAAAAAGCTTTGCAAATAAAAATTCCAACCAAAATCTGTGGACCAATACAAATGCAGTATTGAAGGTAATCTTGTAGTAATCAATGTATCTACCCATTAAAATAGACCATGAGCTGGGGGCTTGGGAGCTGGGGGTTGTGTTGAGGGGAGACCTAGGCCAACCCAACACTGGAACACCTTCCTGTCAGCCTGGGCTCCATAGTACCCTGTCTGAAAAACCAATATGGCAGGACAAACTGATGGGCAAAGACTGTAAAATTGTTTCTATAGATAGAAGCAAAGCATTTGATAAGATTCAGTATTCCTTTGTAATGGAGGACCCAAAGGTCATCTTGCTAACTGAAATAACCCAGTCCTGGAGAGATAAACACAGTTATCATTCCTGTGGAGACTAAGGAGTGTGTAGAGCTGAATGGAAAAGAGGTCGGGATCTGGGAAGGGGATGGAAAGCTCAGTGAGGGACTTGAAAACCACACAAATGCAGTAATGATTTCTGGTTCTTCTTTGGCATAGTAAGGTAGCCATCAGTTAAAACATAGCTCAGTACTCACATGTAATCTCAGCGCCGGGAAGGCTGAGGCAGGAGGACTGTTTTGAGCTCCATGGCAAAAGCATCTCAAAGATTAAAAAAAACAAAAACAAAAACAAACAAACAAACAAAAAAACACCCCAAAACCTAAAGAATAAGCCAGGCAGTGGCGGCACATGCCTTTAATCCCAGCACTTGGGAGGCAGAGGCAGGCAGATCAAAACTGTTTAAAATCAGTTTTTAAATGACTAGGTGACAACAAAGTACTCAGCACATGATAATGTCCCACTTGTAAAGACTGAAAGGCAATGGCTGCCAGAGAGGGAGCATCAGTTTGTTAGGGGTTTCGTCCTGGTAGGTTAACCTCACACCAGCAGGCAGGCCTACACCCAAGCATGTGAGCAGCACTAGTTGGACTTGGTAGGTTATTAATTAAAGGTGTGTCAGGGGAGCTGCAGCTTGCAGTAGATGGCAGTTAGAACAGAAAGCCACAACTGGTCGATGTCCACAGAATAAGAGACTTGGGAGCACTCAGCCCTAAATGGGATGAACCACACCCTCCCTTCAAGGCCCAGGGATCTGTGTGGAAGAGAACAGTAGAAAGATTGCAAGAGCCTGAGGCGGTAGAGGACGTCAAGGAAATTGTGTCTTCAGACACAACACAGGGCAGGTACACATAGGAGCTCAGAGACTGACAACATGTACAAGGCTGCAGACGCTCAGATGAAATCCCAGTGTGCAGGAGGGGAGGTGGGAATGAAATGCTAGCCCGAGCGAAGGAGCTATCAGAGCCTAATTAATTACTGTTGGATGAGAAAAGAAATCCGTTTTCTTTAATGGCTGATAATCAGAGAAGGCCCAGGGCCCAGGAGGAGGAGTTGACCAACAGAAGCAGACTCTGTGTTTTGGTCTGTTTTTCCTCTTAAACGAGAGAACATTAAGTTGGGCGGGTCAGGGGTGTGGAAGAGTTGAGGGAGGGGAAAGAACATGACCAAAATATATGATAGAAAATTTTCTCAAAAAAATTAAACAGGGGAACTATGAAGTTAGAAGGAGCTGTGAGGGTGAAACACATTGTATACACGTATCATTGTATACATTGTATACATGGAATGCTCAAAGAATAGTGTTACACTAAAAATCCTTAGTTGTTGAAAAGATGGAAATACTTATTGCCCTAACTAGAATATGACACACTGTACACACATGTTAAGTGATCACAGTGTCCTCTATAAGGGTATTCAAGTACTAAGACACAAAACCAAAATAGCCTTGTCTAGTTCCCTCAGGCCATCTTTGTACAGAGCAAGGAAAAATGCCAACAATGTAAGGGACAAGCAGAGAGAATGCCACACTCCACCAGTTACTTCCTTCCACTTGCCCCAGAGCCCTCAACAGTCACACGCTGTTGAAAGAGCATGGACTTATTCCTGTGACTGCTGGCTAATGAATGCGGGCTCACAGCCTGCTCTGGGCACAAGCATGCGTCCTAGGGGAAGCCCGTGCTTGGGGCACACACCTGCACTTGAGGCACACTGTGCATACCTTCCATGGTGGGAAGGAACTCCACAGCCTGGTCCAGCTTCTCCTCCCCCATGGGACCTTGCTCACAGAACAGGGCCTGCAGGTTCATTTGTACCTGAGCAAAGTAGCCCACAGCGCCCTTTCACTTGCCAGAACAGAATGTTTTGGTTACTGCCCAATCCTGTAGGATGCTATTCAAGGAGACTTCCAAGGAAGCCAGAGGACCCTGCCCTATTCTACAGAGAAGGAAAAACGGTCCCCAAAGGTGAGGTGATGCAGAAGACCCAACTGATGCTAGTAGAGAAATCAAGTTGACCACAGAAGTATTAAAATGCACACAGAGCAGAGGCTAGCCTCTCCCGGCAGCTGTGCAGGGAACCAGAGGGGTAATAGGAACAGCCCTGCTCCAGCCATGTACTGGGTCTGAGCCTGTTAATCCTTCTGGAAGCTCCCACACAGGTGCTATCACCCTGTCTGTCTGACGGGAGAGTCAGAATAGTGTCTGGATCAGATCTGAATGGAAGCAGCTTGGGGATTTTACCCCAGGGCTTCTGACAAAAGCCCTCAGTCCCCCAACCCCCACCCCCAGCCACTGTCCCTCCACAGAACCATACACTAGAGGTTTGATGTATGGGAAAATCCTACAGGAAACCGCGTGTTAGTGGGGAATTCTGTAGAGCTGCAGAGGAGGTCTACAGTGGGTAAGTGGGGAGAGCCCTGCAGCATGGAGGACTGCCTCCATCACTGTGCTGGGTCCCAGCTGTGAGCTTAGACCATGCAGCGTCCAGCATCTACCAGAAAAGACCTCCCCTGTGGCAGAACTTTAAGGAAGAGACACCTCTGAGAGTCTCTTCAGGTTCAAGCCCTCCCTGGAGAGCTCCGGGGAAAACGGGAAAAACGAAAACAAAATAGTAACTTTTCATACCTCACCATGTCCCCTCAAAAGAGGGCTCTTAAGATGAAAGTGTAAAATAAATCGGAAGAACAGGAAGGAATAGAAGGCAGGCAGCCATAAAAACCCAACCGGGACAGCAGCCAGGTAGGCCTTGCTGCTGAGGCTTTTGGAAAACACAGCAGCGTCCCCCTCCACGCTCCTAAAAACCAGCCCGACATTATGCTCTAAAATAAATCCGCCATGTGGAGGAGCCTCAAGGAATTCTGCATGGCTTTACAGTCAAGGTCCCAAAGAAGAATGATTTCACCACAAATCTAGGCAAGCCTCAGGGAGCCCTTGCTTCTGCGGCTCGGCTCTGCACCCAGATCTCACGTTCTGATCGTTATTTGGACCCAGGGAAGCGAGGCTGGAGAAAAACCTCACGTAAGCCCAGTGTTTTACATGCTGTTTACCCTTCAACCCTATTAAACAGTCTGAATCCAAGCTCTGCGGTCAAATTAAAACAGACAGGAGCGCAGCTGGACTGACTGGGTGCTAACTCACGTGGAAACGTACTGGTAAGAAGCAGCAGGTCCCATTCTAGCAGCCGGTGGCACCAGGATACCAGCGACCCAAGCTAGCTCTCAGGTTTAGAAGCTGCAGCCTTTTGGGTTAATGAGACACCCGAGACGTTTACGGTTGCTACTAATAACAGCCTCCTGGCCTGGGTTTATCAATGGGCTGTGAGGAGGTAGGCAGGCCATCACTCCTGGACTGGTGCTAAGAGCTACATCCTAAGAATTATCGCCAACCAACCTACACAGCGGGCTTTTGAGCAGCTGAGACCCTACGAGGCAGCTCTGAGCCTGGAGTCGCTTTAACTGAAAGAGGAAACCCCACTTTGATCTGTCACTTTCCTCCTGAAAGGGGGTCATTTGGAGTCTCATTTACTGGTTCCTAAGTCCCCAGGTACTGAGGAGCAGGTGTGAGCAAGCCACGAAGGAGCGAAGGAGTGGTTCAGGCCTCAAGCTTTACCCCCTGGGATTTGTCTGGCAGTTTCCAAGGCAACGAGGCAGGCTAGCTAGTCCCTGAGAAGATGGGGATGTTTCCCAAAGTTTGAAGTTGGTATTTGCTCCCTGCCAGCTGCCAGCTGTCTGGGTGGGAGGAGTCAACTCATCCTGCGCTGTGTCATCCTGGCTCTCAAGGCTGACAGGCAGGGGATGGATGGAGGAACGGGGTGCCCGTGGGCAAGCCCAACCCTGCTGTGTGTATTCAGCTACCAGCCGTGGTATGCTCAGTGCTGTCCACTGAGTCAGGACACCAGCCTAGCCAGCACGTTTAACTCAGGCTAGACCTCTTTCTGCCTGACTCTTACACAAAATGAGTGTCAGAGGAGGCAAAGGTAAATGCAATCCTGTGTATTTTAAGTGGTAATAATAATAATATTGATTTATTATTATTATTATTACTATTATTATTATGAGGTGTTGGGGAATTAATTCAGGGCTTTGGGAATGCTAAGCAATTACTCGCTAACTGAGCCACAACCCTTACCCATTCACATCATTTTTAACTTGAAGATCTTTAGAATATGATGCAAGTGTAGGGTTATAATGTGACCCTACCTCTTACAAACTATGCAACCGTAGGCCATGACTATTCCTTCCAAGCCCTGAAAATGGCCAAGAAAGCATGCAGAGAACCAGCACTCGAAAATCCCCGGTGTGGTTGCCAGCAGTCATGGGCAGAAGTGTTCAGTTTGTTTCGTGGCACTGGGAATTGAACCTAGGGCCTCCAGGATACTAGGAAAGTTAGTACCAATGTGCAGTATCCCCGTCTCTCTTACTCTGCAACACGGTTTCACTAGTAATCTCTCTGCAGCTCAGGGAGGCCTTGAATTCACAATCCTCCTGCCTCGGCCTCCTGAGTAGCAAGGTTTTATAGGTCTGTCCTACTGGCTCTGACAAAGAAACCAAGTTTTTGGAGAAAGAAAGGTAAAAAGGCTTTCCTGGGACTTAAATAGACCCAAAGCCAGTAAAACAGTTAG
Organism: Rattus norvegicus; assembly: GCF_021556685.1. Taxonomy (NCBI): domain Eukaryota; kingdom Metazoa; phylum Chordata; class Mammalia; order Rodentia; family Muridae; genus Rattus; species Rattus norvegicus. Next base: position 80,023,378 of record NC_141541.1, read on the forward strand.
CGCCACAGTGACTCTTCTTCAGCTTATAGTTTCCTGTTCTGTGTATGAGAAAATAGGCAGACGCTCCTCACCTTTTATAAATATGGCATTTGGCCAGGTCAAATCTATTCCTTCTCAACATCAGCCATATTTGAAAGGCGGTCCAAACCTCAAAAGGTATTAAAACATTTATCTTGATTAGGATTCTCTGAACATATATACTATCCTGGTTAGTATGGAAGAAAATCCCCTAGACTCAGAAAGTAAATAACGGGGCCAGCGAGAACTGAATAAACAGAGAATAACGAGAGAAGCGAGAGGCACAGAACAGAACGTTCTCACAGCGGCTTTCTCTGCCCCAGAGCAGCACAGTGAAGGGCGTCTGCACCCCCTCCTTACTCCCAGCTCTTTCTTACACTGATTTTCTAGAACACTGTATATGCTTCACTGCTCTGCTGAATAGCCTTCCATGGCTCCCCTTGCCTTCAGGATGCAGCCATTCAAAGCCTTGCCTCTCCAAACCCGGCCCCTCCACTTTCTTCATGGAAACCAGAAATGTGTGAGCTTTCGTTGCTTCTCAACATCCGGTGCTGACTTGTCGACCTGTTCTGGCTCTGATGCCACACCCACTGTGCCCAGCTACTCTGCTGGATCACTTCTTCAAGGTTGATGCCTGGCCAAGATTTCACTAAGGGCCTTTCCCTCATGGACTGGCATCCCACTCTTGGTATTTAGCACCTGTGCTGTTTTACTGTTAGTTTTCTGCTTGTTAAATCCAGTTCCTCTCCTAGGATCACTCCGGAATTCTGCAGCTTTACCACTCTGCCATGCATGAAGCCATATTTGCTGTATTTTCCAGGCTCTGGTAGCTAAAACACCATGTTTGGGAAGAGGAAGCCTAAGTTAGCCCTTAGAGCTACCTGCCACAGGACTCTGCCTTAAGTCCTTCGTGGTTCTGGGTCTCAAATCTTTCATCCATTACACAATTCTGCAGATTTAACCCAAGGTCCTGTCAGAGGGCCAGCCTTAGGCTTAGATTGCCAGAGCCCTTTGGTCTGGCCTATTTACCTAAGACCTAACGCTGGGATGAGGGGAAAGACTGGATATATTGGGAGGAAACAGGATTCAGAACTTAGGAGTGCTCAGTTTTAAATAGAGAACAGAAAACTTTACTTTTAAAAGACAGCAAGAGGGTTTTGTTTTTGTTTTTGTTTTTTGTTTTGTTTTTGTTGTTGTTGTTGTTGTTGTTTTAATCTTTTCTTGTGCTTCCTCTTTTTCTAGCTGTAATTTGCTGGGAGTCCCTGGCTAATGCCATTCATAGGACTCAAGGTGACCGGTGCCACTTTCTGTCCTTTAGTCTCCTGACTTTGTTAGGATATCAGAAACTCAGAACTGATTAGAGGAGAAAGGGGTTCAGCTTTTAAGGGTCCCCTTCCTGCTGCGATATGACAGGCAGCCACAGGTGCATGTCCCTGGGAAGTCAGCACTGACTCTCTACATGCCCTGTCTACATGCCCTTTAAAGGCAGAAAGCCAGCATTTGAGACAAAGGATTGTTGGTGAAGCGGGACATTCTTCTCAAATGTCCCTCTCTAATCAGGAGGCATCAAGGGCCAGAAGGGGTCAGAGACCTCCATCAACAGGCATCACTCACCAGTGCTCAGAGGCTGAGGCAGGAGGATAGACAGGTAGAGGCTAGCATGGGCTTCATAACAAGACCTATCACCACAAACCATGGAAGGAAGGGAGGGAGGGAAGGAAGGGGAAGCAGCATCGGTCTTAGAGCTTTGGGTTTGTTTCTCATCAGTTTCTACATCAATTTGAACTTGATTTTCAGTTTCTCCATTTACAGCAAGCATGCACTTACTTTCTCTACCTCCCAGAAATGACAAGGCAGAAATGGAACTGGACAATTGGCAGGTTTGGAGAGGGGACACCTTTAGATACTTCTACATAAATAGCTTTGGTTTATTTGTGGAAAAGGTCTTGTGTAGCCCAGGCTGGCATTGAACTTAAGATGTAGCCAAGGATAGATGGCCTTGAATGTCTGATCCTCCTGCCTTCACTTCTTAGAATCACAGCCATGCATTACCATGCCAGTTTATGCAGTGCCGGGGATTGAACCCAGGACTTTGTGCATGATGGGCAAGTACCCTGCAAACTGAGCTACATCTCCAGACTCAGTAATCTGGGAATCCCCCAAAGCTCCACAGGAGGCCAGCACAGGAGCAGACCTAAGTCTGCGCATGGAGTCCTCCAGCATGAACCCTCAAGTTCTTGGCTCAATGGAAAATTTTCAGCATTGATCACTGAGGCGAGCAGTCGCATCCCATGACTCAGTGAGAGGAGAAAGCCAAAGGCGCTCTGGGACCAGACACCTCATGGTTCTGGGCCAGCAGCTGAACCAGTGGAAGTGCTGTGTTCTGGTTCAGCATGCCTGTGTTTTCTTCTGGGTATTCATGGTGGAACTGAAAACTGGTTTTAACCGCCTGGAATATTAGTAAGGTGACAGTTCTCACCATTCCTCCCACTGTACTTCAATCACAGGGAACCTGGACAAAACAAACCTACGGGCATTTCTCTCATTATGCATGCTTAGCAGACTTGGAATGCCCTGAGGTACAACGGCTGCTTAACCAGACTGGCAGGACCTCCTAACAAAACAGCTCTGAGGCCAGTACGAGAACTTAGAAAACACAGGAAGAACTGTGGGGAGCCAATGTCAAGGTTGAGCTGCCCATCTGTGTCCTGGCATTCGAGAAAGTCCCTCTCTAAACCTCTGCTGCTCAGGCTTCTGAATGCTACCCCACCATGAGCACAGCTCAGGAGCCAACACAGAACCAGAGCCTCACTCCCCATGGAAACGCATGCACATCAGAAGGGTGGGTGGCAAAGGAGCCAGTGACCTTCATCTTCGTTTGTGAGCAGGGACTGCCAGCCCACTGACGCCCCCCAAACCTCCAGCCTAGTCACCCTGAGTTGAACCTTGGTTTCTGCAACTAATATATCATTTCCTGCCACCACTCTAGGAAATTCCCTCATGTTACCAATCCCTTCCCTCCCAGTGGCTTATGATGTCAAAGACTACTGAATCTCTCCTTGTGCTCTGTAAGGCAAGACTGTCTCCTCCTCACTCTGAGTCCCTAGGCTCAACCTCTCATGCCTCATTTCCCATAGTGCCACACACTTCTCCCTTCAACAACTCCCTCATACCTGTTCCCTGCTCCAAGTGATCCTCTCAGACAGCAAGTCAGCGTTCGTTCTTTCTTCTTCCAACTCAATCTCCAATTGGGACACCTTGTCCTGGGAAAGGAGGACACAAACAGGTCACTTCAGTTCGACTTACTTGCATTAGGAGCACGGGGTGCCCATGGAAAGAAACCCCGAGAGCAAATGAGAACCGAGCATTGTTAGGGCTTGCGAACATAAGGCATCTATTTCTTTTCCTCTCTCCTTCTCTTCTTCTCTTTCCTTCTTCCTAAAGGATCCCAGAGTACCCTCAAATTTCCTATGTAGCCCAGGATCATCTCAAACCTGCTCTTCCTACATCTACCTCCCAAGTGCTGGTGTTACAAGATCGAGCCTTATATTCAGTGCTTGAAATTGAACCCAGAGCTTCACTGCTAGGCAAGTGTTCTACTAGCGACAGACACCCCCAGCTTTTATCTGTGTCATTTCTTACACTGTCCACAGCAGGTATTTTAAAAATGTGTTGTTGCTTTTGTGATACAGTTGGGCACACAGGAAATATACAAAAGGAGAAAAGCATTACCCTAAGCCCCGATGAACGAAACAAACGCACTAAGGATGTGTTGGTATAGTTTGTGTCTTAACTGGGAAGGCAGCCCGGACAGTTCTACAAATACTTCATGCTCCAGAAGCTTTCTCCCATGAGTGACCTGCCTCTTTTCTACAGCACCCGGTAACCAGCAGTGGACACTCCCGAACCCGCACTGGATTGCACAGGACAGTGGTGGCCAATTCTGGTAAATCACCATCACAGAGTAATGACAGTCTGTTCCTCTGGACGCTATTAAACATCACTGGGAATTCAGAGAGAAGCATTTCAGAGTAGTTTTATGAATGAGAGAAAGAGGTTTCCGCACTCAGCGCTGGGGAACTTGAACCTACGTTTCTTCTGTCTCCAGTAGATTTTACATAGGTCTGGGTAAACTTGGTCATGGGTGCTTCTTAAAATGTATTATTTATAAAACAATGTTTTCATTCTTTTATGTTATGCATATACATGTTTTGTCTGCCTGCAAGTCTGTGTACCACACATGTGCAGTACCTGTGGAAGCCACAAGAGGCTGTCAGATTTCCTTGGAATGGAGTCTCAAGTGGGGTTGTGTGCCACTATGTGGGTCCTCTGGAAGAGCAGTCCCTCACTCTTAACCACTGAGCCGTCTCTCTAGCCCCGACAGATGCTTTTTAAAAACCAAGATTTTGACTTTTCAAAGGCAGCACTTGTGTCTAAGTATGAACTATGGACCTGCCAGTGTGGACGGACAACTGTGGGTGGCTCTGTAAACACCAGCTAGGAAGCTCTTGGAACTCGTGTGACTGATGAACTGTCTATTGTGAAGACGGAGACTAGAGTTCAGACTCCAGAACCCACGTGAAAATGGAGAGAACGGACTCAGCCAAGTGTCTTCCATCTTCCACATTCATACACACACACACAATAATAAATAACATTAAATAAAATGTAAAACCTATAAAGGGGGCTGGAGAGATGGCTCAGAGGTTAAGTTCCCAGTGACTACATGGTTAGTTCATAAACATCTATAATGAGGTCTAGTGCCCTCGTATGGCCTGCAGACATACAAGCAGGCAGAATGCTGTATACATAATAAATCTAAAACAAAACAAAAAGACCTATAAAGAACCAAAAGTTCTCCCCTGGGAGCAGAAAGTCCCAGAAACTAACTCAGGACATGGTCAGCTGCTGCTTCAAGTTCCTGTCCATCCAGAATATCTGCAGAGCTTCAAGCGCCTGCAGCTGAATTCACAGGAAATGTCCCTGTGGAGAGCTCCTGAGACCTGAGAATTAGCTACGCTTTAGTGAAGGAAGGGAAAAGGCACAAGTCATGACAATGTGGCCCTTCCACCTCTTAGAGCAGCTCCACTCATGATCACGATGCCTTTCATGATGGCAGGACCCTGGGAGGCCGGAACTAAAGAACAAATGGGGAAATGCCTCCAGGAGTGTTTGGCTGCACTACCGCCTCAAGACCTTACGTTACTCAGAGGAAATACCTTGTTACTCGGAATGTTCTGGACTCCCGGGAGGTGATCTGACAACTCAATCTGATTTCAGCTCAAACCACTCATCTTTAAAAGATCTATCTCTTTATAGTTAGGTAGGCAGCTATGCCTGTGCGAGGGCGTGTGCATGTGAGCGCAAGTACCAGAAGAGGCCAGCAGAGGGCGCTTATTGGATTTGCAGGAAACTGGGAGCTGCCCACAGGGTGGAACTGAACTTGGGCCCTCTGTAAGATCCATCTCCAGAACCCAAAATCACTTCTTAGGTTCTTTTCCTGCTCCCAACCCACACTGTCCAGACAATATCTGAGGTCTAAGCCAAGGGCCATCATACCAAGGCCTTTGTTTATTACTTGATTGGTTTCCACTTGAGGGGTGTGTGTGTGTGTGTGTGTGTGTGCATTTATGTATATAGAGGTCAGTGTCTGGTCTCAATCACAACCAGCCCCAGGGACCGTCCTCTCTCTGCCTCTCTGGCACTGGACTGGGATTATGATGCCCACTGCTGTGATCTGTGTTTTGAACGCGTGCCAGGGATCTGAAGAGAGACCCTCCTGCTTGTATGGCATGTGTTTTACCAAATGAGCATCTCCCTAGCCCATCCGGTTATCTTTAACCAGGTTGTCTAGGCTCTAGAATGGTCCATTTCTAGTTAACTAGGTTGACTTTGCTTATCCAAAAATGACTCCCTAAAAAGATCAGAAGCACAATACCAGAAAAATAAGGCAACCCATAAACAAAGCAATAAAATTGCCATCAGTTTTCTCTGGTCTGAGAGAGGCTCATCTAATAAAATCTCCACTGGTTCAAACTTCACTCCTAGATACAAACTGCAAAGCACCCTGGAGCTTTTAAAAAGCTATTTCTGCTTATTTACAAAGCTGAATGAAGAATTCATTGATTTTGAGTTTAAGCCATCTTTGCTGGCCTTGAGCGCCAGGGCTGCTTTTTATCAGAATCCTGACAATGCTAACGTCTTCCCCAAAGTCTGAGCTTTTCTCAGTCTCCCTGTTCCTCTCTAAATTACACTGGAGAGCAGAATACACGCCATGTTTCTGGTTTATGGTGAATTCTACTCTTGCAAGTTACTCCTTTTTAGCAATATTCAGGTTTTCCCGTCACCTCAGAGGTCCTGGTACTTTATTTGTGTGGGTTTTCTCAAGTGTTGAGTATTAGCCTTATGAATACTCACCCACACTGATGGCTGCTTTGGGCAGTTCCAGGCAGACTATCTTGGGACTGGAAAAGGCATGGATTGGACCACAGTTTGCTGATAGCTGTAGCCATGATACATATACACTCAGACAGATGGGCCAGGAATAAGAATGCACTGGGTGGTTTGGTCAGTAGTCCCTGATGTGCAGTGGTTTGGGGTCTAAGGTACAGTGTGGACGCTGACTGGACAGTCAGCAGCTTTTGTCAGGGGATCATTACTGAAGGGAGGGACACGGCACCATCTGCTAAGTTCTTTGGGGAAACAACTGATACCCTCTTCAAAGCAATGAAGCCATTGGACTAAATCACAGGTCAGTTCCTTCCATTAGCACACTAAGCATGATAAGCTGCACCCTCCCCACCCCCAGGCAGAGAAAGGATCTTTATAATGTCAAGAAAGAGTAGCAGCAGCCCGTGTTCCCACACACCTCCATCTGCTTGACCAGTCGGCTTCGGTCATCCTTGAGGTGACTCTTGGCCTCCAGCTGGTACTCCAGATCCTTCAGTGACTGCTCCAGAAGCTGCCGTTTCGTGAGCGCTTCCTCCTCAGCTCTTTGGTAGTCCCGCAACTCTTCCTCCTTGAGGCGCAACTGAAGGAGAGTGTGTGTGGAGATCCCCGGGGCAGTGGAAATGGCAAGGAATTGAACTAGTAGCGGATAGCTCGCACAATGACATGGAACACGGGCTGGCATACAGGCTTGCATACCACGTGTGTGCCTTGCTCAAGGAGGCCGGAAGACAGAGTGCACAAGCCCACCCCAAAGCAAAGATGAGCAAATCCCACCTCTCTCTAGGCTCCGGCTTTCCATTTTATAAAACGACCATGCTTTTCCCTTGCAAGCAATAGACTGTTAGGTTTTAAAGTCAATTGACTAGATGTGGACTAGTATTCTCACTACAGAGCACACACACAAAGTATGAACAAGCCCTGCGATGCTCTTGTGGTGAGTGGATGGATGCTGTGGTCAAAACCACTTGAAAGTCACTTAAGTAGCTAAGCGTTCTTGTATCAGCATTGTCTTAAGAGAGGTTTGAAGGTTTAAAATAAAAACTAAATCAATGGTCTCTAAGCAACCAGCAGGCGCAAAACCCAAGAACAAAATCACACTCATTTGGTAACAGCCATTGCTGGGTAGAAGAAAAACGATCACCTGTAACTACAGTGCTCTTTTTATCCACAAGGTGGCGCTCATCTAATAGTTTTGAGGAATGTACAACTGTTTACATCTCAGGAGCCGGGCCACCTCACTGGCAGTGGGAAGGCCAAAACCAACCTGGTGGGCTGATTCAGTGAGGCTCAACCCTGGCTCTTTGGTTGCCGATGTCAAACCCTCCCAGAGTAGGCACAGAGCTAACAACAGAACACCACAGAGGTTTATTTCTTCAAGGAGTCCACAGAAAGCTGGGGAAGCTCTGAAGGATCAGGCTAGTGTGAAAAGACCTCAGGAGGGAGGAAGACCTCAGGAGAGAGGGCTCCCACACTGTACTCTGTTGGAGATGAAGATATCCAATTCCAGTACAGTGGAGAACCCCAGCCATTCTAGCACAGCCGCACTTGGGAGAAGATGACTTCTAGACACAGGCCCTGGTCTGGTTTAGGCGATCACCCACAAAGAGAACAGAATGGATTCGATACACTGCAGAGAAGCACTAAATTTCTCTGGGGCTCAATTTCCTCATTATAACATAGGGAAAATGTTAAGATGTACTTTCTCTGAGAATCAGATGATACCAAAAATAATAACCACAAAGAATGCCAATCAAATAAACAGCCCAAACTTCCTTCTTGGCATCCTCAGAAACAGCATGCACACCTCTCCTAATACCTACCATACCACCACCACCACCACCATCTCCACCACGAGGCCCCGCCCTTCCTGAGGATGTACAGTCAGCTCATTGTTGCTCATGGAGAGACCAAGGTTTTTTCTTCAGTGGTGCAGCCATTGTTGAATTGCCCATGCTCCAAGAGCAACCCTAACCTGATAGGGACCCACACAGATGAGAAAGTAGGAGGCCCGGTGGGCAAAGGGGAGCAGCAGGAGAGACCAGAGAGGGTGGAGAGCTGAACAGAATTGAGGGACAGGAGATCCATATGTGAGATGTCACAACTGCCATATAAATTAATCAACCTGCTAATAAATCAGCAGATAATTTGTTGGCACGATAATAAATTGTCATATAAATTAATTTATCTGCTGATACAAATGCAAGTAAGCAAAACCTTCTTAACCTGTCAGTACCACCTTTAAGTAGTTAGCAGGATTTAGTAAATGAACTAAAGACAAACTCTAAGCCTTAATTCCTAAAGGTCAAAGGTCACCCTCATCTGACCCTGGGTGTCTCACGCCACAGGCAGAAGGGTAGCTGTCTGGCCTTACTGAATCTCTGTGGCCATCGGCTTCTTTATCTTTTCTAGCCCCAAAATATTTATACAAACAGCATGCGGATCCCTGTTCAGGGTCACAATGACACTGTGGCCTTTTGAAGTTAAAACAGACCAGATATTTGATGTGTCTGGCGAATGTCTGAGCCCTTCCACCCCTAAAAATGAAAAGAAAATTCTTTTCACAGCAGAGAGCCGTGATGTCAGCATGCCAGTTTCTGCTTTCTCGACTCCTGTATCATGTAACCCTGAGGCAGAGGGGACCCATTATAGGGGCCCTTTCAGAAGTGTTCTGGAAATCTGTAATAAATATCCATTGTTCTTTGATGAGTTCAGCACTGACTCAGGGGGAAACCATCCTTTGATCCTCAAAGAAATTAAAAGTTTGGTTCTTTTTGTTTTGTTTGTTTTTTTTTTTAAAGAAAACTTGTTTTCCTGTGGAATCTGTGGGCTTTTCCCACTTAGGGGAGGGTGGGCACTGGGAGGAGGAGTTGAGAAAGAAAGAGAAATGTGTATTGGATGTCCAGGACCTACATGACTCCACTATACCCTTTCATTATCTTATTTGTCACTAAGCTACTAATGTTTTGTAGAAGGTGTTGCTGAGATAGCTTGTTCACCACCATTCAGTTAGCACAGGCTAGACTCACAACCAGGTGTGGGGGCTCATGCCTATGATCCTAGCACTCGGGAACATGGGGCAGGAGAACTGACACGGGGGAGAAAGAGACAGAGAGAGACAGAGACACAGAAAGACAGACAGACAGAAGTGGGTAGTCATGGTGCTTCCCAGCCTCCAACACCTAACATCCCCATTAACTTTTCTCTTCCCAGGTCAAGAATGCACCGTTGCATTTCTTTGCTCTATTACTAATATAAAACCAAGAACGAGTCTTAGGGTGGCCTCGCAGGCTCAGCAGGTAAAGTGCTTGCCTCACAAGCCTGGCAATCTCAGCTTGACCCCCCAACCTACAGAAAGGTAGGAGAACCCACTCCACAAATCTGTCCCCTGAGCTCCATACATTCACTCGCACCTTCACATACACACACCACACACCCAGAACGATAAATAATAAATAACAAAGATAATATGTTTTAACTATTTCAGCATTCGTAAACTCCTGAGACTTAGAAACTAAACCAAGTCTAGACAGGCACTCTACCACAGAGCCACATGCCCAGTCCCTAAGGACATCTTTTGGTTTATTTTTCAATGGCTATCAAATTCCGCCCTAATAGAAGCCAAGAGAAAATTGTCAGGACTGGAGAGATGGCTCAGTAGCTAAGAGCATTTGCTTCTCAATCATGAGGACCAGAGTTTGGATCCCAGCCCCTACATCAGGCAGCCCACAAACGCCCACAACTCCCACTTCAAATGATCAACAACCTCTTTAGGTTTCCATGGGCACCAGCACATACATGCTGCAAACAGACACACTCACATGGAATCACGCATTTGCACATAAAGAAACAAACAAAATGGTTGTTAAAAGAGCCTTGTCTCTTCCTGCCATCTTGTTCTCTGAATGGTAGAAGGCACGGATGTGAATGCCATATCTGGACATAGATGGACATAACAATATCCTTGCTCCAGAAAGGATGGTTCAACTTTTCAGGCAGAAAACTTTGGACCTAACCAGAAGGCGACCCAGTTAAAGCTGTCCCTGTCTCGCTTGTGCGTCAGTGGGAGGTTTGCACCTTAGGATGCTACCTGCATGGAATCACTAGAGAATAGAGAATAAGACAAGCCCCAAAGCTTCCCTGAGCATCCCCTGGCCCAGCTGCCTCAGCAGAAGCCTTGCGAAGCAAGCTGAAGAATGCTCTCGGAAGAGAGACAGGAGAGGATTACCCAGCAGGCATTACCTCATCCTGCATCTTTGAGGCTGCCAGTCTGGCCTTTTCCACCTCCAGGCTTTTCTCCTTCAGCTGTGTCTGCATTTCCGCAAGCTCCCGGCGATTCTTCTCCTTATACTCATCCAGCTGCTTTTGCAGCTCCAAAGAGGAAGTGCGGGAGGCCTCAGCAATGTCGGCCATCTAGAGGAAGTGGCGTGATATGAGGGGACCCTGCCATACTCCATCTGGAGCCCGTTCCTACATGGCAAACATCTCCTCTCATCACTGCCAAGCACCAGGCCCTGGGCTGTGAGGTCTGGCTTAACCCTGCCTTGGGGACAGCATGGAAGAGTGAGCAGGGGCTGGATGCACAGCTCTGAGGTCAGAACTTTGCTTTCCACTAACCAGTGTGTGGTTGAGGTGAATCCTTAGCCATTGAGGACCTTGGCACTGTCCTTTTGGAAACACTGAAATCCTATCTACCTCCTGGAGGCATTGCCAGAGTTAAGACAATACCCAGATAGACCTCTAGCTGCAGCTGAAGATGTCACTAGCAAAATGCCTGGCCCAGGGTAGGGATCAGAAAATGACAGCCTCCCGTGTGTGCACTTCTAGCCTGTCAGCATCAGTGTGTGCCTTTCTTTGTGAGTATCTTGGGGCAGAAATGAGCTGAGGGGCAGAAGTTTCAGGGTTTAGAAACTGCCTTTGGCACTCCTGGATACATCAGAGAGACGTAAGTATGCAGATTTTTCCAGAGGCCTCAACTCCAGGACAAGGAACGTTGGGTAAGTGTGTGTCTACACCAGACCAGCTCTGTTTATTGTTAGCAAGTGACCAGGTGCCCAGGGCCCTGAGGGTTTTGGTGTTTACGTTTTAGCTAAGTTTCTCGACATCTGGAATTTCCAGAGTCCAAGGAATGGCTGCAGGGTATCTGCACCGTCCAGACACATCTGTGCCTGGGGGGACTATGGATTTCCTGAGCTTTTGCGGAGAAGGTGCTGGGTTCTCCTGGGTCAGCCTGCCCTTGGCTCTGCCTCCTGCCCTCTCACCTCCTTCTGCAGCTTCTCGATGGTCTTGTCCAGGTGCCATCGCTCACTCTCCATCTCGTTCTTCAGCTTCCTCAGCTGCTCCTTCTGCTCCACCTCCTCCTGGAGTTTCTCTAGGAGTTCCTTCTGCTCTTGGGAGATCTGGCTCAGCTCTCTCTGCAGTTGGAAAACCACAGCAGTGCCACTCACCGACCTGTTCGCCCTCTGCCACAGGTGGCCAGGGGAACTTCATAGTCACACCACAAAGGCAGTGAAACCCATCACCTTTAGGCAAAGGGGAAAGAATCAAGGGAATCAGGGACTGAAAAAGGCAAACTGACTTAACCAGCAGCCTCCACAGAGTCATCGGTGGAAGGATGAGCAATGGAAGGACATCGAACAGACACAGTGCATGGTGGGGTTCAGGAAAGACTCCTAAATCTGAATGTTTGTTCTCAAAACAGGACATTGATATTTAAACCAACGGGACAAGCGCCCTAGCAACTGAGCCCAATCTCCAGCCTAGTACAGGAACTTTTTTCAAAATCCATTCATTTATTTAATATATTTATTTTTCTCTTGAGACAGAGTTTCTCTGTGTAGCCCTGGCTGTCCTAGACCTCTGTGTAGACCAGGCTGGCCTCGAACTTAGAGATCTGCTTGCCTTTGCCTTCCAAGTGCCGGGATTAAATGCATGCACTGCTACCACGACCTAGCACAGAGCTCTTAAGCCCTGCCTTGTCTTGTGTCCTTGCAAGAGGCTGTACAGAACAATGATTCACGTTTGGACATGGGGCTTCACAGTTTATAATCTGCCGTTCTGTGTGGTTACTCGTGCATCTTGAAGCTACTCCTCAGTCATCCCAGGCCCTCCTGGGTTTGCAGAGTATTCTGTAGGTGTGCTTGCCAAGTGTACAGCATGGCAGTGAAAAGCCCTGGGGCGGTCCATTGGGCAGCAGAGGGGCGGGATGTACATTAGCAGCAAACATCGCCAGGCTGCTGAAGTTTACCCCTACAGGGAACCAAGATCAACAAAAGCTGTTGGGGAAAAGAGAGCAAAGAAAAATGTCCAGGCGCGGGGGTTTGAATAGGAATGGCCCCCATAGCTCATGTGTTTGGATGCTTAACGCATAGGGAGTGATACTATTAGGAGGTGTGGCCTTGTTGGAAGAAACGTATCACTGTGGGGGCAGGCTCCTAAGCACAAGCTCTGCCCAGTGTAGCACAGTCTCCTTCTGCTCCTTGTGGATCAGGATACAGAACTCTTGGCTCCTCCAGCACCGTGTCTGCCTGCACACTGCCATGCTTCCTGCCTTGATAATGGACCGAAGCTCTGAACCTGTAAACCAGCCCCAATGAAATGTTGTCCTTTATAAGAGTGGCCTTGGTCATGGTGTCTCTTCCCAGCAATGGAACCCTAAGACAGACGCCAGTGTGGGGGCAAATTAGTCCACTACAACCACAGCTGGCCATACAGCAAGAGCAGGTCAAACCCTGGGGTTTACTTTCTGGAGTTGGGGAGGAAAAATGGGAAAGGGAGTTGTTACAACCAGTGAGGTTGATTCCAACCTGTGGGAAAAAACTCGAAGGAACTAGATCTCAGAAATGTGGATGTACTCTATCCCCTGCCACCCATGGTGGTGCTGGCAGTGGTGCCTGTCAGCCCTCAGGAGGCCCGGGGGCAGAGCTCAGTGAGAGTCCAGCCTGGTCTACACAGCTAGTTCCAGGATAGCCAGGACTACATGAGAAAAACCCTGTCTCAAAACAAAACAAAACAAAAACAAAACAGGTGGAAAGCAATAGAGAAAGATTCCCTATGTTAGGGGTTAGGGATTTAGCTCAGTGGTAGAGCGCTTGCCTAGCAAGCGCAAGGCCCTGGGTTCGGTCTCCAGCTCCGAAAAAAAACAAACAAACAAAAAAAAAGATTCCCTATGTTAGCCCCTGGCTTCCACAGATGATTGTGGGGTCCTGTGACACAAGCCAACTCTTCATCTTCCCTGGTGTGACCCTGGGATGGCAGGGGTGGACACACACACACACCTTCCCAAAGGTCCCAAGCTTGCTTCTTTTTGGATGAATTTGGACCATGTCTTTGTAGCAGTGACTTTTTATAAATTTTTTTTCTCAATCCACCCCTGCCCCGTGTGTGTGTGTGTGTGTGTGTGTGTGTGTGTGTGCGCGCACACGCACGCACCTAGAACATATTTCTTAGCCAAGGAGACAGAACATTTTCTAGGTGGCATTTCTAAATCGTGGGACATTTTAAGATCATCTGAGATAAAGCTCAAATTCAAGTTTATGGATTCCCATCTGTTCCAAAAACAGTGACTCCACTTGAAAAGGCTGGAATTTGCATTCTATGTTAAGGGACATCCCACTGCTGATATTGAATCTGATATAAGAGGTAGTCATATAACTATTGGTTTTTTTAAAAAAATATATTTTTATCTTTAAAAGAAGGCTTTTTAGGGCTGGAGAGATGGCTCAGTGGTTAAGAGCACTGACTGCTCTTCCAGAGGTCCTGAGTTCAATTCTCAGCACCCACATGGTGGCTCACAACCATCTGTAATGGGGTCTGATGCCCTCTCCTGGTGTGTCTGAAGATAGTGACAGTGTAGTGTATTCACGTGTATTAAATAAATAAATCATTAAAAAGAGAGAGAGAGGCTTAGTGCTTATCCCCCGCCGCCATTCCCCTGAGCCTTCTGTGTATTGAGACAGCAGAAAGGGAGAGCCCAGTCACTTCACGGCTGGTCTATAGTCGCTCAGCTCCCACACCTCTGAGAAGCTACCTTCCTCCTGTCCTTCATTTCTGGGAGCTTAGTGAGCCTTGGTCATGTAGTCAAAGGCTCTACATCCAGTAACGGGTAATGACCCTCAAGCTCAAGGGTGCCATTGTAGATCCACCTACTCTGGGTCTTGGAATCACCTATCGGGGATTCCCTACCCCCAACCCCGCCCCGCCCCGCCCCACCCCGCACATGCAAATCATATTCCACTGTTAGCCAGTGGGTTTGGACTGTTAGCACCATTTCTGAGGCGTCAAAGTGCCTCCCTCAGCATTGCTCCCAGAGCGTTAGAGCTGCAGAGGGAATCCAGGGAGCTGCTCAGTGGGTAGAGCACATGGGTGCAGGCAGGAGGGCCTGAGCTCAGATCCCTGGCTCCCAAGGTAAAGCCAGATGCCATGATGTCCAAGTATGAGTCCTGCTCAGAACCACAGGAGAGAGCTTAAGAAAACCAGCCTCGTACACTTAGAGCTCTGGACCACAGCTCCAAGCTTGACTCACTTCCTGTTTGCTGTCCCCCACCTGACCCTGCAGGCCAGTGGGTTCCCCACTGCAAACTTCAACAGCCTGCTGGATCCAGTCCTTCGGCTGTCACCTTCCCCAAAACTCGCCCCAAGGATATTTAGGCAGCATTTTAAAAACCTCAGAGCAGAGGACAGAAAGAAGTCACACTGAGGCCACGTTGCAAAAGTCAATTTACAGATTTGACGCTGGCTTTGACTACAGTGGACTTCGAATAATCTTCCTGACATCCAAAAGGAAAAAATGTCATTTTCTCCGAACGTCCTGGTTTTGAAAAAAGATAGCTATCTCGTCTCAAGGAAATTACTTCTTCCTGCTCCTTTTAATAGCTGCTTTGAAAGAGTGACTCCACAGTGTGGACTGTGTTTGCCCAAAGGAGAAGGGAAATTGGCTTCTGCAGAGAGGCCACTCCAGGCTGCCTTAGGGACAAGTCCTGCTAGCCTTCATACACTGTTTGTATTTTATCTCTGCAAAACTGTCGAGAATTTTCCCACCCAGGGCTTCTCAGCCTCGGCACAGTGACATTTAGACCAGAAAAGTTGGTGGTCGTGGGGCTGGCCTGAGCTTCCTAGGACGCTCACCGTAGACCTGCAGTATCTTCCCACAACTTAAACCTCTCCAGATATTACCAACCATCCCCTACCTCTGAGTCACCAGTCTAGAGCTCATCGAGGCTACCCATGTGAAAGGAACTCCCTGGAAGGACAGACCCAGTGGCCATGTCCACCTACGTGGCTGAGGAAGCGCCAGCTGGGCTTACCTGAGCTTGCTCCAGCTCCCTCTCCACAGCCGTTCTGGCACATGCGGCTTCCTTTTCTTCGTTTCTGGCACACACAAGGGCTTCCTCAAGCTGCTGTACTTCACTCTACAATGAAACAGAGAGACCAAAGGATATAAGGACGGAAGACAGGTCATAGTACGCCTCTCATGGGGTAAAGATGACAGGAACGGCTGGGTTCCCGGGTGTGGGCCCCTCTGGAGTCCCACTTTTATCTCCATGCGACTTTCTGGGTTACCTTGGTGCTTTGTTTTGTTGCTTTCCATTAATACAGATACCCATGCTTTACCCCTAGATATGCGGAAACTCCAGGCAGGGCCAGGTCCTGCTGTAGAAGGTGCGCTGGTGACCCGATGGCGCCCAGTGCTGTCTCATTCTGCTGCCTTTTCTCACCACCTCTTTTCCTAACTACTTCCCTGGCAAACCAGATAACTGGTTTGCTAAAATCTCCTAAAATATCAGCTATGTGTTAAAGAAAGGATGTCTTTAGTGAGTCGGCTTAGTGGAGGTGTGACAAGGCCTCTCAGGTGTTGGGAGGTTCCCCAGTGAGCCTCAGAGAGATGAGTGTCTGACGCCAGAGTCACTGGGGACTGTTCTGTGAGGGCCTACGTTTCTCATCCTGGTTTTGTCATCCCTGCTCATAGACCACTCCTACAGATGCTTGCAGTTTACCTTGGCATCTTAAATAAATCCTGACAGTCCCTCCCCCATCTCTGAAGTCACTTTCCAGAAAGAGCCAAGGCCCCGCCTTACCTCACACTTCCGGAGTGTCTCCTTTGCTTGGGCCTCGTCACCCTTCACATCCTCCATCTGCCTCTGCAGCTGGGCCGCCCTGCGCTCCAGCTCCACTATCCTTCCCTGCAGCTTCTCATTCTCCTCCTTCAGGGCTTTCTCACGCAGGTCAGCCTCTGCTTGGGTCTGCTCTGAGGAGTGGCTCCTGCTGGCCAGGACCTCAACATTCTAAGCACAAAGAGAACAAAGGAATGAGGATTCACAGGCCGTGCCCAGCTTGTGAAGGAAGCTGCTGCTGCTGCTGCTGCTGCTGCTGCTGCTGCTGGGACCTCCTGGCACATGTCTGCCATCCCAGTGACAGGGAGAAGAGGCAGGATGATCAGAAGTTCCAGGCCAGCCTTGAATAGTTGATGAATTTGAGGCTAGCCCAGGCAATTTAGAGAGACTCTATCTCAAAATTAAAGATTTTTATAAAGCTGGAGATGTAACTCCATGGCATAGACTTGCTTAGCATGTTTGAGGGACTTTTCTTCTTCTTCTTCTTCTTCTTCTTCTTCTTCTTCTTCTTCTTCTTCTTCTTCTTCTTCTTCTTCTTCTTCTTCTTCTTCATCATCATCATCATCATCATCATCACTACCACCACCACCATCATCATCATCTTTATTTCTTCTTCCTTCCTCTTCCTCCACTTTTTTTTCTTCTCATTCTCCAAGACACGGTTTCTCTATGTAACAGCCCTGGCTGTCCTAGAACTCACTATGTAGATTAGGCTGGTCTTGAACTCACAGAAATCCTCCTGCCTCTACTTGCTGAGATTAAAGGCCTGAGCTATCATCACGCAACTGGGGGAGTAATTTCAATACTCAGTATTAAAAAAAAAAAAGCTGAATGTCAGAGGGAAAAGAAAGGGTGATTGACAGCCTACAGCCCACTTGCTGCCTGTCACCTGATGTTTTGAGGGCCAGGGTAGAGCTATGGATTTATGCCGGGTCCTTCCTATGAGTCCTCCACCTTCTAAGGAGCCCAGGAGCTATTCTCAGCCCACCGTAAAGGTGGGAAAATGGTTGGCTGGCGGCACAGCAGCTCCATTGGAATGCTTGGCTGCATACACAAAGCCCTGGGTTTGGCCCCTAGCATCACATGCACTGGATGTGGTGGCACAGTCTCCAGCACTAAGGTGGTACAAGCAGAGGGAGAGGAGGTCAAAATCATCCTCAGCTATATAATAAATGTGAGGCTAGCCTGGGCTACACGCGACCTTGTCACAAACAAAACACACGAAGCCAGCACCCCTTACCCTTCACACAATGACTCTAGAACTGAATTCTAGAACTAAAACTATTTAAACTCTTAGAAGACTTGGGAATGAATATCTGTGATCTTGGTCTAGACCAAGGTCCCTCTGCTACAATACCAAAAGCACAGATGACAAAAGGACAGACATCTGTGTGTGTGTGTGTGTGTGTGTGTGTGTGTGTTTGCCTTCATATTTTATGAACACCAAGTCTGTGAAGTACCCAAGGTGGCCAGAAGAAGGCACTATAGCGCCCCCTAGAACGGAAGGTGGTTGTGAGCTTGTAATTCACTGTGAGGGCAGCCTGTGAGAACCTTTACAACGCTGCAGGATTACAAGGTGGCCCACAGAGCAAGAGGAAAGATTTACCAATCAGATCCTAGCAGAATAAAGAATTCTTCACTTTCATAATAAAAATAAGCCATTTATAACGCAAACAAACAAACAAAACAAAACAAAATAAAAATACACGGACTCTCACACAGCTCTGGCTTCCTAGACCTCACAGAGATCTGCCTGTCTCTGCCTTCCCAAGTGCTGAAAGCAAAGGCGTGCATCTCAATGGCCAGAAAACCGCCCACCCTTGATGTGGGCAAAGGATAGGAATAGATTTGTCTCCAAAGAAGACACAGAAACGAGCACATGAGGAGCTGCTCTACCAGTTACTAGGCAAGGGTGGATCAAAGCCGCCACTCACACATGCTTAGTGCCAGGGAAGATACAGAAAAGCTGAAGCCCTCACGCATTGCTGAGACGATAGAAAATCTGTAGCCATGCAAACCGTCAGCGCTTCATAGCAATGCTAAACCAAGTTTCCCTGAGGTCGTCAAGCTCACTTTTCTATAAAAACGTACACACACATGTTCAAGGCGCCATTGCTCACAGTGTCCTAAAAGTGGAAACAACTCACTCCCCTACCGACGAATGATCGGGTGAAGAAAATGTGGCGCTCCATGACAGGGAATAAAATGCTGACATGGGCTACAGCAGAAGCATGATGCTGAGTGAAAGATCCTAGACTGGTGTGGAAGGAACGTTCTGGAATGATAAATCTATAGACACAGGAGATAGCTTAATGGTTGGCCAAGGCTAGAGGCAGGGATACAGGAAAGAGGTGGGGAAGGTCTGCTGATGAGCATGCATTCCATTTGAGAACTAATGAAACCATTCTATTGACTGTAGTAATGGCCACACAGCCCTGTAAATATACTATAAATCATGGAGTTGTATATTATGTGAATGATAGCTTAATGTCCTTCTTTTCTTTTCCTTTTAGACTGACTGATACAGGGAAGACCTGGAGGCAGAGTATCGATGGTGGGCAAAGATTGTTTAGCCCTGAGCACAGATCTAGTTGTTTTTAAAGATTTATTTTGGGCCTGGAGAGATGGCTCAGCGGTTAAGAGCACTGACTGCTCTTCCAGAGGTCCTGAGTTCAATTCCCAGCAACCACAAACTGTCTGTAATGGGATCAGTATACTCATAAATAAAATAAATAAATATTTTTTAAAAAACTTATTTTACTTAATGTGCATGAGTGTTAGCCTGCACGTATGTCTGTGTACCCCTGGAGTTACAGGTGGCTGTGATCAGACATGTGGGTGCTGGGAACCAGACTTGGTCCTCTGCGAGAACAAGTGCTTTCAACTTGTAAGCTGTCTCTTCTGCCCCAGGGCACAGGGGTTTACAGCCCTGTTA
The DNA here is from genome assembly GCF_021556685.1 of Rattus norvegicus. NCBI lineage: Eukaryota > Metazoa > Chordata > Mammalia > Rodentia > Muridae > Rattus > Rattus norvegicus. Next base: position 80,042,890 of record NC_141541.1, read on the forward strand.
GTGATCGGAAAGGGATCCCTGATGCCCAAATCTTTCAGTGAAGGAAAGAACACTTGTAGTCAGCAGGTTCTTTCTCTCCTAGAAGTCTCAGGAAAAGGAAGAATGCTGAAAATCAGACCTGATTTAACCTTGGTTTGGACCCAACTCACACCCTGGACTGCTAGAGAAAGGCACTTGGTCTCTAAGTTTGAAGCTGGCAGGGTCACCCCGGCCTGACCCTTCACAGTGGCACAGGCTGTGTTTGCCTCTAGGGGAGCGTGTGTATTGTCCCTGCACTTAATGCTGTTTTGATTATTTGCGAAGTGCTAATTTGCCTTTCTCAGTGTGGTTCACGATGTGGTAAACCGCATTGTGTTTACAAACAGTTTAACATTTAACATAAGCCTTTGTTGGCAAACCTCTCCAGAACCCTTCTCTGGCCCCTGTTCCCCCACCAACCCCAGCTTACTATTTATTAAAAAAAGACCATAAAACAAACTTCCCCTTTCCTGGAACCATACCTAATTCAACAACAGCCCTGGTGTCTAAGAATAAACGAAGCCCATGCCTTTGTTCAAGGCATGTGCTGTAACAAAGTCATTCTAGAGAGATCCAAGCGAAGAAAGTCGATATAGAAAAGCTGTATCTGACCTCCCAGCTCCCACGTCACCTTTTCCAGATCCGTAGTGATGTCTGGGTCCCATCCACATGGCAATGATGCCAGGGCTAGGAAAGCCCTGCTGACCCAGAGGTCACTGCAGACACAGAAGCCATATTTATAGTGCTGAGTGTATTTCCCTCCATCTTATGTCCAGATGTCATAGCAAGGTTAGAGAGACCATACCATCAGAAAGAGCACCCAAGGCACTCCCATCAATTCGCAGAGCTGTGCACTTACCACTTATCATTTTATCTTATTCACTCATCCAGGCAGTCAACAAAAATCAACACCAATCCCCCATCACTCCAGCAACTCAAAACCCCTATGCGATTATCATGGCCACAAAGCAATTGGGCTTTTTTTTCTACTATTGTTTTCAAAGCCTAAACCATAACTAAAAGCTGCATTAAGACTGAGACAGCCGGGCTGGGGATTTAGCTCAGTGGTAGAGCGCTTGCCTAGCAAGCGGAAGGCCCTGGGTTCAGTCCTCAGCTCTGGGGTGGGGGTTGGGGGGACACTGGCAGGAAGGCCTAGAAGGTAACGTGGTCGACCACGTGGTCATAGCCACTGAAATTACAAGGGGCATTCCCTTTGCACGGCAACCTCTCTCCCAGTATCATAGCCTACACATGTGCAAAATGATTCAAAAGAGAGACGAATGGCCAGGGTTGGGGATACACACTCCTAATCCTTGTACTTGGGGAACAAGTGAATCTTTGACTTCAGTGCTGGCCTGGTGTACACAGTGAGTTCCAGGCCAGCCAGGAATACAAAGGGAGACTCCATAAAGCAAAAGCAAATGAAAAAGATCTACCATAAAAGCCTACACTCGTACTAAATGTCATTCGGTGTTGTGTCAGTTCAATGACGCTATGCAGCTGGAGAAGGAACGAACAAGGGAAAACCAAGAGAGGGGCAGAGCAGTCCACCCAGGCCTTTCTGTGCAGAAAATGGTTACGTATCTGCTTGACTTCACACTGACAGACTGAGGAAGGGAAGTGGGACTGAGGAAAGGCTGAGGCAAGTTCATCCACTGCAAGGGTGCCTACAGCATTTGGATTCTGAACCTCAGAAATGCAATGTGAAGTCACGTTTTTAAAATAAATGTTCATTTCATTTTAAAAGTTCAGCCATTTTGGCCACAGGCACCTGGAGGACAATCAGTCATGTCCTCACCTCCTGCAGCCTCTGGAAACCTTTCCCCAGGCTGTTCACAGGCCCTTCTGCACTGTAAGAGATAGCAAGCCGAGCTGGAGGCCAGCAGCAGCTGTGCAAACAAAGTGTCCACAGCGCTCTCCTGCTGGTTTACGTGTGAAGCAATTCCTTCTCACCAATGGTGAGGAGGCAAACAGGCGCAGGCAGCCCAGCATCTTGCAATTGCAGTGGTGGCCCTCCAGTGTTTATACCAACGGACTCTGAGGTGGAGAAACTCATTTTGGGGTGACAAGAGAAAGCCAGGGGCTCTGGACAACAACTCTTAAGGCTTGGGTTTCTCCTTTACAAATCTTGCTTTTCCCAGTGTAACATTTTAACTTTATGCCATGTCATTTGTGTGTGTGTGTGTGTGTGTGTGTGTGTGTGTGTAGGGGTTGGGGATTGGGAATAGAGGAGAGCATGTGTACAGTGTCACAAGTGGAAGCCAGAGCTGTCATTCTTCAGGCACCATCCATCCTTCCTTTCTTCCTTTTCATTTCTTTTTTCTTTATTTTTTTTTAACAAAGTATCAAATTATCCTAGAACTCAGGAGTAAGCTAGATTGTTGGCCAGATAGTCCCCAGAGAACCATTCCCCTGCCTCCATCTCCCAGGTACTAGGATTTTGGCACCTGACACCACAGCCAGATTTTTCACATTGGTTCTTTGACTCAAACTCACATTCAGCACTTGCCAGGCAAACCATCTCCCCAGCCCTTGGTGTCTCCTTTTATACTAATGATGATGCACATTTGGCACCCAAGGAAGGTTCACCGCTAACCTTCAGATCCTTGCCAGACTCCCTCTTCCTCACCCACTCTGCTTAGGAACAGGTATCCCAGCACAGGCCACACGATCATAAAGCACCTGTGGGAATGGAATTCCCACCTTTGCTTGGGGAAATGCCTGACAGGGTAGAACGAGGCATGAGAGAAGAGGTGACTCAGCTCCAGTTTTCCCACGACCTCCAGTTCCTTCCTCACCAATGCATGGGGCAGAGCTTGCTGCTTCACACACTGCTGTGGATATCAGCCGAGTGAAACCCTGGCTTCTCCAATGGGTGTTCCTATTAGCAGTCCAACTATACCTACGAGTGTTTCCACAAAGAGAGGACATTCACCTGGCTTACCACTGCAGCCTTGGCTTCAAGCCACACCTGCCCATTCTCAGCAGCCACAAATCAAACCTACACGTCTTTTTACACTTATTTATTTATTATTGCGTGTGTTAGTGCTGTGCATGGGAGAAGACAACTTACTCAGTGTTGTCCTCCACCATGTAAGTTCTGGGGATTAAGTTAAGGATCTTAAGTCTTAAGTCTTGGGATTAAGTTAAGGACCCTTACCCACTGAGCCATCTTGCTCCTCAAAGCTACCTTTAAAAAAATGAGATTTTACTCGTGTGTGTGTGTGTGTATGTGTGTTTGTATGTGTGCACACACATGCACACATGGTCCTATACTCACATTAGAATACAAAGATCCCTTAGAGCAGTGGTTCTCAACCTGTGGGTCACTATCCCTTTGGGGTCACATATCAGATATCCTGCATATCAGATATTTTCACTATGATTCATAACGGCAGCAAAATTACAGTAATGAGGTAAGCAACAAAAATAAAGGGACTGTATTAAAGGTTCACAGCCCTAGCAAGGTTGAGAAACACCTCAGGACTACACTCATAAGTATTTGCAAATGCCCCATTGCCATCGCTTGGAACAGAACTCTGGTCCTCTGGGAGAGCGCAAGCACTCTCAACCTCTGAGCCATTTCTCCAGGCCCGAAACCTACACATCTTAGAAGAAATGGTGGAGATCCTCGCCTTTCCAGAGCACCTGGTGCTGTGCAGAAATGAGCCTAAGGTATTTAAAGGGCAAGTCAGGATTCCTGGCTGATCATTCATTAAACACCTAGGCCACTGTGTGCATCTGGTGAACTAATGGTGACTCAGGGCAAGCAGCCTATTTGAATGTGCTGAACTGCTGAATTTACACTGCTTTTGAAACCCTTCGCGCCCGACCACGTGCTGTAGTTACTAATTTAAAACTCGGTAGCAAGGATGAGGGGCATAGAGTTGGGGGAGGTGTGCAATTAGTGTGACACAGAAAGACCAAATCCTAGTGTTTGTCTGATGTCACCATGCGTTGCACATAAGACAGGTGCCACCTGAGTTCATCTGGCCCCTGAAACGGGATGACACATCGGCGAGCACAAAGCTCAGCACACCAATGGCCGTCTTGAGTGTTCTGCTTAACTGAGGGGCTGACTATCCTTTCCTTCCAGAGCTCAGGTATGACACCTCACTCCTCATGGCCGACAGACAGACGACCAGGGTCAGGGCCTCTGGGCCTGCCCCAGTGCAGAGTCAATACACAGACCTTTCAGGCTTTACTAATTAACAAGGTCTCTGCCACAGCCAGCTTTTGCTTCCTTCCTGTCTCTCTTTTCTGCTGAATGAGGGCAAACAGCTGAGGCGTGGAGGCCTGGAGGCCAGGAGGCCAGGGGATAGAATGCTGGCTTGTCAGTTCCGAGCCACTGGCCACTCCACGAGCCAGTGTGTTGAGGCTGCAGGAGCTGAGCTGAGAGGTACCCAGTGCCCAGCTCAGCTCACCTGCTGGAAGGTTGTGCTCTCTCCACAACACAACTGCATAGTTGCTCTCCTTGGCCCAGTGACAGCCTAGACGGATGATAATGAATCCCTGTCGCTCTCAGATATAGGAAGTCATACACTTACACTGCCTTCAGGGTCACCCCACCCACCCAATTTAAAAAGCTTGTTTTAGGCTGGGCAGCGGTGGCTTCCAGGCCAGACCCTGCTGGTCTTTTTATGATGGCTCTGCGTAACTCTTGAACTTATATCAGCTTCCTCTGTAGCATACAAGGCCAGTCCAGCTGGTTTCTGTGTCCCTGCCAGTCCTAATAGTCTAAGGGCCTGAAAGGAACTGGAGAGCAGGCAGCACTGGGCAAACACAGAGCTGAACTTGAACTTCTAGGACTCTCAGTCTTGTCCTGTCATGGTCACATGTCATTTCTACCTGCTGCCGGGTCTCAGAGTCCTCGCCACAACACCTAGAACAGAAGACTGCAGGCGACTTCTTGCCACTACAGTATATGACGTCCGTCACCAGCTCATTTTCTCCTTCTTGTTATTAACTCGATATACCTTAGGCTAAATAGGCAAAGCTTCCAGAAAGCTCTGTATCCCTATTCTGTGTGCTTGTTGCCAAAGTGGTCATTTTCCTACACAAAGAAGCACCGAAAAAAGATACTTCTTGCTCTCTCTTTATCGTACTTAATTATTCCAGGGTTTTTCCTATAGTAACTCATGATTATGTGGCTTTAAAATGTAAATGGTCCCCTGTGTCAGGCAGGATTGCTCAGTGGGTAGAAGCTCTGATAAACTAAGACCACATGACCTCCACGTGCACATCATGACATCACACACATCACAAACACACATTACACACAATGATAAATGTGTGTGTGCACAAACATACACATACACACACATACACACACACACACACACACACACACACACACACACACACACACAGAGGAAACAGGAAAATAAAAGAGGTTAGACTCTGGGTTGAGATTAGCTTGGTCACTGACAGACCACAGGCCCTTACAGAGAGTCACAAAGGAGCTGGCTCTCAGTGCCTACGCTGGACAAATTGAGCAGGATTTTTGAAAAGGATATGTAAGTACAGTATCTTACACACACACACACACACACACACACACACACACACACACAGAGTCTTAGTCAGGGTTTCTATACCTGTACAAAACATCATAACCAAGAAGCAAGTTGTGGAGGAAAGGGTTTATTCAGCTTACACTTCCACACTGCTGTTCATTGCCAAAGGAAGTCAGGTTAGGAACTGACACAGGGCAGGAACTGATGCAGAGGCCTTCCTTGGAGGGGTGCCGCTTACTGGCTTGCTTCCCCTGCCTTGCTCAGCTTGCTTTCTTATAGAACCTAGGGATGGTACCACCCACAATGGGCCCTCCTCCCCTGACATCACTAATTGAGAAAATGCCTTTCAGCTGGATCTCATGGAGGCACTTCCTCAAGGGAGGCTCCTTTCTCTGTGATAACTCCAGTTTGTGTCAAGTTGACACACAAAACCAGTCAGTACACATATATAACTTGTTCCCTTGTAAAAAATAAGTTATGTTTTAAGAGGTTAAAAAAAAACCACAAGATTCACTCTCAGAGAGACCCGTAATTTAAAACTGATCCAGACAAAAACTATGATAATAAAACCATCCTAAATTTGGATAGAGAGATGTCTCGGCAGTTAAAAGCACTGGCTGCTTTTGCAGAGAATCTGGATTTAGTTCCCAGAGCCACTTGGAGACTCAAAGCCCTTTGTAAAACCAGTTCCAACTGATGTGTTCCTCTGCAGGAACTGCATGCATGCGTTGCACATGTATTCATGGAGGCAACACACACACTCACAAAGTGTGCGTGACACAGGCTGTTATCTAAACCACATAATAAACACATTCAGATACTCAAGATGAGAATAAAAGTAACTGCCATAAAAAACCTCTCTCGACCAAATTAAAAAACAAAACAAAAAGTCCATGTGCTCAGGAGTTCATGCCTAAATGTATGATTCTGTTTATGTGAAATTTCCAGATGAGAGACATAAGATTGGCTTGTGACTGACAGAGGATGAGAAGGAGAGAAAGGGAGAGGGAGAGGCTCTGACAATAAGCTAGTGGCATGGTGTTGGGTGCTCTCATTGTGAACGCATTAAAAACTGTGAACTGCACAATTTAAATTAATTAAAATGGTGGATCTGTGCCCTGTGAAGGGCATTTCAATAAAAGCAAGGGAAGGGGGCATACCTGCTTCCTCTGCCCCCAGCTTTAGTCTTTTAACATCATCTCTTAAAAAGAAACGTTTGCTGAATGTTCTCCAGTTTCTCTGGGTTCTCTCAATTTCTGGGACATAAAAAGAGCCCCATGTCATATCTATAAGACACATTCTCCCTGCCAAAGAGGGCTGGTCTAAGCTAACCTTATGACCAACATATAAAATAACTGTTTATAGAACCCAGCATCCCCAGCTGTTAGCAGCAAGGAGCTGCCTGAGGAAGAGGCCCCGCCCAGGCAACGCCATGCTTCTGAGCTTGCGTCACCAGGAAAGAACTAAGGGTGAAAGCAGGAAAATAAAACAGGGGTTAGACTCTGGGTTGAGATTAGCTTGGTCACTGACAGACCACAGGACCTTACAGAGAGTCACGAAGGCTGTCAGTGCCTATGCTGGACCAGTTGAGCAGGATTTTTGAAGAGGATAAGTAAGTCCAGGATCCCATACTGATGTGGGCGTCCCTCCAAAACAAACTGAAGGTTCAACCTGGAGCCACACAGGTCTTCAAAGCCACCACGTTACACATCTCTCTTCCCCACAGATCTTGTTATCTGGGGAAATGTATCTTCTACCTTGTCACTCTGTTGTTGACACATGTCCACAAATGCTGGGGACCAACTCAAAGCCGTAGAAATCATACAACTTTTAACACTTAAAATGCAGGGCTGGGTTGTAGCTCAGTTGGTAGTGTGGTGGCCCATCGTGCACAAACTTTGGGTTCTACCCCCAGCATTTAATAAACTGGGTACAATGGTATATGCCTTTAATCCTATTGCTCAGAAGGTTAGAGGCAAGATGATCAGAAGCTCACGGTCTGCTTGGGCTCCTTGAGAGCACCCACTCCCCCAACCTCCACCCCCAAAGAAACCTAAACTAAAATGCTCACACCAAGAGCCTTCAACTCAGAGGTCTCACATTTGTATGGGGGCTTCTAAGCATCCTCAAGTTAGGACAAATCACCATTCGGAACATTACCAAATAGTCCTTTTTACAGCCAAGGCTACAGCTGGAGAAAGGAAATGACTGACATATTGGGAATCAAGATGCTAGACCAAGGCTGTTTGCAAGATTGAAGGCTGAGTCCTACAACCCCTGGGGTCAACTTACATAACAAGGGTATAACTTTAGTTATTTCTCACTTTAACTGAATGGCAGAAATGAGAAAGCAGCTCCTACCAAGCCTTAAGGTCTCTGGACTCCTCCAAAGTCAGCCTACAGGGGGCAGCAGTCAGCTCCGACCTACCAGCCTGGAAAACAGTGTCAGGGCTCTCCCAGCCCAGGTAAGGCCTCCTGCTCACTCTGAGGCTTTTGTCTTCATATCAGTGCCAAAAGAGTCACAGTTTGGTTTCCTTAAAAACACAGGTGGCATTCTATTCCCTGCACAGATCAAGAGAAGTAAGAGATAAGAGTGCCAAATGTCAAATCACTAGTCACTGTGTAAACAACCCACAGTGTCCAGGAAGGAATTACTGAGCACACCCAATGCTACAGAGCATGAATCACAGACTTCCTGTTGGGCAGGGCCTTGCAGGAGGCAGGTGACTGGGGCCTCTCTCCCCTTGGGCCAACTATTCCCAGTCAGGCTGTAGGCATGATTCTTATTATGGGTAACAAAATGCCACCTTCTCCTTAGTACTGGGAAAGGCAGAGGGGTGGAGAGATTAAGTCAAATCAAGGCACTCAGGGTCACCCTAGAGTGGCTTTGCAAGGTCTTTCTAGGGCAGTCCTCCCACAGCCACTCTCCAGAAACACCACTTTGAGTGCTGACCAGAGATCCCATGAATGTGCTACTCCTGCTATTTCCAGTTCTTTCTTGCCCTCCCAATACATGAAATCCCTGTTCCCTGTCCTCTTGAAGTTGTGGGTGACCATGGGATTGGCTTTAACCCACCGCACCCCAACATAAAAGAAGTGAGCCTCGGGAAACTTAGTAAACCCCATCAGTAAACCCAGTCAGTAAACTCAGTCTGTAAAGTGCTTGTTGTCCAAGTATGAGAACCCGAGTTTGATCCCCCAAACCCAGTTAAAATAAAAGGAGCTGGGGGGGCTGGAGAGGTGGCTCAGCAGTTAAGGGACACTCAAGGTTCTTTCAGAGGACAATGACTTTTGTTCCTAGTGCTTACATCAGATGGCTCACAACTTCATGAAATTCATGGGCAAATGGAATGAACTAGAAAATATCCTGAGTGAGATTACTCAATCACAGAAAAACACACTTGGTATGCACTCATTGATAAGTGGATATTAGCCAAAAAGCTCAAATTACCCAAGATGCAATCCACAGACCACAGGAAGCTCAAGAAGAAGGATGACCAAAATGCAGATGCTCCCACTCCTTCCTAAAAGGGGGAAAAATATCCATAGGAGGGGATATGGAAGCAAAGTTAGAGCAGCAACTCAAGGAATGGCCATTCAGAGCCTGCCCCACATGTGGCCCATATATATACAGCCACCAAAACTAGATAAGATTGATGAAGCTAAAAAATGCATGCGGAAAGGGACTGGATATAGATCTCTCCTGAAAGACACATCCAAAGCATGTCTAATACAGCGATCAGTGCTAGCAGCAAACCACCAAACTGAGAACAGAACCCCCTTGGGGGGAGTTAGAGGAAGTATTGAAAGAGTTGAAGGAGCTTGCAACCCCATAAAAACAACAATGCCAACCAACCAGAGCTTCCAGGGACTAAACCACTACCGAAAGACTATATACATGGACTGACCCAGGGATCCAACTGCATATGTAGCAGAAAATAGCCTTGATGGAGCACCACTGGAAGGGAAAGCCCTTGATCTTGCCAAGGTTTGACCCCCAGTGCAAGGGGATTATGGGGGAGGGCAATAAGGGGGATATATAGGGGGAATACCCGTATGGGGGAAAGGGAGCGGAGGGAATGGGGACTTATGGACAGGAAACTGGGAAGGGGAATAATCTTTGAAATGTAAGTAAAGAAATATATAATAAAAATTTTTTTTAAAAAATGGCTCACAACCATGTGTAACTGTGTAACTCTAGCTCCAGATATTTTCTGGCCTCTGAGGATACCTGCATTCATATTCACAGATACCTACACACACACACACAAATAATAAATAAATATAATAAAGTTTTAAAAGCTGATGGGTGATGAGGAAGGACAGGTAAAGGGATGGGCAAAAGCACTCCTGGAACATTAACGAGGGAGAGCTGGGGAGGTTCCCCAAGGGGTGGGAGTGAACCGCTAAAGCATACTTTGCTAATTTAGAAAATAAAAATCTTTAAAATGAATAAGACGTTCGAGCTGGATGAGATGTGGGTGCTTACAACCCTAAGCCCAGTACTGGGGCGGGGTGTGGAAACAGGAGGATCCCTGGGGCTCACTGGCAAGCCAGCCTGGCCTACCTGTGAGCTCCAAGCCAGTGAGTCTCAAATCAAAAAAGGAGATAGCACTGGAGGGATGCAAGGTTGGCCTCTGGGCTCCAGATATCTGCATCCACGCATGCATACACACACGCGCATACACACAACGAATCCCCCACATACATAATACATGCACACACATGGTTGCATTCACACATGTACCTCTATAACATCCCGCATACACTTTTCACACATACATGTACTCCCATACTTGCCCTCTATACATATCACACACACACACACACACACACACACACACACACACACACACACACGAGAAATGACATACACCATATCCTGGTAGAGACCCTGAGACCCGTTAGCGCAGCTCTCCCTCTCACTACAGCAGAGGTTACAGACACGTGGGTCTCCCAGGAACTCTAATGAGCAAAAGAACACCTCCTCATCTGCCATGGCACACACTGGAGATGTGGCAAGAAGTGTTCCTCAGTTCAACCCCTAGCTGTGGGCCCATTTATTACTACAGGGTAAATCTAGCTTCTTGAGTCATGCAGAGACTTTCTGTTCCCAGGCTCAGACTGCCTGTCCCAAGTTGACAGAGAATAAAACTCAAGTCCACTCCACACTTCATCCCCAAAGAGACATAATGAGGAGAGAGCATGGGCTTCTCCAGCCAAATTTGGGTTCAAAGCCTCTGCCACTTAGCAGAGCCACATGACTGTGCTAGCCAGTTATCCTTCACCGAGACACCATCTCCACTCTGGAGTGAGGGTGGGCTGCAGTATGGGACAATGGACAGCTGTGCAGCACAGGCCACATGGACAGCAGTGGTTACACTTGTCCCATCACGGCCAGCAACCTGCTCTGGTCATGTGCCAGCTGCAGGAAACCAGGGTTTTTCCCTTGATCTATATAACAGGAAGTAATGTCTATGCTCAGAGTGGATTCAAGAGTTCCATGGGGGAGCCCCTGAAGGCAGGCAGAACAGAGGTGGCTGCCTGGTAAGCACACACCCGACTGTTCTGCTTGGAGCCCTTTGCCCAGACTATCCTAGCCAGCCCCAGAACACGCATGGGCCAACGAAGCAAGGAGGGACCAGACTGTATGAGGCCCTCCGCCTTTGACTCATCTGACAGGGGTCCTCTGAGATATCCCATGCCACATCACTCCACCTTGGGGACGCTGAATGTCAGCATAACCTCAGAGATGCTCATAGTAGCCCAGAAGGTAAGCTGTTGTTTGAGGAGCTCACCTAGATATCATATGCAGAAACCTAGCCCATCCCTGAGGCCAGTTAGTGGGATATTCTTTATTCAGGTAAACTTAAACTGACTTACGATTGAGGACCCAAGAGCCTGGTAGCCTCTCTTAGCCCCAGCTTTGACAATGCCTGTGTTTCCAGGGGTTTTTGAGGAGAAACAGATCAAACGGGAACATCTGCCCTTTGTCACAGAATCTCTGGTCACTGTGTAAGAGCAATTCAAGCTGATCACTGAGGTAGCAGAGGGTTTTCTCTGTTGTAAGGCCTTCCAAGCAAACCTCTGAGAGCGGCCTCAAGGAACACTGGAGGCTTGGTGAAACTCCTTATCCTGGTCCTGGGTGGCCTCTGGGGCTGACTGACCCAAAGTGAGCAAACCTCATTTGTACAATCATAAAATGTGAGAGAAGGGACCCCAAGTGAGGACTTCAGTGCCCACCACTGAGTATCTATCTACACACGCCGACAAAGAAGTCAAATAAGGCGCAGACCCATTCTGGAAGCCCATGAACTCACACACACGAAAATTAAACACGGGCCAGCAAGAGAGCTCAGCAGGCCAAGGCACTTACTGCCAAACCTGGGACCCGTATGGTGGAAGGAGAGAGCCGACCCCTGAAGGTTGCCCTCTGCCTCCCACATGTGTGCGGTGGAGTGTGAACAAACTCAAACAAAAAGAGACTACATTTTTTAAAAATTTAATTAAGCACGGTCTAACAGTCTCAAGGCCATGGCTTATGTAAGAGAGAAGACGGTATCAACATGGCAGATGAAGGTTACTGCCCCTCTCTGACCTACCAAAGTTTCTATTTCTGCGAGTAAGTTAAGCCAGGTATAGAATGCATTCGTCTCCGAGTCAGAGAATGTCAGCTATCTGAGCTGCCGAATTTCGCGAGTTCAAGCACTAATTGGAATTTCTAACATGCGCCCTACCTCCCCGCCATATCTCTGATAGAAGAGCAGCTACCATGGCCTCTGTTTCTAGGGCTGGACAGACAGACTTGAAAAGTTCTCATTTCTGCCCATTTCTGCCATGTAGTACTAATGATTTCTCCAAGTGTAAGGCTCAAGGCTGTGGGCCTAAAATCCCTATAAACTTAGGAGGCTGAGGCAGGAGAATCACAAGTTCAGCGTCTGCATGAGCTATACAGTGAATTCAGGACCAGCCAGAGAGACTCTGCTAAAACAAACAAAACCCCCAATAACCATCTATCCCCAACCCAGAACAATTGAAAGAGCCTGGTTCTCATCCTGACTGCCAACTAACTCCTCTCGTGAGACGATCTTTCAATCAATAAAGCCGTCCAATCCCTCAGAGACACAGGAGAGGCCAAAATCAAAACTGGGCTTGAACTGAAGTCCAAACCAAAGACACGGGGACTTGTGTGAGAGACACTGGTCCCAGGATGCCCTCGGAGCGCCCTCCTGCAGGAGCAATGGGGACAACCAGCACATCACTGTGGTATCTCCCATTCCTTGTCTGACTCCTCTGACTCCCGGGCCACTATTCTTCCCTCCCCCTTGACCCTCAAGCCCCCTGCACCCTCATGTAGCTCATAGAGCTCCTGGAAGTCCTGGCACTGTCCTTCTGCAGTGAAGTTGAACTTGACTTCTAGAGACAAATAAGATATCAGCCTTGCGTCTGAAGTCACACTATTTTATACGACCTTCATCAACTACCCCGCCCAGTGTCTGGAATCTGGATGAGGGACCCAGCTCCCCACATGCCCCAGATGAGCTGCTGAATGTACTATCCAAGGTCAAAGCTCTGACCAGAACAGGTGTGTGTGTGTGTGTGTGTGTGTGTGTGTGTGTGTGTGTGTGTGTATGACATGTAACATTACTTTTGTATTTTGGTTAATATTCCCCCCAGACAGGGTTTCCCTGTACAACCCTGGCTGTTCTAGAACCCCCTCTGTTAGATCAGACTAGCCTCGAACTCACAGAATGCTAGGATTAAAGGCCTGTGCCACCACCAGCCATTGTTTTAGTTTTCCTGTTGGGAGGTGACCCTGTATACATAGAGGACCACCTCTATTTCATTTCCCAGGAGCCATTCACCTTACTTTTGGAGGATCTTCCATTGAACTGGAACTTGCTGATCGTAATAGGCTGTCTGGCCAGAGAGCCCCATAGATCCTCCTGTCTCTATCTTCCTGGCGCTGAGATTTTAAGCAAATGTCACCACACTTGGCTATTTACATAAGTGCTGGGGTCAAACACAGGTCCATATGCTTACAGGCAAGCATTTTATTAGCCGAGCTATCCCCTGCACCATTTTCATTAGTTTTGTTGTTATTGTTTGTTTGTTGTTGTTATTGTTTATTTGTTTTGTTTTGAGACAAGGTCTGTCTTAGCTAGGGTTTCTAGCACTGCAATGAAACACCACGATTAAAAAGCAAGTTGGAGAGGAAAGATTTTATTTGGCTTCACATTGTGGTCCATCACTGAAGGAGCTCAAACTGGAAAAAACCTGGAGGCAGGAGCTGATGCTGAGGCCACAGAGGGGTGCTGCTTACTGACTTGCTCATCATGGCTTGCTCAGTCTGCTTCTTTATAGAACCCAGGACCACTAGCCTAGGGATAGCATCCACCACCCACGATGATGGGCTGTCACCCTCCCCTCCCCCGACCAGTCACTAATTAAGAAAATGCCGTGCAGGCTTTGCTATAGCCAGATCTTATGGAGCCGTTTTCTTTTCTTTTCTTTTTTTTTTTTTTAATTCCTTTTTTTTTTAAATTAACTTGAGTATTTCTTGTTTACATTTCTTTTTTTTTTCTTTTCTTTTTTTCAGGGGCTGGGGACCGAACCCAGGGCCTTGCACTTACTAGGCAAGCGCTCTACCACTGAGCTAAATCCCCAACCCCTTCTTGTTTACATTTCGAGTGTTATTCCCTTTCCCGGTTTCCGGGCAAACATCCCCCTAATCCCTCCCCCTCCCCTTCTTTATGGGTGCTCCCCTCCCCATCCTCCCCCCATTGCCACCCTCCCCCCAACAATCACGTTCACTGGGGGTTCAGTCTTAGCAGGACCCAGGGCTTCCCCTTCCACTGGTGCTCTTACTAGGATATGCATTGCTACCTATGAGGTCAGAGTCCAGGGTCAGTCCATGTATAGTCTTTAGGTAGTGGCTTAGTCCCTGGAAGCTCTGGTTGCTTGGCATTGTTGTACATATGGGGTCTCGAGCCCCTTCAAACTCTTCCAGTTCTTTCTCTGATTCCTTCAACGGGGGTCCTATTCTCAATTCAGTGGTTTGCTGCTGGCATTCGCCTCTGTATTTGCTGTATTCTGGCTGTGTCTCTCAGGAGCCATCTACATCCAGCTCCTGTCGGCCTGCACTTCTTTGCTTCATCCATCTTGTCTAATTGGGTGGCTGTATATGTATGGGCCACATGTAGGGCAGGCTCTGACTGGGTGTTCCTTCTGTCTCTGTTTTAATCTTTGCCTCTCTATTCCCTGCCAAGGGTATTCTTGTTCCCCTTTTACAGAAGGAGTGAAGCATTCACATTTTGATCATCCGTCTTGAGTTTCATTTGTTCTAAGCATCTAGGGTAATTCAAGCATTGGGCTAATAGCCACTTATCAATGAGTGCATACCATGTGTGTTTTTCTGTGATTGGGTTACCTCACTCAGGATGATATTTTCCAGTTCCAACCATTTTTGCCTACGAATTTCATGAAGTCATTGTTTTTGATAGCTGAGTAATATTCCATTGTGTAGATGTACCACATTTTCTGTATCCATTCCTCTGTTGAAGGGCATCTGGGTTCTTTCCAGCTTCTGGCTATTATAAATAAGGCTGCTATGAACATAGTGGAGCACGTGTCTTTGTTATATGTTGGGGCATCTTGTGGGTATATGCCCAAGAGAGGTATAGCTGGATCCTCAGGCAGTTCAATGTCCAATTTTCTGAGGAACCTCCAGACTGATTTCCAGAATGGTTGTACCAGTCTGCAATCCCACCAACAATGGAGGAGTGTTCCTCTTTCTCCACATCCTCGCCAGCATTTGTTGTCACCTGAGTTTTTGATCTTAGCCATTCTCACTGGTGTGAGGTGAAATCTCAGGGTTGTTTTGATTTGCATTTCCCTGATGACTAAAGATGTTGAACATTTCTTTAGGTGTTTCTCAGCCATTCGGCATTCCTCAGCTGTGAATTCTTTGTTTAGCTCTGAACCCCATTTTTTAATAGGGTTATTTGTCTCCCTGCAGTCTAACTTCTTGAGTTCTTTGTATATTTTGGATTATCTATCTGTTGTAGGATTGGTAAAGATCTTTTCCCAATCTGTTGGTTGCCGTTTTGTCCTAACCACAGTGTCCTTTGCCTTACAGAAGCTTTGCAGTTTTATGAGATCCCATTTGTCGATTCTTGATCTTAGAGCTTGATCTTAGATCTTGGTGTTTTGTTCAGGAAATTTTTTCCAGTGCCCATGTGTTCCAGATCCTGCCGTAGTTTTTCTTCTATTAGTTTGAGTGTGTCTGGTTTGATGTGGAGGTCCTTGATCCACTTGGACTTAAGCTTTGTACAGGGTGATAAGCATGGATCGATCTGCATTCTTCTACATGTTGACCTCCAGTTGAACCAGCACCATTTGCTGAAAATGCTATCTTTTTTCCATTTGATGGTTTTGGCTCCTTTGTCAAAAATCAAGTGCCCATAGGTGTGTGGGTTCATTTCTGGGTCGTCAATTCTGTTCCATTGGTCTATCTGTCTGTCTCTGTACCAATACCATGCAGTTTTTATCACTATTGCTCTATTGGAGCCGTTTTCTTAATCCCTCCTGGAAGAAGAGTTTAGCTCGTCTCATGTTGACATAAAACTATCCAGCACACGCCAGCCTTCAACTCCAGTCCCTTGCCTCTACCTCCCAGGCATGGAAATGGCAGGTGTGTAGGCTCCTCCAAGCTTGGTTAAACGAAACTCTATTCTGGCTGTGTCATGGGCTAAATCTACTTTTGCTAGTAGGACTGAGAACCTAACCTCAATTTACAATACTGTCTCTATGAGAAAACTCTTTCAACTTCTAAACACCCTCTATAAAAATAAACTTCAGTCCTAAATGGAGGTCTCAATTAGCAGATTCCTTCATTAGGGTGCTGTTTACCTTTGAAATCACTAATCAGTCCCCCGAAAACACTGAAGGGGCCCTTGCCTGGCTGTGCTGTCCACCTCAGAAAGGAGGCCTGAATTTCAGAGGAACATGTGAATTGAACGCCCTGCACATTTCCCCCCAAAGGCTTTTTTTCCTTAGAGACTGAGCAAATCAGTAGCTGGCTGGGAGGCTTAAGGTCTTCCTTAACCGTGAAGTGACTGCTCCACCTAATGGCTCCACAGCCCTGAGACAGTAGTTTATAGCTCACAGAGAGCCACTCATCCTCTAGGTGAGCAAGAGGGGTCTAGAGAAAGAAGAAACGGCTTGTTCAGAGTGACACAGGGGAATTCACACTACAGTGAGATCCTAAAGGACTTACCTCCAACTGAACTCTTGTGTCAGGAAGGATATGAATAGGGAGAGGGAGGGAAGGAGAGGGGAGCCCCATCCTGCTCCCTGACCCTCTGGTCAGGTTCCTTCCCTACCATCTCTGCCTGAGAACCTGGGCTCAACTTCTCAGGCCCCTCTTCTTTGTTTTTGAAACAAGAGGACATGTAGTCCAGGCTAGCCTTAAACTTGCCAGGTAGCCCAGGATAACCCTGAACTTCTGACTCTCTAGCCTCTACCTCCTCAGTGATGGGATTACAGGTGTGTCCTACCATGCCTGGTGTATGTAGTGCTAGGAATTGAACCCAGGGCTAGGGCAAGCACCCTACCAACTGAGCTATACCGTGGCTGCAGAGGCTGACCACCAATGGGAATGGGTGTGAACAGACACACACACACACACACACACACACACACACACACACACACACACACGTACCCCTTCAAGTCCAGCTCCCTACCTTGTCTCTTTAAAAGTTCAACTCGCCACTTCTAACACACATCTTGGCCCTGATCTTTTAGAATGACCTTGCAGAATTAAACATCCTCCAGGACAAGGAGCTGAACTCAGGGTCACTTTTTGCATATATCAAGTAGAATCAAAACACCAGCTAGTTTGGCCTCTAAATCCTTCCTACATTGACTCCAGTCTACACATTCACTCTAACCTTGCCCAAGTCTTCAGTTCAAACCTTCCATCAAATGCAGCCTATCCATGTGGTGAACTGGACTCAGCTGCAGATCTTTGAAGTACCCTCTGTGGAGAGCACCCGGGAATTATATAACAGGTTTCCCCAGAGGTATTTCACAGACCATAGATACTGTGGGTGCTTCTTAGAGGAAAAAAGAAGTTTGTCAGGGCTCAGTGTTGCTACTTTGCTTCCAGAGGACCCAGGTTCAGTTTTCCAGCATCCACATGGCAGTTCACAGCTCCCCATCAATTCCAGGGAATCTGATGTCCTCTTCTGGCCTCTATGGGCACTGCATGCATATGGTGCTCAGACAGACAGGCAAGCAAACACTCCAAATAAATGATTCTTTTAAAAGTGTTTATAGACCAGGTGGTGATGGTGCACACCTTTTTTTTTTTTTTTTTTTTTTTTGGTTCTTTTTTTGCGGAGCTGGGGACCGAACCCAGGGCCTTGTGCTTCCTAGGCAAGCGCTCTACCACTGAGCTAAATCCCCAACCCTGGTGCACACCTTTAATCCCAGCACCCAGGAGACAGAGACAAATGGATCTCTGAGTTGAGGCCAGAGTGGTCTACAGAGTGAGTTCCAGGACTGCCAGGGCTATACAGAGAAACCCTGTCTGAAGAAACAAAAAACAATAAAAAAAAAAAAAGTTGTTGATCTGTTCCTATCATCCTGAAAATTTCTGATGTTGGAGTTCTTCCTTAGAGAGTGAATCCTGACCATTGCCCATGTACTAATGACTTTGAGAGTCCAGTAATAAAACAACAGTTAACATTGTCCCAGCAATTCCAAACATCATTTCAGAGGCTACCTTCTGCTACCTTCATGCCAGTTTGAGTGCCCAACATTTTCTTCCTAGACAAAAGCATGAGCTCCTCACTGGTTTCCCTCCAGGCCCTCTCATGCCCGCTAGAATTCATCCCCATGCAATAGAGCGAGAGATTTGTAAATATTTATTTGTTTTTACTGACATGTGGTTGAATAAGATATCCCCCATTAACTAACAGGTTTGAACACTAGGTCCCCCGCTGAGGTTCTGTTAGGAAGTACATTGCTGAATGTGTTCACTGAGAGAAGATAGCCTCACCCCTTACACCCTCTCTGCTTTCTGTCTTTGGTTGAAGATGTGATCTCTCAGTTTTCTGCCCGAGCGGTCTGCTGCCAAGCTTCCTGACATCACGGATGCTCCCTCCAGTACCATAAACCCACACAAATGCTTCTACAGGTTGACTTGGTCGTGGTATTTTATTGCATAAAGGGGGGATGGCAGAAAAGTAGTATTAACCAATATACACTGTTGTGTGTGTGTGCATGTATGTGTGAGTGTACATGTATGAGTATGTGTATGACTGTGTGTGCGTGTATGCATGTGTATGATTGTGTATGAGTGTGTATATATGTGTATGTGTGTCAGTGTGTGCGTGTATGCATGTGTATGATTGTGTATGAGTGTATATATGTGTATGTGTGTCAGTGTGTGCGTGTATGCATGTGTATGAGTGTGTATGAGTGTGTATATATGTGTATGTGTGTCAGTGTGTGTGTGTATGCATGTGTATGAGTGTGTATGAGTGTGTATATATGTGTATGTGTGTCAGTGTATATGTTTGTGTATTTGTGTGTGAGTGTGTATGAGTGTGTGTATGTATGCATGTTATTTAAGTGTGTGCACATAAACCACAAGTGTGCGTGTAGATGTGAGGGGACAGCTTTAAAGAGCCAGTTCCCTCCTCTTTTACATGGATTCCAGAGATTGAACTCAAATCATCAGGCCTGTCTACAATCTACCTGCTGAGCCATCTCACCAGCCTGAGATGAGTTTTAGTCAGAAGTCAGATCATGTTGCCCCATCCTCAGGTATTTCACCAGCTTCCCTGTGCTCTCAGGATATAAGGCCTCTGCAGGCCTTCCTTCAGTTAGTCCATGGTCCTCAGTGATCTTCTCTTCTCACCATGGCCTCTTGCCCTTCCTCCTCACTCACGCCTCTGTCATCCTTTTTAAAGTCTTTGGTTTGTCCCACTTCTTCCTACCACAGGGACTTTGAGCATCTGCCTGGAGGATTACCTGTCACTTTCCCTTCCTCATTAGCTTCCATTCAGTCCATTGTCATCTCAACCTGACCATCCAGACTGGGTGAGACCAGCCCTGCTCTTCCATGACCTCATCACAATTATAGGTCTACCGACTGCGTGAATGTCCACCGTGCTCGCTTCCCCACTGGACTATATATGCCTTTCGAGAACAGATAATGCTTGCCAACTTTTACTTATTGGACTAGACTCACAGAAATACTTCAAAACAACAAGCAAGCAAACCACCAGCCATGTATTAAACCGTTGTGTCAGTTACTACAGCTGAGGTGCTGTGATGGAAAAATTCCAGCAGCCTGCTCGATATTCACAGTGGAGATACGGCCCACAGGGGTTGGGTGGTGGGAGAGGAGCCTTTACTCTGTTTAGGGGAGATGGGCTAACCAGGCACAGAAAGTGATATAGGCTGATGAAAAGGGCACTTCCTTTTCGTCTCTTGTGTATTACTGTCTCTCATCCTCAAGGGTGGGAGGCACACAGTAGTGGTTAATATTGCCAACTTGACAGGACCCACAGTCACTTAGGGGATAGAATTCTCAAAATGTCTGTATGAAAATTTTTAGATTGGGGTAGCTGAGGTGGGAAACCTACCCACCTCATTACTATCCCTTGGGTTGGTGTCATTGACTAAAAAAAAAAAAAAAAAAGTGAGAAAATGTGCTAAGCACCAGTATTCATTGATCACTGTTCCCTGACTGGATGCAGCACAGTGTGACCAGCTACCTCACGATCCTGCCATGGAGTCTTCCCGGCTCTGGTGGGCCGCATCCTTAAACTGTGAGTCATCAAACTGTGAACTCAAATCAACTTTTCCTTCCTTAAGTTGCTTTCCTCAGTATTTTGTCATAACTATGAGGAAGCTGACCAACACAATGCCACGCATATTCTTTCTGGCATCACGCTGATGGCACAGAACCCTGGAAGTGCCCTGTTCTATGAGACATCTCTCTCTCTTCTGGCGTGCTTCTTCCCCACAGGGAGGTCACCATCTCCAGGCATACTTGTGCACTGACCCAGGTCTTCACCTCCTGGCATACATGCTTGGCTGGTCATGGCCTTAAGATTAAGATTGCCATGCGAGGAGCTGGGGATGTTGGTGCTTGCCTAGCGTGCACCAGGCACTTGGGAGACGGATGCGTGAGAATCACAAGTTAAAAGTTATCTGTGGCTACCCAGGGCAATCTAGGGCAGCCTGGCCTCCATGAGACTTTGTCTGTAAACTATCACAGGAGGGTTTATGTCCCCCTCTCCCTGTGTGGGCCACCCTTGTGTCCAGGATTGTAGAACATCCCCATTTCTACAATGCGCAGGCTCGTTTTTAACCCTCTCTGATTAGCTGCTGTCCCCAATCCCTTTTCTATTTATGACATCCAAAAAGCCTAGGGTTAAGAGGGTCAATTTTCTCATGACCCTTTTGTGTGGCCTTTTGTTTGCTGGATCAAAGTCTAAACTTGTGACTGTGGCCTTCCCCCCCACCCCCATCTGAAAAAGGGAGACAGACGTAGGCCAGACGCTTTCCCTAAAGTGTGTTTTAACCAAGAGGAACCCTTCTCTGGCCTCCCATCATCCCGCCTCCTGCTGGTCCCCTCCAGCCCAAATAGGCCTGTTCTTTGTTCTACAAAGCAAACAGCCAGTTCTGCCTCCCAGGCCAGGGCAGACAAGGTGAAACACACAAACACACACACACACACACACACACACACACACAACACACACACACACACACACACACACACACACACACACACACACACACACAGGCCTCTTGCCAAAGGCATGCTTCCCTGTTGGACTGTTGTCACCAGTACCCTTTGTTTCAAGTCACCAGACACACCAGGCCCCCGCAGAGCATTGCCAGATGATCCTCAGGCCTGCACTGGCTGGGGAAATTGCTCAAGCCTTCTGTTTCCAGCGCCAGACCCACACCAGCAAATGGAATTGGAATGTGATGTGGGCCCAAGGGGAGGCACAGGGACTGGGGGAGGCAGAAGTTGTGGGGCTTCCCATTATGGGGTGGGTCTGCTGTTCTGTTCTATTTGATGAACATCCAGAGAATGCTCATCCCACTCCCCCAGTCCTCTCAGAGCTGAGAAGCATGGAAGTTACAGGGCAGCAGCTGTGAGGAGAACCCTCATTCTCCTCTCTCCTCTCCAGGGCACCTACCTGTGGGTGACTCCAGTGTGACAGGCAAGCATCTTTGTGTTTGCATGTATAAATATGTGTGAGCAAATGCATGTGTGTGTGTGTGTGTGTGTGTGTGTGTGTGTGTGTGTGTGTGTGTGTTATATAGAGACCAGAACTTAGGCTTAGTGTCATTTCTCAGGCAACATCTTTGGAAAAAAAAAAAAAAAAAAAGATAGACTCTCTTACTGCCCTGGAAGTCACCAAGTAGCTAGGCTGACTGGCCAGTGATCCCCACGAACCCACCCGTCCCCACCTTCCTGTCACTGGGAATGCATGAATGCTTCACCATGCCCTGCTTTTGTGTGTGTGTGAGTTTTCAGGATTGAACTCAGCAAGCATTTTACTGACTGACCTATCTCCCCAGCCCTTGTCAACCATTGAATGTATCACTCTGCTTTTTATCCTCAGGGAAGACTGGTGGGGTGGGCTCTGCTATTTTCCTTATCAGTGGCAAACCTAAGTGATGTGCCAGCCAGGATCCTAGCCGAGCCTTGCTGCCCCAGAGCGCAGGCTTCATGTCCACCATGACTCGCCAAACACAATGGGACACTAAATTCCATGGCACTTACACGAGACCATTGACCTCTTGAAGGCTGTTAACAATTCTGTGCTATAACAGACTTGGGCTGGAGTAGAATGCCCTGCTCCCCCCAAACGGCAGGGCAAGCACAGCTCTCAGACTCTGCTGCACGTAACTGTTGATAACTGTAAGGAGCTGGAAAGAGATTTCAGTTTCAAGACCTGACAAGGAAGAAACGGGGAAGCTGTCCGGGTTTTGTTTTTATTGAAACGCTTGCTGCTTTTGAGCCCATCCAGTTGTTCTCCAGAGCGGCTTTCCTCCTGGGATCTGTTTATCTTATCTCTGCTCCCCAGAGTTCAGGAGGCTGTACCCTGCAGTCCTCTGGGTTATCCGCTCTGCTTTAACGAGCAAGTCTTATCTGCCCCGCTAAGACATTCCTGGACTTCTGGAAAAATGCCTTCATTTTCCTCATCAAGTAGTTCCCTAATGTGCTTCCAAAAAGTTATGTTTTCATATATAAACGGATGCTTCCCAACTCCCCCACGTCCATGGCATCCTAGGGTGCAGTGGATCTAGGACATTGTCTTAGTCGGGCTTTCTATTGTTGTAATGAAACACCAACCAAAAGCAAGTTGGGGAGGGAAGAGTCTCTTTGACTCACACTTCCACACTGTAGGCCATCACTGAAGGAAGTCAGGACAGGAATTCAAACAGGCCAGGATCCTGGAGGCCAGAACCGATGCAGAGGCCATGGAGGAGCACTGTTTACAAGAGATCAGGGCTTGCTGAGCCTGCTTTCTGGAGAACCCAGGACCACCAGCCCAGGGATAGAATCATACACAATGGGCTGGGCCCTCCCCAATCAATTACTAATTTAAAACATGCCCTACAGCCAAACCTTCCCTTACATACCTACTTTTTGGAAACAGGGTTTCTCTGTGTAGCCCTAGCTACCCCAGAACTCAGAGATCTGCCTGCCTCTGCTTCTCAGGTATTGAGACTAAAGGCGTGTGCAACCATCCCCTGGCATGCCCTATAGGCAGATCTTATGGAGATATTTTCTAAGTTG
Source organism: Rattus norvegicus (assembly GCF_021556685.1). Lineage (NCBI taxonomy): Eukaryota > Metazoa > Chordata > Mammalia > Rodentia > Muridae > Rattus > Rattus norvegicus. The sequence continues at coordinate 80,066,266 of NC_141541.1, forward strand.
AGGCTCCCTCCTTTCGGATAACTCTAGCTTATGCCAAGTTGACATAAAACCATCCAGCACAGATAGTGACAACTCCTTCTCAGGACATCTTCATCGGTCCTGGGAATGTAAGCTGGCCATTACCCAAATCCCAGCACACACTTCCCAGGAACAGTGGACTTAAGTCCCAGGGCTTAGTTTTTCTTTAGTTATTTTTATAGAATGGGAACTTGAAGTCAGGGCCCCACATGTGCTAGGTAAGCGTTCTACCACTGAGCCACAGCCCTAGCTTTTTCTTGGGATTTCTTAGGGTTTTGAAGTATCTCCCTCTGTGGTTTACCAGTTCACCATGTAAATCCTGGGGAGGGTGGCTGTGCTCTTGTATTTTCCCAGACAGATGAAGCTCTGGGGTGACACTTCCCTATTCCTTCCTTCCTTCTTTCCTTCCTCTCCTCTCCTCTGAGATGCTTCCTGGGTCAAACAGGCAAAGCAAGGCTGTTTACTCTTTGAAAGTTGCCACATGTTTAAAAACCAGAAGTTCAGGTTTTACAAGAGGTTTGACTTTAAAGAAGCAAGCCAGAGAAATTCGAACCAGAAGGGACCTTTCCCACAGGAGAGGTCAAAGCACCCTTGAGGGCCTGAGGTGGGGCAGTAGATTGATTCTCAGTCACTGTGTTTCACAGCCCCTTAGGAAGCTGGTGATGACACCAACCCTAATCAGAAGGCCTGACGTCAACAGAGACGGTGAGGAGGAGATGCTGACAGCTGATGTGGGGGTCCTGTGTGCACAATATCTCACTGAACTGGAGACTTCCTACAGAAAGCACTAGAGACATTCCTGGCTTTTAGGACCCACAGGGACCTGCTAGATGGCATGTAGTTGGTTCTCCACCCTCCAGGGCCTCTCTGGAAGGAAGACGTGCCTTCCAGCCATGCTGAAAAGTAATGACAGCTGTTGCCACACAAAGGAGAGGTGTTAAGTCTCTCAAGAAGCAGGGAGGGAAAGCCATGGCCAGCGGAGACGAGGAGCTACCTTCTGGCTTTGCATTTAGCATTTTATAGGAAGCACATGGAGTTATTCTGAGGGGTGGCAAACACGCCAGGAGCTGAGCTCATGCCTAGACAACTCAAGTTTCCAGGGAACACCCTTGGCCAAGGTCTGTGGGATGGGGTGCCAGCTCAACACTGAGCGCCATCCCCCGTGGCTGGAGCTCAGGAATGAGGAGGGATTCGTGGGCCAGTTGTAATGGAATGGAAAATGAGAGACACCCGTTTGCAGTTAGTCTGGGAGGAAGAAACAGAACCACTTAACCTAAATGAAAAAGAACAGAAAGTTCATGGGAGTAGATCCTTTCCCAGAATAAAATCCGCACCTCTTCGTGCCTTTGTATGTCCTGTTCCCAGTTTAATGGTTTAACGGCAGAGGAGCAGTATACTCAAGAGACTCCCAGTGGGAGTGAGAGGCTGACTCCAGGTGCACAGGGTAACAAGCATACAAGGGTGGCCGCAGAGGTGGGCTCCTCCACACCCTCCACACCCAGGGATTTAAGAGAACTGTGGCAGGGTCTAGAGACCAGAAGAGAGGAGAAAGAATTCCACACCTCCGTGTGTTCTCTATGAATAAGGCTTCTTGGGCCCCATTCTGCGTTCCCACTGGCCCCATTGCCCTCACACACTATCCAGTTACAAATACTCATTGGATGGTTATTCCTTCCAAACATCGTGTCACTAGGGGAGCCTGTCAATGTGCAATTTTAAAATAGAAGGAACACAGACATGTGGGAATGATGGGCTCTGGAACCTCCACCCTTGCCTCGGAAAGTTGGTTTTTTGAAAGTTTGTTCAGTGTTTGCACATAGCTTGAAGGGATGATGTTCAGCCCATGCTCCCAACAACTGCAGGGTACAACAGCCGCACAGACTCATGGGAGAGAAATCTGGGTCTCCATTAGCTTCCCAGCCCCAGCACTTGGACAGAAGATATGTATACAGTTGTAGCTCAGTGGATACCAGCTCTTGGCTGAGCACCCCTGGGAATTTACCAAGTACCAACCAAAAGCACAGCAGATGGAACAGAGAGTAGAATTTAAAATCATGGCACCTCATTAAATCCACTAAATGGTACCTTGGAGGAGTCTAAAACCTAACAGCGTGTTTGCTTGTGCACACAAATGTTCCTGCCAGAGAGTGAGGCTTGAGGTTTCCTTCAAAATGTACAAGACCATGGTCCTCACATTGTACTTAATCCCTGAAAATAAAAGAAAGGCAGAGATGGCTTTGTGGGTAAAGGCGCTTACCACCAAGCTTGACGACCAGGGATTGATTCCTGGGACCCACATGGGAGAGAAAGATACTAACTCTTACAAATTGTTGGTTTGTCCTCTGACCTCCACATGTGTGCTGTGGCATGTGTACATGTGCACACGCACGCACACACATACACTGAATACAAATTCTTACTGTAATAAAAAAGTAAAGGGAAACAGCAGATGTCTCTTATCTTGTTTAGTTCAACATGTAGATTTTTTTAAACCCACATTCCACTCTGGGGTCATTGTGACTCTTGGTGGCCATTTCATACTTGGTCTGTCTCTACCTGCTTTGGGATACCTGCAGCCTTGATAAGTCTGCTTTCTCTGTCATGAAAAACAGAACAGGACCAGGTGTCCAGTCACACATCACTAGAAAGTTCCTTCCACAGCTGTCTGTTGCCCCCATCTTCTTCCTTAGAGACTTTGCCAGAGGGAAGAGAGCACGGTCCGAGCAGTTCTCAATAGGTTTTTCTGACTTTTATGGGCCATCTGTTCTTTGGATTTACTTGAATTATTTATAGTTTAAAGGGAAGAATAACATGATAGAATGTTATCATTGCCAATATCACTATACAATTGAAATGAACTTATCATTAAGTGCATCAGACCGAGGCCTGGGGAGATAGCTTGATCAGTAGAGCACTTCCTGTTCTTACAGACACAGGGACCTGAATTCAGATCCCCAATACCCACATAGAAAGTGAGGAGCGATAGGCACCTCTGTAATCCTGGGACTGGGGAGACAGAGACAGGAGGAGCCTAGTCAGTCAGCCCATCTAGCTTACACAGTAAGCCCCATTTTCAGTGAGAGACCCTGTCTCAAAACTAGGGGAGGGTCTGGAGAAAGGGGTCAGCAGTTAAAAGCAGTCAGGAGATCTCACAACTATCATTAACTCCAGTTCCAGTAGATACAACTCTCTCTAGCCTCAGTGGGCACAAACTCACACAGGAACATGGGCATATACTTAAAAATCTTTTTAAAATAAAGTAAGGTAGATAGAGATTGAGGATGGCACCTGATGTTAGCCTCTGGTCTCCTCATGTACACATTTTCTGTGCCCCACCCCCACATTACTTCTGGTCTCATGTATTTATCCCCCTTGCCTTGCTAATGATGTCAAATCTAACTTCAGTTGCGTTCAGAGCTCCTGCCTAACTCCTGTGTAGGCAGGACATCATGCGATACTTTTCTACAAGGAAGCAAGATTGGAAATGAAATGGCTCTTCTCAGCAGCTGGTCAGTGATCTGTAACCCTTTGCTTTCCCATGGTGAATGTGCACCTCAGGCATATACAAATGATACCTGGAACCCCAGCATCCTCCTGCTCTCCCTCTGCTCACAGGGACCTAGACCCTCAGACCAGAAAGAGAACTGGGTATACTTCTTAAACTTACAGGTCAAGCAAAACTCCTTTCTTAGAGTAATGGCTTGACTTTGGCTTTTGTTTTGTTTTGTTTTTCTGGAAACAAGAGAATAATTTGTTTCACTGTGGCTGCCAGGAATCTCGGCGCTAATTTCTAGTTACCTTCAGAATCTTGGGACTAATGGCTGTGCTATATTCTGTCCTCAGTAGGCTATAATTTGAGTCTATTAAATTTTCTTTTCCTAGACCTTTCATAATAGCACATATCTTTGTTTGAGACACATGGGATTTTTGTGAGTAGCTTTAAGTTCAACCTATATAAAAAAAAATCACTGTATTTAACAAAGTTATAAACTCTGTCCCTCAAATGGGAACTGACATTCCCTGGTCTCACTTCACTGTCTGGTGAGGCTCTGGTGCCGTTCAGAAGTGAATGTGATAACTGTGAGGGCGTGGCCAGGCCAGAGCACCTCATCTCCTCTAACATGGCTTCTGAGGCCACAGGGCAGATCAGCACCTCCAACCTTCCTCGGAAAGAGGATGCTCTGCTTACTACAAGACTATTGATCCACCTTTACCTTCTAAGGAACCCAACAGTTAATTATGAACTCTATCCTCTATATTAGTCCCCCATTACGTGAGGAACTCAAAGGTTAGAAGTCTCTCGTGAGGTTAGAGGCACCAGGACAGATGGTAGAAAGCAGAGAAGGGGACGGCTGGTCCCACCAGTGCTGCCCAAACCAGCTGGAGACAGAATTTATGGTACTTTTGCTGGCCCCATTGTACAGTGTGCATCATTGCACAGTGGGATTCATGCAGACAGAATAGGCATCTCCCTCCTTCACCACATCAAGGCACTCATTTTAGTCAACTTGATGTTTCTATAAAATACTTGAGGCTGGATACTTTTTAAAGCATTAGTTCTTACCCTGTGCATCATGACCCCTTTGGGAGTCAAATGACTTTTTCACAGGGGTCACGGAAGACCATGGGAAAACACAGATATTTACATTACAATCCACGACAGTAGCAAAGTTACAGTCATGAAGTAACAACGAAATTAATTTTATGATTGGGGATGACCCCAACATGAGGAGCCCTATTAAAGGGCTGCAGCATTAGGAAGGTTGAGAACCACTGTAAAGGAAGGAGCAGATGAGCTCATGGTTCTCTGGTAAGCATCCAACACCTTGTCAGCCTGGCTTCTGATGGGGCCTCACTGAAGATGGGAGCACATGGAAGGATTATTTGTAAGAGAGATGGAAGGCCACAGAGCCAGAGAGAAAGCAAGAGACTCAGGAGGGCCCGGGTTCTTCTTTAGAATCATTCAACTGTTGTATGTGCCCACTGGGACTAGACAGTTCTGAAGCTCCAGCCCAGACCCTCTCTCTCTGACTCCAGGCACCCATCCTTAGTGGCCTCTCTAACCCAACACAGACTTGTTATGGACAAAACAGTAGTCACTGGCACTCCACTGCTCCATGTGTATGTTACCTCTACAGACACAGGGTGCTAAAGCTGAAGGTCACACCTATGACATCACAGGAACTTCGGCTAAAGGACTACAATGGTGAGGAATGAGACAGGAAAGAGTAGACAGATACCGGAGAGACTTTGATAGCCAGACTTCTGATAACAACTAATTTCTTGCCGAAGAGCTTGAGCCCTGGCTTTTTTTTTTAAAGACAGGTCTCTCTATATGGCCCTGGCTGAACTTTCTATGTAGACCAGGCTGGCCTCAGACTCACAGATATCCTCCTGCCTCTGCCTTCTGAATGCTGGGATCAAAAGCATGCACCACCACACCAGGATGTCCTGTCTGTCTTATGCGAACTCACTCTCTCCCTCAGTTATGGCTGGCTTGTTCCTCTTTTTGCTCTATAGAATCCTTCCCAACCTCCCCACTGCTGTCATTCTCAGTCACTCAGAGAAACAAAGCCAATGGATTCTCAGTCACTCAGAGAAACAAAGTCAATGGGCTCCAAAATTGTTTTACCTGTTTCTGACAGATCACCTAACACAAAATGAGGCCAAATTACTTGGCTGAATCTACCAGCGCAGTCCTGGGGCAGCTGAGGGATCCCAGGTCTGACTCAGAGCAGCAAGAAGGTGGCCGATTCTAGGAGGTCACCACCTTAGTTGGCTGAGTCAGCCAGGGCTCTGATTCTGACTTCCCTTACCCATTCCAGCCTCCTGACTCAGCTGCTCGAGAATTCCTGAAGCTTTAGCCTTCCTGACTCTGACCTAGTTTACAAACTTCCTCTGGCAGACCTTCAGTTTTCTTTCTTTTTTATCTAGAAGGCAAAACCTAGACTGTAAGGAGCATGCAAAGTAACAAGGACAGCGGGAGCTCACAGGTGGCTAACCTCTCAGATGACCTCTGTATGTGGTTTACTGACACAAGGGCACGGGGACATTCTAAATGTCCATCTAAAAAAGATCCCTTAATATATTGGGAGGCGGCAAAAGTACATCACCAAAGGGTGAACTTTCTTTCCTACCTCAGGTGCTCATGCACTGACAACAGTTTTTGTCCACAGAGTAACAGCATCTGTGTTTGATGGAGAAAAAGACCCACTTATGTCTAACCCCGCGGTAGACCCGCAGTTCCTGTTTTACAAATCCCTTCTTAACAAAATCTGTATTGTTTTCCAGGGCTCAGGAAGTTTTAACCAACATAAGCTAAAGGCTGAACAGCAAAACAAAGGCATTTAAAAAGTTGGAACCACATGTTTTATAGTCAAAATACAAGCAGACTAGAAATGGTAAAATATACCCAAACATTTAGGAATTATTCCTGCAGTTGCTCAAGGTTATACACTCACACGTAAAGACGCTGTGCTAGGAACCACAGATGAGAGAGAACGTGCGACATTTGTTCTTCTGGATCTGGGTCACCTGACTCAGTATGATCTCTTCTAGTCCTATCCATTTACCCACAGGGCTCATGACTACACTTTTCATTACAGCTTTGTAGGACTCCACAGTGTATAGATACCAGACGTCACTCATTCGTCCGCTGAGCGCATTGAGAACGCTTCCACTTCCTAGTTACGGTGAACAGAACGGCAATGAGCACGGAGGCAAGCGAGTGTCTGCAGAATAGGGTGCCAAGGTCTTTTGGCAAATGGCAAGGAGTCATGGACTTATTTCGCAGCTGGTTTAGACTTCTCCCTGATTGCACCGACACCAACAGTGAACAGGGGTTCCCTTTCCCCACGCCCCCCTCAGCATGCATTCCCAATCGTTTTCGTGGCCATTCTGACTGACTGGAGTCTGATGAAATCTCAAAGCGGTTTAAACTTGCCTTTCCATAACTCGGGATGTTGAGCACTTCAGATACTTAGCCAGTTTTACTTATTCTCTTGAGAACTCTCTAACTGGCCCAAGGGTCAAACGCCAGAGGCTTTGTGGAAAAGAGTTCAAATATACCTACCTGAGTGAAAAATTAAATGTATAGTACTAATGTTATTAGGAAAGAGGAAATGTTTGAATTTGACATTCTAATCAGCCTAAAAGGGGGAAGAGAAACACAAACTCAAAGCAATCAGAAAAGTAGATAATGAAGATCTGGGAAGAAATCAGTGAAACTGAAGCACTGTCAGGGAGACCAGTGAAACAAAGAGGCAATGCTTTAAAATATCAGTGGGAGGGGCTAGAGAGGTGGCTAACCTCTTTTTTTTTTTTTTTCTTTTCTTTTTTTTTGGAGCTGGGGGCCGAACCCAGGGCCTTGCGCTTGCTAGGCAAGCGCTCTACCACTGAGCTAAATCCCCAACCCCGAGAGGTGGCTAAACTCTTAGGAGAGCTTGGTGCTGTGCCTGAGGACCTGAGTTCAGTTCCCAGCACCCACATCAGGTGGCTTCCAACTCCGTGTAATTCTGGTTCCAGGGGATCTGATGGCCTCTGGCCTCTGGCCTCTGGGGTTTCCTACATATACACACAATGTACATATATACACGTAAATAAAAATCAGGGCTGGAGAGATGGGTCAGCAGTTAAAAGCAGTTGCTGCTCTTGCAGAGCAAATTGCTGTTCAATTCTCAGCACCTATATGGCAGCTCCCCAGTTCCAGGGGATTAGATGCCCTATTCTCACCCCCTTGGGCTCCTGTGTGCATGTGATACAAGTATACCTACCCAGGATCACACATATACATATTTTTTAAATAACAATAAATAAATTTCTTTATAAATAAAAATGTCAGATCGGATGATGCAGAACGATAAATGTTGAAGGGGGACTGAACACATGGAGAAGTATCCCTTGCCGGTTGCCTGGAAGAGTCAACATGGCAGATATGCTAATGCCTTCTGATTTGCATGGAGGTATGCTGCAATTTCCATCCAGATCTTAGCAACATGCTTACAGCTACACACTACATTTTTCCAGCAGTTATGAGAAAGCACAAAGTGGACAGAATTTTGAGGAAAAGTAAAATGGAAGGACTCCACCTATCAGAACGAAGGCATCAGAAATCAGGACTATAGCGTACCCAAGTGAATGAAACAGAACAGAGGTCCCAGAAACAGAGCCACACAAACGTGCTGTCCAACTCACTGGGACAAATGGCCTAAAGCATTCCTTATCAGAAGCATGAATAGCAATTCAGTAAATAGTGCCAGAGGAATTAGAAGTCTATAAGCAAAATCCATGAAGCTTACATTAAAAATTTAGCTAAAAAATGAGCCATAAACTTTTAATTTAATCTTTATGTGTATGTATGTCATGTGAACGCAGGTAGCTGCAGAGGCCAGAGGGTATCAGATCCCTGGAGCTGGAGTTGCAGGCAGTGGTAAACTGATGTGAGTCCTCTACAAGAACAAGGGCTTTTAATCACTCCAGTCGAGCCATCTCTCCAGCCCCTGAACAGAGAAATATGTAGGCAAAACCTTTGGGATATATCTAGGCAAAGAGTTCTTAAGTGACACCAAAATCACAAGTCTAGAAAGACAGATTAATAAGTTAGACTCTATAAGACTTAGCTCTTCAAAAGACAGGAAAAAAGAAGATTAAAAAGCAAACCACTGGCTGGGCAAAATATTTGCAAGCCAAGGGCGGAATCTGGCCCACTTCATTTCTTTGATGTCTAATGGTTTCTCAGACTCCCACCCAAAAATCGAGACATCACAGCTACAAGACATTGGACCAGTAAGCAGTGTGTTTGATGCCATAGATGAACAGACCCTTGAAACAAGAGCCATAAAGGTTACCGTCTCGGATGGCAAAGGTTTGTTGGTCCTCTTGTAGGTCTCACCATTATCCAGTAACAGTGCATTGCCACATCTCAACAGAGCAAACCTGCCTGTCAACACTCTCCGGCATTTCTGAAACAGAAGTCCCGCCCAGCAGGCCATGAGCTCAGCCCCTAATCTCCATCTTTGCTGTCCTCTTGTGCCTTTTGGCTCTCTAGATATTTGGCTCCAACTCCAAACTCTTGTGTTTTCTTTCCCAATGTTTCCAGCTTTCTGCACCTTACCCAGTAAGTCAGGCCTCACTCAGACACAGAACACACTGATATGGTCCCTGATTGGTCTCACTAGGCAGCTTCTGAATGGGGACCCCCTGCAGCCTCCTTTCAAGGCTGGAGCTAAAGCAGACCTCCACTCCCACACAGCCCTTAGATGGAGTCTAAGGATTTGAACCCTGGTCCTCATCCTATTCGGCAAGGGCTTTCAGCACTGAGCAACTTCCCCAGCACCCTCCACCTATTTCTGCTACTGTTCCTGCCACTGGGCACTGTCTGACTGTAGCCACCTCCCTCCCAGCTCCATCTTCCTCTTCCACATCTCCCCTTCTCTAGCTTGCTCTCTTCCACTGCAGCCTCTCATCTTGGGCTAACTGCCTCCTCTCAAAGCACATGTTTATGGAGCAAGACATGGTGTATGAGAAAAAGCAACAGAGTGGGGAATCCCTTTCTTGGAGCCCCAGGAAAAGAGGCAACTGCTGTGTTTCTCAGCTCTCATAGAATACTAATTGCTCCTGAGATAAACAAATGTAACCACAACAGGCTAACTTGAGTGCATTCCTAATGAGGTAAAGTCATCATGCATCCTCAAGCTGTCCAGGCCACTGTAGGCAGCAATAGCACTGGAGTTGAAGGCACTGTAGAGAAAGAGGTGGGCAATGTCTAAAATGAAAGGGCCACTTCCAACTAATGCACCTTCTAGAAGTAGTAGCTTCTTCTGGACATTACACCAGAAAGGGTTATCAGCTTAAACTCCAGGTAAACATCCAGAACTGCTCAAAGCAATGCAGGAGGGGATGTGGCTTGGTTGATAAAGTGCTTGCCCAACACCCCTAGAACTCACGTAAGTGCCTGGCGAGTAAAGCAGGCTGCCAGTGATCCCAGCTTCAGAAAGCAAAGACTGGGCATAAGCTTATTTCAAACAAATGAGGAGTGAGTGGGGATGATTCCAGATATCGGACTCAGGCCTCCATATGCATGTACACACATACCAGCACCTACATCCACATAGCACATATGCCTATACACACATGTGGCCTGAATTCAGTCCTTAGCCCAGCATACCCAGGTATGGTGGTACATGTTTGTAATCACAGCACACAGGAAGTAAAAGCAGGAAGGTCCCAAGTTCAAAATTATACTCAGCTACATGGTGAATTTGAGGCAAGTGTGGGATGGAGGGAGGGAAGAAGGGAGGGAGGGAAGGAGAGACAGAGAAACAGAAAGAGAGACAGGGAGGTGAGGGAGAAAATAAGAAATCAAAGGGAAAGAAAGAAAGATAGGTACATTTAAAAATAAAAGGGTCATAGGGACAAAGGAACATTGATTGTCCCTTGCATGTACCCTTCATATAGGGTGAATCTGTCATTGTACCCCTGTCCTCCTGCCCTGGGAGCAGCTCCTTGAAGGCCCTAACCCTGGGTGACATCTCTAGACAGTAAACACAATGAGGAAACCATCCTGACTGCTGGATGAAACAGAACTGGGGATTACATATACATATTCACATAGCATTAACAAGAAGTTCTTTGTGGGCCAGTGTGATGTTAGTTAAACACCAGGCCAGACTCGAAGATTTTACCAGCATTTGTCAAGGTCATTACCAGTGGCCACGGTGGGCAGAGTAAATTATTAACTCTGATCCAGGAAGTGCACCATCCACAGTAATGCTGCTTACTTCCAGCTTGACTGAGTCAGATACAAGGGACAGCATTGAGGGGGCCCTGGAGGGCACCAGATAGCATTATGGGAAGAAGTGAGCGCAGAACTGGGGTAGGAACTCAAAACCCTGGGGTCTCAGGAACCAAGTATCAAGGGACTGTGGGACTCTCTCACCCAAGGTCATGGCCTAGAGAACTGGAAGAAAGATGTCTAGACCAAGTAGACATCCTTGCAGACTGGAGCGCAGGTAAGGCTCAGACGATTCCATTACATCAGAGACAAGCTAGACACAAGTTCAGGGTCATCGGCGCAAACCTTCCTGCCTTAGAAGGTTTCCCTATGTGGGAACCCAATGCCAGTTTTCCTGAGCTTTGATTCTTGCTATAAGGAACAGACTTAGTGTTTCCCATCACGACTGGCCACCTCCTGACCTTCCTGCGCTGTCATCTCGCCGGTAGAACCTGCTCAAGCAGATGTCTCCAGGTTCTTGGACAGTTTGGGATGGAAAAAAACAGGGTGCAATGTCCTCCTCCCATATCCCATGTGCCCACATATGCTCAGACCACTTTTGCTTCAATGCCACCTTTGCTGAGTCCTGCCATTTATTAGTTTGACTTCTTGACTATTTCTACATACTCAGTTTGAGAGAGAGAGAGAGAGAGAGAGAGAGAGAGAGAGAGAGAGAGAGAGAGAGAATGAGAGTCTTTGATGAACATCCAGGCTTTTTCCTCCCACTATGTATAAATGGACTCAAAGTTTCCTTAAATCCAGACACAGCCAGATTTCTTCCCTTCAGACCACACACTTGAGAAAAATGAATAGAAATTTACCAAATAAAACAAAAGGAAGGGAAGTGTTCAAAGGCAAAAATATGTGTGCTTGGCCCTGTTCTCCACAGCATCTGTATCCCCAAGGAAAAGGCCCATCCACAGCACTGGAATTTCCTGAGGAAAGGCCACTCCCCTGGCACTCACACACCTACTCCCAGGCCAACTGCACATCCCAGCTCTGTTTCCTGCTCTGGAAGTTTCTGCAGTCTCCCTGAGAAACTGAGGCAAGAAAAATAGAGAAATTTGGGGGAACTTGAGAAGGAAAGGGAGCTTGGGTTGGAACAAGAATCCCAACACAGTGTACAACCATGGAAGGCCTTTCTCCCCTCCTGGCTGGAAACCTGCAGGCTTTGAATCCACGCATCAGAAACCCCATTTTTGAGGAAAGTGTGTGCACTAAAGCTTTTGCCCAACTACAGCAGCCCTGGTTTTACCTTATCAGATGATAATTCCATCCAACTCATCTTCAAAGCCAGCTCTCTTTTCTCAGTTCTCAAAAGTGGAAGAGCACAGGCCACAGGGATGAGCCTATGACTACTATTTTGCTACTGTACAAAACCTGCCCCCTAAATACCTTTCTCCGTAAGCACAGGTGAGCACAGCTCTCAGACCTCATCAGAGAAGTTTCTCTGCACCGTGGACAGTGGTTAGTGGAGAAACTTGGCAACTAGTCAAAGTGCAGAGAAGAAGTGTATGGAAGGCTCAGCCACAAACAGGACCATGGTATCACACACACACACACACACACACACACACACACACACACACACACACGGCTCAGGAACCATTGTGGAAGAAGGGGTGGAAAGATTCCAAGAGCCAGAGGTGGTTGGAGAGGCAATGAGGTCAGTCAACATTCCAGTGTGGGAAGGAGTTCTTGAGCCCCCCACTTGCTGAAGAGCTATCAATGGTTGATAATGGCAGAGAGAGGGAGAGTCAGCTTTCTTTGAGGGTGTGGCCCCTAGTAGGTCAACTGTGCTCCATTGGGGGTCCATGCCAATGGGTTTATGGACAGAGCAAACTGGATTTGGTGGATTATTTAAAAGAGAACAAAAGGGAAACCATGAAGCCAGGACTGAGGGGTAGATCAGATATAAACTGGGAGAGACGTGAAGGTAAGTTGATCAAAATGTATCCATGTATAAAGTTCTCAAAATGGTAGCAAAAGATGGTGTTTAAAGGAGAGAAAAGAAAAAGGAAAGGTTTCTCTAGAACCACCAACAGAGTATCTAATGGCCAATGCTAAGACAGCTATGACGCTCCTTTGGGGAGGCCACATCAGCATAGCCTTATTTCCTGAGCACCTCTTTCTCTTAACTTCAAGCCTGTATTAAAAGCATCGTCAATAAAATCCCCGTCTCTGCTTCATCTTATTGGCTGAATTTTCTCTCAGCATCAAAGTCTGAGTAGAGACCCTAAAAGATTAGGAGGACACCCCTCAGGTTGCTGAGTTTGCCAGGGTGGAGCTGAGGTCTCTGTCCAGTCACCAATAATGGAGCAAACAATTTGCCCTCTAGTTTGCCTTTTGTGAAATTAACTGAATGATGCTGGCTTAAACTAGTTCCCTTGTCCGAAGGTGACCAGGGCAGAAGGATTTTTCCTCCGTGTGTGTGTGACGCTAACTTGTTCTTACACATTTCCAGAGTCCTGAACACATGACTCACTCTGTACTTCAAAACTCACTAAACCACATCTAATCACTCCTCGGGGCACCTACCTGCTGTGTAATGATTGCCACCGGAATTCGTCCACCACGCACGAAGCACCTAAATCCATCTCTACCAGTTCAGGCCCAAGATGGATAAGCACATTATCTGCAGGACCGAGAGGACTTAGTAGGTGAGAACACTTGGTAAACAAGCAAAAGGAACTGAGCTGAGATCCCCAGGTCCAACAAAAGAAGCTCACCAAGGCTGTCTGTGTGCCTGTGACCCTAGCGATGCAGAGGGCCAGGTCAGGAGGCTTTCTGGAATTTGCTGGCTACCAGCACGACTCGAGAATAAAGCAGAGAACAGGAGAGCAGGACTACCCAGTGCCCTCTTCTGGCCTTGGCACTGGCACCTCTCTACATATACTACACTAGATACCCACATACACACACATATGCACATAAATACACATCTACGGGGTTGGGGATTTAGCTCAGTGGTAGAGCGCTTGCCTAGGAAGCGCAAGGCCCTGGGTTCGGTCCCCAGCTCCGAAAAAAAGAAAAAATAATAAATAAAAATAATACACATATACATTCATACACTCAACACACACGCACACAATATATACACATACATATTTACACATTCACACACACAGACATACACATACTCACACACACAACCTTTTGGATACACAAATATAAATAAGACCATAACTGTCTAGAGTAAGTTAAAATGTTATAGTAATTATCTACTATTACATAACCAATTTCCTCACAATCCAGCCTTAAACAACAACCGCTGTTTGCCTTCACAAGTTTCTGGGGTAGTAGAAGTGATGTAGTGATGCTGGCTCCAGTGAACCAGGAGCCAGGATGTTGGCCAACTTGAGCCTGGTGGCACAGGTCTGTCATTCCAGGCTAAAGCAGGAGGATTAAAAGTTCAAAGCCTGGGCTACAGAGTGGGTTTAACACCTGCCTGTGCAACTTAGTGAGACCCTACCTCAAAAGAAATGGGAGGGGAGCTGAGGATGCAGCTCAGTGGTAGATCAGGTGCCTGGCAGGCACAAGGCGCTGGGTGAAGTCCGTGGTATTCTGCCATGCACTACAAAAGTGGGGAGGGAGGCTTGCGGACCAGAACTAAAGGCTCTGCCTCCAAAATGGCACAATCATATGACAGCAGACAGGTAGATTCAATGTCTTACAGCTTGGGTCTTCTCACGGGCTATTTGAATAGTCTTGAAACGATGCAGCTAGCTCTCCTCTGAGCAAGAGAGCTGAGAGAAACCAAGGAGAGAAGCCATCATGTCTCCCAAGACCTACCAAGAAGCCACACATTGTTCTTCCTATAACGGCAGTCAATGTGGGAAGAGACTCCAAAGGAGTAAGGTAACTAAAGTACAGCCATTGGAGGCCAACTTAGAACTGGGCTCCCATGATGCCATCGGTAGCCTGATTTCCTCTGCTGCTGTAGACATTCCAGTGTCCATGAGATTCCCACGAATGGGTTTAGAGCACATGACAAATTCCATTTTTCACCCAAAATGATCAAATGATAATGCCAAATTCTTCCACCAAATAAAAATCTAATTAATGGTCTTGGCAAGACTTCAGAAAAACATCTACCAGACAGGGTTTAGAGAGTCAGACTCAGACACACACACACACACACACACACACACACACACACACACACACACACACACAGAGGGGGGGGGGGAAGGCAAATTAAGCAAGCTTTCTGATAAAGCTTTTCCCTCCCAGATATTAAGGACTGGATGTCTGTGGTTGTTCTCGGTTATTTAAATAGCTGCTCTCCAGCACTTCCTAGTTCCTGTGGTATGACCATATCTACACAAGGAAACACTCTTGGTTTGTTTGACACCGTCCATCAGTAGTCATGGCTTTTCCTCATTCACACTTCTGGACTCCAGGCAATATTTGTGACAATCCAAAGAATTCAGAATGTCTGTCTCACTTGGGAAGCCTTTGAAATGTTGGAAGATATTTAAACGTAAATCCACTGGGGATGCAGCTCAGTAGGTAGGATCCGCCAACTGTACCAGGTACCTGGGTTCAGGCCCCAGCAGCCCCTAAAACGGAGCAGTGGAAGCACACAGGCACGTGATCCATGTTACTCTCGAGATGGATGCTGGGGAGCCAGGACTTCCACGGAGTTCCATTAGAACAGACAACAGTCAGTGAGCAGCCCCCACGGATCTTCACCACCTACAAACACAAGCTATCCCTTCCGGCTTCAACCCTACTGACCCGCCCACTCACTCAGTCCTTTTACAAAGTCAGCATGACTGTTAGAAAGGTCCCAAGCAGAATGGAACCATCCCTGGTCTGTTCCCTTCCCCTCCTCTTCCAGAACCAGTGGAGAGGAAATGGGTCATAATCTTATTAAAAAGTAGCTGAGGAGGCTCAGAGGGGCAGGCCTCTGTGTTAAGTGGCAGCATAGACAAGTGTCCCTCAACACTGTCACCTGGAAAGACAGAGCAAGCCTTGCTGCTCCAAAGCGATGTACCCCATCCATTTAAGAGGCTCAGCCTCTCCCTCAGGCTTTTGGTATCCACCTCCCTCTGTTAGTCTCTGTCTGTCTCCTCCTTCTCTCCCTCCCCTCGTCTTCCTTACCTCCACTTACTCTCTTCTTCCTTCTTCTACCCCCTCTCCTTTTTCCCTCCCTCATCGCCCCTTTCTCCCTCATTCTCTGCTCCATTCACTATGTCTGTCTCCCCCTCCCACCTCCCATATTCAATGATCTTTAATGTTTCCCACTAAATATAAGAAAGGAATCAGTAAGATGCACCCCAGGACTTGAATGGCCTGTATGCCCCCTGCTGCTCCCACTTCATTCTACCCCAGACTTTCCACAGCTCAGCCTCGTGGACTTCACTTAACATCTTAACAGCCCATACTCCCTCCACAGGTCAGCCCCTTGCACATGCTATTTCCTCTGACGGGACCATTCCGTAATTTCTGATTTTAACATATTTAACTCTGTTGGGACTTAGACCTGAGACAACCAACCGAGGTGCTATTTAACATACCAAAGCAGACCTGGCCTCTAGGTTCTCCAAGCATCCTTCAGTCCCTACCCATTGTAGGGTGTGGCTGCAAACCTCAGCCTCTGTCCAGAGCTTTGCAGCCGGGCTTTCCCTCCCCAAGATGCTCTTCCCTATATAATCCAGACATTTTGTGTGTACTTTCTCTCCCTCTCCCTTTTCTCTCTGTCTGTCTGTGTGTCTGTCTGTGTTTTTCTATCTTTCTCTTCCCCTTCCCCTGTCTCCCTCTTCATGGTGACTTCACTGACCTCTTCCTATGAGATCAGTGAACCCACCAGAGAGCTGTTTCCCAATAAACCTGCTTTCATATCTTTTAATTTGGTTTGAATTGGCTTGTTTTATTGGTGAGGAATAACTTATCAAACTCCTTTCTGCCCTTTAGATCTCTATCAACTGCAAGCACTTCCCACAGTAGAATTACATATTTACAGGTATAACCACACATACACACAATCAATGACTGTCTCTTCTCGTTTGTTCCCTTTATCCCTATAACTCAGCGCAGTGCCCGGAACAAATGAATGTTTATAAGTGGATTATCTATTGAACAGATCCATTCCACGTGGTTAGAAATGACGTGAACTTTTTTACATCAAACCAGCTGTGTAGTTCAATCCTGATCTCCCCATCTTGGAGAAATAGGAACGTGCCTCCCCACCCAGCAATCATGAGGGTAAGGGAGGGAAGAGCATGTGTATTTGAGAGCGGGCTGCTCTGGCGTTTTTTCTGAGGCCAGCTCAGGTTTTGTACCTCTTTCTCCATCTAATTAAGTCTCCACACTTTCTCTTCACACTGCATGTGAATTTGTCCCGGTTTTCTGGATCAGCTGAAGGCTGCGTGTCCTGAAAGTCCTGTCCCCGGGACCCCACGGACTGCTGTAAAATGCGTTCATGATTCTCAGTACAGTCAGCAACCAAATGCCCCCACATCCATAGGCTGAAACCCTTCGGCTACTCTTCCTGAACTGTAACACAAAGCCAGCATCCTTCCCACACAGCAGCAGCAGTAAATCCCTCCAGTCTGGAGAGTAGACCTCAAAGGCAGCTCTTTTTCCTGCCATCCTTGGAAATAGTTCCTTCTGTGAGGGCCCACCTCACAGAGTCCTAACTGTGACAGGAAACTGAGTTTTTGTTTGTTTGGTTGTTGTTGTTGTTGTCTTTTGAGACAAGTTCTCCTTTAGCCGAATCTGACCTTAACTCACTACAAAGCCAAGAATGACCTTGAATTCACAGTCCTCTGCCTCCAGTTCCTCTGTACTGGGATTACAGGCCTGTATCAGTGCCCTGGCTTCATGCCGTACTGGAGATTAACCCCTGAGTTTCATGCAGGCTAGGCAAACACTGCACCAGCTGAGCTACATTCCCAGGTTCTTGATTTATTTTTATTTTACTTAATAAAATATATTTTAAGCAATTTCCTCCGCCAGTATTCTTTCTGCATCGCATGCTTAGATGATTTAAACGTTGTGGCCACTTTTGTTGTGACCCTACTTTGCTGAAGGAGCTGCGTACACCACACAGACTCACAGCCCAAGAGTGTCCAAGACCTCTCGATGAGAAGATAATTCGTGTTTATTCTACCTTCTAAGATTTGCTCCAGTGACAGCTCTTAGGCTGTCAAGTCAGAACGAACCCTCTGTTTCTGGAGCTCTGCTATCAAGAGCTGCCCTCCCACCTTGCTCTCCTACCCAGCTAGGACCACAGTGGTCTTAGCATCGAGGTCATTCTTATCTTCCCACAAGACCACAAAAGATTATCAAGCCCAAGCCCATGGTTTGGCTGCCTTAGTCTTGGGAACCAGCACCGTGCTGGCACGTGAAACACAGCCAGGCACTTGATGACAGATGAGTCATTGCCTCAGAAAAGGACATGGGACCAGGAGGCGGCTCAGTGGGGGAAGTGCTTGCTGCGCTGCATGGGGACCGGGGTTTGACCCCAGTACCACACAGAATTGGGGCGTGCCCATGCCTACCTATAACCTCAGGGGGAAGAACAGGAGCCTCCTGGGAAATCACTGGCCAACAAGCCTAGAGAAAAAGGTAGCTTCTGGGTTCAGTACGAGACTGACTCAAATAATAATGTGTTAAAGCAATTGAGGAAAGCACTTGATTTGACCTCTGACTTCCACACCACCCTGCACTGATAATCTCACAGGTACCCACACACGCACAGGTACCACATCCACACGCACAAGATACGCAGATCTGGAACTTCCCAAAACTGTATTCTACAATCCACAGCACATGACCTGGGCATCTCAGTCAGCACAGCAGAGTGACTCACGGGGACACTGCCCACTGAGACATGTCAGCTAGCGGGTCTGGAGTTTCCTTGTAATGGGCATGAAGTTCCAGACACAATGATTATCCAGGTCAGAGCCATAGAACAAGGCCTTTGAAATCCACATGGGTGCCTTATTTAAATACTTTTTAATCAATACAGGAGGCAGAAAATTATTAAAAGGTTCAGAAAGAGAGAACACTGGAGAATAAAAGGTAATTTTTAATTTGTTGAGACAAGTTCTCATTATGTAGCCGTGGTTGTACTGCAATTCACTATATAGACCAGGCTGTCCTAGAACTCAAAATGCCTCTGCCTCCCAAGTGCTGGGATTAAAGGCATGTACTACCACACATGGTTATAAAAGATGCTTGGGATATAAATCATAGCTCCTACTTCTGCTAAGGACCACTCTTACGTCTCTCTAGGCCAGTGGGTTCTCAACCTTCTTAATGCTGCAACCCTTTAAGACAGTTCTTCATATTGTGGTGACCTCCAACCATAAAATTATTACACTGCTACATCATAACTGTAATTTTGCTACTGTTATGAATTGTAATGTAAATATCTGTGTTTTCTGGTGGTCTCAGGCAACCCTGTGAAAGGATCCTTTGATCCCAAGGGGACACAACCCACGGGAATGAGAACAATTGCTCTAGGCACTCCTGCATCTGTAAGGAGACATTTTTCTTTCCTGTTTAGACACTCTACAGTTAATCCACTGCTCAGGAACTGTCATTCAATATAAATTGATTTTTGTTTTGAAGTTATAATGCTAAGGAAATTGGTTTTCATGGCTCCCCCTGGCTAACCTGGCTCTCTTAGAGGAGAAAGCAATGAAATTTTTATACTGAATTATAGTCATGTCTGAAGGGAGGCAGGTCCACAGATCCCAAGATTAACACTGGATTTCCCACGTGACCCTTGGCTGACCTGCCACTTGGAAAAAAAAAAAAAAAAACCTGCTCACAGACTGGCTTCTACCCTGAGTTCCTGTCCTGCCTTCTCCAAGAGTAGACTATGATCAGGGAATAAAAGCCAAAAAAACCCCTTCTTTCCTCCCCAGGTTTGGTCATGGCCTTTATCACAGCAAAAGAAACTCGGACACAGAATCACAGACACTCCTGCTGTGGTTGGGATGTGAGCTATCTCCTGCGGCCCGTTTGTTAAGGCCTAGGTCATCAGCTGATGGCACTATAAGAAGATTTAGAAACTACAGGCTGAGGGCCTTGCCAGAGGAAGTCAGCTACTGTGAGCAGGTCCTTGGAGGCATCTCATATCTGACTCCCCCCGTCTCCTCCTCTTGTCTGTGGTGATGTGAAGACATTCTACTCATCCACAGGTACAGAGTCCCACCTGAGCACATGAGGGACAGAATCCAATCCTCTGAAACCACAGGCCACAGTAAATCTTTATCTTTTAAGTTGTTCTCTCAAGTACACACAAGTAGTAGGCATAAGTAATATCAGCACTCTCTCTCTCTCTCTCTCTCTCTCTCTCTCTCTCTCTCTCTCATACACACACACACACACACACACACACACACACACACACACACACACACACATTACTATTTGAACACTTCTTAATGTTGTAAATCTAAAGGCCTCATTTAAGTGGTTCTGGTGATTGCAAACACACTGTGCTTTTGATAGTTGGTTTCACTGAACTGGGATCCAAACCCAGTCCTTGCATTGGGATGGCCCCTACCTCTTAAACCACTCCTAACCTGTAACTACCACCACATCTCACATCTCCCAATTCCAGTCCAGACACGCATCTCCCTGTCCACAGTCATTGCTAATGCTGTATTCAGGGCAAACATATGCTCATCACCCATGGCCCTGTGTCTGAACAATATTCACAGTCCAACTTGGACATCACCCTGTCGTGAAATATTCCCAATTGCTACCATCCCCACTCCCCAGCCCACACCCTGGGTCTCGCTCACACTTCGCCTCCACCTCACCTGGGGCGTTCACTCTTCTCTGTAATTGGCCTGAGTGTTACTTGTCTCAACTCCAGTGGCCCAGTGGAACAGATTCTGCCGGCTTTATCTTTGCAGGATCACAGAACCAAGCACCATGGTCTGCCCTCGGTAAATGACCAGTAATCAGTATGATCACCTTAGATTTAAAAACAATACCAACAGGGGCTGGAGAAAGCTCAGGGGTTTAAGAGCATCTGTTGTTCTTGCAGAGGACTCAGACTGGGTTCCTAACACCCACATAGCAGCTCATAACTCCAGTTTCAGGGGGTCTAATGCCCTCTTCTGACCTCTATGAGCACATAGACACACATGTGGCACACATACATGTAGGCAAAACACTCATGAACATAACATAAAAATAAATCTAAAACAAAGTCAATACAAAGGTCGAATTCCCCATTTATTTATTCGGCTTTGCCTTCCCTCTTCTCCCTCGTCTGTTTACTCGGGTTCCTGTTATGTGTCACATAGAGTCTAATGACAAAAAAGCTCGTATTTCCTGATACGAAAATGAAAGTGTCTTTTTACCATCCTCAAACTCTCTGAAGTACTTAGATACTGAGTTAGTCAAAGTGAACTACTAACACAATTGAGACTTGTTTTCGTCAGGAATAATCTTTCTACATAAATGGAATCCTCCAACCCTCTAGGACCACTTTGGGATAGTCAGGGCCTGACCTCTCCTTTAGTGTGTCCATCCCTCTAACCCACAATATTTAACCTTGGGGATGTCAAGTGGGAAACAAAAGTATTCCGTAAGACGGTAGGAAAGATAAAGCCAGGAATTAAATCTCTAACAGCTCCCTGCACACTGGGAAGGTACAGCAAGTGTTTGTGTGTGCACATGTGTGTGCACTCAAATGTATGAAGTGCACATCTCTTCGTAGGCACCTGTAAGCCAGAGGTCAGGCTCAGATGTCCTTCCTAGGGAGCTAGCTACTTGTCTTTGAGAGAGG
This sequence comes from Rattus norvegicus, assembly GCF_021556685.1. Taxonomy (NCBI): domain Eukaryota; kingdom Metazoa; phylum Chordata; class Mammalia; order Rodentia; family Muridae; genus Rattus; species Rattus norvegicus. Next base: position 80,087,817 of record NC_141541.1, read on the forward strand.
GTCTCTCACTAGTCTTGAACTCACCATGTTAGTCTGGAAGCCCTAGGATCTGTCTATTTCCACCCGACCAGCACTGGGATTCCAAGCACACACTATCATGCTCAACATTTTTACATGGGTTCTGGAGAGCAAACAGGTCTTCACTTTTACACGACAAGTGCTTCACTAGCTGAGCTCTCTCCAGCCCCAGAGTCTCTCTCAAGGGAGCTGGATTTGAGCTGACCCTCCGCTCCAAGAAAGCTTATGAAACTATTTCTCTTCTGTGCTCTTGATAAGGGAAAGGAAGGTTAGAGATGAGAAAGAGAAGCCAACCCCATCACTATTGTGATGTTCGTGGTAATCCCATGCCAGTGGTGATTCATGTCCCCCAACTAACCCCTGGATCTAACCATCGCACCCAATCAAAGTAGAAGGAGGACATTTCCGTTTTAAAAATGGAGAACACTGTTGGAAAACAAGGAGCAAAGCCCTGGGTGGTTCTTTAGAAGACTCAGTAAGACCCCTTGCTAACCACCTATGCAGACCCCTCTCCATCAGAAGGGACAGGGAACAGGCCACACAACAGCTAGACCCAGCATGGTTCTGCAGGAAATGTCCAGCTCACTCGGCTGAGCCAGGAAGCCACACACAACCAAGGCACTGGTGAGTTCCTGTCTGCCGAGCCAGATGGCTGTCTGTGTCTACGGAAAAAAGAAAGATTACCCAGGATTTGTTTGGAATATCAGTAAAAGGTTCTTGATGTAATTTGCCAGTTTTCACTAAGAGTTCCACTAATTTAAGACATTCAGTGCTAGGGCTTGGGCCAGATAAGGTGCCTTGTACTTGGCAGTGATAAAACAGCCCTTTAGAGGTTTTTGGCTTGAGGCAGTGGCAAAAGTTAGAAAAACTGACAAGAGAGGTTGGGCTCCTAAGATTTTCCAAGGAAATGAACGTTGTCATGCACTTCACTTCCTTATAGAAATGTCAGCTTTTAGTCACCGTCTAAGAGGAGGCCTTCCCAAGGCTAAATACAAGTGAACAAATTTGAGAGATAGTCCTTACCAAATTAAAAGATTATTATTTAGTCCCCTCATATTCAAATACTTAATAGAATATTCTTACAAATCTATACTAGCATGTTATAAATAACATAGCAGCAGATATTGCCTGTTACTAAGTTTGCATTTAATAAATTGGGGGAAGAGCGGGCAAGAGAGCTCAGTGAGTAAAGCCACTGCCTCTAAGTCTTAAGACCTAAATTCCATCCCTAGATATGGAAGAGAGAGAGAACTATCTCCCAGAAGTTGATCTCTGGCTTGCACACTGTTGTCATGCCCCTCCCCCAACACTCCCACCTTCCTGCTTCTTGAACACAAATAGATAATAATACATTCTGATTAAAAAAAAAAAACAAACCAAAAGATTGTGTCACATACGTCAGCAGACATTTTAGAAGCAAAATTACAAAAAAACTCAAACATCCTCAGACTCCTTTTTCAGAAACTGCACAGGAATTTACAGAGCTGTGGAGTCCTCTATAAGATCTCCTTCACTGCCACTGGGAAATCTCAGGGAGCCCAGCAGTAAGGATGTGACCACACTGGGAGGGAGTCTGTCCTCGGCCATCTTGAAAACACTACAGTTGTCACTTCCAGGCACTGTGCTGAGCTCAAGGACTAGAACCGCAAAGCACTGACCTGCAGGTGGATGGATATGTTTGTGCTATATGCCTTTGGTTACTGGAGGAGTTGTTTGTCTGTCTGTTGTTTTAGCAACACTTAAAAGTTGGAGCTCTCACATCAACATGCAGATATCCGACTCAGCCTTGAAAGGTGAAATGGGAGAACCTACTCCTGCCACTTCCTAAAGCAACTCAGCCTCCGGCTGTTTCATAAACACAGCTCTCGCCACTTATCAGAGAAGTTTCTTTCTGCAGCATTGGAGGCTGTAACAGAGATCTGTAACTGGTCAAAAGGCAGAGACTAAGTGGCTGTCCCAACCCCCTTTGGAACATCTGTAACAACACCTTGAGTCCTAAGGCTCAGGGAACATGTGAGGGTGTGAGAGGGTCAAAGTGTGTAAAGGAGGTCTGCTGTGAGACAGTGCCTTCTAGACATGACAGGGATGCTGCCCCATGACCCTTCAGCAATGTGGCCACCTGCACCAATCAATATTCCAAAGTGAAAAAGCAGAGAATCTAAAGAGGTCCCGTTCCTGGATGAAAAGTTACAGACAGTAAAGTTACTGAGCAGGGAGAATCCATTTTCTCCAGAGATAGCCTCCCGATAGATTTTCCGGGTCTAAGTGGTCATCCCTAAACACTTGTACAAAGGGCAACACTAATTGGACTCAGTCTGTAGTGTGATATATGTAACGATGTATATGTAACATATATTATAATATATATAACTATATATGCTGTGTAATATTTAATTAGCAAGACAATATTATGTACTGATAATAATTACAGAACGAGATGTCATGAATTCAAGAGGGGATGGCCAGGCAAACTCAGGACAAGCTGAAGAGGAGAGAGAGGAGTGGAAATTATGTCCATAGCACACACTCAGAGAGGCAGCTGCAGCTCGAGCAGACGGGCACACTCTGAAACTTGTCCCATTCTGCATCAGCTGTCATCATCACTGCTGAACTAACGGCTCTGGTCATCAGTGCTTCCTGTTTGGCCTCAGAAGCCCTCACCTCGCCAGAAAGAACAGGTAAAGACACACCTTGTGCTTAAGATGCCAACTTAAAGGAACATCCATTACAGCAGTGCATGATGGGAACCTAGGGTTCAGTCAAAACCCAAAGGTGCGAGTAACTCCTAGGTGTGTATTTGTGGGTAGGAGAACGGGATGGGGACAGGGACACAGAGGCAGCAAGGGCAGTTCACAGACGAGAGGATACTGAGGAGGCTGAGGAAGTGGAAGGCAGCCATTCCTCATAGGCAGAGAAGTGAGGAGGTTAACAACAGTTTCAGCAAGGGACTTTTGCTGCCTGCCACATAAACAATCATGAATTTCAGTCTGGGACAGTATAGTGCCAGGCAAATATTTAAGCAGAGACCAACTGGAAATTATTGTTCCCCAGGGAAAGAGACTAGTGTTGATGTATGTATATTTTATTGTATGTATATGAATGTTTTATGTGCACTGAGTATATACTAAGTGCCTGGGGGGTCAAAATGGGGCACTGGATTTTCTGGAAATAGAGTTACAGATGATTGTGGGCCACCATGTATGTGGTGGGGTGGTGGGGGAGTAAATTCAGATTCTCTGAAAAAACAAGTGCTCTAAACCACAGACCTAGCTCTTCATCTCCTAGCAATTCCTGAATTAGTGTAAAAAAGAAAAAGAAAAGCCCTCTATGAGCACAAAAGTCATAATTTAATAGCCTAGGTCTCTGTTGGTGATCCTCAACTCCATACAACAAAGACATGTCTTTTCACCTTCGCCTTTCCCGTCCCCATTTATACATCTATGCCAGCAGACCTGGAACCTTCCATCTAAACAGCTTCCATGTGGTACAGACTGGATTCCTCTTCTGCTCCGACAACTATGAACCCTGGTCCCTACCACCCCCAAATGGGTCTCCCTGCGGAGTCCACATTAAACCTGTGTATTGTTGCAAGCCCTAAGGGTGACAGAGCAATGGTGTGCTCCATAGACAAATCGCTTGAGCTGTTGAGGTAACAGAATGTGAAGAGCAACAGCAGGGACACTGGGCTATTGCCCAGACACAAAGGCACAAAAACCAGACATTTCTCCTCAAGGGACAACAAAGTCAGTTCTACCGGTCCCCCTCAAATTAAAATCAAATCTAGAGGGCAGAAGGGCACACCCAGAGGCCCTTTTAAGTATCTCAGAGTTATGATAACCCCAAGCAGGCAGTTTCCCAGACTTTCCTGTTGTAATAACAAACAAACTTATCTTTCACTTCTTGTCATTAGTAATTATCATGACCTCATTGAGAATCAGTGAACCACCATAGTGCTTAGCAGGGTCAGGGGAGGCGCTGCCACTGTCATCCCTGGCGACTGGACGCACGAAGAGTTCTCTCTCTTCCGCACTTTCACCCTTTGTTTCAGGGACTAAAAAGATGTACACTCTGTAGTTCTCTTTCCCTCAGGATGGCACGGTATTTTCAAAGCCTTTTCCCTTCAGTGGCTACCTTGCACCCTGCACCAAAAGACTTCCACACAATTTACAACCCATTTGTAAGAGCCAAGAATTCAATTAAGGGGAAAACTTATCTTGGAAGAGTTGGGGCAATTTGGCCAATTAGCCCTCTTTCAACTCCGCTGAGAAAAGGACATGAATTATCTAACGGAACACTGAGCAAAGCCCAAAGGAAGCAGCTGGGATAGGACAAAAGGTTCCAGAAATCCAGGTCCTATCTGCAATGCTGCACAGAAACACCGTCACACAGTACCTTAGGGGTTGAGCCTTGAAGACACCCCCCAGGAGGGTACAGCTTTCTACTCCACAAAGCTTGCAGAAGCTGAGCCCTCTCAACACCTTAAAAATCTCACCTTAAAAACCATTTAGTCTTTATTGATGCCTGAGCTGATAGACTCAAGAAGTCCAGAGGTTTAGCCATCAACTTGTCCCTTGTCAACAAGCTCCTCGCCGTGGTTGATGATGCCAAGGGGAGTTGGCATGGGAGAGTGAGCATAACCTCTTATCTGGCTGCATCTTGACACCCCTGTGGGTACCCAGCTCACCTTGGTGGCTTCCTCCACACTCTCCCTGAGGGCCTGCAGCTCAGCGTCGTACTGTTCTTTCAGCTTGTCCATCTCCTGGTCATGGCTGGAAACCTCCTCCTTCAAGGCACCCTTCAAGGCAGTCAGCTCCCTCTCCCGCTTCCTCAAGAGATCTTCCTGTTCCTCTTTGGCAATGAGCAGGTCTTGAAGGTCCTGCTTGGCCTGCAGGAGCTCCTGGGGGGGAGGGACAATTGCAGAGCTGAAGAACAGGTATCTTTGCCAGTAGCCCAGCATGACTCCTCCAGATTGGCCACCTACCCTGTCCCATCCCTGCTCTCCTTCCCAGACCACACAGATCTGGGGACAATGTGCACTTCCCATAGCCATCGCTACCTTTGGGGCTTAAGTCTTAGGTTTTTTTCCCTTTTCTTAATGATTATCTTTTATTTTACATGCATTCGTATTTTGCCTGCATGTATGTCTGTGTGACAGTGTCAGATTTCCTGGAACTGGAGTTATAGACAGTTGTGAGCCACCATGTGGGTACTGAGAATTGAACTCAGGTCCTCTGGAAGAGCTACCAGTGCTCCAGCCCCCGTGTCTTAGTTCCTTCAAGATTTAACATGACTGAGTTCACTGTCATTGCTTCAGGAGAGTTTTGTTTCTTGTGTTGTTTTTCCTTTGTTTGACAGGTTCCCATATAGTCCAAGCTGGCCTAAAACTTGCTCAGAAGCTGAGGATGGCCTTGTCCTTGGGATCCTCCTCCCTCCACCTTCCACGGGCTGGATTAGTCATGCACCACCACAACTGGCTGATGTGGTGCTGGGGTTAAGCTCAAGGCCTCATTCATGCTAAACACGGAGTTTACCCTATGAGCACCCCCAGCCTGTGTGTTTACAACTCATCTTGCATCTGTCCCACAGTTCAGCTACAGACCTTATGTGGTCCTGCTGCCCTGGACCTGAGATTACTCACGGCCTCATCTCCTCCCCATTCTCCAGAGTGCAGCCGCCTGTGTCCCAAGCCTATTCCTGCTCCTAGTACTCAGGACAACTTTTCTTATCTTCCTTGTCTGAGGAGAGCACAGCATTCACATTTTACCCTCTCTTTCACTGCCAAGAGCTCACAAAGAGACACAAAACTAAAGCCAACAGCTCAGCTTCAAACCACATTCTTCAAGCCCTGGGGTGTCCTGACGGAGGCTCGGCCTTCCTCAGTCCTGGATGCCGCACACTCTGGCACCTCAGAGCCTCACTGTGCACAGGTCTCCCCTCCACCAGAAGCACCCCACTGAAGTGCTATCAGCTGTCCCGTGTTTTCAGCCCTGGTTCCTTCCCTTTTCCTGGACTCTTGGCTACCTGCCACCTTTACCACCAAACTTCTTCAAAGTGTGGTTGTTCACCAGTTCACACCCTCCTTAATCACCTGCTAGGTGGCTTCTGTGGCTCCCCTATCAAGACAAGATCACCGAGTGTCTCCCTTTCTACCGACAGCTTGCCTGCTTCCTCAGTTAATTTTCTTCGTCATACAATTCAGAGCCCAGCCCATGAAATAGGGCTCCCCATGTCCATCATGGATCTCCCCACCTTAATTTTAAAATAGCAAAGCTTAATCCCCCACAAAGATGCTCCCAAAACAGCCTGAGGCAGACAATTCCTCAATTGATATTTTTCCCAAATGATTCCAACTTTGTCAAATTGACAAGTAAAATTAATCATCACACCTCTTCATCTCCCTGGTCCTTCCTTGGTACTGTACCCTGGACTCCTCCTAGAGCCTCCCCCTGTCTCCTTAAGAGTCTTCTCTCCCTGGAAATCACAGGACAGCACACTCCTTCCCGGTAGCCACTTTCTCCACAAGGATCATGTCTGGCTTCTCTCTCAAGATATCTCTAAGAATGCAATTTCGCATACTTTCCTTTAGCAAGCTTCTTGACTTTTCCCCAATATTTGTTGTTTTAAGTTACCTCTCTCTCATCTTTTCTCAGCACCACCACTCTGATCTCCCAGCCAGGAGCTTCACATGTTCCACACAAACCTCGGATTTAGCGCAATTATAGTTTTAGAAGGATCTAGAAGGGGCCTCCCTCTCTGCTTCCTTCCTGTGACTCTGACCAGCAGCTGGCCAAGTACCCGGATGTAGGAGCATCCTGCCCTTCACAAGCATCAAGTCAGTTCTGCAACTTCTAGATCCTTCCTCTCCTCTGCCCAGGTTAGCCCCTCATCCCCTTTGTTAGAAGCGCCCACCTGTTGGCAAACCAGACTCACAAAGGCAGGCTTTGAGCTGTCACCCCCTCCCTTCCCAATCCCAGTCCCTTTGCCTTTTGGAAATTCTTTGAAGACACAGTGTGGCTCCTCTGAGAAGTCTTCCTACAATCCCTAACAGTCTTCTACCCTTCCTCTGACACAGTTTGCACTCTTAACACACACACACAGCCTATCTATATATTGTGCATTTTCTTTTGTGGTTGTTTTGTTTCTTTCAGACAAAGGTTCAAAGGCCTCAAACTCTCAACACTGTGACCTTGAACGTCTGGTCCTCCTGACTCAGCCTCCTGGGCACTGGGATTAAAGGCATGTGCCCGCACGCTCATTTTATACAGTGGCAGGGATGGCAGCCTAGGCTTCATGCGTGTTAAGCAAGCATTCTACCACCTGAGTTACATCCCCAGCTGTGCTCATCTCTCCTAAATCCTTACTGAGAGAGAGAAGCTGCTGGGAAAGATACAGATCTGCTTTTTGACAGTTTGGACTGGATCAAGAGCAACTAGCAGCACTGTCTGTTCTGGGTGTGAATGAGTCACCCTGCTCCAAACAGCTGGAGTCTCAAGAGACTGGGATTCTCTCCATTCTCCCTTCCCCCACCTTCTGACTAAAAACACACCCTGTTTCTTCTCCTGAGCTCCTTAGGACTCAGAGCAGTAGCTGCCACTGGGCCCCTAGGATCTCTGAGAGAACTTGCTGGTTCGAGAGGTGTGTCACTGTGGAGGGAGGAGAAACCTTCGGATCAATTATTTAAATTAATTGTATCAGTATGTTTGTGTGAGATGCATAAGATGCACATCAGTGTGTGTGTGTGTGTGTGTGTGTGTGTGTGTGTGTGTGTGTGTGTGATGGGTCAGAGGGGTACAGTGGCCACACTACAGCTTATGTATTGAAATCAGAGGGCAATCTATAGAATTGGTCCCTGCTCCCATCTTTACATTCATCCATGAACTCAGGGTACCAGGTTTACCAGGCCAGCACCTTTGCCCACCGAGCCAGATCTTTGACCCTTAGCTACTTTTTCAGGTCAGCATACAAAGTAATGAGTTTCATTTAAAAACAACTGGCAGGGGAAGCCTCTCCTTTACTCTGGAGCGGTGGTTCTCAACCTTCCTAATGCTGTGACCCTTGTTTCTCATGATGTGGTGAAATAAAATCATTTCGTTGCTACTTCATAACTGTAAGCTTGCTGTGATCAATCGCAATGGAATTATCCGATATGCAGGATTATCTGATGTTCAACCCCTGTGAAAGGGCTGAGACCTGCTGCTCCTGCATAAGCAGGAACCTTGGACCAGGCAAACGTGTGGGAGACCACAGCACAGGACAAGCTTTAGCCAGCACGCCCCCAGCAGGCCAGGATGAGCTTTGACGAAGCCTGAAGACTCGAGAATTCCTCATATACATATGCATATATATGTGTGTGTGTGTGTGTGTGTGTGTATACATGGAACCACCTAGCTATCCCTACCCATCTCTTTTTGAAGGGTAGAACGTGCCCACCACTGTTGGCATTGGTGATCTCTGTAGGACTTATTGGCATCTCTACTCAGCAACTCAGAGTGACCCTTCCCTGCTTTGTCTCTCACACATTTTTCAGTTGTCCTTAGATAGAGCAGTTCCTGTTCTCACCATTATCTCCCGCAGGACGTATCTGTGTTTGTGCTGCCGCCAAGGCGTGTCAAGGACCAAGGATTTGCAGTCCATTCTACACAGACGGTGTTATCTGTGGCTGGAGCTGCCGCTTCAGTGGGCCATGCTGCACAGATCCAATCAGATTACACCTTGCCATATCACACAGAAGTTTCCAGAAGGGAGACCAACAGGCACATACAGTTTCCAAAACTTCACTTCAATGCATGAAATCTTAGTTATATCAAATAAAAAGGAAAGTGATAACTAGGAAAAACTTAAAATATAAACAGGCATCCAGTAGAGAGAAATGTCCCTCTCTCTTCACTACAGTCAAAGAAAACAAGGGGAAATCTGGCAACTTAGAATCGCTCATTTCTAAACCTCTATGCGGTCAAGAGGGGCCATGTGACAAGGAAGCATCCATTTCACGTCTAGGGTGGGGCCTGTGAGATGGATGCCTTGGCCGGTAAAGGTGCTAACTCCCCAGTCTGGTCAGAGCCTGGTCCTCAGCACTCGCAGGCTAGACAGAGAGAACTGACTCCTTCCCACAAGCTGTCCTCTAACCTCCAACGGCAGGCAAGGACGAGAGCATGCCCACACCCACACCCACACCCATAAAAAAGTAAATAAATTTAAATAAAATGAAAAAAAAATGACTATTCAAAGAGACTAAGATCCATTCATAAATGAGAGAGCCAGGAGCTCTGAGATGCTAACACACCTCCTCTAACATCACCCGTGGGGATGGGGATCCAGCTCAGTGAGTAAGGACTTGTCTTGCTGCCACCAGGACCCTAGCTCAATCCCCAGAATGTACTTGCTTTAAAAAAGAAGAAGAGAAAGTAAGGCTGGCTGGCAGGTGTATTCAAGCCCAGCTTTTGAGAGACAGAGATAGGCACTCCTGGGGGTCCCTGGCCAGCCACCTAACTGGCCTGACATCAAGGTAGGGCTGACATTTGAGAAATGAGGTTTTCTCCTAGAGCCCACATGTGCATGCGTATATGTATTCATTCAATCTGTTTCTCTCTCTCATATCTTCTTCTCTCTGTGTGTCTCTCTGTCTCTATATCTCTCTGTCAGTCTCTCTGTCTCTTTCTGTCAGTCTGTCTCTGTCTCTGTCTCTGTCTGTCTCTCTGTCACTCTCTCTGTCTCTGTCTCTGTTTGCCTCCTGTCTGTCTCAAGCACTCCCAGGTCACACAGCTGATAGACATTAGAGCAGAGGGTGTGGCCTGGAAAGGACCTGGTACCGTCTTTTTCCTACAGAGTGACCACAGATCTGACCACAAAACATCCAGAAAGCTGAACGCTGACACTGTGTGTGGCCTAAGTGTTAGACGAAACAGAACAACAGAGTGCTGTCTACTAGGAAAGGCTGGGATGCTGCCCTGGGGGTAAGGAATTCTGAGGGGATTCAGTTCTTAAACTGAAGCAGAGTAACCCAGTCAGAGCCTAACATCGAGGGAAGGAAGAAAAACTGGAGACAAAGGAAGTGCATCCTGTGGGGAGCTGCTACTGGCTGTAGCTGTAATCCTAACAGCAGGCTGAGAGGCTGTTAGGCTGAGAGATGGGCACTAGGATGTCCCAGGGCTGCAAGCCCTGACCACAGAGAGCTGCATACCACACCCACCGCAGTCCTGCATGCGAAGAAACCTACGCCTGGCTCATGCCCATTGCTGGGGTGGAAGAAGGTTTTATATTGCAGGAGTCCAACAGAATTCATTCTTTTTCTGGTTCTAACGAGGTGGTTCTCAACCTGTGGGTCATGACCGCTTTGAACCACCCTTTCACAGGGGTCACATATCAAATATCCTGCATATCTGATATTTAACATTACCATTCTTTTTTTTTTTTCTTTTTTCTTTTTTTCGGAGCTGGGGACCGAACCCAGGGCCTTGCGCTTCCTAGGCAAGCGGTCTACCACTGAGCTAAATCCCCAACCCCTAACATTACCATTCTTAACAGTGGCAAATTAGTTATGAAGTAACAATGAAATTATCTTACAGTTGGGAGGCTGGGGGTCACCACAACATGAGGAGCTGTATCAAATGTCAAGCATTAGGAAGGTAGAGCCTCAAGTCTCTAACCAATGGCCTAGAAAGTGTATGATGGCTGGAGAGAGCCATGCATTGCTCAGCCACTTTCATTAGGATCTAGGCAATGCTAGAAGGATCATAGTTTATTTTAGAAGTACCTGGGGCTCGGTGGGAAAGGGCCACCTGTCATCTCTGCAGACTCTCTGTCCATCAGAAAAACCCACCTGAATGGCATCTGGACAGGTGCTGCAGGTTGGACCTGATGCTACCTGAATGGACAGCAAAGGAGCCAAACCCTAGTCCTAAGACTGTTTTTGTATTAGAGCTGAGAAATGGGTCTCATGGGCCAGTGAGCTGGCTCAGCGATGAGAAGGTGCTTGCCACCAAGCCTGGTGGTTTGAGTTCAATCCCTGAGACTCACAAGGCGGAAGGAGAGAACCAACTTTTTTATCTTTGACCCCCACACATGAGCACTTCTGCACGTACACACACACACACACACACACACACACACACACACACACACACACACAATTTTAAAAGTCCTTTTAATTAACAAAAAGAAAACCCACATAGTTCTCGGGAGCTGAGGATGCAGTTCATTTGGTAGCACTCTTGCCTCTCGTGCTGGCTTCTATTCACAGTCCCACATTTATTTTAAAAAAACGAAAAAATAAAAAGTAAAAACAAACAACAACAACAAAAAAAAAAAAAAAAAACTGAACTACAGGAAAGAGACCCTGACTTAAAAAAAAAGAAGTTTACAGACCCAGGAGGAGTTCTACAAACAACAGATCTGCTCTCCTCATCAGCTCTTAGCCCAGCAAAATGGTTCTCTCTACTATGCTTTCTTTAAACATTTTTGATTTCTGGTTGTTGTTTGCTTTTGTTTGTCTGTTGTTGTTGTTGTTGTGGAAATGGAGTCTCACTATGTAGCTCTGGCTATTCTGAAACTCACTGGGTAGAGCAGGCCACCCTCTAACACATGAAAGCCCACCTGCCTCTATCCCCTGAGTGCGGGCATTAAGGGCACACATCACTATGTCTGGCTATTCCCCATCCCCGCCATGTTATTTTACAGACTCCATGTAGAGACCTGATACTATTTAAGAAAAAGTGATGAACTTCTGGGCTGGGGTGGAGCCACTTACACAGCATGTGCCCAGTGTGCACAGGGGCGTGGCTTCAGTCTCCAGTACCGTAGCAAGAAAAGAACGGTCTCATGAAAAATCTGGGCTGCCACAGGGGCTCACTGAGCATCCAGGCATCAACAGTTTTCAGTGAGTTCTCATGGTGGATTCCATGCTCATTGTGCTCTGGGGCCTGTTCTCAGCCAAAAGCCAGGGAAAACTTGGCCCCAAGTCTAATCTGTTATCAAATTTCCCCAGTCTACTTCTTATTAAGATACAAAGAATAAATTGAAAGTGACTAGGAGATGAGATCTTCATGGAAACTGTAGACTGTATTTTAAAGATTGTTGAAAAGTCAGAGCAGAACAATAAGACAAACACGAGAGGCATAGTCACCAACAACTTCTCCACCTCCCTCCTTCTGCAGACTTGTCAGGAGTGTGACAACTGGGAACCCAACCCCAGGGCAACGTCTAAGACAAGGTGTGCTTTGTTCCCATCCCAGCTGTGGCCTGAACACACATCACCAAAGCCAGAGCCCCGTCTTCATCCCTTACCACTACAAGCTACAAAACTACCACTGAATCAAATTCAGGACAGTGGGTAGGATGTGCTTCTGGAGTGGAAGACGTGGGTGCAGAGTGTGACTCAGTTGGTAGACTGCTTGTCCAGCATGCAAGAGGCCAGGGGCTCAATTCAACACAGCATAAAGTGGGAGTGGAGGTGCCCACCTGCTCTCCCAGCACTTGGAAGCAGGAAGACTAGAAACTCAAGGTCATCCTTAGCTATATAGTAAGTTCGAGGCTACCCTGGGCTACATGAGACCCTCTCTCAAGTAAAATAGCACGCAGTTCATCCTAGAATTGCTTCATTTTGGAAAAATATGGAAGCACTTCAAAGTTATTTAAATCATAAAAATTCTTCTTATGCTCTGTCATTCAAGAAGTATGCTGCAAATGAAACAGGGGAAGAAGCAAGAGTGACTTGGCTGTGCTGAAGGAAAAAATGTAAAAGAAGAGCAAGATGGAGAGGAGGAAGAGAATGGAGGTAGATGGAACCAGGGCATGTCCTCTGGGCTCTGAGGTGAAGTACCACCGAAATGCATCTCCACTGGCATCATCTCTGGGGATTTATCCTTAGAGAAAACTTTGTTTGGGGAGGGGCTGGTGTACCCCAGGCTGGCCCTGAACTCACTACATCAACTGTTAAATCGACTCAGAGATAGCAAGGGTTGAGTATTCAGACTCCTTTCATTTACTGTAGAAACCACACACACATTAGTTACCACAATGGTATTGCAACGGTGTCAGGAAGTTCCCTAGAAGTCTAAAAAAGAGTAAAATATGATCTTATCTGTAATTTACTTCAAAGATGAATAGGAGAGCAGAACAATTAATGCAGGAATATGGCGAAACATTGTCAACTCCTTGGTCTGTGCTGAGAACTGATGGGTGTTAATGTACTGCTCTCTATGTGTGAGTGTGAGTATGTGTTATGAGTGTGAGCATGTGAGTGTGTGTCTATGAGAGCATCTTCGTAAGAATGTGTGTGTATGTGTGAGAACATCTGTGACTGTTTATATGTGTGTGTTTATATGTCTGCGAGTGCATGAGAGAGAATATGAGTGTGAACATGAGTGGGGTGGGAGGGGTGTAGGCCAGAAGTCACCTCTGATCTCATTCCCTGGGGTCACCTTGTTTTCTGACACAGGTCTCTGGGCTAGGAGCTCAGAGAATAGGCTAGTCTGGCCAGCCAGCACACCTCAGGGCTCTGTCTATCTCGTCTACCCCCACACTACGATAACCTGTTCAGCTATGGTTTTGCATAGTTTCTGGGGGGTCGATCTCAGGTCCTCATGGTTGCCCTGACAACCCTTTACTGACTGAGCCGTCTTCCCAGCCTTTAACATACCACTCTACTTTTCAGCATGGCCGAAAGTTTCCCTAAGACAATGATGGCCTCCCTGAATCTAAGTGTAGGAACCATTGTGAGTGTGCACATCGAATGCACACAACAGAAAATGGCTTATAGCACCCAGTCCATGAAGTCCGCCCCTTCCAGGCAGGTGGAGCTGACACCTGGCCCACAGCCCCTTTACCTCGATCAGGGCTCCCTTCTCCTGGTCCTCGGATCGCTTGGTGCTGTCGAGTTCGTCGTGCATTTCTGACAGCTGGTCCTGCAGGTCTCTGATCTCAGTCTGGTGCTGTTCTCGCTCTATCTTCACTTGGAACAGCCTGGCAGGTGACAACAGGAGGTCTGTCAGAGAGGGTCCTGGGATTCTCAGTCCTCACCTAGTCACATGGTCACCTGTAGCCCCAAGAAGCCTCCTCAGGACTATAGTCTAATTTGGCCAAGATGTCAGATAAGAACTCAAACGAATGAAATGGGACAGATTTGCAGGGACATTTTCTACCAGAAACAGACCATATGTTATGAGTGTGAGGATGCGAGTGTGTAAGAGTGTGTGTATATGTGTGTGCATGAGTGTATGAGTGTGAGCGTGTGTGTGAGAACATCTATGAGTGTGGACCATATGAAACATTAGGACACAGAAAATGAAGAAGTGCCAAAAACCATGGAAAACCATCCAGTACTATAAAGCAAGAGAACCATCAAGTTAAGGTCAATCTTGTGAGCTTGATTAAACCGAGAAGCACCTACGAGATTAGAAAACACTTCTCGTGGGTGTGTTTGCAAAGCTGTTTCCAGAAAGAAAATCAGACCTTGATTTTTAGATTCCATGCCACTAAGTTTCACAGGATAATATAGCAGGAAGAGCCTGGAAGCAACTTTGCCTCTCCACAGGCTGAGCATAAGTGTGAGTATTTACCACAGAGAGCAGCCCATGCCGGAGAAAGTGCTCATGCTGGGAGAGACTGTGAACCCTGTAGTGTAACACATTATGGAGGCTAGGCCGAGGCTTCTGGAAACCTTAGTTCTTAGGTATCACACTCAAGGTTCCTAGTAGTTACCTCAGTCACTCCATATCTCCCCTCAGAGCCCACCGCTTCTCACTCACATGCCAGAAGATCCCCTGTTGGGGCTGAAGCTTTGTAAGACACACTCTAGGTACACAAAGGGTTTCAGTAACTATTATCCCCCCTGCTTATACCCTGCACAACTTTGTAAGAGGGGAAAAGGAGAGAGGCGTGAGTGGTATGGGTGGGAGGTGGGAAAAGGACAGAAGGTTCTAGCAACACGTGACTCAAGAAGGCAGAAGGACAGGGCTCCAGCCGGACACTCACTCTTCCAAGTTCTTCCTCAGCTCTTCTTCACTTTCCTCCAGCCGTCTCTGCAGGGTGGCCGTCTCCTCCACTTGGCTCTGGTGCCGGACTCGCAGCTCTTCTAAATCCTCTCTCATCCTTTCTCTCTCCTCCTTGATGTTCTGATGGTTCTAACGTGAGTCAGTATGATTTTAAAATACCTCTGCTGTCTATCAATACTGAAACACCACCCCCCACATCTCCATGTCTGCCTGCCTGTCTGTCTGTCTGTCTGTCTGTCTGTCTGTCTGTGGCAGGATCTCACACAGCCCAAGCTAACAACAAACTGTCTATGTAGACAGGATGATCTTGAACTCCTGATCTTTTTGCCTTCACCTCGAAAGTGCTGGGAGTTCAGGGGTGCACTACCAGGCCTGGGTTATGAAGCCCAGGGGCTGGAAACCAGGGTTTTGTGTGTGCTGAGCAAGGCCTTTACCCTATGAGCTGCATCTCGAGCCCAGAAGCCCACTTGTGAGCACTAATGGGACCCATGTAAGTGTCCCTTCATTATTAAACAACTTAATCAAACCACGTAATTAAGGTTTAGAAGTTCCAGAAAGAATGTGAAATACCCATACTTAGTGAATACTTTAAAAATAAAAACATAAACACAGCCAGACCTCATTTGCTGTTTTTGTTACTTACGTTTACATGTTTTATGTAATAACAATATACGTGGCTTCCTACTGCACTGCCTGTCTCTGACAGTATTTCACTTGCTCAAAGTGAACAGTGTTTGTCTGTTCTGTTGCTTTAAAAAATTCTTTGGCTAGCAGCCACCAAATCCAAAGGAATGTGCTCAGGGATGAGAGGAATGTTTCTTTTAGGGGGTGAAAATGACTCTCACCTCACCTAATATCTCACCTCACCTGGATATCTCAATATGTTTTTTTTTTAAAAAAAAACTTTATCAACCAAGACAAAAATGGGAAAAATGTAAGAGCCAGCCACCTTCATCTCCAACTGCAGTTGCTGCTGTAGTTCAGACACTTCTAGGATCAATTTGTTCTTCTGATCCAATAGATCGTTGCCTTCAGAGGAAGAATTCGGAGCCTGCAATTAATCGCAGAGATAGCCTCAGTTACATGCATGAGATGCTTTTCTTTCTTTCTTTCTTCCTTTCTTTCTTTCTTTCTTTCTTTCTTTCTTTCTTTCTTTCTTTCTTTCTTTCTTTCTTTCTTTTTTGGAGCTGGGGACCAAACCCAGGGTTTTGCGCTTACTAGGCAAGCGCTCTACCACTGAGCTAAATCCCCAACCCAATGCTTTTCTTTAGTTCACTTTCCTCATGGCATCATCGGGGATAGAATATATGAGACAGCACCAACCATCCTAAGACTCAATCAAGCGTCAGCTTCTCCAGAACACTCCCCACAGTTGACTGTGAGGCTCCCTCAGAGTTTATTTTACATCTTTCACCACAGTCTGAGCGACTATGTCACAGATTTCCAGCATGACTAACACTTGAGGAAGGTGCAGATTTATTGGACGTCTTTCAGGCATATTATGAACTACTAAGGTACTAAATTTAGGACACATGCCATCCTGCTTGTGTATGCATGTGAAAGCCCAAGGACAATCTTAGCTGTGGTCCCTGAGGCACCTTTAAAAAACAAAACACCAAACAAACAACCATAGTCTTTCACTGGCCTGGGGCTGGCTAAATAGGTTAGGGTGAGCCTTGACATCCTCCTGTCTCTGCCTTCCCAGTGATGGTATTTGAGAAAAAAACATAAGGTGGATGGCAACTGAAGAAAGCTTCCAGTGTCAGCCTCTGACCTTCACATGCATGTGCACACATGTGAACAAATATATACACATATACACATACATACCTATATACTCCAATATAATGTATACTACACCAAGAGCAAATCCCAGTGAACTGCAGGATTTAGATCATAACTATGTGTACTAATATCTACCCATGCTTACAAGTGTACCAGAGGATCACAATAGGGCAAGGGAAATTCCTGTCCTTTCTACTCAATCTGCTCTGAGTTTAAAATAGGTCTAAATACACCAAGTTTGCAAGGTTGGGGATGTAACCCAGTAGTACGCATAACTGCCTAGCATATGTGAGGCCCAGTGGTGCTCAATCCCCATTGCCACAAAATAAAACCAACCAACGAGAATAATTTATTACTTTAATTCAAGAGGAAAAAAAAGAGTCCAATCCAAAGGATTGTGCAACTCACATTGAGTTAAGAAGCACCTAGGAAATTAGGTATTATAAGCAAAAGATCAACCTTGGGGTAAGAGTATAAGAGAAGTAAGAAAAAACTATGTTAAAAAAAAAACACATCTTTTTTTTGTTTCTTAGATGATCCCTAAAGTATATTGCAAACAAGGTGAGATTCTAAAAGTTCATCAGAAAAACAGGGTCCAAGAGGTAAAGAAGTCAACCAACCACCACAGGTTGTGCTGAGCTGCGTAGACAATGGAGTCGAACTCAACCAAAACAGACAAAGCCTGGTTAACATCTTGGCATTCACGAGAGCTGAGAAGGGACTATAGGTCATGCCATAGGAGCAAAGGTAAAAAACTGCAATGAGACCCACGCTCAGCAAAGCCTAAAACAGCAGCACCTGCAGGGTGAAGGCAACCTACACACATGATTTAGCTCATCAGAGAAGATCCAACACGCTTCGGTGGAAGATAAGGCAATCCAGCACATGTGTAAGTCGCCTACTACCCAGCATGCACTAGAAAATCCTAAACAGTTACAGAAGCAGGGAAAGCCTGACCAACCAGAGAGAGGCACAACAGAAGTGAGGATAACCCAGACAGAAGAGAGACCCAGAAGAGAAGGAGAGCAAAGAGCTATAAATTATATTCTTCAGCAGGCAGAAAACTATGAGCAAAATGGATTCTTAAAAAAAAAAAAAAGGAAAAAGTTCCTCACACCAGTTAGGATCTAGAAACGTGCCCAAATGGGCATCTTAGAAAACAGGACCCTGGGAGAGAACTGTCTGGCAAAATGAGCCATACTAGTGAGTTCTGGGTTTGATGAGAAAACCCCATAGAATATGGTCAAAGGGGGCTCCAGGAATATTCTCTACATCAACTCCAGGGCCACACACACATGCACCAGTGTACCTGTATACATTCATGTGCATGCACACACATGAACACACATATACAAGCATGCACACACATGAACACACATATACAAACACGCACTCCAAAACACACACACACACACACACACACACACACACACACAAGAGGAGAATAAGATCATCCTTAAAGAAGGATGAAGAGGTCGTTTCAAGATATTTTAAAAGAATAAGCCTTTAAACTTAAAAAAAAATTGACCCATAAAACAAAGTTGATGAATTTGAAACATTAAGAAAAAGTGTGTGGCTTTAATCCCAGCACATTGGAGGCAAAGGCAAGTAAATTGCATTGAGTTTGAGGCCAGCCTGAGTTCCAGAACAGCCAGAGCTGCATAGTGAGAGGCTGTCCCCTGCCCTCCGAGAGAGAGAGAGAGAGAGAGAGAGAGAGAGAGAGAGAGAGAGGATGAGAAAGAATATCCAGATTATCTGATATGCCAAATGAAACCACAGACACACACACACACACACACACACACACGCACACACAGATACACAAATACACACACACAGAGATACACAGACACACACAGACACAAACACACACACATATGCACATACATACACAAACACACACACAGACACAAAGAAACACACACACACATACACACACAAGCACACACACACAAACACATACACATACAGATACACACACAAACACAGATACACAGACACATACTCAGATACACAAACATACTCACATAGACACTCATTCAGACACACACAGAACAAAATAGACTATAAAAAATTCAAAATACATGCAGCTGAGGAGAGCAGAATGTGATAACAGTATTCAAAACAAATGGCCAGGGTGTTTCAGATATAATGAGTACCAGAGACCTATGAGGTCAAGAACTCAGGCTAAACACAGGAAAACCATACTCAGGCACACTACTCTCAAACTTCCAAGAGTAAAAGATCAAATAGTCAAAGCAGTGAGAGAGAAAAGATGTATTGCTTTCGGCGGAACAACACTAAAAATGCTGCCTGCTTTCCAGGGAACCCATGGGAGACAAAGGACCAATGTGTGGCTGAAGTTATCAGAGAAAACAATGCTTCTGGAACTACAGAGCCTCGAACACAGGGATGGGCATAGGGCAATCTGAGAAAACAGAGAGATTGCCCACTGCCAGCAGAAAAGACGGTGGGACAGACTAGAACGGTTCCCCAGGGTGAGAGAAAACAGCCTTAGGTAGAGAACACAGACAGACACACACACAAAAGAAGGAATGCATTGCAAAGTCCATAAACCAAAATGAAAGACATGTGAGAGACAGGAGAAGCAGAGGGCACAAATAAATGGGAGATGGTCCGTGCTTCTGTAGGGGCCAGCCACACGAGGAAGGCATCCTGAACAAAGGGATATGCATATCTGGTATAACCCCACGCAAGAGTCCTTGTTTCTCTCTCTCCTCTCCTTGCTTTTTACTAAAAATGTATCCCTGTTGTTATTATTTTAATTTTGTGTATGTATGATGCACATGTGTACATGTGTATACATGTGTGTGCATGTGTGCACATGTGTGTGTACATGTGCTTCCAGAGCAGGGTGTCTGACCCTGTGGAGCTAGAGTTGCAGTGTAGTGATGTAGATGCTAAGAACCAAGCTTAGGTCCTCTATAAAAGCCCACTATTTACCCTTAGGCCATGTCCCCAGCTCTGCCTACCCCACCCCCACCTCTGGAGAAATCTAGCGTTTGTATGGAAAGGTGAGAGACTTAGAATAGACAACTTGAGGAAAAGAAGAAAAATATAAAGTCAGGGGACAGACATTACCAGATTTTAGAGCTTATGCTAAAGATAGAGCGCTCTAATCTGTATGGAACGTACAGTCACAGAATCCATGAACAGAACACAGGGTGCTGGTCAGGGTCTAACACCCAGGCCTTGCGTGCACCTCTGTGGGAGTGTTAACTGTTCCACCCCTTCCTGAAGCCATTCGCAGTATGCACAGCAACAGTCCTCCCTACTCTGTGAGCTGGAAGTTCACTTCTGCTTATATACCAAAGAGAAAGTGTGGGTGAGTGCCCATTACACTGAGTATACGTACAATAGTGCTCAATATCCACTGTAGGTTTATTGCTGAGTCCCAAGCTAGAAATACACTAGGTACACACACACACACACAAAGTGTGTAATACAAACTACTTACTGATAAGTGTAACAGTGAACTTCACTGGAGAAATAGCGCCGTATAGACAGTAATTAGGTAACCTATTGATATGAAGTTTAAGGAAAACTAATGTAGGCTATCGATGTCACAATGGATTACCTCTAGAAAGAGGACTTGCTTGACAGGGAAGGTGCACACAGGGTAACTCCTGGGTGAGGGGAGCACCGGGCCTGTGATTAGAGTAGGAATTGCACAGATGCAAATCTGTGTTAAAAACCCAGCAAACTACACAGTTATGACTCGAGCATTTTACTCTAAGTCTGATCCCAATAAACAAACAGAAAGGTATTCGTTGAAGAAACACCTGTTGGGTGAAGTTCTCTGGGATCCTGTGTCTGCAGCCAGCGGGACCCTCCCTTGCCTGGTGGTGGTGGGGGGGGGGGGGCTAATGCTCCAGGACTGCTGGGCTGACTTTCACCCCCCCACCTTCAGCACAGATCTGTCAGCAAATGCAAATATATGCATGTGGGCCGAACTGGCTTTCCCCATCTAATCCCTACCTTTCCATCAAGAAGAGGGGCCAGATTAAATAGTCAGCCTGGAGGCATCATGTCTGATCTGAGTGTGAATCTCAGGGGCTCTTGTTTCTTTTCTACTGTGGAAGTGATAACAGGATGAAGCTCTCGAGGGGAATTGGCTAAAATCCTACAGCTAAGTGGCCAGGCGAAGAGATAAAAGCAGGAGCGTAAACTGCAGAGTCTTGGCTCAGAGCTGCTGATCCAGGTGTGGGTTGCGTATCAAAAGCCTGGAAGAGGCCCTGCTCACCAACTGCAGGGACCTGCGGGGACAGGAGAGCCCTGCAGCAAAATCACAGAAGTGGCAAGTTCCAGTGGAATGGCAGCACTCCAATTTAGAATCTAAATCAGTGCAGTGGGAGAATCACATACTGAGGAAAGGAAGGGAGGGAGGGAGAGGGAAACAGGGAAGATGGGAAGAAGAAACAGAAGGAAAGAAAAACAAAAGCAAAATCCCTATCAGCTATGCTGGTTCCAAGATAGTCTCGGTCCGAAAAGAAAACATTCTAACGCTCAGCATCCCCCTCCCAAAAGATAAAACTCCAAAATGTGGCCAGCAAAGAATCAGATTCAGAACATAAGAAGGGGGGTGGGGGAGGAGGGACAGAGACTAGCAATTAAAGTCAGACACCGAGTAGTGCCAGAGATCCCACCCCCCTCTCTTCCTCAAGCCAGCAGGGTTTCTTAACTAATCTTCGCGCTAGAAGCAACGAAGGGAATGAATTTTGTAATGTAATAGCATGGTGTCTGTCTGAAATCCACTCATGGAGCCTGGGGATACAATTCTGTCAGTAGAGTCCTTGCCAGGCATACATGAAGCCCAGGGTTCCAGCCCCAGCACCATATAAATGGATGCGGCAGTACCCACCTGCAATCCCAGCACTCCTGAGCTGAGGGCAAGAGAATCCCAAGTTCTAGGCCAGCTTTGGTAATGAGACTGTCTCAGAAGAAAGTAAAAATGCCTTTCACAGTGGCCTAGCCTGGAGTGTCCTATCTTGCTCTTCCCACAGACTGGTTTTGTGTAGCAACTACATAAAATTACCTCAAGAAACATAAACATGGCAAACTCACAAGGCTTAATATTGTCCGTGCCATTGTTTCAACACAGAGTACCTGCCTTCCTGCCTTCTCACAAAGAACGCTTTGACCTTAGACATCGTGTTTACAGAAGGGATACACTGACTTCCCCAGTTCCGGCTGACTGTCCCAAGTCCATAATCCATAATGACACAATCTTAATATCAAGTCTAAAGGCTATGTCCTCCCCAGAACACGCAAGTAAATAAAAGGCAAGAATAGTAGATGGGATTTAAATTTGAATGCTCTATCAAAATATATTAAATTGATATTAAGAGATAGGAGAAAGTCAATCTCAGCGGCACTCTGGAGGCTCGGGCAGACAGATCTCTGTGAGTTTGAGGCAAACCAGAGCTATCAGAGAGGAGGATTGGGTGTGAAAAGAACCTAAAATTATATACATATAAATATATTCTATTATACTAATATTAGAATATATTCATATATATAATATATATATTTGTCAAAAAATATTTTTTTAATGAAAAGAAAAATTAGGTACAGCTCCTGAAAGCTATGTATGAGCAAACTGTATGTTCTCAGGTCAGAATTACGGTGGTATATATATATACATATGCATACACACACAGACACCACCACCCTTACAACATAGGCACAGGCATGCTGCGTGCTAGAGAAGAGAGTAGCTGATACATAAAAATATTCTGTTTCTATAGCAGGTCATGACCTTCGCCAGGATGACTGGCTTTAGAAGTATTTCAGACTTGGGATTACTATTTAGGGATTAGAATATCCACATGCATATAAAATCATTTATGAAGACAAGCAGAAATGTAAAATTTATTTAAATCACAAAAATTTCTAACACATGGAGCCCAGAGGTGATTTAATTGTTTTAATAGCTTTCTGCCTGAAAAGAAGTTTGTGTTCATGTTTCTGCCTGTGGCCAGTGTTGACCTTTCCCCACCTACCGTATCAAAACTCAAGTTTGGGGGCTCAGGATATTTTGGATTAGGACATTTGACCTGTGTTTAAAGCCTGGCTGTTCATCTGAGGCATGGATTGCTGCTTGAGAGGGAATCCCACTTACTGCACCAACAGACAGAGGAAGAAAACAGTCCCTCTCCACATTTCGCGTTCAACACGCTCTGCAAAATACAAACACTACGACTTACTTGATTGTTTCCTTGGGCACTCCCTGTTGCTCTGGACTTCAAAGTCTGGATTTTCTCAAAGACCAGGTTCACCTTCCTTTTGGTGGCATCCTCGTTATCTGTGCCTCTGTGGAATGGCAGCAGAGAGGACACTAAGGGAGCCAGCCTCAAAATATCCCAAATGCTTGCATCACAAGCCCCTGCAAGCGGCCTGAGTAAACTGAGGCTTCAGACAAAGCCAGTGTTTGATGGGCAGGAGGGAAGGGTATCACCACTCAATGTTCACGTCCAAATATCTGAGCATGCCCGATGCCCAATCACAGTGAAGCCCCAGGAAAACACAGTAAGCTTGACTCGATGCTCACAGGAATTACACACAGACGCTCGAGCATCTTTAACTTGCTTAGCCTATGTTTAGGGAAAAGACACCCCAAATGCCAGACTGCCCAACAGCAGCCCTTTGTCTGCACTTCCATAGTTAATCAGACCGGTTTACCTCACCCCTGGCAATTAAGAGATTTAAAATAAAAGTCCTTAAACAGGCACCTGCTGCTAACTTCCGTCACCTGTCTCTCAACAAATCAAATGTGAAGGAAGAGAAAGAGAGGAGAAAGTTGGGAGAGAAGGATGAAGAAGCCCAGAGGAGGGGGAGGAGAGGGAGGAAAGGAGGAACGAGAGAAGGCGAGAGGGAGAGAGGGAAGGGAAGGAAAAGGACTGTATTTCAAACCCACTCTGTCAGCTCTGTCATGCTGACAAGTCACGCATAAATATAGAAGACAGACAAACAGCCAGTGTTGACAGCTGCCCATCTCACGGCCGGGATCTTCATCCCCCTCACTACAGAGCTTCTGTCTGCCTGGTTGGGCAGAGAACCCAAGTGCCTGGGACCAAGTCTCCCAAGATAAGCAGGACAAACACTGCTCTCGGATGCTTGACATGCTTAACAATCCTGAAGTCCAGGCTCAGACCAGGCCTCCCTCGAGGAGAAAAGGATGGACTTCCATTTGTAACTTCCAGTTAGGGAGGATGGAGACTTATGTGGCATGAAAGACCTCAAGGTGGGGCTGAGCCAGCTCAACACTGACTGACTGACTGACTGACTGACTGACTGACTGACTGACTGACTGACTGGTAGATCTCCCCATCTCCGGACTTGTTTTGATGCAATAAAGGCACCATTTAAAACATTAATCTCAGGCAAAGGGCACGAGTCAGTGAGTGTACCCCTGAGTTTGGATCCCAGCACACATAAAAGCTGCCCCAGTGTTTGGAGGCAGAGACGGGCAGATCCCAGGGCCTTGCTGGCCCAGGCTAGCCGAAAGTTGGAGTTCCGGGTTCAGTGGGAGATCTTGTCTCAAAAGAACCAAGGTGGGGGCGACAGAAGATTCCTGACTTTGCCCTCTGACCCTCCCACGGACACGTATGTTGAATGTTCCTGCACACACGTGTGCACACATATTCATACATAACGGGGGCACACACATACACAAATACGTCTCTATATTTTTGTAATTGTCTTACAAAGAACACCTTTCCTGCCCCCTACACCGAGTTTGAAACTGCGTCCATAGAGACGGAGCCCTCAAATGGCTCAGGAAATAAAAGTTAACTATAGAGCCTCAAATATGAGCCAAGGGCCCCACTAGAAGCAGCGATGACCTTGCTCTTTAAGGAAAGCCACCCACCCTTCTCTGAGGTAATTGTAAAGGATCTGCTTGGCGGTCTCCTCGTTGGTTTGTTGTGTGAGCTCCTGCTGGCCCTTTAAGAGATCTGGCGTGGCCTGCAACATAATAAAGTTGTTATTAGACCAGGAGGGTGACGCCCAGCAGCTTTGAACCCTCCAGTGAGGGACTTCCCATCCCCTGGATTTTCTCAGTGGCAACTGAAGGTCAGTAGCAATGCCTTCACACAGCTGGCGCCATGCTACAACATCATAACGCCTGGAAGCCACCAGCCTTATCATTGTTTTATTACTGTTATTACGGTTTTTACTGCTATCAAAACAACCAATGTACCACTTAGAACCTACTGTGTAATTGACCTAAATTAGGATTAGCCTAATTTTTCAGACTGGAAACCAACCCAGTCACTTATACAGACACAAACTTAGCCTCAGAACCTAGGTGCTAAAACTCACTCTATATACACCTAGATGTCACACCCTTAGAGAGAAATGGCTCTCTCTGTACTGTTCAACAGGGACGGGTGCAGAAAGTGAGCCCATCAGCACTCAGAATAACCTAGAAAACATACAGTTGGCAGTGGGACATAATCTGATAAAATAATAATAATAATAATAATAATAATGATAATGATAATAATAAAAATGTGCAAGGGCTGTGGAGATGGCTCAGTTGGTAAAGCACTTGCCCTGAAAGCATGAGAGTCCGAGTTTGATCCCCAGCCAACATGTAAAAGCCAGGCACTGGATATGACTGACGCCTCAGCACTGGGTAGGCTGGGGTGTGTGACAAGTGTGACTGCATCAGTGAGCGCCAGATTCAGCGAGAGATCCCATCTCAAAAAATCAAGTGGAGTACAATAAAGGAAGATGCTAGCCCATGCCCTCCACACGCATATGTGCCTGCACACCTATGTATGTGTACATATAGGCAAATGTGCACTTACACACACAAAATCATCAAATGTTCTGCTACGGATTCGAGACTTAGGACTCTCCTTCCCAGGGCACAATGCTTAGGCCACTCTGAAAAGGAAAAAACACCACTGTTACCTGAGTACTCGAGTCGGAAGGAAATGTCTTCACTGAAATTTTCTTGGCACCAGAATCAGATGTGGCAGCCACAGCCCGGTTCTGTAACATCAACGTGGCGGTGGCTATTTTGATTTCTTCCTCTTTTTTATTCTGTGCTGGAAGGGAGGGGGCACCTGCCCCTATGCTTTCCTGACTTCCTTTGTTCAGAACTTTCCCGTCTTTGTTCTGCAGGGGAGGCTTGGGGTGGGCACCTTGCAGTTTTGCAAGGGTGCTGATGGGACTGTGCTTCCCACGGTGCTCCTGGGCCACTGACCTCTGCAGGAAGACCTGGGATGGCCGAAGGAGGTGTTCACTAGATTTGCCCAGATTCCTGCTGAACTCTGTGAGGTATTCTGTATTTCCCTGGAGACCAAATGGAAAGGCACTATCTACACTTCGGGATCTTTTCCTGTCGTCTGCATTGATCCTGTTTCTCCTCCCAGACCTTCCTCTTCTCTGGCCAGGCTTTTGGTCAAACTTTTCAATTAACTGGTCCACACCAGGAATTGAGCAGGTGTCGATGTCCCGCCCAGTTCCTGGCAAGAAGGGAATATACCTTCGGTTTTCATGGCGGTTGACACTGTCAGCGTGGATGGCACATTCCTGATCATCAAGTAAAAATTTGTACAAGGAAGTGGCTGAAGTGGGAGTCGTGGATGACGAAGAGGACCTTCGTGACCGAGCTCCATCCAGGATGGGTCCTGCAGAATCTTGTCGTCTAAAGGGTAGTACATCTGGCCTGCTTTTCTTGGTTTCGGAGTAGGCCTGTGGGCTGGGGGCTGTTGGGGATTTCCGTCGAGGGGAAAGGGTCTCCTCTCCCACCCCTTCCTTGGCACACCTCTGAACATTCACACACACCGAGGTCTGCTTTTGGGGGTCTTCTATGACCACGGAGCTGCAGAGACGGATAGCTGTCATGTTGGTCTTGGCTAAGTCTTCTGGAGTAGGGCTGTTGGGCTGGGAACCGCAGGGTTTGGGAAAGCAGTTCCGGGACATCTTACAGTTGGTCCCTTCCTCTGTCGCGTTTCTCAGCCAGGGACTCTCCGGTGGGTGATGCTTCTTTGAGTTCACCTCATTCTTTTCTGGGTCGTAGGGCTGCAGAAGCTCGGGGTGCCTCTGGAAGTTGAGCACGTGGGGTAGTTTTGTGGGCCCGTCTTTGCGTTCTAGAACTCCATTCCTGCCCTCGTGGAAGGAGAACTGCTTCTGGCCGCTTACCGGGCTGGCTTGCAGGTATGGGTTTTCTGGAAGTTGCAGTTCCTCTGGCGTGTTCTCCTTCAACACGGTTCCATTGCTTGGATGTAGGGACAAGTTATTTATCATCGGAGATGGAAACGGCCTGTTTTCTGGGAAAGGTATGCCTGCTAGACACCGTTCAGTGTTATTCAGGACTATGTAAGGGTGGCCATCAATTCCCTGGACTCTGATACTGACACCATAGGAGCCTGCCTTTGAGGGCTGGGAATTCCTTGGCTTTGGAGTGCCATCACTGGCAAGTCTCAGGTGGACACCGTATTCCTGCTGCACGTGTTGATATTCACCAAAATACAGCTCCATGGTTCACTGTCCCAGCTGGCAGGAGGAGAGAGGGCATTACATTAGAATCACATCTGTTTAGGCAAAGTCTGGGGTAATTATAAGGGGGAAATGTCATGGTTCAAAGCCAACTGGACACTCTTTAGTGACTTCAGAATCCACGGCTGAGCACTGCCCTGCCCTGCACTCCTTTCTGGATGTCCTTGAGCCTGTGTGACTGCTGGCTTACCAGCACTGGCTGCAGTCCTGGCCTGAGGGCAGGCTCTAGTGTAATGACCTCACCTCTGGCAGAACTCAGGCTCTGGTTTCCAGCCATTCTGGTCATTTTTTCCCTTAGTAGGTTTCCTCACACTTTGTCCTATTTATCTTTAACCAAGAGGGCGTTCTGGTTGCCAGCAATTAAGGGCAAGGTACTTTTCCATGAAAATAGTTAAAAGCTAAGAAAATCTGAGGCTCATCTTCAGTCTTCCCTTCCTCTGCCAATTCTCCTCTCAAAATGCCTTCAGGCCTTTCTAATGAACATCTGGCTTTTAAAATCTTCTACGCTTATTTATCTTGTGTATGCATTTGTGTGCACATGTGTGCAGATGCATGTGTGCCACAGTAAGCACATGACCAGAAGACATGCGGAAGTCAGTTCTCACCTTCTACTACTTAGACCCCAGGTCACCAGGATTGACAGCAAGCACCTTACCCGCTGGGCCATCCAGCCGCCCACCCCTATCTAACTGTGTCTGTGCTTCCTTCCAATCCCAGCTCTTGCTACTAAAATATACACAAATATTTTAGTTGTTTTGTTTATTTTATTAGGTATTTTTATTTACATTTCAAGTGTTATTCCCCTTCCCGGTTTCCTGTCCGTAAGCCCCCCATCCTATCCCCCTTCCCCTTCTTCCATAAGGGTGTTCTCCCTCCCCAACCACCCTCCCTTTCTCACCTCCATGCCCTGATACTCCCCTACACTGGGGGATCCAGCTTTGGCAGAACCAAGGGCTTCTCCTCCCATTGGTGGCCAAAAAGGCCATCCTCTGCTACATAGGCAGGTGGAGCCATGGGTCAGTCCATGTCTTTAGTTGTTTCTTTACACATGGGATTAGAGAGATGTTCCAGTGATGAAGAACATGTACTTCTCTTACAGAGGACTGAGCAACCACATCGGGAGGCTCATGATCACCTGTAACTCTAGCTGGTGCAGGCCCAATACCCTCCCTCTGGACTCTGTGGGTACCACACTCACAATGGGTACAAACCTATAAACATAGCTTCCTCCTGGGAAAAGCCCACTTGCTGGCTACCCTAGCCACAAGGGAAAATTGGGAACTAAAGTTCTTAAAACCCTTTGCTGTTGTTCCACTGCTGGGCTTCACATGCTGGGCTACTGGCAGAAGACACCGGGAAGCCCCAGCGGCCGTGGGTCCCTCTGACTCCATGCACCACTTGTTCCCGGTCCATTTCTTTTCCCTAGTGCTCCTGGAATCAGGGAGAGGTTCAGGGAAGAGCCGGCCCTCTCTTCAGGGTGTTGAGAACACTCTTAGGGCTAGCCACTCCAAATCTCCAAGTCCTTAAGTGATTCCCTAGATGCTGACCCTTCTCGCCTGCATCTCTCTCTGATCTAGGGCTGCATTTCACAGCCAGCCGTCAGCATGCTGCAGGCATGGGGGATTGCATTCTGCCAGTACAAGGCCTGCCCTTCCATTGGCCTTGGCACCATATCTAACATCTCCACCCGCGTTCTCTAGTGGGTCTCAACGTGTTGATCCCTTGACTATCAGGAGAGCTGGGGACAGGAGATAAACCTTTGAACTTGATCATTTTTATTACATTCGTTTAACATGTCTAGTGTGTTTATGTTTATGTGTGTGTGAGCGCACGGGCACATGCCATGCCACACATATGGAAATCAGAAGAAAAACGTATTTCTTCCTTACACTCTTTAGGTTGCCGGTTCACACTCAGGTAATCAGGCTCGACAACAAGTAAGTATCTACTGAGCCATCTTGCCTGCCTTGGCTTGATAATTTTGGTGATAATTGACTGTTTCAAAATTAGTAGCATGTGTAATTACACATAGTGGGCTTCATTATGACATTCTCATACATGTTTGTTTTCCCTTTCTTTGGTCACACTTCTTGCCCTTTCCCTGTCACTAGAACCAATACTCATCCTCCTCTCAGCCAGTCCCCCTTTTAAGTGTGTGTGTGTGTGTGTGTGTGTGTGTGTGTGTCCCAATGGTTTAAATTAGGCCAGCTTACAGGAAGGGCTACTCGTGTCTTAAAACAGAGCAGGTGGGCAGGAGGGCTCTATTCTAAACACTGGCAATCTTACTTAGAGCCATGAACAATGTGTGGTGAACATTACCAGCCACATCTTGACCCCATTTTGCAGCAGCATCATGGGATTCTCCCACTGTTTTTAAAAATCCTTTACAAATCTTCTGTGGGTAGCGCTGGGGACCAAACCCAGGGCCTTCCAGGTGCTAAGCAAACACTCTACCACTGAAGAGACCTCATCCCTGTGGCTTTTTTTTTTAAGACCCTCTACAAATGAACTCATCCACTGGGCTTCTTTTTTTCACCAATAATCTCCTCTTACACTCATGCTGACTCTTCAATGAAAAAAGATTCTGATATTTTCTAATGAGAAGCTCAGCTGGGTTTTAAGAGTCATTGCCATAGTTACTATGATCAATGCTAATTACACTTCAGTCTTTGAATATGGCCACCGTGGTTTATTCCCACTCCAGCTCCAGGTTGGTAAAGTGATTCACATATCTGAATTTCATGAACCATCCACAGTTCACATTTCCTTCCCAACAAACCCCAACCTGACATTTTCTCAAAATGGTATTTCTCAGCTGGGCACCTTAAGCAAACGTAGATTTCCTACCCAAGTATAAACCCTGAATGAATGAATGAATGAATGAATGAATGAATGAATGAATGCGTCTAAGGACAGCTGTTGTCTACCTCCGGGCACCAGGCCTGGTGTAAGATCCTCACACACATCCCAGACACATTTGCCCCATCAGGCAGCCCCACAAAGGGTTTACATAATTTGGCAGTAAATGCTGATCAATTGCCAGGATGCAACATTGTAGCACTTTGGCAAATAAAAGTGGTGTTTCGGAGTGGAAATGAGTCTTTCTGAAAAGGCTGCTTAAGCGATGATAATAGCCTTAGTTAGTGAGATCTATGGGTATGTATGCAGGAACAAAGACTCAACTCTTGGCAGAGCTCAAAACACATGCCAGATGGAGACGTGTCCTCTCTCTGAGCCATCACACATGATCAGCAAGCACGATAGTCACGTAAGGCTGGTGCATGTGTCCCCACCTCTCCACTCTAATTCCCTGGGCCCTTGCCAGGCACAGCAGAGGGCATCCTGGCTCCTGAGAAAAAGCAGCCAGACCATCATAAACCTTATCTCGGCTTCCTTTCTCAGGATGACGATGCCCAAGCACTCGGCATGGTACCAGGCATGATGTTCAGGGGACTCTGTTTGCCTTGTATGGATGATTCCACACTGCCATACGAGTTATTTAAACTAGCAGCTAAGAGGGAGGTGGAAAGCCAAGGAGCCTTAGTGCAGCTTTAAGGGAGTCCAGGACATAAAAAGAGAGCTGTGGACCAAAAAGTGAGTTCCCCTGAATGTGCTGCTCTGGCTGCTGTCAGAGGAAGCTGCTGCCAGGCTAATCAGGAACAAGTTAAAACCTCCAGTGACAAAACCTTTACTCCTAAAGGGCCTGCCTAAAGGACTGTGGGAAGGCAGGATTTGGGGGGTGGGGGGGGATGTCCACACCAGAATCTCCACTGAAAGGGAGGCTGAGAGCTTGCGCAGTCAGTAAAGGGCTGGCCACACAAGCATGAGGACCTGGATTCAACCCTCAGAACCTACATTTAAAAAAAATCTGAGGAGGAGGAAGAGGAGGACGAGGAAAAGGAGGAGGAGGAGGAGGAAGAGGAGGAGGAGGAGGAGGAGGAGGAAGAGGAGGAGGAGGAGGAGGAGGAGGAGGAAGAGGAAGAAGAGGAGGAAGAGGGCTGGGGACACAGAGGCAAGTAGATCCCTGGAGTTTGATGGTCAGAATTGGTGAATCTCAAGATAGTGAAAGATCCTAAAGTTGAAAAACAGGTAGGTAACACCTGAGGAATCACAAAAGTTGTCTCTGGCCTCCACATGAACACAAACACACACATACACACACACAAACATACACACACACAAACATACACACACAGACACACAGACACACACACATACACACACACAAACATACACACAGACACACAGACACACACACACAAACATACACACACACAGACACACAGACACACACAGACACACAGACACATACACACACAGACACACAAACACACAGACACACACAAACATACACACACACAAACATACACACACACAGACACAAACATACACACACACTGAAAAATAAAAAAGTGAGACACTGGAAGCCTAAGATGAACAAAATGTCAACATATCCCCAAATTGTTCTTAAGAAAGAAAAACTACAGCCCTTCTTAGGCAAAGCATTATATGTTCCCTGGGTGCTTTCCACAGTACAAAGACAGGAAACTGACAAGATTTTCATGATTGGCAAGCAGCCTCCTGGCACTCAGGGAAGCCTGGGGACACCATCAGGAAAATGAAGGTGGGATTTAAAAAGGTGAGCAGAACTCAAGGGAGCTTGGGTCTTATGTAACCTTGACAGTGAAATTCTCTGGTTTTTAAAACATTTTTTATTGTTTTTCGATTTTGAGTATATGTGTGTCTGTGTGTCTGTACACCTGAGAGCAGGCGCTCGTGGAATCTAGGGGGTCTCAGATCCGCTGAAGCTGGGGTCATAGGCAGTTAGTTGTGGGCTGCCTGATGTGGGTGCCAAGGACAGAACTTGGGGCCTCTACAAGAGCAGCTCTTAATGCCTGAGCCATCTCTTGAGCCCCAATTCTTCTGTCTTTGGGGTAGGAATGACTGCATCCTTAGCACTGAGTGCTAAGCTCTCTGTCAGACCAACCTCGTCCAAAAGGAACGGCACAAAAGAAACAAGAGGTGATGAGAAGAGTCCTTCTAACAGTACTGTAGCCAATAGCAACTCAACTGGGGTCTCAGGACCAGGCTCACTCGGACTAACCTATATAACATACGCATTGAGCTACGTTTATGTGCCCCCTACCCTCCAGACACCCACTTCACCCTTCCATAAGGATGAAGTATCCATCTCCATCTTCGTAGCACACGGGTCACTTCTCTATTTACGGCGTTTTAATGTTTCCAAACAGAATTTTAAAATGTAGTGACTATGTGCTGGAGAGATGGCTCAGTGGTTAAAAGCACTCGTTGCTCTTCTAAAGGAACCAAGTTCAGTTCCCAGAACATACGTGGCAGCTCACAGCCATCTATAACTCTGGTTTCAGAGACCTAGTGGTCTCTTCTGGCCTCTAGGGCACTGTATGTATGTGGTACATAGGCATACATGCAGGAAAACACCAATATACAAAAAACGAAATAAATTTTACCAAAAAAAAGTCTGACCTGAGGAGAGACTATCAAAGGTCACATGCTGTCCCCCTATGCTTCCAGTACACGCCCACATCTTGTAACCGATGCAGTGGGACCTCATGTATTCAAGCTCCGGAAAAATATTCAGCTCGTGCTCAAAAGAGTGCTTGAGTTACGTTCATGTCCTGACCCTTGAGATGGTTTCTAAAAGTCCCAAAAATACAGCCCAGATGCAGAAAGGATGGATGTGAGCTAGGGGTGTAGCTTAGCTTCTAACCCTAAGCAGAGCCTGGGTTGGGTCCCCAGTGCCACATAAACCCCGAGAGGGTAATGCCTGCCTGTCATCCCAGCACTGGTGGCTGGAGGCAAGAGAACCAAAAGCTGAAGCCCATCCTTGGCTACCAAGCAAGTTTGAGGCCAGCCTGGGCTATCTGATACCAAGTTTCAAAAAACAGCAACAAAGAAACAAAACAAAACAAAAAAGCAAAAACAGAAACAAAACGAAAAACAGATGGGTGGGATGGCTCAGGCATTAGGAGCACCAGTCGCTCTTCCAGATGAACGGAGTTAGGGTCTCAGGACCCACATGCTGGCTCACCATCATCTATAACGCCAGTTTGAGGAGATCTGACATTCTCTTCTGGTCTCTGGGCACTTCCACAAAAGCATACACACACACTTAAAAACAAGCAAGCAAACAAACAAACAAAAACCCCAAAGGCACAACTAGAAGACAGAACAATGCACAAAGTGGTGGGACCCCATTTCTAACTCAGGGACTGTAGTCAAATCCCAACTGGATGCATTAGTTACCTCCCTGGGTGTTTGCTTTGTTTGTTTTGATTTTTGTTGTTGTTTTGTTTTGTTTTATTTTGTTTGTTTTCAAAACAGGGTTTCTCTGTGTAGCTCTGGCTGTCCTGGAACTCACTCTGTAGACCAGGCTGGCCTTGAACTCAGAGATTCACCTACCTCTGTCTCCTGAGTGCTGGGATTACAGGTGTGCACCATCACGGGTCATGAGGTGCAGAGGGTGAACCCCAGGGCTTCATGCATGCCAGGCAAGCACTCTCAACTCAGCTGCATCCCTAACCCAAGGCTTTCCTGGGTTACTTCCTGGGAAAAGTCTGATCCCTCCCCAGGGCTCACCCACTGGAGCAGCTTCCAGCGTTTGTCAGGCACTGGCACTCAGCTCCCTGGAGTTCTGCACAGGTTCTTCTGACAGGACATTTCTGTCCCCCAAAACCACTTTCTGACATGTTCATTGTCCCGACTTGCCAGATAGAAGGCAGGGTCCCTCCTTCCTGTCACTCAGGCCAGACCCTGTGGCATTAGCATGGGACACTCTTTTCACATCTTCTGGTGGGTTGGTCATTTCCTCCCAGGCCTCACACTCCAGTAAGGCACAGCCTTTGGACTCCCAAAGTTGCAGCTTCACTGAGCCAGTTCTTGAGTCGTTCCATGTTCTGGCTTCCCACAGTGTGTCTGGTTTAATTATCCTGAGCTTCACTGGAGGGCCATAGACTAGCACACATCCCTGCACCCCACTCTACACCCCTGTGCCCATCTCATCCGGCAAAGCTTAGTGGGAATGTCACACGGCCACACCTTGCTCCTTGCCACATTCCTGCCCCAGTATCTCATAGAGAGGAGGCACTGAGTGAATAAGTGAATGGGTAAAGGGACGAGTCCTTGTCAATGCACACAGCTCTGAGTTCCCAGCTGGGAGACGGCTCAGTGTGTATGATGATCTGAGTTTGAATCCCAAGTAAAAAGCAAAAAGTAGGACATGGCTGCATGTTCCTATAAACATGGCACGGGATGCGGGGAGGTACCGGGGCAGCTTCTGGGCATTTACTGGTCTACCAGCCTAGCTGAAACAGTGAGCCTCTGTTTCATAGGTCAAGGAAAGAATAGAGGACACTTGACATTCTCCTCTGCTCTACACACACATAACTACACCTGCATACTCATGTGTTCGTAACACACACACACACACACACACACACACACACACACACACACACACACAGTTTTTATCCTTACGTTTTCCATAACAGGGGCCAGGGAGAAGGCTCAGTGGATAAATGCCTATAAAATCATGAGGACCTGAGTTCAGATCTCCAGTGTCCTTTAACAACAAAAAGCCAGGTAACCACCTGAAATTCCAGTGCTGGAAAGACAAAGACACACTGGCCAGTCAACGTACAATTCAGTGAGCTCCACACTCGGTGAGAGCCTGTCTCAAAAATAAGATCTGGAGCAGTGACTGAGGAAGACAGCCGATGCCAAGGCCAGGCTTCCTCATGCCCATTTACATACACCTATGATGGAAACGCAAGTCCGCAGAACAACTCCCTGTCCTTTAGGCACCTCCAGCCAGAATGTTTTTCTCTGCCTTAGGCACAAGAACCATAGTTTCACTGTGGCATTTCTCCCCACCAATGACCGCTGTGTCACAAGGTATGCATGCTGTAAGAGAGGGACCAGGCCCTGGGATCATCAAGCCTGCATCATTGGAGAAAAATCAACAATGTGCCCAATGGACAAGTCACTTACAGGAACCTACTCCAAGAAGCCTACTGCAAT
This sequence comes from Rattus norvegicus, assembly GCF_021556685.1. Lineage (NCBI taxonomy): Eukaryota > Metazoa > Chordata > Mammalia > Rodentia > Muridae > Rattus > Rattus norvegicus. The sequence goes on from NC_141541.1 coordinate 80,123,201, forward strand.
AGAATCCTATGCTTACCCTCCCCCCGCCTTTCTGAGGACTGAGCTTTCTGAGGGGTCCCAGAGAACCAACTAGGGATCCTACATTCACCCAAGTCCTCATCAGAGAAAGAGCACATGGGCAAATGTGGCAAAGCAACTATGAAACAGAGCCACTGGGAGGTGCTCCTGGGGTGCAGGCTCCCTATGTCCCTGACCCACCTCCTGACTCCAAACCACAACCAATCAAGTCTCCAGCTGTCTCAATCTTCTGGGCAAAAGCGCCAAATGGGCTGTTACAAATGAGGAACACCTTCTAAAGACCACTAGTAGAGTTGTTTAAAAGGGAGTAGGGGGGCTAGAGAGATGGCTCAGTGGCTAGGAGCACCACTGGCTGCAATTCCAGAGGACCCAGGTTCAATTCCCAGCACCCACGTGGCAGTTCACAACTGTCTCTAAGTCCAGTTCTAGAGCACCTGATACCGTCAAAAGACATGCATGCTGGCAAAAAACATCAGTGCACATAAAAATAAATAAATCTAAACAAAGAAAGAAAAAGGAAAACAAACAAACAGAAGGGGCTAGGCATCCCCAGGCCTGTCAGACCAGCTCTTGGGAGGCAGAAGTAGGAAGATCTTGAGTTCCAGGCCAGCCTACACTATACACAGTGAGTTCCAGAACAGTATAGGGTACATAAGAGCTGCTGTCTCAAAGTAAAATGGGACAAGCAAAAGAAAACTAGAACATAACACTGTCTTAAAACAGAAGCAAATAAACTTCCTAAGACCGAACCTTAGCAGATCTGTGCACACACAGATACAGGTTATCTCTTGTTCAAAGTGACTATTATAGTTGGTGGCAGCAGGGACATTTCTGGTACAACCTTTCAACCTGCAACTCTCTTGAGTGACTGAGAGAAAGGATATTATCCAAACCCTGGCCCAAAGCCACCCGACCCAAAGCCACACGGGCATGTTGTGCCCTATTCTCAATGATTCTTCAGGTCCTAGACGACTTGGCTACCATGGAAACACCCTGTGGTTTGGAGCAGCTTCTCTTTCCTGGAGCACCTGTCCCTGAGCACAGCCTCATCTTTGGCTCTGGGCTCTCCCATGTCACTGGTACAGATGGCTGGGCCTTTATTGAACTACACCAGGCACGGAGCCATGTTTAAATGCACATATGAGGTCAGGAGAAATGTACACAGGAAAAGGACCATTCACATCTCCTTCAGAGCAAAGATGTGTCTCCACTGGCCTCCGATTTCCAAGCACCAAATCCTTTTTTCTCTCCCTAAGAGGACTTAGGGTCTGCTCTATGTCCCTTCCTACTCTGGGCCCTGGAACTGGTTTATGTAATAAAGCACCCTTACTGTGTGCAGATGTCTAAGTGAGGAAGTTTCACTGGCATGAAGACATCATCTAAGCATTCCATCCACCTTGGTTCTTTCTATAGCTCATAATTAACATGTCGTAACATGACATACAACCAACCATATTGAACTCTTCCTCTACAGCAAGCGGTGACATCCAGAGGCCATGCTATGACTGTACAGCACCACTAAGTGCTTCCCCAGAGTCTGATATATCATGCTTGCCGGCCTCCTGCAGCAGTTCTCTGGAGTGGTGGGGCCCTTGCCCCACAAAGCTTACGCTGTGTGGGAAAGAGTAACATGGACTCTGACAGTTGTATGTGCTATAAAGTTGCCTGGGAGACAGTTGGGTGGAGAAGGACCCCCTTTTGCTAGAGAGGTTTGGGAAGGCTGCTCTAAGAAGGGAACTTTTAGCTGGAAGGAGATTGCCAGCCTTGCACAGAGTGCCAAGCAGAGAGAGCAGTATGGACTGAAGTTTGCAGGGAAAACACAAACACAGACACAGATGCATACATACATATATACATATGTAGATACACACACACACACACACACACACACACACACACACACATAGTTAAAGACTCTACAAGGCTGACTGACAGACTGACAGATTAAACTTGCAATTATTGAAAGTTGGAATGTTGCAAATTCAGATTTAAATTATCTTGGGTTCTCTTTAGCTTCCTTTATAACCATCATCCATGGCCTACCCATTAGTCTAACCTAACAGCCTATAGTTGTCACGTGACTTTTTGGTATGTGTTAATGCACCACTCCCTTCTAAGTGTCATCAAAACACAGCTTCTGAGACCTGAAACAGGGCTTTGCTGTAACCTGCTGCCCCCAAGGTCCCTTAAAAACATCTTGATTTTTATATAACTATAAATGCTACATGAAAGCATTACCACACCGGAGTACGGTATTGGAGGCAGCCTGACTCCATATTCCTAGGCCAGTCTCTCATATCGCTTCAGAATAAATTACCTTATATTCCTTGAAGGAGAGAGCTGTTTTCATGTCAACAACAGGCTTAGAACTCTGAGCCAGGCAAGTCAGAGACTCAATTAGAAGGTTGACCCAGATCCCAGACAGAGTGAGCAGAGCCTCACAAGGCTCCAGGGTTTGCCAAGGTCGGAGAAAACACTAGCAAGACTCAAAGCCATGCAGAAACCCAGGCCCGGAGCAACGCAACTTGGAAGTGAGTGGGGCAAAGCTTCAGTGTCCTGTCACACGGTGTGCTCAGCTGCCAGTCAAGGCGTCACCTGGGAGTGTCTTAGAAACACTGGGAGTGCTGCTCAGTGGGTAGAGTGCTTGCCCACCATGCCTGAAGCTGTGGCTTGATCCCCAGAACTACACAAACTAGGTGTGGTGGTTAGGTCTGATATTTGAGACATTTGGGAAGTATAGGCAGGAGGATCAAGGTTATCCTTAGCTATAGACTGAGTTTGAGGCTAGCCCGGAATACATGTAACTGTCTCAAAGGAGAAAGGAAAGCCAAGCTATAAGACAGCAACCTTCCCTCCCCACACTCTCTCCTTCCACCCCCTGGCGAAACCTCTGCCAGACCTGGCTCCTGTCCCCAGCCTGGAAGTACGAATGCCAAACATAACCTGGGGCCCATGAGCAAAGAGCTGAGCAGGATCAATATTAACTGGAGGGGGCGTCACTTTCCTTCTTCCTCCTGGTAGTTAAGTGTTGTGCTGAGCGGCTGCCAAATTTCTAAGGGTATAGCAAGATCAGTGAAGGGTATGGTGAAGTTTTAACAAAGAACGACAGTGTCAGCCCAGGGAACTATCTCGGTGCCTCGGGAGTGCCAGGAAAGACATCAATAAGATAATCCAAATATACAAAACAAAGTCACTCCTGTCTCTCCTCTCCAGAACCCACTGTCCACCTCCACCTCCGCCCACCTCCTAGAGACGGATGACAATGTACAAAGAGAAAAGTGTTCGGAGGCGAACACACCTGAGCCTCCCCCCAGATGAGCCACTGCCAAGATCCCAGTTCTGTGTTTTGGACATCCAAACTTCTGCTTAGCAATGCTCTTCTCCATCCCTGACACCATATTGCTCACACCAGTCTTGTAACCATGGCAACCGGGGTCCATCCTCCACCCTCTAAGCCCAACTGTAACATGGGGCCCCTTGTCTTTGCCTCATGGCCTCACAACAATCAACAGAATAGAAACTCTTCAGATTGCAATAACAGCGAAATTAACTCTTAAATGCACCCACTATGGACCTTGACGTCTTTGCTCTGAACATTAACCCACTCAGGACTGCAGTATCCAAAACAAGCCTCTGGACATTAACCCAGGTAGACATTAACTATTAACATGCAGCTCAGGCCGGGTAGCCGATGTGCACAAAACCTGAAGGACAGAGGTATTCGAACGCCTGTGGTTTTCCCTGTAGGGACTAATTTATGCAGTTTATTTTATTTTATTTTGTATGAAAACCAAAGAATCCTTTTTTTTTTTTTTTTTTTTTTTTGGTCTCTGGCATGTCTCTCTTCTGGCGGCCTCCTGACCTCGGCTATGACCTCAGCAGACACCATGCTATGAAGTCTTAGACTAATGTACCTCGTGCCCTGACTGTCCTGGCAGCAGCAGGAAGCAGACATTCTTACTAAAACAGGTGTCAAGTTGTGAAATAGAACAGGCAACGTTTAAAAAAAACACAACCACTGCAAAGATAGGAAAAGGGAAATAAGAACTGGAGAGGGAAAAGGAAAAATAACACAAAAGGAGACAAAGAAAGGAAATTCCTGCTTGGCCATTTGGGGTTTTAAAGAAGTTGGGGCTCAGTGGTTAGAGCACTGGTTATTCTTTCAGAAGACCCATGTTCAGTTTCCCAGAACCTACGTGGTGGCTCACAGCCAACCGTAACTTCAGTTCCAAGGGGGTCTGACACCTTCTTCTGACCTCTGTGAGCTCCAGGGAACACACATGCTATTCACACATGCATGTAGGCAAAACTCATACACGTGAAACAAAATAAATATATCTTTGTTAAAGAATTTAGATGACTTGGAGCTGGGAAGGTGGCTTGGTCGATAAAGGGCTGGCCTTGATAGCTGGAGGATCTGAGTTTGACCCCAAGAACCCACAGAGGAAGAATAAAGTGACATAAACAGGTGCAGACACACCTTTGTGGCCCCAGTGCTGGGGAAATAGAAACAAGATGCTCCCTCACTGGTCAGACTGCCTAGCATAGATGGGGAGTTCCAGGCCAATGAGACACCCTGCCTCAAATATCAAGGTGACACCACCTGAGGAATGACCTGAGGTCAACCTCTGGCCTCCACATACACAGTCATGTGCTTATACCTACAGATGTGCATACACATAAAAAACCTGAAGCAATATCACGAAAATGGGGGAGGGGTACAGCTTGCAAAGTTAGCACTAGATCTGTGAGCCCGAAGACAACTAATTGTGCCTGCTGGAACTGATAGTCATTTCTCACAGACGGACGACTCTGGGATCATGGTACAGATACATTGACACTGAACAGTAAAATTTATAGATATTAGGTGGGAGCCACTTGTACCTATCTCACTGTTGGGAGGGGAAGGGACATGTGTGCAAAGGGAGAAGGCCAGAATGACCCATAATGTGAATGGTTAGAGTTGGAGACATAAATAGGAACTCATCTATTATCTGCTACACAGATGGTTCCATGTGAAAATATTTAAATGTCTGCATGTGAGGGTACACACACACACACACACACACACACACACACACACACACCTTCTTTGTTATTTTCAGCTGACAGAGCCCATAAGCAAGACCCTCACCCCACCCTCAAGTAGCAAAGAGCCACCTCCTCATACTTCCCTCTTACTTTCTAATACCAATAAATCCTCCATAGAGAGATCCACAGCTCACTGACAAAGGGGCTGATTCCAAGTATGGGACAGGGAATTCTCAAGTGGAGTGTGGAGCACTACATAGAATCAGATATTACAGAAGACAGTGGTGATGATGGCCATGACAAAGGGATTGCATATTTGAGCCAACTCAAAGAGCCCAATAGTCACAGCTAGAACAAAATTATCTAGGACTGGATGGTCACCCAGGTTATAAATTTCTAATTAGGGGTGTGTGTGTGTGTGTGTGTGTGTGTGTGTGTGTGTGTGTGTGTGTGTATGTGTGTAACAAACTAAATTGAATGGTGTTAGAGCTAGGGTTGTAGTTCAGAGGGTGTTCAACTAGCATACATGAGTCACTGAGTTTGATACCCAGCACTGATAGCCCAGGTATGGTAGCACACACCTGGAATCCGAACCCTGGAGAGATGGAGGCAGGAGGATCATAAGTTCAAGGTCATCCTCATCTTTACATGGAGTTCAAGCCTGGGTTACATGAGACCCTAAGTAAACACACAGTGTTGATAATGGAGCAACTAAGTGAAGGGTACACAAGGGAACTTCCTATGCGATCTTCAGTATTTTCTTACAAATCTAAAAATAGCCTCAAATAAGGTTTTCTTTAAAACATTAAAACAAAACAAAGGCCAACCTGACTCATCCTATGCCTGGGGTTTAATTGGGCAACCAGAGGAAGGTTACTAGTGGCCTTCCTTCAGCAGGTGACCTAGCTACATCTCTAAACATTGTTCTTGGATTACTGCTTAGCCTGAAAGGATGAGTTAATGACCTCCTGGGGCCCCATGAACACAGCATGACACAGAGGGGCTGAGCTAAGGCTCTGTCCCTGGATTATGTAGTTCTGATCTGTGGGGTGATAACTTACAAGCTTAAACAATTTCCCAGCATCCAAAGAATATAGCTACACTTTATCAAAACTGCTAACTGTGCCTCACAGACAGAAGGACCAAGAAGAGAGGGGACCTACACAGAGATGCACCTTCTCCAAGAACAGAACTTCTAAGTAAAGTGCACAATAGGGCAGAAAACAAACATCATACACCAATATCACTCCCGCATGGCTATCCTTGCTCTTCCCCTCTCTGTCACAGAGTCAAGGAGTCTGTGTCTCCAATGGAGATACGGTCATTGGATTGAAAATTAAAAAATGGACTTAGTCACAGAGCCGAACCAAGTGAAACCAAACAGGAGTGAAGAGGAGAGTGTATGCAGAGCGAGGAAGAAAAAAGATGGAGGCCAACTACATGGAGAAAATATTCATTACGTTTGTGTGAACACAGGAAGTGCTGACGGGGGTGTAATTGGACTCGGTACAGGAGGCGACCATGTTAAAACACCCCTTAATAAGCACTCTCTGTGTCCTGGCTTTCCTGACCCGAATGTGGGGAGTCTTCTCCCCTCTTGCGATGACTCCTCCTTAGTTACCTCAGATCACTGGGGGTGCCCCTGACTCAGGCAACTTGGATATTAAAACAAGACTAGGTACCGTCATCAATTCCCCAGAGCATAGGCCACCCCTGTAGGGATGTGAACCCAATGGCTTCAAAGCCTCGAGCCACCTAGCAGAACATAAGATCTGTCACTCGACAATGAGGTCCCCCCAAAACCAGGACCTGGTCAAGTTCTAGGACAGGCTTTCCAACAGTGTTCCTCAAAGCAACTATCACTCTATATCTATGTCATTTTTAAATGTTTTACTTAATGTCAACCTCCCTTACCAAACCAAAAAAACCAAGACCACATGGAACGGACACTACAGGCTTTGAACTCAATGAATGAGACACTCCCATCAATCTAAGACTTCTCCTTCAAAAAAGACAACAGGACATTGCACTCCTGAGAGACCAGTGCAGAGTTTGACTGCAGGGCCACTTTACCCATAGGTGTCTGATGCTAAACACAACAGTAATTATCACTAATTAATAATGATTACTAATACAGTCATAAATCATGATGACCATTCACGATGTGTCAAGGATGACGCTAAACAGTACATATTTGTCATGCTTTTCTATGAGCCTACCGGTAGGTATCATGTAATTTGCCACCATTTTGCAATGAAGCAACTAAGACTCAGAGGGATTCAATCACTTGCCTAGGGTCACCTAGTAGCTGTGACAAAGCCAAAGGTTTCGTGTACCTATCCGCCTCCAAAACTCAGCTGTACACCAAGCAAAGGCATCTTAATTAAGGGCCTGGACGCTATCCAACACTCACGATGCTGCCCAACACTCTGATCCCAGGAGAACCCCTCTACAGTCAGAAAATTTTTTAAATGACTAAATGAGCTTTGAAACTCATCTTCAGTGTAGGTTGTGGAAGGAGGTCCTTGCAGAGAATTATAAAAAGACAGGGGTAGGGTGGTGGGTGCTTGTGGCATACTTGCCAGGAAACCAGCCATTGGGCATAGACCAAAGATGTGTCCATGCCCAGCATTGAGGACAAGTTTCCAGGCCACCTTGGTCCTGATCCTGTGTGGACCTGAAAGTATCTCAAATTCACAGCAGATGGAAGGGGGAGAAAGAATAGACAACTCTTTTTCTTTTCTTTTTTCTTTTTTCGGAGCTGAGGACTGAACCCAGGGACTTGCGCTTGCTAGCAAGCGCTCTACCACTGAGCTAAGTCCCCAACCCAGAATAGACAACTCTTATATTCCAATATGTGAGCTCAGAAGTCCTCCATGCTGGTCTCCCAAGAAAGCAAACTGAGAGCAGGAAGCATGGGGCCATTATGGGATGGAATGAGGTCATGAATGAGGAAGCACTTTATCAGCTGTGATACATGAGGGAAACAAGAGGAAGCAAGCCTGTATTCCTGGAGTCATTGTAAATCGGACCTCTGCTTTGTGCTCGCTCTTTCTCCCTCCCTCTCCCTCCCCTTCCTTCTATCTTTTTCCATCTCTTATTCTCAGACCTGGTAGACACAACACAATGATGGCTCCAGAGCAGGGATTCCAAGCTCCCTTTGCAGGGCAAGGGACTGGCCTGGGTTCCCATTTTGGAGGAGCACCCAAGTACATTGCTGGGTTTCTGAAACGCAGCGTCTCGTTTCCTGTGGACAGTTATCCATGACCCGCTCCCTACAGCTCCATCCTGGGTAATGGAGGAAGCTGGGGGTTAGGAACAGGAACTGTGCCTTCAAAGTGGCCTAGAGGTAGTTAGGAAACCATCAGGTAAGATGGGGGAAGGAGCTGGGCAGCCTTACCTTTCTCAGCTCCTAGCAGCCCCATGAGCAAGTGCGTGGTTCCCTCCAGCATCTTCAGAGCCACAAGGAAAACATCTCCCTGATGCTGACTGCGTCCAACGTCACCAACCAACTCTCCTGCCCCCTCCTCCCTGATGAAGACCCAGTGAATAAATCGGGTTGGTCTCTATATGTTGGGTTGTTCTTCCAGATCAACATGGTTCATGTAATTACACCCCATCCCCTTACTTTACAAAGAATCATCGCACATTCCAGGATTAAGACGTGAGCATCTTTGAGGAGTCCCGGTCCCTACTGGAGGAGAAGCAAACCTTGTTTTTCTGGGCCTTTTTTTTTTTCTATTTAAAATAAGGGAGCCAGACATACAACACAGGCCTGTGAAATCAGTGCTTGGGAAGATGAGTCTGGGAGATCAACCTGAGCTCCATAGGAATACCTTGTCTCAAAGAACAAGCAAAGAGACCATACCAGATCATCTAGACAAAGTCACTGACGATAGCTGTGTGACTGCTGTAAACAACAGGTCCAGATTGACAGGGCAGAATGTTAACCACACAGTAGGTTCTCATTGAGTCAAGAATTCCCCCAACCCATGCCAGAGACACGTGTGTCCCTCAAGCATGCAGACTTATAGGCATATCCAGAAAGGGTCCAAGACAACAGCCCCAAGAGCCAGGTAGACCCTACTGACCAGTGTCAAATATCCCCTCACCCCTGACAGAAGGGAAGCTACAGCCTAGACTCAGTCTCAAGGGCCTGGATTAAGTAAAGACAATTTCAGAGATTCCAAGAGAGGGCACTGGTGCAGAGGAGGGAATGAGACCAGGAGTAAATAAACTCCCATCAGCTACAGATGCCAGAGGGGCCGTCATGTGAAAAGGAGATTTCCCGTTCTGGGCGGTTTGAAGAGCAGGGACAATTCCATTTGGGCTTGCCTGACCTACATACCCCAGGATAGCAGTAAATGAAAGCTCAACACAGCATTTTAAAATTACTTAAAACATTATGAGGGCTGGAGAGATGGCTTACCAGTTAAGAGCACTGGCTATTCCCAGCACACACATGGAGGTTCACAACCAGTTATAACTGCAGTTTCGGGGGCTCAACACCCTCTTCTGGCCCCCATGGGCACTGAACATACATTGTACATGTACACGCATACTGGCAAAAAAAAAAAAAACCACCAAAAAATAAAAATAAAAATAATCTCAAAAAATATATATATATTTTTAAAAACACTATAACTGGTTTCGGTAACTCATTGTACAGCTGTGAAATACAAACTTTGTAAGTAACAGTGTCCTGTCACAATGTCAAAAGTTTGGGCACACCTGTAAGACAAGAAAGCAAGCATTTCAACAGAGATGCCCAAAGAGAAAACAGGGTATTTTAGGAGACAGAAAAATGTCCATTGCTGGGTGTGGCTGACCGTTCACAGACACATTTGAGATGAGAGTCTAGAGTCAGTGAGGACAAGAATCTGAGAATCAAACTCTCAGACTCTGATCCCTTTACACGTACAGAAAACATCCAGATAATCTCACAAAGGAGCTCAGGGACAGGAGGGAAGAAGGCAGGACACTGAGGAGCACGGCGGAGCCTTCCTGACCCTGCCTTACCTGCAAGCAGTCAATTAATTAACCTCTTCACCGGGAGGCCTCATGCCTGCCCGCCCCTGGGAGAAGGTGGTTTGGATCCGTTCCCTATGAGTCTGTAGCCTGGACCAGAGAATCAGTGATACTCTCACTTCAGGCCATCATTAGTACCTGTCTCATCCCAGGACAAGTTCCTGCTGCTGGTTGCCATCCCAGAGGAAAGACATCATCAACCCAAGCCAGTCCCCAGAAGGAAACCAGGGAATGGTGCACGAAAGTTTGATCGGGCTGTTGAGACAGTCGGCGCCGATCAGGTAACTGAAAACAGAGTCAGAAGCTTGGCTGGAATTTTCCAAGAAGCATTTGATGCACTTGGCTTAGAAACTTTTCTGAACTAAAACAAACGTTTCAGAACTAAAACAACGGCAGGAAATTGCACGGGGTGCTGCAAAGTATTAAGAAACTGCGTACTGAAGTGAGTTAAAGGCTGATGAAATCAGACGCCCTTAACCCCAGCATTTGGGAGACAGATGCGATTGGATCTCTGTGAGTTAGAAGCTAACCTGGTCTACATGGAGCTAACCTGGTCTACATGGAGAGCTTCAGGACAGCCAGGGAAGCCTTAGTAAGAACTCTCACAGAGAGTGAGAGAGACGGACGGACAGACAGACAGAAACAGAGAGAGAGACATGAGTGAGTGTGAGAGAGACAGAGACAGAAAGACAGAGACACAGACACAGAGCCAGAAAGAGGAGGAGGAGGAGGAACAACGGCAACAACTTTGGTGGGTCTTATATGGCAGAATGTCCCCTCAGCTAACCTGCAAGTTCCCTGCCAAGAGGAACAACTGAATACTTTGATAGGTGGCTGGAGGAACAGATGGGAATGTTTTTATATTCTGTATATGAAGACTCACTTGTACTTCATATTACAGAAAGAAGAATGTGTGCATGCATGCACACATTATTATCAGCTAAACACCACACACTTCTAATGGTTTGCTGGAGCACAGCCCCTGCCAGAGGACAAGGCTGGTACAAGCAGGAAATAATTTGACACGACAGTCCAAGAAGTGCCTAAGCCCAGCCAGTCACAGGAGTGAGGAGAGCAAGGGATGGCAGTGATAAAGAAATAAAGACATCATAGGTCTCAGAAAGGCAGCCAACCATCTAACGGAGGAGAGGGCTGAACTCTGGAATGACACACTCTGTTGCCCGCCCCCTCCCCTATATAATCAGCTGACTGGAGACGGTTTGAAGGCAGCCTTCTAGGATATCAGACAGCAAGCCCTCTAGAGACAGTGCAGTTTTAAGATTCAACTCCTCCCCTGCTGATTGGCTTCTGAAGTGGAGGGAGCATAAAACTGAATTTACATATAACTTTGTAAGTCTGAGAGAGTGATGACGGCAGAGGCAGCCAGCAGAGAGCCCAGAATGCTCTATCCCCAGACAGCATGATGCCGGGCTCTAGATCCTGATGAAATGCGCCCATCTTCAACCAGGAGAGACTCTGACATTGGCTCTGGCAACAGAGTCCCTCAGTGACCCTCAAACTGATACTGAAACATTCCCAATGCCATCATGCAATTTGTTAGCACTTTAATTTTTTAATTGTGTGTGTGTGTGTGTGTGTGTGTGTGTGTGTGTGTGTGTGTGTAAGCGCGCGTGTGCCTGCATAGGCCAGAAGAAAACATCAATCCCTTTCATCTCACAAGCATGTATACATACATCCACACACATGCATATAACACACATGCACAAACACTATTTTTTTATCGTTCTAGCAAAAGCAGAAAGAAGCAGCTAAGACATGAGTACATCACATTTAAGACTGGTAGATGATAGTTCTGGGCCATTCCATAGCTCCACTTTTACCAAATCAGGCTCCCTCTTAAACATGGTCCTCAAACTGCAAGAAGAAAACACTAAGCATAGCACAGCTTGTGTGAAATAGCAAGGAATCTCTGAGTCCTGAGCCCTCTGTATCAAACACTCTGGTGCTGATGGCTGGAGCCTCTAATCTCCAAATAGGGAGGGACCATAGCCACCAGCTAGGCCTAGACTGGCAAGTCTGAACGCCAAAGGCCACAGGAAAGGCTCTGCAGGGCACCTTCAGTTCAGGACTCCTCCCCAGTTGTTTGGGTTTTCAAACCAAACATGGTTTTTATTGGACCTATTTCTCCGAATTTTTCTCATAAGAAAAACAACTCCCTGGCTAGGCTCAATTTAGAACACACAGCCACACCTACACTTTATCTGAGTGGCTTCCAATTATCTAAAACCCTCACAGGCCAGGGCCAATTTCAACAATTTCTTCAAGTGTGTAAGCGCACACTGTATGCATGCTGAGAGAGGTGTGAACGCATATGCAAATGCATGTGTGCACCTGCACATAGAGGTCAAAGGTCAACCTCAAGTATCATCCAGGAGACATTTTAAGACAGTATCTTTCACTCAGCATGAGAGGCAGAGTTTGAGGCCAGCCTGGTTGATAGAGTGAGTTGTAAGTTCCAAGACAGCTAGGACTATACAAAAAAACCCTGTCTCGGGGGAATAAAAAAAGGCATTTCTCACTGGCCTGGAGCTTATCAATCAGAGTAGTTCCAGGGATCTAGCTATCTTGGCCTCCAAGCTCACGTTACAGAACCTGGATTCTTATCTGGGTTCTGAAGATCAAACATAAGTCATCTGAGTGCTGTACCGACTGAGCCCTCTCTCCAGCCCAGCCCTTCTTTCTTTCTAAGATTTATTTTTTTTTCTTTTTTTTTTTTTTTTCAGAGCTGGGGACCGAACCCAGGGCCTTGCGCTTCCTAGGTAAGCGCTCTATCACTGAGCTAAATCCCCAGCCCCTAAGATTTACTTTTATCTTATGTGTATGAGTATGTTTTGAAAACACGTGTGTGTGTGTGTGTGTGTGTGTGTGTGTGTGTGTGTGTGTGCGTGTGTGCGCGCGCCTCATGTGAACATAGTGTTTGAAGTGCATCAGATCCTGTGGAACTGGAGTTGTGAGCTGCCATATGGGTGCTGGGAACTGAGCACAGCAGGTCCTCTGCAAGAGAAGCAGAGGCCGCCTTCACAGCCGAGCCATCACTCCAGTCTGATCACAGACCATTGCCCAGATCTCAGCAACCCAAGAGCATCTCGGTTCCTCCTCCTGCTCTTCCTCCTCCTCCTGCTCCTCCTCCTCCTGCTCCTCTTCTCCTTCGTTCTCCTCCTCCTCCTGCTCCTCTTCTCCTTCGTTCTCCTCCTCCTCCTGCTCCTCCTCCTCCTGCTCCTCTTCCCCTTCTTTCTCCTCCTCCTCCTCCTCTCCTCACACATAGAGGCAGTGGCTGCTGCCATTGCCCTGCCCCGCTCTCTCAGTCCTCTCTCCTGCACACCAGCGCCCTAATTCAGACCAGCGTGTGCTTCACTTGGATTGCAGCAGCACATCTTTTAGGAACCTCAGGTCACAGATGCCTCCTCCTCCTCCAAACCACTCTCCTAGTATCCAGTGTGATCATTTCAGACAAGTCCCACACACTCACACTTCAGCTAAAAAGCACTCGATTCTTTCAGGATAAAAGTGTGAGCTTCACAGCCTGTAGACAGAACCCCAGCTCCTGACATTTCCACGCATGCGGCAGCCCTGTGGTCTCCAAGGGCAGCAGGATCCTTTCCCGGCTCAAGCATCCCCCCTGACCTTGCTCTTCTCAGGCCTGGCTCTTCCCTTGACCAGATTCCCGGATTTCTGTTCCCTGACGCATTCACATACTGCAGTGGGCCTCATCCCAATGTGCCTTTGTCTGCCAATGTGCCTGGGCTGCAAGGGTGTGCCCTAGCTTTAATCCCTATCTGTCTAGTTCCTAATAAACAGTACGCAATGGATAACCCGGGACCTGAGTGAGAGGGCAAAAGTCAGCTTTGAGAGGGGAGTGGTGTCCTGTACCTTTAATCCCAGGACTAGAAAGGAGGAGGCATGAAGATCTCAAGTTCAAGGCCAGCCTCATATAGAAATCCAGCCAGCTGTATAGTGAGATCCCATCTCAAAATAAAGAAATCAATAAAATAATCAACTTCGAGGGAGTCTAAGAATTCCTTGCTGCTTGAGGTAAGAGAGACGGGTAAGTACAGTATCACCCAGAGATCTCCCTCTGAGAAGATGGCTCATGCTACACCATGTTCAGAGTAACAGACCCTGTGATCCCAAAGAGAACCACCACACTGGGTACACTGCAGACCAGAGCCTTGTCTACCAAAGAACATAACTTCAGTTTATGACTGTGTGCATCTGTCCATTAGAGATTCAGGCCTCAGGGAAACCTAACTCTGAATAATGTCCTACAATCCTTTCCAAATAGAAGAGAACTATCTGAACCAGTATATTAAACTTACAAAATTTAAATATCAAGAGGGAATATCTTGATTTGGGTAGCAAAAAGACTAGTTATTGTTTTTTTTTTTAAATTTTTACTGCATTTGTGAACATGGGGGAGGGGACACACGTGACAAGAAGTGAGAGTGGGAGGTCAGAGAACAAACAGGTGGAAACCGGTTCTCTCCTTCTACCACATAGGTCTCAAGGATTGAACTGGAGTTATCAGGCGTGGCAGCAAATGCCTTTATCCCACGAGCCATCGATTGTTATTCTAACAAGCTTTCTGGTGGAAAAAAAATCACATCCACAATAGGACTGTGTTTCAAAATTCTCGTTGAACATGTGTGGGATGTAAGAACAAAAGCAAAGCACTGGGGAAGGCAACGCAGACGGTAAGGGTCTCTCCTTAAAGAATTTGCAAACAAAGAAAGCGCCATCCAAACACCAGGTTGCCATGAATTCTATCAAGTCAGCCAGGATGTACACAGCCATCCATCCAGGAAGCCCGTTTCCAGTTCATCAGAAGACCCAGCCATTGGCTATCCCTACTCCCAGAAAGCAAGAAGCCTTTTCCACCCTCTATGCATGGCCCAGAAATAAAAATAGTCAGAAATCATATATCAGCTAGTCCAGAAAATACTAGGCTACTATTTTGTAAGTACTTGACATTTTGATAAATAAATAAATGTAGGTAAAATGTTTTATACTGTATGCAAAGCCCAACAAGAAACTGAGGGCATACGGTCGTCGTGGTTTGGAATTGGATGGGCACTTCTGTGGCTATTTGATGACTGCACTGCATCTGTGCTTGGCATTTTTAAACACAGTTTAAAACCCTCAGGATCCGGCGTGCATCTGGTTCCTGGAGATGTCCCAGATCTTTAGTTCCCACCTTCTTCCCCCTCACATACACTGTTCCCCACAACACCCATTACCAAGTTACACCACCTTGTGATGACTGAAAAATGACCTCCACAGCAAGTCCTGTCTCCTTCACCAGACTTCTCACCAGCATCCTTCTCAGAATGCTCAACAGACTCTCAGCTACCATTTGAATGAACCCTTGAGATGACTCGAAAAGTCCGCGCCCCCCCCACCCATCCCCCCCCCCAGAGTACTTCCTCCCCCGCCCTCAATCCAGCTACTTCAGCTCCCTTGCTCTTCCCTGTACACACCGTCGATCCTCCTGTCCTTTGATGAGTATCTGAGACTTTCAAGTCCTGTCCTCCTGTTCTAGGCCCTTCCTCCTAACAGCCAAGCAGGCAGGCCAGCTGCAACTCAGCTTCTTGTTTCAGAGAAACTCTCCCAACAGCTCATAGGAAGGGCCTTTCCGATAAGGGAGGCCCCAAGCCTCCGGACCACATTGTTCTTTTTGGCTTTTATCACCCACCGATAAGCCTTTATCTGCTGGTATGTTTATTATGTCTCCACCACTACCCTTCAGGCCGTCTTGATGGGGCCTTTGATTAGCCAGATCTTTAGGATCTGGCACTCAGCAGCAGGCAGTGGGGAACTGCCCAGCATGCACAAGTACATGAATAAATGGATCAACCAATCAATAAATAGCATTTGTATTAAAAGTTGTATCCTGCCCAGCAGTGGTGGTGTATGCCTTTAATCCCAGCAACCAGGAAGGACAATCAGGAAAATCTCTGAGTTGGACCAGAGAGGAGGCTAGCCTGGTCTACAAATCGAGTTCCAGAACAGCAAGGGCTGAAGAAACCCTGTCTCAAAAAAAAAAAAAAAAAAAAGGTAAAACAAAACAAAACAAAAAACAAAACAGAAGAAAATGTATCTCCAAAGAGCTCTTCGAAAGTTCCAGCTTAGCCATGTTCCCACCCCTGGAGCTCATTGTAGGAAGAGTTGCAGATCCCACGGTACAAAAGTAAGGAAATCACAGGGACAGGCTGGTCAGAGGACAGGAAGCTCTTACCTGAGGGTGGTACAGATAAGGCCACCACTCACAGTGACCCACAGCACGAGACATCAGATATGCCAGCCAGAGAAGAAAGGGAAAAAACCCCATGAGAGGAAGAACTGGAGTATGGCGTCCAGATTTACAGTAGGGCAGGTGAAATGGAACAAGTCCATGATGTTGATACCAGAAAACATACAACAGCTCTGAACAGCTGACAGAGCATGACAAATATAGAGGCGAATGCTCGCAGCCAACCATTAAGCTGAGAACGGGGTCCCCACTGGAGGAGTTAGAGAAAGGATTGAAGGAGCCAAAGGGGTTTGCAACCCCATAAGAACAACAATACCAATCAACCAGAGCTCCCAGGGACTAAACCATCATCCAAAGAGTGCACATGGACAGACCCATGGCTCCAACTGCATATGTAGCCTTGTTGGGTACCAAGGGTAATGTCAGAGAGGCGGGAAGGGGTAGGTGGATGGGTGGGGGAACACCCTCATAGAAGAAGGTGAGCAGGGTGGGAAAGGGGGCTTATGGACAGGAAACTGGGAAAGGGAATAACATTTGAAATGTAAATAAAAAAATCCAATAAAAAATGTGGCAGTGAGAACATCTGCTGAGTAGTAGGGCGCTTGCTTAGCATACATACATGAGGTCTGTGTACCATTCCCAGCTCCGTTACACACTGTGGGGAGGGAGGGGGATGAGGGGATGGGGAGGTGTCCAGCTCCATTACACACTCTGTGTGAGTGTGTGTGTGTGTGTATATGTGTATGTGTGTGCATGTGTGTGCATGTGTGTATGTGTGTATGTGTGTGAGTGTGTATGTGTGTGCATGTGTGTGCATGTGTGTATGTGTGTGCATGTGTGTGTGTATGTGTGTGCATGTGTGTATGTGTGTGAGTGTGTATGTGTGTGTATGTGTGTATGTGTGTATGTGTGTATGTGTGTGTGCATGTGTGTGTGTATGTGTGTATGTGTGTATGTGTGTGTGCATGTGTGTGTGTATGTGTGCATGTGTGTATGTGTGTGCATGTGTGTATGTGTGTATGTATGTGTGTGCATGTGTGTATGTGTGTGCATGTGTGTATGTGTGTATGTGTGTGAGTGTGTGTGTGTATATGTGTGCATGTGTGCATGTGTGTGTATGTGTGTATGTGTGTGTGCATGTGTGTGTATATGTGTGCATGTGTGTATGTGTGTGCATGTGTGTGCATGTGTGTATGTATGTGTGTGTATGTGTGTGCATGTGTATGTATGTGTGTGTATGTGTGTATGTGTGTGAGTGTGTGTGTGTAGGGAATGGGGGAGGTAAGAGAGGGTGGGAGTGAGGTAGCGAAATGTACTTCTACATAAATGTACTGCATGAAAGTGTCAAAGAACAAAAAGTGTTTTAAAGATCTATTTATTTTATGAGTAGGGTGTTTTTGCCTG
This sequence comes from Rattus norvegicus, assembly GCF_021556685.1. Taxonomy (NCBI): domain Eukaryota; kingdom Metazoa; phylum Chordata; class Mammalia; order Rodentia; family Muridae; genus Rattus; species Rattus norvegicus. The sequence continues at coordinate 80,140,950 of NC_141541.1, forward strand.
CTTGTCTGTCTATCACAGCAGTCAAGAGTATTGAATTCCCTGGAACTAGAGATACAGATGGTTGTGAGCTGCCGTGTGGAGTCTGGGAATGGAAATGGGCCCTCAGGAAGAACAACCACTGCTCCTCCCCACTGAGCCTTCTCTCCAGCCCTTGGGGGTTTTGCTTTGCTTTGAGAGATTAGAGGGATTGCTCCAGGGTCTAGAGGGCTTGCTGTTCTCATGGCGGATGTGAGTTTGGTTCCCAGTACCCACAACTCACTGAGTCAGGCAGCTTACAACCTCCTCTAACTCCAAATCCAGGGCTTCTGATATCTTCTGGCCTCTTGTGAGCACCCACACTCATGTGTGCATACATACATACACACATACATATATACATACATACATACATACACACATATATACCACACACACTTTTTAAAAGAAAAAAGATAATTATTTTTAAAAGGCACGTTCAAAGTTGTTCTGGTATACAAAATGAGACCCTATCTCAAAGAAACAAAACAAAAAACAAAAACATGTCCTTATTATAACATCATTTGCATTGTGGTTTTGATCCCACTGTAGGCTTTCCATAGGGATCATGGGAAGAGATGTCATAAAAGGGAGAGCCAGTCTACCATGTTTTGGGAGGAGGAAAAGTATTGCCTAACCTCTATGAAATGCCACCCAGCCTATGACTATGCCAACAACATCATGAATATTCACAATAACTTAATTTAATCCTCACAAAGAACCCACTGTGCTGCTCCAGGACCATTGGATTCAGTGTGCTCCAGTCCTTCCTTCCCACTCCCCTTACTCCAAATGGAGCTAATTGCTGAGGTCTAAGTAGAAATAGAAGGACTTTACTCATGTTGGGCTAATGTCTACTCAAAATCAGGCTCCTCCCTCTGAGGCCTGAGGGAGTCACTCTGTGACCTCCTCATTGGGAGAAAATGTGATGTGTTCTGTCTTTGCCTTCCTGGTATTCTTGAAAGCTGAAGAGACCAGAGAGAAGGCCCAGTCTCAGCCTTTCGGGTCAATGGCCTAAGGCTCTGAGAAACCACAGTCAAGAGCTTCAAAACACTGAACAAAACTGCTACAGAGGTTGGGGATTTAGCTCAGTGGTAGAGCCCTTGCCTAGCAAGCGCAAGGCCCTGGGTTCGGTCCCCAGCTCCTAAAAAAAAAAAAGAAAAGAAAAAAACTGCTACAGAAAGCATTTGTATAAAAATGCACCCCTTTGCAAAAAACATTTGGTATAAGGGCACATATATGAATCAGTAAGTTCATTCAGGGTGTCATCCCCCCAGCTTCATAGAAATGCGGCTTCAGAAAATCCATGACAGGGTCACAGATTGATTAGAACTGCATTCTTCTGGGAAAATGTCTTACATGCTGAGAGACAGACAGACAGACAGACAGACAGACAGACAGACAGAGACAGACTTGCCATGCATAAATCCATGAAGATGCCACGCCACAGTCGTGTACCAGAGGGCAGAAAGGAAAATTTGCTTAGCTCCAGTGTTTCCGAAGACACAAGGCTGGGCTTTTCCAGTTAGCAGGGAAAACGGAGCGAAAGCTAAGCCATTTTCCTGGAAATACCACGGGGCTTCCAGGTCCCTGGACTTCTGAGCCCAGTTCTTGTTCTCCTCATGAGAACAAGAGCCCGGGCGGTCTTGAGAAAGGGCCACGGGGCAGAGGCGTTTCTAACAGACTAAATCAACACCTCAAATTACAGGGGAAGCCACAGCTGCCCACAGAACACTGGCCCAGGGCACTCCCTGGACAGCAATCACACTGAGGTGTCTCTGGGAGCAAGGAGTGTGGGAGGTCTCTTCCTGGATAGGCCAAGGGGAGGTCCCTGGTTTCCCTGGCAGTACACGTGTCTTCTGAAGAGATGCCCCCTCACTTCAGGGGAGCCAACCCAGGCCAGGGAGGAGCTGCCCCTCTAGACTTGGAGAATGGTACCCCGGCCATTCTCTCATCTGAGGATGTTTTTTGCCCCCCACAGCATTGCCTCTGTCTATTTAAACTGAGTATTTGCCGGCTTGCCTCTAGCAGCCAGATGTTGCCTTTCCAGGGTTGTGTATTTCCGTAATGGTTTCCAGAAGCAAATGCTCCAGCCACTGAGGTTTGGACATGGAATTCACCATGAAAGCACTGAGGCTCAGCCTCTGCCAGGACTCTCAGGGCTGCGCACAATGGAGCAGGCCTTTCTGATCTTCAAAGTCAATGAGAACTGTTTTGGAATAAACACCCTAGCATCCTTAAAGAGTTCTTCCCCGGCCCCCAACCCTCCCCACCTCAGGTTTTGATTGTAGATTTGGGAATTAAAAAAAAAAGTCTATTTGATCAAAAGAAGCTTTACATGGTTGAGAGAAAGTGTTTTAAACATACTGTGATGCTTGCAAAAACAGTATCATTTTCTTAGCACCAGAGTCTTGGCTTAAATGTCTCCAGGAAACCAGCTCTGTGGACAGGAGGTCCAGCCCACTGAGAAAGCACAGCATGAGTCAGGCACAGACTGGTCCAGCCAAGACCACCGGGCTGGTTGCCCCTGGGAGACAGACCCCCTTCCTCCACAGCTAGCAATCAAAGCTCCTTAACGGTCACTTTCTAAACACTCCCCTGACATCCTGTCCCTGGAAGACACTGTGGAAAGTACAGCTCTGTGATCGAGGCTTCAGGCTGACATCATTGGAAACACCTCCTTCCCTCTCCAGGAAAGCTGGAATAGTACCCACCTCTCAGTTTTCCCTTTGACATAAAGGACGCACGGATGCATGTGTGCATGGATGCATATGTCCACGCCTGCAGCCAGACACCTGAGTGCCTGTAACTCTCACTACCTTCTCACATTTGAATCTGTATCTTAAAGTCCTGTTCAGAGGTGGAGGAAATATGTTCCCGTGGGCAAGAAAATAAGTCACCCTCCTCCCCAGCAGCAACTTACTCCACCTGAAGGGCAGAGATCAGGCAGTACCATTAAACTCCACCAGCACCATTGGGTTAACTTAACCCCTCAAATGCTTCAAATGCTCGCCAGCACTTCCCAGAGAAGCCCTGGGAGAGAATAGAGAATACTGGGAAATCAACAAGTGGGGAGAGGCAGTGACTTTTCTAAACAGAGAACTCTCCTCTCTCCTCTTAAGACAAAATCCAAGAGACTACTGGCCACAAGACACAGAGTGAAGCCAACACTGTAGCCCTTTGTTTCTTTAGAAAGCAGGGTAGGAATGCTCTGTAGACCAGGCTGGCCTGGAATTCAGATCCGCCTGCCTCTGCCTCTGCCTCCCCTGGGAGTAAAGTAAAGGTGTAGTATGATTTCTTTTTGTTTTCTCATCCACAAGCTTTTTACTGGCAGTCAAAATAAGTAGGGGGTGGGGGAGCAAAGCATGATTTTTACAAATTTTTTTTTCTTTTTTTTTTTTTTTCCGGAGCTGGGGACTGAACCCAGGGCCTTGCGCTCGCTAGGCAAGCGCTCTACCGCTGAGCTAAATCCCCAACCCCAAAGCATGATTTTTAAATGGGGGAAAAGTTTGACTTTTCAAAACACAGGTGACTTAGATTTCAGTCAATAATACCATAATACCACCCGTTTTTAACTATGACTGGAATTTTAAATTCTTTTTTTTTATTACATATTTATTTACTTGTAGGTGTGTGTGTGTGTGCATTCAGGAGTACCATGGCACATGTGTAGATATCAGTGGACAACTTGCAAGAGTCAGTTCTCTCTTTCTACCATGTGGGTCCCAGCAGTCTGACTGTGGTCACCAGACTTAGTAGCAAATACCCTTACCTGCCGGTCCTTAGGGTCATATTTAATGTGGAACAACAAAAGCTTGGATTTAACACATCTGAGGGAGCAGAGGCAACTGTCAGAAGCAGGAGGATAGTTCTCTGGTTCTCCCTTCCAGGTGCTGGGGATGGGGGGTGGGGGAAAGGGGGCTGTAGGCCTCTGCAACTGGTCAAGCAACCTGCAGGTTCAGTCTGAGCAAACAATTCACAGCCCATCAAGGGACTGTTTCCCAACACACTGGGTTATTAGGCCTCAAACAAGACTGGTTTTCAAACACACTGTCTGCTTAGTGGCTGCTAAGCTGATCATCCTGACAGCTCTGTCTGGTCTACTCTGGGCGTGTGAGCACCCAGCCCTCACACTGGGCTGTGGGCACACAGTCAGACCTCCTGCCTCTTCTCCCTCTTCAAAGAGACTCAGAAAATGCTAGAAGGAAAATCCCTGGCATCACCAGGTCTTTATTCCTGAAATTTCCATTCACTGCTTTCCAATTTAATTATATGTGGATTGAAAGTACTCCTTTTTTCCTGAACAAACTAACACTAACCTAGAATTGAAGGAAAAAACAAAAATCAAAGGGAAAGCCATACATACACATGAATAAATGCTGGGGAGTATTTCCGTAGATTAACAACTGTTTATCCCAATGATAAAAACTGAAGACAGTTTTTAAACTTTCATCCTATTTTTTTTATACTTTCAAAATATTTCTGTGCAATTATTACCTCCTCCTCCTTCTCCTCCTCTTCCTCTTCCTCCTCCACTCCCCTCCCAGCCCCCGCTCTGTCCTTGAGACAGGGTTTCTCTGTGTAGCCTTGGTTGTCCTGTGTAAACCAGGCTGTCCTTGAGTTCAGAGATCCAACTGCCTCTGCCTCCCTAGGAGCTGGGATAAAGCCGTACACCACCATGCCTGGGTGCATCCATTGTTTCTTGCTGGGATAAAAATGTAAGTCAGTTGTTCAAGTGTTTGCCTGGATTCAATCTCCATGGACTAATTTCACAGACATAATATTGAACAAAAAGATGACAAGATGGCTCAGTGGGTAAAGGTGCTTGCCACCAAGCCTGATAACCTGAGTTCAACACCCAGGACCCACGTGACTGAAGGAGACCCAACTCTTGCAAGTGGTCCTCTGACCCCTACACCCATGCTAGCTACCCCATGTACATAAAATAAATAGATATCAAAGTCTTCTACGTAAAGTCAGACACAAGATGCTACACGCTCTGTGAGTCATTCCATTTTTCATGAAGTTCGAGTAGTGAAAGTTCACAAATGGTAAGAAACAGTGGCTATTGTTGAAGAATGATAACTAGGACACAGCGTGAGAAAACACTTACAACTTGTACATGTCACCTTAAAAAGTAAAATCTGGGGCTGGAGAGATGGCTCAGTGGTTAAGAGCACCGACTGCTCTTCCAGAGGTCCTGAGTTCAAATCCTAGCAACCACATGGTGGCTCACAACCATCTGTAATGGGATCTGATGCCCTCTTCTGGTGTGTTTGAAGACAGCAACTTATATATAATAAATAAATCTTTAAAAAAAAGAAAAAAAAAGTAAAATCTGGGTTTGAGCTGTAACTGTCCCTGCTTAAGAGCTGTATCCATGGTCTTGAATCAACCTCTTTAGCGTCTCTAACTTGAAGTGAGGATAAACAGATCACCAGCTTCATGGAAACAAGGAGAGAATTGAGTTCTGTTGTGCCGCCATCATAGGACTTAACGAAGTGTCCTGTACGGGGCAGAACTCAGTACTTAACTGAGCAGCTGCAGCAAACGCTGATGTCTTAGCTGGTGTCAGGGTCTAAGCTTTGAACCCCTAATTTTGTTGCAACCTCATCCTTCTAGCTCCTGTTCTTATCTGTCACCAGGCCAGAAGCCAAGTGGGTGGCCCAGGGAACTCAGAAGCATATGACCCCAACTTCATCTCAAGGAGAACTGGTCACACTGCGGACACTGCCCCTGAGGTTACAGCAAAAGGAAACTGGCTAACGTCACCCCATCATGATTAATCACCCACGGAAGAGAAAAAAAAATGACTGGTGGCTCTAAAAGCAGTAGCCGATTTTTGCAGGAAAAAGAATATTTTATTCTGGTATAATAATTCATTTGGAATGGAGGAGTTGCTCGGGAACTGAACCGGTTCATCTTTCTTCCCCAAGGAAGAAGAGACAGCCAGCCCTCTGTCAGAAGCGTTTCATGTTGACCGGCCAAATTTACTGTCCTTTCATGAATCCCAGATTTACACTCAATTTTCGAAGCCTCTGCCTGTGGGTGAAGTAACTGTAGACGCTGGCCATGCGGTAAAGATTCGGATTAGCTCAGACACTTGAAGCACATAAACATGTCCTCCACTTTGTGAGGTCAGCCTGACCTTGCACCAAGATTGTGACTCACTCTGACCAGCCTTTGCTTTAAACCAGGCACGTGTGCTCTGGTTCAAATCCAGCCCCACCACCTACCAATTGTATCACCTTCACAAAGCTCTTCATCTCTCTGTGCCTCAGTTTCCTTAGCAAAAGGGTCTAACAATGAGGTCAGTACAAGAAGAAGATAAATTAGTACCTGTCAAGCACTTGGAGGAATGACCCTGTTGGGTCATTTAGAGGTATTAGCTTGTTTCAATCTTTTGGTAGTTTCTGATGATAGAGCAGGACTCATTTAAAATTATATAACCCAGTCACAAGCTTTGCAGATATAGTATAGAATGTCTGAAAGCCAGGAGGTGTTTACCAAAATTAAGTCAAAGGAACATAAGTATCATGTTATATGTGTATGCACATGCACACTCGGGCACACACATGCATGCGTGCTCACGAGCGCACGCGTGTACGCGCACACACACACACACAATTTAAATTTAAATTAGGTCAACTTTAGAACGTAACATGCTAATGAGCTCAGGTCATCTCTGCATCTCAACTTAATGTCCCCAAAAGATGGAAAGCAATACTTTAACTCCAAATATTTCTAAGGATGAGAGAGAGAGAGAGAGAGAGAGAGAGAGAGAGAGAGAGAGAGAGAGAGAGAGAGCGCTAAGTAACTGGGTTTTGACTGTGGTTCCTTTCAACCTGCAGCAGAGAAGGTTCACTAAGCTTATTCATTTTCCTTCCTTTGTAAATGTTGAAAGCTTTTCATTTTGTTCCAAAGGAAATGGCTGTAGCAAAGTTGAATGAGATCAGACACCATCATTGTCTGGGCAGTATGAGTATCCGGTGGCCCTTGCAGAAGGGCTTAATGCTAAAACCCAGAATTCACAGACGCTAAAGGCAACTTCATGGAACTTCCCTTACAACATTATCCCGTCTGATTTACCAGCTCCAAGTCAGCCAGCCAGCTCTAGAGCAAAGGAGTGGTTTGCAGTTGCAGCACGCTCAATGGTCTGCTACCCCATAACCCACCCTCCCAGAAAAAGCCTTCCAATGCTCTCACACCTTGGCATTCCCATGTGGAAGGTACTCACACTTGGAAGGCTGCTGTGTAACTTTCTTCACACCAACAGACACATTCACACTTTCTACAGACACTGACCAAGGACACTGACAGCTCCTATCTCAACGACTGCTACTAGTGGTTCTGCTCTTAGGTCCAAAGTAATACAATCAGAATAGCATTCTCTGTTATACTGTCCAGGGTACCTAAGAGGGCAGAGGCAAGCAGATCTCTGTGAATTCGAGGACAGCCTGATGGAGTGAGTTCAAGACCGGCTACAGCTACATAAATGAGACCACATCTTAAAAGAGAAAAGGACACACAGATTCCTAGAAGCCACACACTATATAACCACCACACTGGAAACCACCTCCAAGGAGATTGTATTAGACCCTTTTCTGTAAGACCCCTCTCCAGCTTTACTCTGCACGCCTTGGCATCCCAGGGGTCAGCTTGTGACAGATGAACAGAGTTCCACACTCAGACTGATTCCCAGAAATGAACTGGGTCTGAGAGCTCACAGTAAATGCAGAAATGACAGCTGAGTTTTATGTGCAAGATAAATTGTCAGCAGGCCGTACTTTCTTGCTGAGCTGAACTGGAAGGCTGGGAAGTGCACTTCATAAATTTTGCTTTGGGTCTTGACCTAAGCATTCATTCATTCTTCAAATGTGTCTCTCTGTGCCAGGTACTAGGGGAGGGTTGGTTTTTTTTTTTTTTTTTAAAGGAAGAAAGGAAGAAAGAAAGGAAGGAAGAAAAGAAAGACTTTATTTCACCTCCCTTTTACATCAATCTGACACAGTTAAATGGGACTCCTGTCTAGTAGCTAAGTTTCAGACTGTCCTAGCCAGGACTTTTGCTGCCTCTCCTTAAGCTCCCCTCCTTCACTCCACTAATCCCAAACCTGGTGGCCCAGGGACAGCAGATAAATGCCATGGAATTACTTAAAACTATAGCTGAATTCCCCAAATAATGCTCAAGTGATAAATTTAAAAAAGCATTTTTAAAAAAAAATTCCTATAGTCTAACTCCATTGTCTGTGTACTGTGTTTCATCAGTAAATAAGACATGTTCTCCCTGACAGACAAAACAGGCCCATTCCCTCTCATTCCTTCTCAGTGTCCATCTCTACTCAGAAAACTGGGAGAACAACACACTGAATGAACATCCTGGGCCATGAAACCTTTTCAACAAGGCCCTGGGAAAAGTTCACAGTCCTCAGTGTGTCCGCCTCAGGATCGAGTGTGGCTTCCCCATCTTTGAGTCATTTTTGCTTCAAGAAGTTAGACACGACACCATGTCCCATAAGCCCACCAGGTTGGAAACCAGATGAGCTCTGGAAGCAGGAAGTGTCCCTCTCCGAATGTCTGTAAGCAACTTGCACACATAGCTCAGAGTATGCAGGGCCAGCCTTTACTGACTGGACCCTACAGCGGTCAGCCCCAGCCTGAACCAGTGACTCACTGGGGTTCTCTGCCCTCCACCCTCTCTGTTCCGGCCCAGTACAGAAAGGGTTTCCAGAACATTAGCAAAAACACTCTGTATCTGAGGACCTCGCTTCCTCCATAGTAAATCCTCAAGTGTTTGCTGAAAGCCAAGCAGTCAGTGGCCTTCTGCATTTTGCTCACCTCTCCAGAGCCAAAGCAAAAACCAGAGACTCCCTAGCTCTCACAGCCCCAGGCAACCTCCAGCCAGGCGGGCCCCAAGAAGTCTTCACCCTGGGAACACACGAGGGCTGAGAGAAAAGGGACAGCTACCCTTCTTGGGTGGAAGCTTCTGTCTCCATACAGTCTCTCTAGAGAGCTAGCTTTACATCTCTGTGCAACTTCAGGCTTCTCTGACATAGACTCTCTTACCAGAGGACCCTGGAGGGTCAGAGGGAGAATGTAGAGCTAAGAATGCTTCTATCCCCTCTCAGGACAGACAGACAGACAGACAGACAGGCAGACACACACACACACACACACACACACACACACACACACACACCCCTCCCCAGTTCCCTACCTCCCACCGTCAGGTCTGGGTCAATGACAAAACTACAAATCTGGCAGAGCCTCGGCCTGAAGTCTAAAGCAAAGGATATTATTAAAGCCACAGGTTAAGGATCCTTCACTCCAAAGCTCCTCATTTAGAAGCCCTTGGTGGCGTGTAATGTAAACACATCCCAAGAATGCTTTAAAATGAAGGGAGGATTTTATTAAATGACTTAATTGAGGGTCACTTCTCCTGGCGGAAAGCTTTTAAAGCGAGGAATAAAGGGGGCCTGGCGGGTGTCTTCCAGACACTTGTTTTGAAAACCTGCCATGCTGTCACGGGAAATTAAGCACAACGGGGGGGGGGGGGGGTCCCCATGTGTGTTCTTGCAGTGTGAGCTCCTGCAGAAATAAAACACCCAAGAAAATCTCTTCCTGAGCTCGCAGGGAGCCTAGCAAGAGTGCTTCATTCCAGAGAGCTTGACAAGGGTCATTGGAGGCAAGATATGGAAAAAGTGGGAAACTTAAGGCTGAAAACTGAAAAGGATCCAGATGGACGGTGAAAGATCATTTGAAAATTGAAACCGGACAAGACTCCAAGTGGCAATAAGCCTGAGACAGGCTAAAGGACTCTACAAAAAAAAAAAAAAAAAAAAAAAAAAAAAAAAGACACTTTAATCCCAGCACTTGGGATGCAAAGGCAGGCTTCATCTACATACTGAGCCAGCCAGGGCTGCACAGTGAGACATTGTCCACCCCCAACGCCCACCCCACCCCCAAAAGATATTGATGAGAAGCCTTCGAAAGCTGGTAAATGGTGCTCAGGTAGAAAAGGGGTTTGCAGCTCCAGATGTGGAAAGCCACACTCGGCGGCAGGAAAGGTGTTTGCGAAATCTCCAGAATGAGCATCTCTATGGAGGCAGAAAGAAGACCCTTTGCTGCTGGGGCCCCATGGCAGGGAAAACGGAGGTAGAGGGTCTCTGTTCAGGGCCATGGAAAGTTTTAGACTCAAACGGTAAAGAGGTTGCCCAAAACAATAAATGTGCTCCCTCCTACTGAAGTGAAATTTCAAACAAACAAAAATACAAATAATAAAACATCTCCCATGGACAGGAGAGAACTCAGTGGCTGCTCTCAGACAGCACCCAGGGTCAGTTCCCAGAACCCCCAGGGTCAGTTCCCAGAACCCCCAGGGCCTGTCACAATTATCTGTAACTCCAGTTCCAGGAAACCAGACTCCTCCTCCTGGCCACTTCAGTTACTGCACACACGTGTACACATGCACACATTCTGACAGACACTCATACATATAAAATAATTTAAAAAAATATGATGAGAGGCTTCAAAACCAGAAGTAATCCCCCTTAGCTGAGTACCGACGTACAAGCCACAGTCTAAAACAAAACGGCGATCACGCTACTAACAACTAAGACACCAAGCCAACCTTCTGACTTCACTCTACTTCCCACGGTGACTCAACCCTCCCTCCAATCCTCAGGAAGACGTTATCATTTTCACAAGCTGAGGCACAAGAGGTCACACAACAGACATGGGGACAGTCAGCCACCTCTGAAGCTGATACAGTGGCCAAGCCACTTAACCCCTCTCGAACACATCCATCCCGTACTGTGTGGCCTTGAGATCAACAGTCTGCGCATGTCAACCCAAGCAGTGTTTGCAGGACAGATTTACCACCCAGTGTGAGACCCAGAAGCTCTTTAACTGTTGCCTTATTGCCTGCATTGCCCTTGAATGAAAACACCAGCAGAAGGGGTGTCTGTTGGCTGGGTCTCCAGCTCTTAGGAGAGTGTTTGTATAGCATGCACAAGGCTCCAGGTTTGAGCTCACGCACCACGATGGTCATAAAAGCATATTCTGGGATATCACAGCACCTTCATACTGAGAGAGTTGCTTGATTTACTCCTTGGAGCGGTGCTTCTCAACCTGTGGGTCTCTGTCCCTTTGAGGGTGGAATGGTCCTTTTCACAGGGCCTGCATATCTGATATCCTGAATAGCATATATTTACATTATGATTCATAACAGTAGCAAAATTACAGTTATGAAGTAGCAATAAAATAAGTTTATGGTTGGGGCAAGAGGGGGGGGGCGGGTGTCACCACAACATTTAGGAAGGTTGAAAGCAACATGAGCAGTGTCCTTTCCGTCTGTCACTGTGATAAAAATGCCCTGACAAAGAACAATTCAGGAGCCGATGAGGTCTATTCAGCTCACAGTGCCTGGTTATATATAGTCCATCATTGTGGGGAAGTCGAGGCAGGAACTTACAACATCATATCCACCATGAGGAACGGAGAGAGAGCAGACGTGTGGCTCCCTCCCTCCCTTTCCACTAGCTTTCCTCTAACCATTCAGGACCCCCTGCCTAGAGAATGGTGTGGCCCACGATGGGCTGGTCCTTCTGTGTTAATGAGTAGTGCAAACAATCCCCAACGGGCAAGTAGGATCTAGATAATTCCTCCTTAAGGCTCACTTCTCAGATGATTCCTTGCAGTGTCAAGTTGAGGGCTAAAACTAACCAGGAATATGAGGCAGGTGGAGCTTCAACCCTACCCCAGAACAAACAAGTAAAAAAGCTTTTAATGTCTGTAGCCAGCCGCAGGCCACTCCACCTGGTGATTCCTCCCGGGCTGAGGTTAACTACCACAGGTTAAGGGGTTTCAATGCTGGAAGCATGGTGATTTATATGTAAATAGTGTGAGTAATTGCAAATGAAGTTACCGAGGGCTTAGTGGAGAGAAAAGTGGCTATTCCCACTCTGGGCCACCTGCAGGCCAACCAAAAGCACCGATAAAAAGTGAAATTCTACTCTTTGTGCGGCGCTCTAGAAAGCAGGGGTCTTTATCTCTGCTAGAATCCCCCTTTGACCCCTGTAGTCCCCCTGTAGTCAGTCTTCTGCAGCCCCGGATTGTCCTCAGGACTGGAGGATGCATGGCAGCCTCCTGACCTCTACCAGGTGGGAATCAATAACTCCGAACCACCCACTGCGACTTCTACTTAGCAGTGAGAAATGGGCTCCGAGCCCCCACATCGTAGGTGAGGAGACAAAGTCCAGATGAAGAGGAATCTGCTTGAACCACACTCCTAGTGTCTGATAAAGAGGGCTTTTAATAGTCCTGGGAAACAGCAAACTCTCATCCCATAGCAAAATGGGGGCCCACACCCTAAGATTTAAGAATCTCCTTTAAGAGTACTTTAAAAAAAAAAAAAAAAAGTCTGCACAGATTTTCTTCTTTTTAAAGACAGGCTGGCCTTGGGCCCATTACATGCTGAAGATGACCTTCAGTTTCTGATCCCTCTGCCTCTACCTCTCCAGGGCTAGGGTTACGTGTAACTACGACAAACCCACCAGGTTTATACCGTGCCGGGTGTGGAACCCAGGGCTTCAGACATGCTGAGCAGCGCTAGCACTACCAAGCTACACCCCTGCCCACGGCCCCACTCCCCGCTCCATACACTCATTCACAGGATTGTGAGAGTTCAGACAGGTACGCAAAGGACCTGAGCAGAATTCTAACTGCTAAGGTAAAGGTATATAGGGCTGTGGAGATGATGGCTCGGTGGTTAAGTGCTTGCTGCTCTGGCAGAGGACCAGGGTCCCAGCATCCATGTCAGATGGCTCTCAACCAACTGTGGCCCTTGGTCCAGGGGATCCAAGATTCTCTTCCAGCCTCCACAAGTGCAAATACTGACACACACACACACACACACACATACACACACACACACACACACACAACAGTAATAGCTTCTCTAAGCCAGTTCCCCCAGGTTTCTGAGACTTGACTGGATGGAGAGATGGTTTCCACTTTCCAGCTGCAGCTGTGCTGGTTCTGAAGGTGGATAAAGACCTCACAGGCAAACACATCAGAGAATCAAATCTTTAAAGCAAGGTTTCTCCACCTTCTTCCAAAATCTACCTATAGGGCTGGGGATTGATCTCAGCTGGCTAGGCATCCCAAACACACAGGGGTTCTGTCTTCCAGCACAGTATAAACCAGGCATGGTGGTGCCTGTCCATCCCTAGTCCCAGCACCAGACATGGTGGTGCCTGTCCATCTGTAATCCCAGCACCAGACATGGTGGTGCCTGTCCATCCCTAATCCCAGCACCTGGCAAGTGGAGTCAGGAGGATCAGAAAAGTTCAAGGTCGTACTCTGCTTCAAAGTGATTCTAAGGTAACCTGGACTTTCTGAGAGCCTGTCTCGATAGTAATAACAATATTGGTCTTACAGATACAAAATCTACCCAAAAAAGCTCTGAACCGTCACACACTTTACCTAAGGTGAGCAAAACTCCCTGTGATTGTAGAGCAGGGAATAAACTCCTCCCTGTAAACAAAGAGGTATCCGGCCTGTTCCAGATTTATGGAATATGCCCCGTGTTGTAATTGTGAACTCTTAACTCCCTGTTGACTCTCCACTAAGCCCCTGATAATGCTCCCTGAATCCTGTCTTTCTGGGTGGGAGTCCTGCGTGCGTGGCTGTGATAGTGACATCCTCTCATTTGCGAACCTGTTCTAGGTTCATCAGTAATGACAGTACTGTTGGGCCCGAAGCCCTGCCTACCTGCAAATTCAAGGGCTCAAGGTAATTATGGTGCATGCCAGTTCTGTGTTGGTTGCAGGCAGCACATGAACAAGACTTGGACTGCAGATCTTTGCTGCACCTCAGAAAGCCCAGCACTGAGGTTTCTTTTCCACTCTTACCCAATAACCAATTACTTCCAAATCTCAGAGGTTTGCAAAACTTAAAGAAATGCAGGAACTGCGTCTCTCTCTGACCCAGAGTGGGGTCCCATTCTGATTCTTTCCCAACAGCCAAATCTACCTTCTCCTTTTAAGAAGAAGAAGAAAAGAAGGAAGGAGGAGGAGCCTGCGAAAAGTCCTTGGACCAGAAGGACACAATAGTCCTTGAGATGTTTACATCTTTTGGAAGGGAAAACAATAAATCCATCCACACTCAAGGGGACTGTGCCATTGGACAGGGGTAAGTGAAAGGAAGAGTTTCGGGGGAGCACTAAAACCAGAATGTTTTAAAAAGATGCATTTATTTCTATATGTATGTGTATTGTGTCTTCATGAAGGTATGTACACTTCATATGTGCAGTGCCACGGAAGCCAGAAGACCGTGCCAGCCAGATGGCCTGAAACTGGAGGTACTGACAGTTGTGAGCTGATGTGTGGGTGCTGCGAATCTGACCCAGCTCCTCCTCATCAACAGGAAGTACTCTTAACCACTGAGGCATCTCTCCGGCCCCTGAAAACACGGTGTCTTAATCAGCTCTGCAGAAGGAGGCAGCCATACAAGGGGCTGAGCTCTGTAGCTTTGCGAACCTTAGCTTGGCCACAGCGCATGCTCCGGGAGAGACCTCAGCTTGACCACAGCGCATGCTCTGGGAGAGGCCCCAGGACCTGGAGTCTCTAGGGATGTCAGGATTGGAGCAGAGGAGAAAAGGTGCGGAGTGTGCAACCTGTCCCTTGGATATAATCAATAAGCAAACAGTTAACCCGGGGTTAGTGAACCCCGGTTCAGTTGGTAGTGCTTGCCTGGCACACATGAAGCGCTGGGTTTGCTGTATAAACGGGTATAATGACTGCCTATAATCTTGGGATCTGGGGCGTTCAGACTGGAAGTTCAAGGTCACCAGAGCAACCTAGCGAGTGAGTGAATGCTCAGGGTGCATGAGGCCCCGTGTCAGAAAAGAAACAAAACGACAACAAAACAAAGCAAACAAACAAACAAAACTATTATTCTCAGTTCTAGTTTGGAGACAGTTGCCCCAAGCTGGCCTTAAGCTCAGCCGAGGCAGGCCTTGAACCTATACTCTGACTCAGCCTCCTGAATGGCTGGGATGGCTGCAGGCCCCGAGTAACAGAGAGGCCATCAGCCTGTGAAACACTACTTGGAAGCCTGGAGTAAGGGAAGCCTGGCTTTGCAGTCTGCTCAGAGCCCCGGGTTATGGAGCAGCCATGGCAGGGTGGTGCCTTAGCTCAGAGTCAGACCACACTCTGAGAATCTGAGCTTTGCCCTCTGCCCAACTCTTGTCACTGATACAGAGCCACTAGGCTTCCATTGCAGTCACCAAATGCCAGGCAGGCCCACTCCATCACACGAGCTTTCCAGCCTCCTGGAGAGCTCCAGGAAAACACATTCCCCAGGGCCCAACATCCTCTTTCTTTCCTACTGAGGGGTGTGTGCCCACCGCTCCCTCTCCTCAAGTCAGGAAAAAACAAAACCCAAACACACACACACACACACACACACACACACACACACACCAAACTCATTTCAAGTCTGGAGCAGAGAGAGTCCCAATGAAATAAGCTTACTCTCAGAAAGTGCTTCTTATGCCCCTCCATTATCTACAAACTGCAGGGCGAGTAACCCAGGTGAGGCTAGCCTGTGCCCTGAACTACCAGCTGGACACGGTGCAAGGCAAACCATATGGCACAGTCTGCAGACCCACTGCCCAGACTCAGGCTCCATCAGGCAAGGACTGTATCCTGTTGACCGGGACTTGGCAGGTGGGACAGAACCCTGGCAACAGTAATCAGCTTCTTCAACAAATGCTCAATGAGTAACCAAAGAACCATTAACAACCACCCCTGTGGCCGGGCAGTAAATCCCAGAACACTTGGGAGGCTGAGGCAGGAGGACCTCAGCTGGCAGTGCGCCCGGGCTGAATAGAAAGACCCAGCTCCTACCACCCTCAGCCCACTTCTCACAAAAGTGGCCGTAGGCATTGGCTTGAGGAACAGAGGAAAGCAGGCACATGAAGAAACAAAGTAAGGGAGGTTGCAATTTTTTTTTAATGTGTGGGGTGAGCATGTGAAGGTCAGAAGACAACTTACAGGGATGTAGCCTCCAAGTAGGCTCCAGGGATCAAACTCAGGTCACCAGCAAGCATCTTTACCAGCTGAGCCATCTTCCAAGCCCCAGTGGAGACATTTGACTGAACACTCCAGCAAGCTTCCCACTTCATGAAGACCACTCAGCCCTGGTGCCACTCCCACTGGTTCCCCTCCTCTCTCCATCCCTCCCCGCTTCTAGGGTCTCATGCCCTAACTTGTCTCATCATAACAGCAATGCCAAATGACAGAAGGCAATGTGTCCTTGGGTGCCAGGGAAAGTACTCAGTTTTCAATTCCCGTGAACTTTGTTTCTCCTCGGGTGCCAGCCTCTGTCTATGTCTTTGCCCTTTAGCACTAGGACCAAAGAAAGGACAGAAGGAAGGGTCAGGAAGGAGAGGGAGGAAGGAGGGAAGGAGGGAGGGAGAACTCAGCTGGGCCTTTTAAAAGACTTAACAGCATCTTTTAGATAAATGAGTTTCAGAGGGAAAGAACTATGAAACACTTTAAATTCTGTTATTCCTCACTCCATCATCATGAGAAAGTAACTTAAGACACTCTCACTCTCTCTCTCTCTCTTACACACACACACACACACACACACACACACACACACACACACACTAGAAGCCATTATACTAAGTGGATGGTTCTAACAGACAATCAGTCCTCAGCACAGACCACAAGCCTCTCCTTCCTGGAGGCTGTCCCCCTTCCCCTGGATGAAGTGCACTCCACTCACTCCTTTCCCTTCACTTCCTTTCTTCTGGTCAGGTCAGAACATCACAACTGCTATCCCAGAGTGGGAAGTGTTGTAATAAATCTGCCTCTCCCACACTGAGCTCCGAGAGGGATGGGGCCAGGCTGCACTCCCATCTCCCAGGCATCTTCCAGAGCATCTTTATTTAGGTGGGCCTTGTTCCCCAGGCGGGACAGAGATTCACAAGTTTACAGCCAGTCGTTCTGATGGCCTACCATGCTCGTATGCATTTGCACATACATCATATACACATATACACATACATATACATATACATATATACATATACATACACAATTTACATACACACTATGCAGGGATGGGAGAATACCTTCTATATGGTTCTGTTCCCCAAAGGGTGAAGACTTGGGGTCAGGGACCACCCTGTAACACCACACCCTCCACATAAGTCCACTCCTGAGCAAGGCCACTGCTATGTTGGTGACTCCTCAGTGGTCACATTCTAGCAGCTGAAAAGTGACAGGAGAGGGAAGGAGAGTGACAGGAGAAAAGGAAGCAGGGGCAGGCCAACAGGACAAAACTTTATCATTTTTTATTTTTAAAAATCAATGTTCTTCTGGCTCATGTCAGAGGTCAGAAGCAAACACAAACACCCTCCCCAGGGCATCCTTAAAGGGACATCATCCTGATACTACAAAAAGACAACACACAGGGCCATCGCCTATGGATTTGTGGCCACAGTGCAGCAACCACCAGGAGACTTGTGAGAATACTTGGAGAGCAGTTAACCTAGTGATGACTATTAACCCAGGGACAATCGTGTTGTCCTAAAACATATGTGACAAAGTGTCCTATAAAACATATGTGACAGAAATCACCGGATTCAAACATATGCTCAACCTTCCCATTGTCGATCTTTATTTATTTATTTATTTATTTTTTAAGATCACCTGACAGGTGATTGAGCTGAGCTCTGTACTGGAAACTCTTATCCCCTAACTCAGATGTTACTTTATCAAGGAATAAACACATGGCTGCTCCTGAGGGCGGGAGCACACATCAAAAATAAGTAACTCACAAACGCACACACATGGATGTGAGTACTAGGTGCAAACCCTTCAGGGTCTTCTCCACTCTCGGGAAAATCCCCACGTTTATGTAAATGAAGTGCTTTTATGTCCGGTGTGCAAGGAAGAGGTCTCCGGTGTGCAAGGAAGAGGTCTCCGGTGTGCAAGGAAGAGGTCTCCAAAAGCTCACCAAATCCTAAGTGTTCTCTTTTCATCTGAGACACTCTCCCAAATTACTTGGTTTTTCCTGATAGGACGATCGTGTGCTATAACCTTGACTTTGGCAAGGACCTCAGAGTTTAATGCCCACACTCCAACCTCCTAAATAGAAAGTGCCCTGGGAAATATTTACTGTAAACAGATTTAGGAACAAAGAGAACTTTTTTTTTTTTTAAAGTCACCACCTGCGGTCTAAGGTCCGCATGCGGCGTTCCAGGACCCCTGGTGGAGAGGTGAGTAAGGAGCCTGAGCGCTCTTCTCTTCCAAACTTGGCTGCACCCAGAGCCACCGCGGCTGCTTTTTAAATGTTCCCACCGCCCACTTCCCCCTAGACCCCTGGAATCGGGGTGTGTGTGGGGGGGGAGCACTGTACGTGAAAAGTTGAGAATCTTTTCCATTGATTTTGTTTTTAAATCTCACCAGGTGTGTAGCCCAATTTGTGAGCCAGGTCCTCTTTAAAAGAACTCCCACAGTATTTTGAGCAGGGTACTCAGTGTTGGAAGGGTTCTTGGGGCGAAAGGGCACTCACATAGTAAATACACAAAGTACTTTAAAAAAAAAAAAAAAAAAAAAAAAACTCTGTTAGTTCAACACCACAGCTAGGCACCTACCTTGAAGCCAAACGGTGATGCAACTTGGAAAAGTCCCTCAGAAGGCGAAAAAGTGCTCTTGTGGGGTAAGGGCTTTCGGGATGACCTGCCTGGACAGTGAGTGCAGTGGCGCGCGGGGCCAGGACAGCAGAGCGGCCACCAGCCTGTTCTAAGGGACGGTCATAAAGAGCACGCTAAGATCAAACTGCAGGGAAGGGTCGGAGGTGCGGTGTTCCGTGGGGCTCGCCCGCAGCTGTCACTAGAGCCCTGTACAGGTTCGCCGCCAACTGTTCTGCGCGTCTGCGGTACTGGGCGCAGTGTAGGAGGCAGGAGCGCACCTCCAGCCCCGGGACTGCGACCGCGGTGCCCGGATTCCACGACCGACGCTTAGGCTGAGCACTGCGCAAAACTGCAAGAGCTCGAGCCCCACGAGTTCCCGGGCAGCGCTTGTGCTCTGGGGTCCCGCTCAAACCCTCCCGGCTCCCGCTCCGAGCTCACTTACCGCCTCCGCCTCCGGGGTTCCACTCCCGCAGCAGCCCGCAGAGCCGGGCGGGAGAGCAGCGGACGCCGCGTCGCCAGGAGGCCGCACCAGCCCCGCCCCGCCCTGCAGCCGCCCGCCCTCCCGGGAGGAGGAGCAGGCGGGTCTGCGTCCCGGACCCTCCCAGCCACCCGGGACCCGGCGGTCCGAGGACTGCGGCCCCTCGCGGGCAGTCCCAGACGCTCCCTAGAACCCTGCTCCATCTGCGCCCCGAGACCTCCCTGCACCCTCCCCAGCAGCCCCTCCCTACCCGCAGCCACCCTCTTCTCTCTCTCAGCGCTCCCTACAACCCCTCCTCCAGGAAGCCTTCCCTATTCCGCAGTCCCATCCCACCCCAGATCTCGGTTTCCCACATCCTTCCCCGCGGCCTATTCTGTCACCTGAAGCAAACCACACGAGTGGAAAGGCACGGAGTGATGCCTATAAGCGAAAGCCTGTCTCCGAGGTCACCCAGCTCCTGGTAACAGAACTGGCACTAGAGACAAACTCTTGGGCCCTAGTTTCGTTCGTCTTCCAGGGAAGATGGCATTAACGTTGCCAACTGTGAAGGCCAGAGTGAAACATTGTCATTTCCAAGCCTCAGTTTCCTCCGTTGTAAAACGAACCAGGACACTCACTCAAGCGTTTATTATTCCCGAAGGAAGGACTGCAGAAATGTCATGTATCTTACAGTATTTTTTAAAGATTTATTCATTTATTATATATATATATATTATATATAAGTACACTGTAGCTGTCTTCAGACACACCAGAAGAGGGCATCGTATCTCTTTACAGATGGTTGTGAGCCACCATGTGGTTGCTGGGAATTGAACTCATGACCTCTGGAAAGCAGTCGGGTGCTCTTAACCGCTGAGCCATCTCTCCAGCCTGTCTTACAGTATTTTAATAAGTAAATGTTTACTAACAAGCAAGTCGGATAAAAATCAACACTCAAAAATTCAGTCACTCAAAACAGTAATGTGAAAATATTTCAAAAAGTAATAGTAGGTTTTTTTTGTTTTGTTTTGTTTTGTTTTGTTTTGTAGGAAAACCATGCAACAGCAACAGAAGAAAACCTACACAGCGATTGAAAGCACTTGTGTTCACAGGGCTGGAGAAATGGCTCAGCAGTTAAGAGCACTTTGTAGTCTACAAGATCTGCTTCAATTCCCAGCACCCACAAGACAGCTCCCCAAACCTCTGTAACTTCAGCGCCAGGAGGATCTAGTACCCTCTGCTGGCCTCCCCGGGTACTGCATATATGTGGTGCACAGAAATACATGCAGGCAAAATGGCTATACACATGAAATATTTTCAAGTGATTTTTTAAAAAGAAGACAAGGAGGAAATCATCCTCCCTGGACCCCTTGGAGAACTTGCTTCTCAGAAATAGTGGGTCTACTAGGCAAGCTGCACCCACAGACAGCCAAGTATAGTTATGAATGAATGCAGCCTTTGTCCCCTCCTCCCAACAAAAAGAAAGTAGCTGTTAGCCTACTTAAAACATAGAAAGTTTTTGTGAAACTTGATTGCTTAACTCTCAAGCCTGGGCTTTGTAGATGATAACACGGCATGAACAGCGTTCTTGACGGGACTGCTCACCAGTGCGAAGGCATCAGGGGTTTGGGTGCATCTGGAATTAGGCAAACTGGTAAGGAGACTGTGCTGGATGATAAAAAGAGTGTCATATAACACAGGCATGGACACAGGTTAATCATACCACAGACACCACAATGCCTGCAGTAGACCCTGCATCTAAAGGGCTCTGAACACCGGGATTGGCAGAACCATGCAAACCAGGAGGAGGCTTACAGGAGAAGCCATTTGGGAAGGGATGGTCCCAGAGATCATCTAAAACTGGCAACCAGATGTGTTTCCAGAAACAGAAATAGGGCCATGGGGAGAGAGGTAGTTTTTTTTTAGAGTTGTATTTATTTTACGTCCACACGTGCGTCTGAATGTATGTATGAACACCATGCATAGGCAGTGTTCACAGAGGCCGGAAGAAGATGTTGGACCCCTGGAACTGGAGTTACAGGTGTACTTTCCCCATTCGGGGCTACACCATTGTTAAAATTCCTTCCCAAAGAGAGACAAGAACAAAATCTACCTTTTCCTAAGGTTTCAATGATAAACCAAGCAAGGCACTATCCTGGTTGGCTATGGAAGACCACTTGAGTTTATTGGGCTTCTTTGCAGAGCACAACTGAGGGCTATTTACAGGGGCGTGGGCACACTCCCAATATCACCTCTGGAAAGCCTTTACCCAACAGGGACGAGAGCTTCCTGTAGCTACAGAAACAGGGCTCCTTTCTCCTGTCTTCCCCCATTCTATAAACTCTAGCCGATTTCAAGGCCTTGTGCAATTAAGGCAAAGTTACATTCAGCAGGTAGTCGGAAAAGGCTGGATACTGAGGTGAGGGTCTGGGTGAGAGAGTGTGAACAGTCAACAGGTCCACCGGGATAGGGATAGTCGGTTTGCAAAGGGGCACAGCTGAACTCCCCAACAGAGTGGACGATTGGCTCAGAGAACAGTCACTTACAACTCTGCACTCCACCCTGTGATGAAGACGCCTCGGGGCAGAGGTGTTCCCATGAGCGAGCCAGCAGTAGTCTGGAACTGGCACCCCAGGGCCCATGGCTCCCCCAGCATGCAGCAGCCAACAGTTTCTTTCGGCACTGTTTTCTGCTTTATCCCAAGTTGTCGCAGTGCAGCAGCTCAAACGGACTCCTCACAAACAGCCAGAGGTCAAATCTCTGGGTAGGTCTATGGCATACCATCATGCTCTTCTGTCCTCCAGTAGGACCAGCTGTGCCCTCTCCGTAGGCGAGGCTAAGAGCCAGGGAAGGAAGGCAGGCCTCAGGTGCTCAGCCACGTCTACACCATATGTACCTCTCACATGAGCAGTCTCGGTCTTGGCAGCTGGGGAGATGGTTTAATGGGTAATAGCGCTTGCTGCATAGACGTGAGTCCTTAAATTCAATCCCCCACATAACAAGCCAAGGCATGCATGTGAGCCCAGCCCTGTGCATGGTGGAGTCAGGAGTGCTAGCTGCCATCCTAGCTCTGAGTTCAGTGGAGGAGTAGGGCAGAGGGTGATGGATCAGAGCGGCCTCCAAAAGCACACGGGAGTTGTGCTGACTAGGTTTCATGTCAACTCAGCACACAGGCTAGAGTCATTTTAGAAGAAGAAACCTCAATTGAGAAAACGCCCACAACAGACTGGTCTGCAGGCAAACCCGTGGTTCATTTTCTTGACTGGGGATTGAGGTCCTCCCTGACTTCCTCTGGTGATGGACTGCAATGTGGAAGTGGAAAGGAAATAGACCCTTTCTTCCCCACGTTGCGTTTCAGTCGTGGTGTTTTGTCACAGCAATAGAAAGCATAAGGGAGGAATACTCACACACAAACATACACTAATACCACACAGGTGTATACAGTGCAGGCCTACAATCTCTGCTCTCAGGAAGCTGAGACAGGAGGATCATGTGAGCACAGGTGATAAAGCCTGTCTGAGCAACAGAGCAAGACCATCACAAAACAAAACAAAACAAAACAAAACAAAACAAAACAAAACAAAACAAAACAAAGTTGGTTTTCCTTCCCCTCGCCCCAGACAGGGTTTCTCTGTGTAGACTTGGCTGCCCTGGAACTCACTCTGTAGACCAGGTTGTCCTCGAACTCATAGAGATCTGTGGGTTGCTGTCTATATGCAGGTGGGGGCAGGCACAAGATAAGGCGAGAGCTTGTGATTGGGGAGTGGAAAAGGAAGGCGGGCTGAGAATTTTAGAGCTGAGGACAGAGAGGACAGGAGAGACAAGAGGGAAGGAAGGAAAATGGAGAAAGAGAAAGATGATCCAGATTCCGAGTGGCTTTAATGGCCACAGGTAGCTGTGAATATTTTATAAGGGATGGCTAATTACAGGACAATTTGTCTTATCTAGGTGGGCAGTTTATATCAATATTAATTGGCTCTGAGTTCATTGTGTAGACATTTGTGAGTTGAGAATTTACTGAAATCTGACTGATGAATTACAAACCTTGAGAGTTTTGATTTTACCGGGTTACGGTGATTTGTGACAGCTAACCACAGAGGGTGGATGGCTGGGAATGTGAACAGAATCTGCAGCAAGAGAACCATGAGATGGGAGGTCACTGCATGGGGCTAGCCGTGGAGGCGGTGAGACAGCCGGGGCCGACAGTAGAGTGGGATGATGGTTTTTTTTTTTTAAGATTTATTTATTTTATGTATATGAGTACACGATAGCTGTCTTCAGACACCAGATTCCATTCCAGATGATTTTAAGCCACCACGTGGTTACTGGGAATTGAACTCAGGACCTCAGGAAGAGCAGTCAGTGCTCTTAACCACTGAGCCATCTCTCCAGCCCGATGCTTTTTTTTTTCTTTTTTAAATATTTCACACAACAGAGATCCACCTCCCAAGTGCTGAATTAAAGGTATGTGCCACCACCACCCTACCCCAAACCAGTCAGTGTTAAACCATCATTTAAGGTATCTTCTCCTCTAAGCAGTGTAAGGGCTGGAGAGACACTCAGCCAGTAAGAACACTGCTCCTGTAGAGGACCAGGTTCAGTTCCCAGCATCCACATGGCAACTCACAACCATCTATAGTTTAAGTTTCAGATGCTGTCTTTTGGTCTCCATGGGAACCACATGCACTTGGTACACATAGATAAATGCAGACTCTTCCTTTGGTGTTTAGCCACCTGAACACAGCAGGTATTCAGTACATGTGATGAATGAACACATGTGGGGCAGGGCACAGGGCACAGGGGAAGAGGCAGGAACTAAGGAATAGTGATAAACTCAGGAAGCCATGGAAAAGAGGCTGTGTTTATGTCTTGTGGAAGGAGAAAGGTGAGGGTACTCATAGATAGGCACGTTCTGTGAGAGGTGGGAAGAGGGGGACACCATTGCTTATGTTGCTAAGCAACTCTAACTATAGGGCATCCTTGTCACAAAGTTAGGATCACTCTAAGAGGGATGGCATTTCTCAGTAGAGAAATAATCAGATGAGGCTGTAAAGACTGCCTCTGTCGTCTCTGCAGGAGCAGCTCCAGGGGACACAGATTTCCTGTACAGATAGTTTAAACTTTCACAGTACAAGAGAAACCAAGAAAATGGATGGAGGGCATCAAGGGATTCAGCATGCCGAACATTTTGTTGGTTTGCTGGTTGGATACAAGCAGGGCCTGCATTTCTAGAAGCTAGGCTTCCTCCCTTAGAGGCACGAGAATAAAAGCAGGGTATCAATGCAGGTGTGGGAAGTATGAACCTAAAAACAGTGGCTTTACAGCCAACATCACAGACACCCCTGTGGTGGTTTGTATCTGCTTGGCACTACTAGGGGGTGTGACCTTGTTGGAGTGGGTGTGCCACTGTAGGGTGGGCTTGGAGACCCTCCTCCTAGCTGCCTAGAAGACAGTAGTCTTCTCCTCACTGCCTTTGAATCAAGATGCGGAACTCCCAGCTCCTCTTGTGTCATGCCTGCCTAAACTCGGCCATGCTGCTGCCTTGATGATAATGGACTGAACCTCTGAGCCTGTAAGCCAACCCTAATTAAAGGTTGCCTTGGTCATGGTGTCTCTTCACACCAATGGAAACCCTGTAAGACAATCCCCAATCACCCATGCTAACCAACGAAGACCATTGTCAAACGTTATTCCCCAATGCCCTGGCTATGGCAAAGCACACAAGAACAGGGGTTCCCTTTCCACTGTACCTTGGCCAAAGCTAGGACAGCTCAAATTTCAAAATTAAAACAAAAAGCTAGCACATTTAACAATTTTTTGTATTCTCTGGGCCATATTAATTACTCATTTGAATTATTGAATTATTTAGTAATGAAGATAGTACTCAAAGTCCCGATGTGGATGAGAGCCCCCCAAAAAACTACATAGACATATTTTAATATATAGCCTGTGATTTCTTTCAGCTATATCTGCCAAAGCCCTTTAGCAAAGAACTTCTAGAATACATTTTTCTAAAATCTGTGTCAAGTGAAAGGAGAGAGTTAGGCTTCAAACTTAATTTGAATTTTAATTTGCCTTTCGGAACTGGTTCAGAGTTTCATGTAGCCCAGGCTGGCCTCAAATTTGCTTTATAGCCAAGGATAACCTTTAATTCTGCCTTCCAAGTGCCAGGATTATAGATGTGCATGTCTGCCCCTGGGACTATAGACATGTGTGACCACGCCTGGTTTTATGGGATGTTGGGGATAGAACCAAGGACCTGAGTGTGCTGGACAAGCACTCTACCTCCCCACCCCAAGTCTATCCACAGCCAGGTCTGAGTACATTTTTTTTGCAGACCCTAAGGATAAGGGTTGTCACTTCATCTGTCCTGAGTGTGGAGCTGCAGTGACAGCCACGGAGGTAAGGACCACAGCAGGAAACGCAGGTTTCTTGGACAATTTGAGGAACTTCACATTCAGCATCCAAACTGCAGAACAACTCCAGGAAACAGATGTTTCGTTCCATTCTGTTTTGCTTTATTTGTTTTGTTTTGTTTTGTTTTACAATAAGGACAGAAGTCAGGATGCACACACCCAGCAAATATTATGCCTCAGCCCACAACAGAGATGTTCTTCTCTCTACCTCACCGCCGAGAGAGTGGAGGCTCAGAAGGGCACAAGCAGAGCCGAGATCACATCTCTGGTAAGTAACTGGAGAGCCAGAAGTTGAGAGCCTGCTCTGCAGTCAGAGTTCACTGAAGAATCCCAGGACTCTATCCTCCTCACTTTCTGTACCTCCTGCCTTTGCCATCCAAAGCCTTGGGAGTCTCAGGATGGAGGGACTCACCCACGTGAGTTCCTCTCTGTGTGCTTCAGGCTCAGGGATAGTGACTGCCTCTGTGGAGACCTGCCCGGTGGCATCAGAACTGAGCCGAGATCTGACCCTCTGGGCAGTGGTACACCAGACTTTCATACCCTCAGGCTCTCATCTGTGAAAGTCAAGGAAGCAGAAACTGATACTCACATTCTTCTCCTCACCATGCAAGTTCAGATCTTGGGTTCACACAGTGAAAAATGAGTCAAGACATGGGTGTGCTTTTAGAAGCAACGGTGACAGCGGCCATGTTGTGAGCTCAGCCTGTTCTGCTTTGGATATGCAGTGTCCCCTCAAAGGGCTTGGTCCCCAGCTGGAGTGCCTATATCTCGAATATAGGACTACACTGTTGTTTTTCGTGAATGAATCCAAAAGGCTACGACCTCATCAGTGGCTTGATGCTATTCTTAGAAGGTTGAGAGAACTTGCAGGGCGGGGCCTTGTTGGAGTGAGTAGGTTACTTGTGGTGGGGAGTGGGTGTTCTTGGTGGTTTCATCTCATCCCTTCCCCCATTCCTTTCTGCTTTCTAGCCACCGTGAGGTGAACATCTCTGCTCCACCACACTCACACTTCCACATGATTCCGTGTCTCAGCAGCAGAGCAACACATCATTGGACGAAAACTTTGAAGCCGTCAGCCAGAGCCAATCACCATTCTTTTAGCAATTTCTATCACAGCTGCAATGAGCTTTGTCCACCAGAAGAGCCAGGTTGGGGGCAGAGTTGGGGTGTCCCAGGCCAGGATGCTGGAGCTAAGAGGCTACTCTAGAGGAAAATGGCTGACCCAGGCCCCTTGCTTGGGTCAACTCTCCCATTTTTTGGAAACCAGCATCAGCTCTGGGAATGAAATCTCAAAGCCTGGGCTCCACAGACTCAGTCACATATCTGAAAGGCAGCAGGTGTGTTTGAGTGGGAGCGTGGATTCTCAAAACCTCGTGTTATTTGAACACTTAGTTCCCAGCTGATGGTTCTATTTGAGAAGGTTGTGACCCCTTTAGGAGATGGAGTTTTGCCGGCACAAGCGGGCCACCAAACATAGGACTTAGGGTCATTCGTTTCGTTTTTAGATTTTTTAAAATCACTTTTCTTTTTTTCAAGGCAGGATATTGTTATGTAGCCCAAGCTCGCCTGAAATCCATAGAAATCTGTCTGTCGTCTCCGAAGTGCTTGCATTAAAGGTGTGCACCACTGTGCCTGGTGATTTATTTTTAATTGTGTAAATGCATTTGGACCTGTATGTGGCCATGTGTGCATGTGTATAGATGTATGTGTGTATAGATCACCATGGAGGCCAAAGGCATCAGACCCCCTTGGAGCTGGAGTTACAGGTGAATGTAAGCATTTAGGTTCAAACCCAAGTCCTCCTCAAGAGCGGCAGTGCTCTTAACCTGTGAGTCATGTCTCCACCCACAGGATCTTCAGGTTTTATAATTAGGCTTCACTTCCTGTTCCTTTCTGCTTCCTGACTCTGCTGGTATGGTTTTACGTTTTGTTTTGTTTTGTCCACTTGACACGAGCTGGGGTCATCTAAGAAGTGGGACCCTTAATTGAGGGTCTCCTTCAGATTGGCTGTAGACAATTTCTAGACTAGTGGGCCTTCTCTAGACTGATGATTGATGTGGGAGCGCCCCACCTCCGCCCACTGTGGGTGGTGCCACTCGGACAGGTGGTCAGGAGTCCTTTAAGAAAGCGGCTGAGCAAGGCTGTAAGCAGCATCTCTCCGTGGTCTTTGCATCCAGGCTCCATTCCTGAACTCCTACTCTGACTTCCCTTCATGAAGGACTTAGAATATAAGGTGACATAAACCATTTAGTCCCCAGGTTTCTTTGGGTCATGGTGTTTTGTTTTTTTGTTTTCTTTTTTTTCTTTTTTTTTTCCGGAGCTGGGGACCGAACCCAGGGCCTTGCGCTTGCTAGGCAGGCGCTCTGCCGCTGAGCCAACCCCCCCGGTGTTTATCATGCAACAGAAACCACTAAGTAACTCACTGACTTAGATCATGCTCCTGCCTCACCTCCGCTGCCATCGTGGACGAAATCTCCCAAACTGAGCCGAAACAAACCCTTCCTTCCTAAAGTCAGGTAGGTGCTGTTGTCAGGCATTTTTGTCATCGCTTCGGCCACACAAAACTACAGACAGTCACGAAGCAGAGTAGAGACCACCATTAAGCAATAGTCAATGACTAGGGACAATAAGGGGAAATTTAGGTTGCATGATTGCCAAGGTGAGATGCCAACATTCCCAACCTATGCATTGTGACGTCTTAATGCGAACAGAACAATCATTACACCCAGTGGTGCTCGGAGGTGCACCCTGTGCTTGTCTAACACATATGGTCGTCGTAGGCTTTAAGAACTTTTATCTTGTGGGGACCTTCCTCCATAAACTGATCATACTTTATTAGTATGCTGGTATATAAAATTACTACTACTACTACTACTACTACTACTACTACTACTACTACTACTATATAAAAATAGCCCCTTCCACTATAGGTCAACCCACCATTTTAAACCCAAGGTCTGAGGGAGGACATTTTTCCTTAGTTCTCCCAGGTGATTCTAAGGTAGAACTGGGACCACACTCCCAGCTCAAGTCATATTTTCCAAGCTTTTTGAATTCTCCATAGAAAATTGTTTTTCTGGTTTGGGGTCTGTTTTGTCTTTGCGCATTCTGATTTTCCAAGCACAGAAACTGACTTCCACCTGAGGAGACCCCTTCTTGCGTGTCTGCCAAGCAATGCTTTTGAAATGTTAACCAAAGCACCCCAGACTCTGCTCCATTCAGCTCCATGTCACCTCCCCTGGCCTTTGTTCTTCACATAGCTGCCTCAAAGGCAAGATAGGACTCTGTGAAAGGAGGGAAAGCAGGAAGCTGACAGAGACTGCTTCCAGAACTGGGCCTAGACTGCAAATGTGAGGGATTGAGGCTCACACATGGGGTTTGGCTGGAGGAACTAAAATATTGTGGTGGACCAAGAGGTGCCTGAGACCAAAGGCACTGGGTCCTCTCGGAACCTGAGGACGGAGTGGCAGGCAACTGTGGGTCCCTAATGGAGGGTCTTGGAACCAATCTTAGGTCCTCAGGTAAAGGGACTCATCACCAAGACTGACAACCTGAGTTCAATCCCTGGCACCTACATATTGGAAGGAGACAATTACATTCCCGAGAATCAGGGGCTGACTAGGTACGGGACCATTAAAACGAGACTGAAGAGAAGAAATGGCTGCAAAGGTAACTGAAGGAACCACAGCGAGCGTGGCAGCCGCACCTCTCCATCAGCCTGCCCTTGAGCCTTTGGTGCTGGCCTACAGCACAGTCAGCCTTAGAGAACAGTGAGGGACTGAGGTGCCCAAGTGTCTTTAATGCCTTTATGCACTCCGTGCTCCTGGCCCTGGAAATGCCGTTCATCCCTTACAACTCGGCAACATTTTTAAACTCAGAAGATAGAAGTCTGAGTACCATACACTAATAAGTGGCTGACCTCATTTCTTTTTCTTTAAAAAAAAAGATTTTTAAAAATTATTTTTATGTGTATCAGTGTTTTGCCTGGATGTGCATCTGTGCACTGCATGCCTGGTACCGGACTGAGGAGGTGGTAAGCCTCCAAGTGGGTGCTGGGAATTGAACCTTGGTCCTTTGCAACAAGGGCTCTTAACCACTGATCCAACTATCCAGCCCCAAGAGATGTGTGTGTGTGTGTGTGTGTGTGTGTGTGTGTGTGTGTCTGTGTCTGTGTGCACATGCATATGGGATGTGTGTGTGTATGCCAGCTCCCCCAGAAGAGGGCATTGGATCTCTCAGAAGTAGAATTGCAGGCAGTTGTGAGCTGGGATGCTGGGTTCTAGGAACCAAACTTAAGTTCTCACGAGAGCATAAAACATTCTTAACTACCGAGCCGTCTCTCTAGGCCTGGCCCAGATGACTTTCATAGGCTTAAATTTGTTAGGAAATATAGAAGTAAAATGTAGCTTCCATAAACATAGTATAATTTACTTTTAAAAATTTTTTTTAGGGCTGGAGAGATGGCTCAGTGGTTAAGAGCTCCGACTGCTCTCCCAGAGGTCCTGAGTTCAAATCCCAGCAACCACATGGTGGCTCACAACCATCTGTAATGGGATCTGATGCCCTCTTCTGGTGTGTCTGAAGACAGCTACAGTGTACTTATATATAAAATAAATAAAATACATCTTTAAAAAAAGATTTTTTAATGTGTATAAGTGTTTTGCCTGCATGAAAGTATGTGTACCTCATGTATGTGTGTTTGTGCATTTCATATGTGTGTATGTGTATCACATGTTTCTGTGTGTGCACTACACATGTGTGTGCACATGTATGTGTGTTTATTCTTGGTGTCTGCACAATTCAGAGATGGGGTTAAATCCTCTGAAACTGGGGTTACAGATGGCTGGAAGCCATCATGCCAGTACTGGGAACCAAACCCAGGTCCTCTGCAAGAGCAGCAAGTATTCTTAACAGCTGATGTGTATCTCTAGCACTCTAATTTATACTTAAAAGCCTTAATATTTATGCATTACTTTTGAGGCAGGGTTTCTCTGTGTAGCCCTGGCTGTCCTGGAACTTGCTCTGTCAACCAGGCTGGTCTCAAACTCAGAGATCTCCTGCCTCTGCCTCCTGACTGCTGAATGAGAGCCCTGTATGAAGCCTTCTAAGAAAACATGGATGGACGTGGGTAACTTTCTATGCAGAAACACACCTCTTTCCCCCAGCAGGAGATAGATATGGGAAGGAGGTCTGCAGGACTGGAAACAGGTTCATGTCCAATATCAAGAATTTATTCTCTGCTCAGGGAAGGAACATATAGCATTAATCTAAGATAAAATTTGGAGCCAGAATGTATAAGCAAGGAGCCACCAGGGGAGGTCACTCCCCTGCACGGGGACCTGTGAAAATGACCAAAGGCTTGAATCGACCTGCTGTTATGAAGACGGTCAATGAATGGGCTGGGTGCTGGTGGACATGCACAGTCTTAAAAGCCTGACACAGGAAATTAGGAATGGTGTTCATAGACTAAAACTAGAAAACTATGAAACAAGAATAGGCAGAGGTTAGACTGGCAAGCTGACTCGTGGGTGAAGGCTGCTGGCAACCTGAGTTCTACCAGCAGAACCTGCATGCTGAAAGGGGAGAATCGACTCCCAACAAGTTATCCTCAGGCCTTTCCACAGAGGTGTGATGGCACGCTAGTGAGCGTGCACACACACACACACACACACACACACACACACACAGGCACACGCACACACACATCTATACATACACACACATACACACGCATCTATACATACACACGCATATACACATACATCTACATATACACATACATCTCTATATACACATACACAAGCAAATTTAACAAAAACAATTTAGGGCAAATGGGTAGTTATTGGATAGGATTGTAAATACACCAGATTAAGAATAACCCCTGTGTGTAAGGATGGCTCCCGTGTGGCTATCCCTGCAGGCTCTGGTGTTGCATGCTGGTTCTCCAGCTGGGGGTGCTATTTGGGGAGATGGTGGGAACTTGAGGAAGTGAGGCCTAGCTGGAGGAAGTAGGTCACAGGGGCCCGCCTTCTCCTGATCCCTCTTCTTTCTCAGCTTCCTGTCTGTCATGAGATAAGCTGCCTCTTCCATGCTGCCACTACCAACCACTGTGATGTTCTGCTTTCCATAGGCCAAGGAGGCCACAGATGAGGGACTGAACTGTGAAAATGTGAGCCAAGCAACCCTCACCCAAACTGAGCCAAGCAACCCTCCCCCCAAACTGAGCCAAGCAACCCTCCCCCTGAGGTGAGCCAAGCAACCCTCCCCCCAAGCTGAGCCAAGCAACCCTCCCCCAAACTGAGCCAAGCAACCCTCCCCCAAACTGAGCCAAGCAACCCTCCCCCCAAGCTGAGCCAAGCAACCCTCCCCCAAGCTGAGCCAAGCAACCCTCCCCCAAACTGAGCCAAGCAACCCTCCCCCCAAGCTGAGCCAAGCAACCCTCCCCCCAAGCTGAGCCAAGCAACCCTCCCCCAAGCTGAGCCAAGCAACCCTCCCCCAAGCTGAGCCAAGCAACCCTCCCCCAAACTGAGCCAAGCAACCCTCCCCCCAAGCTGAGCCAAGCAACCCTTCCCCCAAGCTGAGCCAAGCAACCCTCCCCCAAGCTGAGCCAAGCAACCCTCCCCCCAAGCTGAGCCAAGCAACCCTCCCCCAAGCTGAGTCAAGTATTCTTCATGAAGTTGTTCGCCATGTATTTATTCTGCACTCGTGAGTGTTCTGTCCACATACATGTGTGTGTACCATGTGCATACCTGATGCCCATGGAATTCAGAAGGGGGTGACAAATCCCATGAAACTGGAATTACAGAGGATTGAGAGTCACCATGTGGATGCTGGGAACTGAACTTGGGTCCTCAGCAGGATAACAGTGTTCTTAACCACTGCGCCATCTCTCCAGCCCAAGCAACCTCAAAGTTTGGTTGTTTCTTGTTTTGGTTTCTGTTTGGTTGTTTGTTTGGTTGGTTGGTTGATTGGCTGGTTTTCAAGGGATAGGTCTTCTCTGTGAAGCCCTGGCCATCCTGGAACTTGTTCTGTAGACACAGAGATCCTCTTGACTCTGTTTTCTGAGTGCTGGGATTAAAGATACGCCTTTAATAAGCACCTTAAGGAACATATTTTGAGGCTATGTAAATGCCCCATTTCATCTAAAATTTTTGGTAATTTAATATCATTTGGTAGATTTTGCTATCAGTAATAAGTACCCTGGTATTTGCCTAATGAGAATTTTATAGTTCCCTTATTAACCAGTTATTATATATAAACTTTCATTCATTCATTCATTCATTCATTCACCAACTATTATATAAACTGGAATTCTCTCTGTAGAGAACTGTCCTCCTCTCTCCTGGTTGTCTGGGTTACTTGAGTATAGACTTGTGGGTATTTATTATATCGTGTGGTTATAATACATATGGGCTTTGGGTTCGTAGAGACATCTCACATTCTAATACAGGATCCAAAATCCAAAACTCTGAAAAATTTGAAACTTTCTGAGCACCAGTGTGATGTCATAAGCACATAATTCCACATCATAAAACCTCATATCACACATGTATTAAAAACTATTATGTAAAATTAACCTCAGGATATGCATTGAAAAGCACACAGTGAACACACATATTTAGTGTTTGGTCTCGGCCTAGACACAAGAGACCCCACGATATAAATGCAGATATTCAGAAACCTTTCAAATCCGACTCACTTCTGGCCCCAAGCATTTTCATGCGGTCATTGCTTACTTTGTCCAAGTTATTCCAGCTTCCCTCGCTGCAGGTTCTTCAGTCTGGGTCCACACATCCTTTCTCATTTGCTTTCTGAGATAGAGTCTCGGTGGCTAGCCCAGAACTTGCCATCTTTTACCCCTGCTGTGTCAGGATTATAGGGTAAACCATGACCTCAGTGAGGAAATGCACCCATTTTCCTAATTCTTCAGGATGCTCCGGGATCTGTGCTGTCCCTGCTCTGATCTGGGACTCAGCTACGTCTGACTCCTTTGTTTCAGATGTGAAAGTCTGGGCAGTAGCTATCATACTGTCACTGGGCATACTCATTCACAGAACAGAGAGAGCAGGAAACCCCATCTTTCTATAGTAACTCTTGTGTGCTCACATATCTGGGTCTATCTGTCTGTTTGTATATGTTTCTCTGTGGAATTTTAAAACCTTAATCAAAATTAAAAGAAATTTTAGGGGGCTGGAGAGATGGCTCAGTGGTTAAGAGCACTGACTGCTCTTCCAGAGGTCCTGACTTCAAATCCCAGCAACCACATGGTGGCTTACACCATCTGTCAAGGGATTCAATGCCCTCTTCTCATGTGTCTGAATACAGTGACAGTGGACCCACATATATAAGATAAATCTTTATTTAAAAAACAATGGAGGAAGAAACTGTCCTTAAAAAAAGAAAAAGAAAGAATGTTTAATTCATATGGGTATCTCGGTATCCATATAAGATTTATTTGTATCCCCCTTTTAATTTGCAGGATTTTTTTTTTTTGTCTGAGAATAAGAAACTAGGCTCCTAACACATCCTGCCCTAGCCCATACATAAAGCAGTTGTACAATTGCTAGGTAACGCCTATGAGAATGGCCCTAAGAGCATTCTTTTTGTCTCTCCTGGACCAGGCTAGGAGCCCACCCTCCAGAGGCACTTGGTTGGCTTGTTCCCACATCCCCACCGCCTTCAGTGTCTGTTATATGGTGGGTTTATTTGTAAAGGCTGGTGCTCTGTTTGAGCCTCCACACCATGGTGAATTTTATTTTTTTTTTAAATAAAAATTTAGGGGCTGGCAAGATGGCTCAGTGGTCAAGGTGATTCCCTTCCATGGTGCTTCAGTTCCCCGAGACTCACACAATAGAAGGAAAGTACTGACTCCCTCAAATTGTCCTCTGACCCATTCACCATGCCATGTTCCCACACTCATACACATGGACACAAAATACAGTAAAATGCCATTACCAAAAAAAAAAATGCGTTTTACAGTCAGTAAAATTTGCTGTCTGGTTATTTCAGGTCTGTGAGGGGTTTTGTTTTGTGGGATTTTGTTGGTCTTACTGTTGTTCGTTTCGTTTTTGAGGCAAGGTTCTACTGTGTAGCCCTGGCTGGCCTCGAACTCACTGTGTACACTAGGCTAGATTTTAGCTCACAGAGATCTGGCTGCTGAGTGCTGGGACTAAAGGTGTGTGCTGCCCCATTCAGTCTCCAGTCCTATGAATTTTTTCAAATATATACAATTGTATATGTAGCACTGTAATCACAAAACAGAAGTTACTTCACCCACAAACGCCCTTCATGCATCTCTTTAAAATCAGCTCTCCACACACTCTTTATTTCTGTCCCCCACTAATCTGTTCTGTGCCTACAGTTCTGCCTTCTCTGGAATCTTGTAAGTGGACTCATTCTACGACAGGTCTTGGATGTCTGGGTTCCTCTACTTTTCATCCTCTTCATACTTCATAGGTCAGTATCTACCGCTAACATTGCTCGTCTCAGTGCTCAAACCCCCACCTTTGGCTGTTGAGAGCTGTAATGGACAGGGCTGACGAATTGACACAATGTAACATCACTGGGAAACAGACTTGCGAGGATGCCGAGGATGCCGGGACAGCGGCCTTGATTGCCTTGAGGTGATAAGACCCGCCTTCCGCGCCGGAACCTTTCCCTGGCTGGGATCCTGGACTGTACAAATGGAGCTAGGAAGCTGACAGCACTATGCATTCCGTGCTTCCTGATTCCTGAGTGTGGATGCCACATAACCAGCTGCTCGAAGCTCCCACCACCCTGGCTTCCCCGCCATTACAGACTGTGCCCTTGAACTGTGAGCCAGGACAGACCCTTTCTTTGTTAAGCGCCCCCCACCTCCTCCCCTGGAATATTTATCAACAAGGGGAAAAGAACTTAAGACAAGAGGCCTTTCACATTAGCTGTTGAGATCTTCTGGCATGACCTCCATCAGGATTTGAGCTTTTCCTTATTCTGCCACACTAGTTGCCAAATCTGTAAGGAGAGTTCTGACCTTGTTACTTTTAATGGAATCTAAGAAGTTACTTTGAGTTTATTTGTTTCTGTGAGAATTACTGGGAGGTGGTGGTGGCTGGAGAGATGGCTCAATGGTTAAGTACTTGCTGCTCTTGCAAAAGACCAGGTTCTTTTCCCGGCACCCCGAGGGAGCCTCACAATCACTTGTAAGTTCAGGGGAATCTGGCTTCTGAAAGTAGCAGATATATGATACATGGACAAAAAAATGCAGGCAAAACACTCATACCTAAATAAAATAAAATAAATTAAGTGCTCGCTTGGCATGTGAGCACAAGGACCTGAATTTGGATGCACAGAACCAAGTTAGTTCATCTGCATGCAGTAGACACATCTATAATCCCAGCACTCTTATGAAGAGATGTGAGGTGGACACAGAAGGCTCTCCTGGCAGCATGCTGTCCTAGTTTCCTTTACGTTGTGAGGAAGAACATGTGGAGGAAAGGGTTTATTTCAGGGCAGGAACCTGGAGGCAGGAACTGAAGCAAAGGTTATGAAGGAGTGCTGTGTGCTGGGTCACTCCTCATGGTGGACCCTCCCACATCAATAATTAACCAAGAAAATGCCCCACCGACTTGCCTATGGGCCAATCTGATGGAGGCATTTTCTCAACCAAGAGTCACTCTTCCCAAGTTTGTCAAGGAGACAGAAGACTAGCCAGCATCCTCATGGGCCAGCCTGGTGTATGTAGCAGTGAGCAGGAGACCCTGTCTCAAGCAAGGGAGAAAGTATGGAAGGTGAGAACAGACAGAAGATGCCGCCCTTCGACCTCGGTATGGGGACTGTTGCCTTGCCTGTGTTGTCTGCCTCTCTCATCCCTACCCTCACCACCTTTTCTTCCCTGTCCTTCCTCCCTTTCCTCCTTTTTCTGTTACTGAGACTAGTCTTTTTTTACCTCAAGCTGGCCTCAAGCCTTCACCTGATCCTCCTGATTTTACCTCCCAGTGGTAGAATTAAAGGCCTGAGCCCCCATAGACAGATTATGCAACACTAGGGGGCCAACCTGGGGCTGTGAGCATGCTGGGCTAGCTCTCTAACTGAGCTAGTCCCAAATCCTCCCACTATACTTTTGATAACTTCTACGGAGAGAAAATGCTGGCAGTCTAAAAGCTCAGTGAAACTCCACATGTGTCAGGGAAAACAAACAAAACAACAAAAACCAAACCAAAAGAAACAAAACAACTCCCCCCGCAACCCCCTAACCCCACTCAGGGCCAAGTCCAAGTATACAGAAAGCAGCCAGATGGGATGCAGGGTCTGGTGGTTCTCCCTAACCACACAAAGGCTGTTTCTCAGAATGTAAATGTCATATACAGGGCTAGGGAGGCCAAATTTCTCCAGGGCCGGAGGCATCGTACCTGGAATGAGCCAGAAATTTAAAAGCTAACCTGTTATAAAGTCAACCAAGAGAAGAAAGGACAAAACTCCCTGGTCCTGCCACACCTAGCCCCACCCCCAGGACTGAGCAAGCAATGCCAAAGGGGTCAGATACCTAGAAAATGTCCTGTGGTCAGGGAAGCCAGCGGTGGAGAGTCCTGGGAGCAGCTACTTGAAAAGATGCCTTTGGAGTGCAAACACTCTCCTAAGGGTTCCCACCCTGACCTATGTCTCCCTGGTGCTCTAGAAGCTTCCCAGAAGGCAGAGCTGGACACCATCACTTTCCCTGAATCCACCAGCAACTCCATGCATCTTCCCCACTAAGCCCAGATTTCACAGGAGGGCCAACCAGACTCCTCTCAGCCTGGGACTCTGCTGTTGATGAAACAGTCCCTCTCCACACGAGCACAACCCTCCTTCCGTTCTCAGTGCCCCTGGAATACACACCCCTTCTTTCTCTCTCTGGGAAACTCCATCCAAGACAATTCTCTTCCTCTAGCTTCATGGTGGAGATGCATGGCTGGCCCTTGCATCATAGTCTGGGTTCTCCTCTGTGCTGGGTCACTTAAGACAATGGAGACAAGGGGCCGGCACAGCGGGTGCCCCTTCACATGAAAAGGGTTACAGACTGTTGACAAGCATGCTCTACTTTTCCAGTTTCTTAGGAATTTGGAAGCACAATCAGAAAGAATTTCTTTAAAGTCTGAACATGGACTAAGCCCACAAATTAAATGAAAAATGTTGGCTAGTGTTGTGGTTTGGATGTAAACCAGCCAACACAGGCTCACATGTTGGAAGACTTGGTCCCTGCCTGGCAAAGCTATTTTATTTCAGGGTCTAGTGGATTCATCCTACTTAAGACCAGCAGCCAACTGAGCCCAGAGCAAGCCCTCCTAAATCCGGCTACCCAAATCACCCAGCCTAGCCGCAGATACACAGGGATCATGAATGATCGAAAATATTAATTTGTCGCGATTTTGCTACACGAGGCAATAGATGGCAATAGAAACCTTTGATGGCTAAGAAGCTAATGAGGAGTGAATACTTGGCTCTTCCCCGAGTAGAAAGCAGAGGATTACTATGGTCACCGTCACATGTCACCTGACTGTAGGGATACATCTCTACCAGGTTTGTCATTGTATGAACACCACAGCATTTGCCAACACGAAGGCTTCTATGACATTGCAGGGCAGTGTCACCTTGTGAAACCACATCGTCCATGGCTGACCAAGTCGTCGCTATGGGGCACAGCTCTACTAAACGGTCGAATTTCATTCTGGGGAAAATGGGGGTTCTCTCCTCCTTGGCTCTATATACACGGAGACTGCTTTTCCTCTGTTTCTTCCTGGGGTTTACTTGGGGACTAGGGCAGGACTGAACTGCGACATGACATTTTCCTGAGTGGAAATAATTAATTCGAGGCTTGCTGAAATCAGGAAGCCATCAGAGCTCTCTTCAGTGGCCTGCGTAATGAGTCCCGGGTTTGTAGTCTATTTTTAGGAAGGCGTTACAGACCCTGATGCAAGATATCGCTTGAGGAAGGGCTTGTCTGAAATATCAAAAATTAAAGTGAAGATAAGCAAGTTTGACTCGACTGTGGTGTTCTAGAGAGGAGGAAATGGAAGGACGGGTCCAGGCATCACTTAGAGGCTTTTGCGGATGTGGAAACCCTGTTGCTAACTCAGCACACAGTGAGCGCCTCGACGTCTGCCGCGGGTGGATCTGGAATCTTAGCATCATCTCATAGCTCCTGGGGCCTGCCTCAGAACTAAGTGTGGAAATTTTCAGAATCTTTCTTACAACAACAACAACAACAACAACAACAACTAGAAGACAGGAAAACGGAAGTGCTGGTCCTGTCACGGAAGCCATTACCCAGAACTTCTCTAAACTCAGATTTCCCAGCCACCTAACTTGACAGTCACAACAAAGGGCTCCTGGGTGCAGGGGCCACACAGCCTGCCTGGCCTGCCCTGGACGCAGTCTTCCCTGTTTGCCAAGTCTTTCCAATAGTCTATCTCTCTCCCCTCAAATCTGATAGTGAACGTTTACATCGCAAAGGGGGTTCGAGAAGAACCCGGGGGTCAATACCCAGGCTGTTTCCCGGGAAGTCTCTGAAATCAACCTGCCTACAAATGACCTTTGCTGGGCTCACAGCCACGTCCAAGGTGGGAACAAGGACATTCTTCTCCCTTGGTTTTAATTGGGAAGCGCAGTCCAAGTTGTTTTACATCATTCATCTGTCCTTCTAGTCCGGGACAGACTCTCCATAGGTGGAACTTCCCACCTTCTCTCTGAAGGGGAATAAACTCTGCTTCCCTGACCTGTGGTTCTGATAGGCTTCCTTTCCTCCCCACACAATGGTTCTGTCTTCTGTTCATGTCTGTCCACATGAACCTTCTTTACTCTTTGGTCCATAGAAAGCAGCTTTCTTTACTGGTAATAGTGGTGAAGCCAAGCTGGGCAGTCACAGCCATAGCGAGGCCTGTGTCTGGAAGGCTTTGCTGCACTGTAGGGTAGACATTGCCAGCTCCAGGCAGCCATCGGCCAAGGCAAACCTGGCCACACACAGGGCTGGTGTTAGCCTTTATTGGCACTTCCTTTATCCGAGAGTTCACTCTTGTTTATTTTTAACTAACAAATAAGTTTTGTTCATCCTTTTCTGCAAAGTAAATTCAAGTCCAGCCAGAGACACATGAGATTCCCCCTGCCCCAATACACACACACACACACACACACACACACACACACAAAATTAATTATCCAAACACAGAAATGAATGGCAGAGCCCAGGACTCGCTGCCAGACAATCCGGTGGTGGAGGCAGAATGGCTTTGCTGGCAGTGACTGGCGAACGGTACTAGAATTAGGAGCTCTGTGGTACCAACTCTTTTCAGATGCTTGGAAGTTCCCACATTTTATATTTAGTTTATCTGCTCACCGGGTGGTGGACATCTGGCTTGTTTTTGCCTCTGGGCTCAGCCAATCATGTTGCCCTGAACATCTGGTCACTACCGCTGTGTCAGAGTGCGCGTCTATGCCGAGGGGTGACTGTGCCTCGGCCCAGGATAATTCTGTGTTTAAGTTTTGAGAGGAGCAGCCATGATGACCGCAGCATTTTACATGCTCAGCAGCAGTGAGTGTGGGGTGTGTCCCACCACCTTCATCGTTCCCGGTTTCATTCTTTCTTGGTAGTGTGGAGCGCCCATGAAATTTTGTCTAACCTCTTGGGCTGTGCACAAAGTACTAAAGCCCCAGACCATCACTCTTTTCATGCTATTTATATTCATACCTCCTCCTCTTCCTCTTCTTCCTCCTCCTCTTCCTCCTCTCCTTCTTTCTCCTCTTCTTCCTCCCCTTCCTCTTTTTCCTTCTCTTCATCCTCTTCTTTCCCCCCTTCTTCCTCCTCCTCATCTTCCTCTTGTCAGTGGTAGGAATAGAGCTGTGGCATTACACATGCTAGCTGGCAATCTTCCCCAGAACTGTATTCCCTACCCCAACCTTGCAGTGCTGGGGATTGACCCCAAGATGTCTTGGGTGCTAAGGAAGCATTCTTCCACGAAGCCATATCTCCAGCCCTCGAACTTGGTATTTTCAGAACAGGCAGTCGGGAGGCTATGACTTTCACCTGCTGCTAGAGAGGAACGAGGTCACTCATTCATGTGCATGCACACACGTGTTCCATCCAGTACTATAGACAATGATGAATACTGGATACTTACGACCTCTGCCCCTGAGTCACTCCAGGAACAGCCAACAAGGTATGACCTGACTCTTTCACTGGTAGGAATAAAGGTTCCCTCCAGCTGCTCTGGTGGAGAAAAAGGTTTACCATGAGCCCTGAAGGGTCTCACAGTGAGGACCATAGGGAACCCAGATCCTTCTTAGGGCCATGGGATCTCTCTATACCTCCTCCATCTTCCCCAGTTTCCCACCTCTGCTCGCCTGCCTTCCTGCAGCCCCTGCAGATACATTCTGTCCTTTAGTTTTGACTGATGGGGCTCCTAACCTGGCAGGGCCCCCTCACTCAGTGTTATCCTCCCATGGCTCAGTCTCCACCAGTCAATTCCACATTTCCAGTGGGCCTCAAAAGACACTCTGCTTCTCTCCAGCTGTGGAGAGGAAGGAGCACAGGGCTGTGTGGGGAGCGCACTATCAACCCAGCTTCAGCACCTAGGAGACCAGAGGTGCCCTGGAGGAGGGCGAGGTGTGAACCAGGATGGAGCCACAAGAAACAAAGAGAAGAGAACTTTCTAGACCAGGCATACCGGTGAGAAGCAGCAAGGTGTTCAGAGCGCAGCAGGTGAATGGCTTTGGAGGGGAGGGGATGTGCCAGGGTGTGTTGCCTGAGGTCTGATGGTTATGCAGGAGAACACAGCAGGCACCTAGTTCCTAACTTTTGATAGGAAGGAGCCTTTTGTTTACACAGCAAATACCACCAGACATTCTCTGCTTGAACCACGGGGAAGCTGGACAGAGATGGGCCCACAGTCATTTGCCCAGGACTCCTCCTTCCGCTCTGCCTTATCCTCTATGGATGGCTACAGCTAAGGTCCCTCTACCAATCCCTGGATCTCTATGAATTCCAGTTACAACAGGAACTGTGGGAAGGTTTTCTGCAGAGGATCCCAGGGATAGGGGAGTTTGAGAGGAGAAGATTTGAGAAGAGAAGGGACCAAGCCTGTTGAGGAGAGGGCCTGAGGGCCTGAGCCAGGAGGTGGGAGCTAGGGCCCCATACAATGTCCAGCACAAGTGGGGTCTCCTCGGCCATCCAAAAGAGGAACTCAAGGTGGGGAGAGGGGGGTTTCAGAGAAGCCTAGTGTCTAAGGATTTCTTGATTGGGTGAAGAGGTTTAAGGTATAAGTTAGAGTTAATTAAATCATACCAAATTACAATCAAGACTCATTATTTTAAAGAGGGTTAATTAAAAATAGTGACTGTTTCAAAGCACCTGCCAGTTCTTAACCAACAAGAACCTTAGTGCGGGTAATAAAAGCACAGAGATTAGCTGCCTGGGAAGGGGAGGGAGAGGGGTTGCTGGAGAACCTTCCCCTTGTTCTTTAGATTTGAAATTAATAAGGTTTTATAACAGGACAAGTCCAGGTACCTGCAGGCTGCAATACCAGCAGGGCACCAGCCGCCAAGGAACACAATTCTGAGGTAATTAATTTTTCTCCTTGGCCTGAGAATCTAATACACGCACAGCTATGAATTCTAGAACCTGTCACCTGCCACAGAAAATCTCTCTAT
The DNA here is from genome assembly GCF_021556685.1 of Rattus norvegicus. Lineage (NCBI taxonomy): Eukaryota > Metazoa > Chordata > Mammalia > Rodentia > Muridae > Rattus > Rattus norvegicus. Next base: position 80,183,205 of record NC_141541.1, read on the forward strand.
GTGTGTGGAGAATCTAGTTCGTCCACACAAACTAATTACCAAAAAACGGTTTGTTTGTTTGATTTGTTTATTTGAGATAGGACCTCACTGTGTACCCCTAGAGGACCTGGAACTCACAATATACAAACTCACAGACATCCTCCTGTCTCTGCCTCTGGAGTGCTGGGATGAAAGGTAAGCACCACCATGCCTGCTCAACTCAGTTTTCAAAAACAGGAGCTGGGGAGATGATCCAGTGGCCAAGGGCTTGCTGTTTAAGCCTGTTTACTGCTGTTTGGTCCCCGGGACTCAGGTAGAAGCCAGGCATGCTGGCTCCTGCTCATAATGACAAGTTTGGGGAGGTTAAGATGGGAAACCCCTGGGGATTTCTGGTCAGTCACTCTAGCCTAATATTTGAGCACCAGGTCCCAGTGGGAGACCTTACCTCAAAAGACAAGGTAAGGGCTGGAGAGATGGCTCAGAGGTTAAGAACACTGACTGCTCTTCCAGAGTTCCTGAGTTCAATTCCCAGCAACCACATGGTGACTCACAACCATCTGTAATGGGATCTGATACCCTCTTCTGGTGTGTCTGAAGACAGCTCCAGTGGACTCATACATAAAATAAACCTTAAAAAAAAAAAAGAAAAAAGACAAGGTGAATGCCAGCTGAAGTTGACTTCTGACCTCCACACAATCGTGCATACAGGTAACCACATATACATTTGGGGAGCAGAATGTCCACTAAGGGAGCCCCCTGTGTGGTCAGCAGGACCTCCAGTGTACACCCCTGGGAAAGAAACACTTGTACTACCTTCATTCATTAGTTTGTCCTTCCTACAGGGGTTTTCTGGCCGACCCTGGAGGTCACCTCAGCATCTGGCTGGTCTGGTCCAAGTCTTCCTGACCCCAGACACCTCTGCCTGGTCCTAACACTGTGCAGAGCTCGACTGGGCTCAGAGGCTGCACCTCTCTCCCCATCTACTTTCCCCAGCTAAGTCCCCACCTGGGCACTGCTTGTCTAGCATATGTCATTACGGTCTAGGACAGGAGGCTCTCAGAAGGGACTGTCACTTTGAGGCCACATACAGTAGCATAGAAAGAAAATGTGTGGAGTTGGAACATTCACTGTCCTCTCTTTTGGTGCAAATATCTACTTGAAGGACATAGGCACAGACTGTGCTGGGAGGAGGGATCTGTCCTTTAGACACTATGCGAATTTCATCTGTCCATATTCCTCTGCCTTTCTTTTTTCTTTGTAGCTCAGTGACTTAGTGTCAGAGGGCCACCATTGTAAACAGCCTGGGGTTGGGAGACGGCTGATAAACAGCACTGGAGGCCGCAGTCTGAGACTCAGATCAGCAAGGGTAGCTTGTTCTGAGGCTTCTTGCTTTGGCTTAAAATTGGCTTTATTTTCCCTATTTCTTTCCAGAGTCTTTCTCTCCCTCTCCCCTGCTACCCCCTCTGTGTGGTGTGTGTGTGTGTGTGTGTGTGTGTGTGTGTGTGTGTGGTGTCCCCTAATCTCTTTTAATAAGGTCATCAGGTTTGTTGAATTAGAGCCCACGCATATGACTTCATTTTGTCAGCAATGACCTCTTTAAAGGACTGTGGGCAGTCACATTCCAAGACACCAGGGTCAGGACTTGGCCGGTAAAAGGTGGGAGGGCACCTACCATAGTACCTGGGGACTGACATCATTTTTACAAACTAGAATTTAGAAATGAAAGCCAAAAGGGACTTAGAGTTGTTAGTACTGTACCAAAAAGGTAAAAATACCCCAAATCCCTTTAAATCCCAGTTGAGTTTTTAAAAAAAGTATTTTTGCATGCACAGAGGTCTGCCTATGAGGTTTTAGTGTAATGTTTGTGCTTCTTACACAAAAAGTGCCCATGATGCTTTGGGTGTCTGCATAAGGTGTTTCGCAGAGCAGGACTTCCCCCCCCCCCCGAACACAGCAATAATTCTTTAGGACAATTCCATTTTGCTCTGAATTGGTGTTTGCCTACACGTGTCTGTGTGAGGGCATCAGATCCCCCTAGATCTAGAGCTTTAGACAGCCGTGGGCGCTGGGAATTCAACTTGGGTCCTGTGGAAGAGCAGCCAGCACTCTCGGATCCATCTATCCAGCCCTAGAGCAAAACGCAGCATTTTATTCATTTCTTTGACTGCAGAGACAGCTGTTAGGAGGCTCAGCTCTTGCAGAGGACCTGAGTTTGGTCCTCAGAACACATATTGAGTGTAACTCCAGCTCCAGTTCCTCCAAGACAGTCTTTCTCTCTCTCTGTCTCTGTCTCTGTCTCTCTGTCTCTCCGTCTCTGTCTCTCTGTCTCTCTTCTCTCTCTGTCTCTGTCTGTCTCTGTCTCTGTCTCTCTGTCTCTCTGTCTCTCTCTCTACACACACACACACCTACACTGATTTTAAAAAATGAAACGGTACTTCACAGATGGCTACTTATTTTTAAGATAGATCTTTTTTAAAGGCTTCTCTTTGGTTTTGTGTTGTTGCTTGTTTTGAGACAGCTTTGCTCTCCGGCCCCCTACGAGTTCTCCTGACTCTGCCTCCCAAATGCTGGGGTGGGAGATGCGTGCTCCTGGAAGCGCCTCTTAAACTATAATTCACAAAGCTTCACAAAACTATAATTCAGTGTGGCACTTTATGTGGCTTTCACACAGCCCAGGACCTTTCCCAAGCATCTCACAGTCTTTCCTACTAACGGCTTCTGTTGCACTAAGACTGGTTGAGATTTTGGAGAAAAGAAAAGCGACCAAGTGCTGCTGGAGAACTGGGTCCTCCCTCACAGAGATGAAAGCAGGGATGGAGAGAGAAGAGGGGGGACATGGGACTGGGCAGAGGGGAAGGAGGAAGGACAGACTGCCTCCCTCACGGAGCAAAGTGGAACAGCCTCACTCACTGTGTGCCCTCTCTGCCTCCAGTCATGTGCGGCTGGGTGCAGCTGAGGTGCTGTCTGGGCAGGGTAGGAAGCCATGCTCCTTGGTGTCCCTGGAAGTCCCCCCCTCAGGATGGACTGCCTGCAATGCCGCACTGCCTCATCACCCAGAGAGGCCTTGACCCCTCTCCTGACCCTTTGACACAAGTCAGACTTCCTCATGTGACAGGAAGCAGGAGTTTGAGCAGTGACACCTCGGTGACTCATTGCCTGCTCCCTAAAGAAGTTCCGGGCAGCTCACACTAGAGGTAGAGGTAGATGGTCTCACGGTGCTGGGACAAGCAGGACAGCTACGTTCTTTCCTTGCTCTTTTGACTTCCTGATTCTTCTCTTCCATACCGGGCCTCTGGAATAATGGGCACTTCTTCTTTTTTTTTTGGGGGGGGGGTTCTTTTTTTCGGAGCTGGGGACCGAACTCAGGGCCTTGCACTTCCTAGGTAAGCGCTCTACCACTGAGCTAAATCCCCAGCCCCAATAATGGGCACTTCTGAGGCTAGGCCAGAGCCAGCCTGAGTTCGGGGTCCTGTCCTAACACATCTCCCTAGGAGCTTCCAAAATCCTAGAACCATGTGCCCAGTGAAGAAGGCTTTCTGTCCCACCTGTGCGAGACACAGCCAGTCTCTCTTCCCTTCCAGCTCTCCAAGCTCTTGACACCTATGACATAAATGCAGGCGAAGGGTGCACTGCTTGAAGCTGCCTGGCTGGCATATGTATGACCCCTGACCTTCCATCTCCAGCCCTGATTGGCAGCCATCTCAGGCCATGATGGGGATGGGAGTGCTTTATGAAAGACCCCTGTTCTGTACCTGTGTCTCCGGACAAAGACGGATAATACATTCAGAGACAGAGTCAGGTCTGCCAAAAGCTCTCTAACAAGGAAAATAGTTACTAGACATAAAGAAATCTTTGTCAACTAGATGGATTAGTAAGTGGGCTGCCCCGTGTCTCCTTATCAGCAAGTCAGGACAGCACTGCGTGGCCAAACCAGTGTGGATTCAGGCTCCCTTAACTCTTCTCACCATTCTACACAGCCTTGACCAGGCTGGGAGAGTCAGCCGTTGTGTGGTGGCGCCACCTGGTGGTCATGTATGAGATAACTCCTCCAGGGACTTGTGTCTGTTTCTGAAGACACTGAAATTTCAAATGAACCTGTCTGCTCTGGACCTGTTCAGACCATGTGTTTACTGCAATAGTTTCTGTGAATTCATATGTGCTTCAGCAGACAGGTTCTCAGCACTGAGACGGTGAAGTAGACATGAGCTTCCATTTTTAACCAAGAAGTTATCTCCAATGAACAACAGCTTAAGAAGGAAAATTTCTCTAACTTAGTCTCACTGTGTATATAAATTACAGCTAATAGCAGGCCCCGTGCTCAGCAGTGATGACCGATGGGAAACGAACTCAACAGCATTTTTGTTTCATATTCCTTTGTGTGTGTGTGTTGTGTGTGTGTGTATGTGTGTGTGTTATGTGTGTATGTGTGTGTGTTGTGTGTGTTGTGTGTGTGTGTTGTGTGTGTGTGTTACTGCTTCCACACTCCTTTTTTTCAGTTTTGTCTTTTTATTGTGTGTGACAATTCCGTTTCATTGCTTCCTTTTTATTTGGTTTTTCTTTTTTATAAAAACAAAGATAATGTAGGCCTGAAGATGGAGGACTGGGGGAGTGGGGAGGGAGATCTGAGGGGAGATGCTGGAGAGGAAACCATGAGTCGAATGAATTGTGTGAGTTTTCAATTGACAAATACAAGTTTAAAAGAAAAAGAAATTTCAAATGAAAGGCTTTTATCTCGGTAAACACAGAAACACCTCAGCACCATCCACAAATGTGTTATGGGGTGAACACTGGACTTAAGATGAAAAGATTTGGGCTCAAATCCCATTTTGATGGCCTATGATGTTCAGGACTTAGGAAAGGTATCTCAGTCCAGCATCTCCGCCCGGGTCTGTTTGTGTGGAGTAAAAATAACCACGGTTCTCTTGTAGGATCCTTGAGTTCTCACACACGGTGACCAGCACAGCGCCTGATCTCTGACTCAAGTCTGGCTGTCTGGGATCACCACAGCCTGGTGATTAGCCTCTTCGGCAGGCCCACTGGACCCTTCTGCCCCAAACGGGACACGTGAGTTTTGGTTCCTCGGAGGCAGGACTGAGGTCAAGATGGAGTGTGGTCCTTCAGAGCTCGGAGCCTTCTGGCCTCAGCCACGGTGGTGTTCACACCAGCTCCAGCATGGGTTAGGGTGAGCAGTCAGCCGACTTACTAACTTTGTCCCAGGGATCGTGGCCGCCACGTGACCCTTGAACCTCATGTTCCTCTCTGAAGAGAAGGCTGGTACTACCTGGTAAAACTCCAAGCTCAGTAATTAAGAACACTTGTTGTTTGTCTGTAGGGCCTGGGTTCAATTCTCTGGACTCAAACGGTGGCACCCAAGCCTTTATGACTCCAGTTCCTCGAAGTCTGACACCCTTTTTTGGCACCTACTGGCACCAGGCATGCAAGAGGTGCACAGACATAAATGCAGGTCAACACTCGTACGCATCCAATAAAAACTTTAAAAGCAAATAAATAACTTATGTGTCCAGTAAATATCATAATTTAAAATGTTTTAATTTTATTATTTTGAGACACCATCTCACATAGCCCAAACCCACCTTAAACTCATTGTAGACCTCTTAGGATAACCTTGAATTTCCGATCCTCCTGACTGTCCAGAATGCCTGTATGAACCACTATGCTGGGTTTATCCAAGAGTGGCCATAGTGGCACTCACCTTTAATCCCAGCACTGGAGAGGCCTAGGCAGACAGATCTCCTAGTTTGAGGCCAGCCTGGTCTACAGAGTGAGTTCCAGGATAGCCAGGGCTACACAGAGAAACCCTGTCTTGAAAAACTAAAACAAAACATCAACAGCAAAAACCTGATGTCTGTACCCAGAGTTTCACACGCTAGGCAAGCACTCTACCATCTGAGCTACAACCTCAGCCCTTGAGTTTTGCTCTGTGTTCCCAAGAACAAAGAACCTTCCCTCTCCTAACTTTGCCGCTAGAGGGAGCTCTTCACTCCAACTCTTCTCCCACTCTTCACTCATGAAGCCGGGGAGAGAAGGTTGGAGAGCAGGTGCTGGCGTCTCTAGTTGAAGCAGGACAATAGACCAGGATAATAGAACACAGGGTAGTCTCAGCAAATAAGTACACGCTGAGGTTTGCTTACCCAGTGGGACAGAAGTATCCAAGGATCTGGACACAATCCAAGAGTCAGATGGAAGGCACATCTCCAGGCAGTGCCCCACTGTCCTGAAGCCCACAGCACCTTTGCTCTGGGCACCTCTTGGCTCCACAGGAGGAGGGCTTAGCAAAGTGTCCCAAACGCTGCTAGAGTTAGGCTCCCATGTGAGCCTGAGAAGAGGCTGGGAACTGTAAGGGAGCTAGTGCCTCCTGCAACTGAGCTTGAGAGTAAGTTCTACCCCAGCATCCCACACATGACTTCAGTCAGGTTGGGAGGAGTCAGGGATCTACAATTGTGCTCAGCGTGGCTGGTCTCCCCTCGTTAATATTTACAGACCCCCTCATTCAATTTCTTCCCAGGGTCCCCTGGTTTATAGCAAGTGCTCAGCACACTCAGAAGTTCTGATACATGGAAATGTGGTTGTGTCTACACAGCGTGGGGCCTCAGTGGACCAGATGCCGAGGGAGGAGCTTGATTGTGACAAATCTGCTGTCAGCGAAGGCCAGAGGTCCCACCTGCTCACTGGAGTTTGTTGGGGTCCATAGCTATCTCCCGGTCCTGGTACAGAGAGGACTCTTGCTCATATTTTCGCCCAGCAGCCAGCTCTCCCTTCACTGCGGGCCCCATTCCTTTAGCCTTGGCCTGTGATGGCCTCCTCTCTCCCTTCTCCTGGGGCAATATCATAGTAATTCCTCTCTGGCCTTGAACATTCAGAATCTGGATCGGTAGCGCTGCTACTTTTATGTCAACTTCTCCCAAACTAAAATCATCAGCGAGGAGGAAAAATGCTAGGCAAGCCTGTGGGGCATTTTCTTGAGCAAGCAATGGGGAGCAAGTCAGTAAGCAGCATCCTTCCATGGCCGCTACATCAGCTCCTGCCTCCAGGTTCCTGCCCTGTGTGATTGAGTTCTTGTCCTGTGATAAACAGTATAAGCAAAATAACCTCTTTCTTCCCAAAATTGCTTTAGTCATGGTGTTTCATCAAAACAGTGGTAATCCTAAGACTTGGAGGCTGGCCATGAAGTGTTAGTGAACCCCGAAAGACCAGTCAGGAGCGGATCCGATGCAATCACACCAGGGCCTTTATTCAAGCTAGTTCAGGCTCAGCCCATCGCCAACACGTAGGGCGGTTTTGGTGGAAAGGAGCCTCTATTAGGGGAAGGTTTTATAGAAAGCAGCAAGTGCGGGTGGTTGGGAGTGGGGTGGGGGCGGGGCGAGTGTCTCTAGTCTGACAAGCATCTAATTGGAGGGCTACTGCAGCCTTTACCATGATTGGCTGCTGCTGGGAATCAAATTGTAAACTTAACATCTGCTTCCCTCTGCATTGGTGGTTGTTAGGCAGGGGGCGGACTTGTTGGGGATTAACCTGGAAATGCTGGATCTGGTGGGGGAGATTAACCTAGAGACCAGGTCTTGTTGGGGTTAGCCTAGAAACTGGAGCTAGGCTACGGTTTTGTTGGGGGGTGGGGCGATAACTTGGAAACGAGTGCTAGGTATCGGCCTGTTGGTTTACCTGAGTTCAAACTTAGCTCAAGTTCTCTAAAATGGAGTCTGAACTTAATAGAGTTGGTCTCTTAATCACACTCGGGGAAGTATGAATTGAACACATGGCCCATTGCTCTTAAACAGTTGACACCCACACCAGAAGGTCCCAAAACTGGGTACAGCACGAATACATGAAGTTCTCGAGGGACAGACAGCCCATTCCAGGATGAGGTCGCCCTGCTCCTAGGTAGGTGGGAATCGAAGGAGATCAGATTGCCCCTGGAGCACCGAGAACTCCTCCCGGTACCTTGCAGCACCAGAAGATAAACAATAATGGAGCTGACCACAGGGTGTCCAGGTCTGCCTAATTACCCACGCCCCTCACCCCATCTAGTCCATCCAGTTTAAACCCAACATAATGGAGCCCCTTCCTTTATTCCTCTCCCCAGCGGGGCGGCATTGATTGCATCTCCTAGCCCTGCCTGGCACCATCACGGTCTAATTTTGTGGATCAGTCCGACAGGCTCTGACTCTACTCTGTTAAGGCATCAGATTCAGATAAATGGATCTGTCTCAGAAGTAATTCCTAAGAGACTCTGAGAGATTGGCAGTGCCTCAGTGTGCAAGGGTATCAGCGCCCACCTATAAAACAGGCAGAGCTGCAAGTGCCTGCAACCTCGATATGGTGGGGTGGAGACAGATCAATCCCAGGAGCCTTTTGGCTAGCCTGAATAGCCCCAGACTCAGATCCGATTTCCAAGAAATAAATCAAAGAGCAGTAGGAAAAAACAACAAAACAAAAACAACAAAACCCTTGACGCCCCCTTCTGGCCACCTCATGTAATTGCAATGCAAGAACAGTGGTTGTAATTTGAAAGCTTAATCAAAAATACTAAAAATATTGTTAAGATATACGAGAGAGTTAATTCCAGCACTCAGGAGGCAGAGGCAGGTGGATCTTTATGAGTGTGAGACCAGCCTGGTCCACATAAAGAGTTCTAGGACAGCCAGGGCCATAGAGATACCTCTTAAATAAAATTATATATATAAGGTGGAGGTGGATGGAGGAAGACAACATTGAACTCAGACCTCCATCTGGGCATTGGCTCATCAAAAGATGGTCCCTCTCCTCCATCTTCTCGCTCCTCCCTCCTGCTCAACAGGCTGTCGTGATTCCAGGAGACAATTTGGTCAGAGCACAGAAGACCTCCGTGGCTGTCCCTCTCCTGTCCCTGTGCTGTCAATGAGGGCCCGTTCTGTGTGGGATCTGTGTGTTGCATGTATCAACTGCTATAACCCAGACACATAAACACTGACTGAATGGATGGATGAATCCAGGAGAAGGGAGTCTATGCAGTGGGCTCCTTCCCCAGGGGCATCCAGCAGGGTAGGAGGGAAAGGACAGGCTGTGTTACCCAGGCCTGTGAACTCCACCCCACAGGAGACCTGGGCAGCCAGGGTTCGAAGTGGAAGAAGCAGGGTGGGATGAGGGGTTCTCTAAGCCCCATGCAGAAGGGGTAGGCTCTTTAGAAAATGGGCTTCACCTCCTCGGTCTTTCCACATTCCACAGAGTGAGGTGGGGTGCAGGTGGTTTGCCCGTGGGGGTGAGTGAGAGGCACCATGCAGACTTGCTTTTAAAAAACAGCCTGGAAAACAGTCAGGGGAGAGTTTGTTTTTGTAAGCGAACTTCTGCCAGACACAGATAGTATCTTGTGGGAAAATGCTAGGCCTAGCTAATAAGGCCAAAGAACCAGAAAACGAGGTGGGATGCTGTTCAGGGCCATCGCTAGGCAGGGCTGGGGGTGTGAGAGCGGCCAGGAGGACCCGAGAAGGGCTGGGCTATGCAGACCCATCAGGTCCAAGGCTGGGCCTGGTGCTCTCTCACTTTGGATAACAGTGTCACCGGGTTGTAACACCAGCCATTTCTCAGCTGTACCCCAACGACACTGGGCAGCCCTTCTACAGCCTGGATGGGAGGAAGCAGAGCACAGGACACAGAAGCCCACGGCAGAGCACTTGCAGACCTTTAAAGGAACCCGTGAGATCCATGCCCACTACCTGAGGATGGGAGGATGACCTTGCTCTTTCAACCTTCCCCTTTCTATAAAAATGGATTCTGCAAAAAACAAGAGTTCTTTGATAGAACTTCTTCACCCGGGGTAAGAGCTTTAGGACCATGCCTGAAGTGTCTGGGACACCGAGCTCACTCTTCTTATAGCTGGGGAACAGGTCATGAGGGCACAGGGAAATAGCCTTTCCTTTTGTTCTCTTGCCCGGCTTACTCCAGAGTGCTTGAGTAGGAAATGGTGCAATGGGGTCCATGCAGAGAGGAATACCAGTACTGGCCAGCTATCTGGGCACAGGAGAAAACCACCATCCACACATCTTCAATCAGCTGTCACCAGGGCCTAAGTCCCCAATGCAGCTCCTATTCCTCCCTGTGGTTGGTGGTTGGAGTCACCCAGTGCCTCATTGTCATTTGTCTTCCTGTGGTCCCAGTGCCAGCTCTCTTCCTCCCCACAACTACTTCCAGCCTTCTTTAATGTCCGCACACAAGCCTTTTCCCACCCACCAGACACCCTGAGAAGGCAGCAGTGGGTTGGGAGGGGCTGAAAGCTATTTTCACAATTTTAAAAAGCCCAAAGGAAATCATCCATTTATTTCAGTGATGTTCCCAGACTAAATAAAACATTAAGTTTATTTGCTTTGGGCTGGCTCGTATCAAGTCAGTGTGGTAACCGTGGTTTATCTGTGCCGATCAGAAACACTAATTGGCAGTTAGATGTCTTTGATAAATAAAACTCAAAGAAGCAAATTATTATTCAATAAGTGCAGTTTCTTGGGTAGATGAAAGCTTTCAAAACATGGAGTCCCTTGAGGAGAGGAACTCAAAGGGATCTTTTGTGGCACAAGGGGTCGGAACCTCTGAGCCATGTGAAAGTCGACTTTTCATTAAAGCCAAGCACACATATTTTTCCGTAGACCTCTGATGCCCAGCTTCTCATTAGCGAATCTGACTTCTCAGCACCCCTGCAGATAAAAACACTGTTCACACAGGCTTCCCCAGAGAGTGCTGATAGGCGTTCCTCGGAGGTCAGAGCAAGGGGCCTGCCATCAAAACAGCTTGGGAAAAACACATCAAGTAAAAAGAAGCCATCGATTGTGGGACTTTCAGGACTCTTAATGGATTCACGAATTAAAAACCCATCCAAGATGGTTCTATAGTTGTCTGTCGTTAGAGTACATACAACTTTCGCAGTCGACCCAAGTTTGGTTTCCAGAACCCACACTGGGTAGCTCACCATGACTCTGGTTCTAATGGGTCATGCACACAACTCTGGTGTTCTTGTCTTCACTCATACTCACATACCCCAACACAGAAACACATTCATGCATATTATTAAAAATAAAAATAATTAAAAAAAACACAAGGGAGACAAAACACAGTTTCTACAGTCATGGAATGTGTCGTCCATTGTAGGTGACACTTCCTCAAGCAGTCAGTGTCCCACAGAACACCCTGGAAAGGATAAAGGTTTATGATAACAAGGGGACCCAAAGTTCCCACTGACGTCACAGGGACAAAAGGAAAAAAGAAGCAATATGAAGGTCTGAGGGTGGAGACAGGCCAGGGCGGCCCTCAGACATTGTCCCTGCTTTCTGCCTGTGTTATCTACAGGATGGAGTCAGAATGGGGGTGATAACAGGTGTAGTTGACAAGCAGACATTCCACAGATCTGGATTCAAAAGAAATTGCTCAAATGACCCAGGAAACCTTGGCTCGACTTCATCACCGACTCCTGCCACGTCGTGTGCTGGGACATGGTGGGAAACTGTAGAGGGAGGGATCTTGGAGGGAAAACATCTGTAGCCTTCAGCAGAGATGCTCAGTAAAATCCACTCACCCACCAGCCTGCAGCCTTCCGGACACATCTCTTCTCCCAGCATGTTCTGGGAATCTTGGAAGAGGTGTCAACCCTCTCCATTTCCCTTCCTCTCGTCACTCCTGTGCCCAGTCTGAACCACACTGGTGGTAAACCATACAATACCTCTTGGCTTGCCAGAAGGACATGGGTCCCATGCAGTTGCAGTGGTAGCTCATGACATGAGATATCCCTAAACAGTACTCTGAGTGTTAGAGAATGAAACAACATAGAGAAGCCAGAGGCAGGGCATGGGAGGGTACAGACGTGCCTTTGTGAGTCCTGCGGCAGGTAGACACACACCCATGAAGCCAGAGTTGTTTTTAGGACCTTTGCACGAAGGACACAGAACATGCTCTACCACACATGAGGCCTGAAGGGAGTTGAGAGAGAAGGAGCAGGGACACATGAGAAAAGAATTCAGCTCTTACAATGTGCCTGGCCTGTCACCCATGTTTTCCCTGTCAACCCATGTCCTCACCAATTCCCAGGAATATAGGGTGTTTCCCACCCCCTTCCACTTCACAGATCAGAAGACCAAAACTCATCGAAGTCCATGGACCATAAATAAGTGGCCAACCTACACAATCTCGTCTGTGCCCCTACACCATGCAGTCTTGGGAATTCAGGACACTGGATCTGGTTAAAGAAAGGTGGTCTTCTAGCCAAGGTTCTATGGGAAGACCTAAAGACACCAAGGGAGTGTGTCCCTAGTGTCTACTGCAGAGTAAGGAGCAATGGCAGGCCGGCAAGAAAGTTCAGGATGATCTCAGGGAAACGACAAAGAGAGGCCACTGTCCACAGGGTGATGATCTTTGAACAGGCACAATGAAGGCTGTGTTCAATGGATCCCTAAAGTGGAAACTGGAAATGAAGAAAACTGTCAGGGAGTTCTAGGAATTCTTTCTGTTGGTACTCCTCTTGTTGACATAATCTTATAGGGCCAGTCCATATCTATATTCTCACTGGATTCACATTAACGATCTCAGGAGATGGAGAATGAATATTTCTGTGAGAGAAAAAACAACAAAAAACTGAGTCTCATGAAGTATGGTGCTTTGAATAAGAATGGCCCCTGCAGGCTCATGTATTAGAATGTGTGGTCACCAGGGAGCAGAGCTGTTTGGAAGAAAGGATCACAAGGATTGGAAGGTGTGACCTCGATGGAGAAAGGGTGTCAGTGGGAGTGGGCTTTGAAGTTTCAAAGGCCCATGCAAGGATCAGTCTCTCCTCTTCCTCCCCCTACCCACCTCTCCTCTCCCTTCTCTCCTATCTCCTCTGTGGACCAGGATGTAGCCCTCAACTACTGCTCTGATATCATGTGTCGCCATGTTCCCTGCCGTTATGATAACGGACTAATCCTCTGAGACTGTAAGGTTGCCTTGGTCATGGTGTCCCTTCACAGCAATAGAACACAGACTAAGGCATGAAGGGAAGTGAAGGGCCTCATTTATGCTCAGCACCTAGCGGCCTGACAGACCCTTACTTCTCCATCCTTGGGAAAGTGAGCAGTTTACGTAGAACATGTTTGTTTTCACGTCAAAGATTTATTTATTTCCATTTTACATACATGAGTGTTTTGTCTGAATACGTGTAAGTGTACTGCCTGAGTGCCTGGTACCCAAGAAAGCCAGAAAAGGGTGTCTGATTCCTTGAAGCTGGAGTTACAGACAGAGGTGAACTGCCATCTTGGAACCAGGCCTTGGGATCTCCACAAGAGCTGCCAGTCCTCTTAACTGCTGATTTCACCTCTCCAGTCCGCACGTCTTGTTTTGAGACAGAGTCTCACAGATCCCATCCTGAAAACATTATGTGGCAGATTATCCTCCACCTCCGAGGTGTTGGAGTTACATGCACATGTCATCACCTTTGGTTTCTGTAACGCTAAGGATTGAACCCAGAGTCTCATGCACACTAGACAAGCACTCTCCTCACTGAGCTACATCCCCATCTCCCAAGATCTTCTTTAGAACAAGCTCAGAGGTGTAAAGAGTGTGCTGTGCGGCTGGTCAACGTCCCTGCTCGCCTGGCCATTCACACTTATCTTCCTGCTATTTTGTTTCAAGAACTTACATAGGGACTTAGCTTAGTGGTAGGGCTGCTAGCAAGCACAAGGCCCTGGAAAAAACTAACATAAGAATTCCCCTTCCCCAGAGAATGGTGGTACAGGCTGTGAGGAGCTTGAGATAGGAGGATCAAGAGTTCAAGGCCAGCCTAGACTAATATCAAGACCCTGTTTCAATTTGAAAAGGAGGTGGGAGGTCTGGGAATGGAGTTCAACATACACAAGTCTCTAGGTTCCATCCTTAATACCTTGCACTAGTTTCCAAGGCTTTGCACACTGAAGTCTCTAGAAATACATTCTAGCGTGCTGAGAAATAGTCACTAAAACTCACTTTGACTGGAATTCACTGACTTCATGCTATCTCTTTCTGGAATTTACCCCCAGGTCTCCTGGAACAGCAGGCAGATGAGTGTTCGGGAACTTGATCCTGGCGCTAACAGTGAATTCAACGCTGGTGATTCTTCCCAGTGACCTCACTTGTAGAGACAGGCTTAAGTCAGCGACAATCTTCTCAGCTCAAGGATCCAGAGCGGCATGCCTCCCAGACATTCTCAGACCAGGGCCATACAAGCTGTCACCTTAAGCGATGGTGATGTGAGAAAATTTTGTCAATCAACGCGATGGACTCTACGGCTAATTTGGAATGCAGATGCTGACCTCTGCTCCTTTTCAGTGAAGGTGTGTCATCAGATGCTGGTGGCAGTGGGTGACGATGAAGTTAATCTAAACCCCTGACTTGAGCAAGCAGACAGTTGAGGACGGTTGAGTTTAGGGGGAGTGTGACTTCTCTATACCTCATGGACATTATTACTTTCATTCAGTGAGACTAGAAATGGACGGATTGAGGCTCAGTACCACGCTATGTCAGAGTTTTACAGAGGCAACGAGGATTTAAGACAACAGGAGAATAGAAACACATGATTCTCCAGTCACCAGCGATGAGAAGGAGAAAGGAAAAGAAAATAAGAAAAAACCTGAAGGGGATAAGTTAAAGTAAATAAGCCTTCAGAGCCTACACCAGGCAAACAAGTCTTTTTAATTAAGAAAAAATTTTAAGCATGAAACGGGAGCAAAGGGGCTTAAAGGCAATTCCTGCCCCTATGAGATATTTTCACTAAAGAATTGGGACAACCAGGGATTATTATTTTCTTAAGCTTTTGATTGAAATCGCAGACTTTCATCCCTTCCGCAGTTAGAAAACCTGAGAGGCCAGTGGCTCAACTTCCCTAAGGAGAAACAAAAGGCAAAAATAACCCAGGGTGGCTGAGATTCTTGGGGTGAGGGTGGGGTGGGGTGAGGGTTGGATGGGGGTGGGGTGACCGCAGATGAAGGAGAAGGTGGTTTATCCAATCCCACTTTTCCCTGCTCCTCTCATGGCTAGCCACACAGTCGTGGGATAAACCCCTATTCACACTTTTCCCACTGGTTTTCTCCAACCCAGTTGCCCCACCGCATGTGCTCAGCCCCTCAGACCCAGAATGTTTAGCAAACATCTCCTGCAGGCACATGCATCTCAGCAGCCTGGTACAAGAGCAAACCCCTCAGGGCACGGGCAGTCGGCTTCTTTTTTTTGATACACACACTCAGGTTTGCCGATCTGGACTTTTGAACCAGACGTGGGGTTAGCTCCTGAGCAAGGTAAAAATAATTCTCTAAGGTTCTAAACAGTTTTAGGGATTCGATTTCTCTTTTACCATTGGAAAATAGTGTCTTGGCTACATGGGAACTCCGTGAAATCTACACCGTGGGTGTTACACAACATTTAAAAATAAAGTTTGGGGGCTGGGAAGTTGGCTCAGCGGTTAAGAGCAACGGGCGCTCTTGCAAAGAACCCACGCAGGTTTAGTTCCCAGCTCCCACATAGTGGCTCACCACTGTCCTTAACGCTAGAGTTTCAGGAGATCCGGCATCCTCCAAAAGCATGAGGCATGCGCGTGATGCAAATGCATACATGACGGCGAAAGACTCATACACACAAAATAAAACTAAGTAAATCTTCTTCTTTTTTTTTTTTTTTTTTTCCGGAGCTGGGGACCGAACCAAGGGCCTTGCCCGTGCTAGGCAAGCGCTCTACTGCTGAGCTAAATCCCCAACCCCAAAAATGTGTAGCCCAGGCTGGCCTCGAACTCGTGATCCTCCTGCCTCTGCCTCCTTCAGCGAATCCTACTGGTTGCGCCACCACAACCGGCGTAAATCTTCTAAAAGTAAGTTCAGGTGGAGATGTTGCTCAGTGAGTAGAACGCTTACCCAGAATGAATAACGCTCTGTATCAGCGTCCTAGCATCACACAAGCCTGGCTCTGTATAATCCCAGCATTCCAGAGGCGGAACCAAGAAGATCAGATGGTCGAGATCATCGTTGGCTAGGTAGCAAGTTTGAGGCTAAAAAACCTGGGCTACATGAGACCCCATCTTCTCCCCACAAAAATCTGTATCAGTTCACTGGGAAGAATTTCCACAATGCCACTATCACCCCGTGAGCAAACTAAATGGCAGAGAGAACAGGCAACGGGGTCAGGATCCAGTTTTTATAACACGGCAATGGAAAGGGTGACAGACGCTCTTTGAACACAAAAAGGAGAAAAGGAGTTTTCGATGGCCGTTACCTTGAGCTGCTGTGACAAATGCCCACATCGAATCTCCTTAACGGAAGAGGATATATTTTGGCTTGTGGTTTCAGAGGTTGAGTCCATGGCCGCCTGCTCCTGTGGGAGGTAGTGCTTTACGGCAGGAGCACCAGGTAAAGCTAAGCCGCTTACCTCGTGGCAGCCAGGAGGTGAATGAGAGAGGGAAGCTGAATCCCTACATCCTAACTCCTTTCTATAGGTGTCACCTCCTAAAGCTTCCCCCACCTCCCAATCGCACCACTGCTGATATACTGAGTACTTTGTCAACTTGACACAGGCTGTGGTGGCTTGAATGAGAATGTCCCCCATAGGCTAGATATCTGAATGCTTGGTCATCAGGAAGTGGGACTGCTTGGGAAGGATTAGAATTGGCAGTGTTGGAGAAACTATGTCACCGAGGGTGGGCCTTTCGAAAGCTTCAGGCAGGCTCAGAGTCTCTGTCTTCCAGCTCCCTGTGGATCTGAATGTAGAACTCTAAGCTACTTCGCCACTACAATGTCTGCCTGCGTGCTCTACTGCCCTGCTTCCCACCAGGAGGACAATGGACTAAACCTCTGAAACTGAAAGCAAACCCCAGGTAAAAGCTTCCCTCTCTAAGAGTTGCCATAGTCTCTTCACGGCAACAGAACACTGACTAACACATCAACTAAGGTCATCTGGGAAGAGGAAACCTCACTTGAGAGAGCATGCCTCCATCAGATTGGCCCGTAAGCAAATCTGTGGGCCGCTTTCTTGGTTTATAATGGATGTCGTAGGGTCCAGTCTACTGTGGGCAGTGCTACCCCTGGACAGCTGGTCCTGAATTATATAAAAAGCAAACTGAGCAAGACGTATGGGGCAAGCCAGTAAGCGGCAGTTCTCCATAATTTCTGCTTCAGCCACTACCTTGAGCTCCTGCACTGACTTCCCTTTATGATGGACCATGGTCAGGATGTAAGCCAAATAAACTTTTCCCCGCCGAGTCATTTTTGGTCGTGGTCTTTATTGCAGTAACAGAGAGCAGCGTAGGACATCTGGAGACCAAGCCTTTAGCACGTAGCCCTTCAGGATCCAAACCTTACCAGATGAAAGGAAACAAATGTTTGAAAGAAAGTCATTATACACAGAATTTAAGGGAAGGGTCATCATGGCAGGTTCTCGTACAAAGCTTGAAATTTCAAATGCACACATAGTGTAGGCATAATGTTTTGTATGTTGTGTAACGTTTACCCTTGTGTTATTCAAATGCTGATTTTACTGCCCTCATATCTTTTTTTTTTAATTCAGATATGACCTTGTAATGCTTATACCAAGAATCTCCTGTCTCAAGTTTGTGTAAACAGTTCTTACCATTTATTCTCTGCCTTGTCAATAAATGTTGACTACCCAGTGGCTAGGCCGAAAAGAGAATAGGGCAGGATGTCCACTAGTGAGAGGAAAGAGGAGGAGGGGCAGGAGGGCAGATGCACCAGTAGGACGAAAGAATTGGAGCCATGAAGAAGGGGTCTAAAGATGAACAATAACATGCAATTATTATGATCCCATAATAATTGGGATCATAATGGGTGGGAGGCAGCCAGATTAACACAGACAGTAGACATAGATCATTTAAGTGTTCAGCCATTGAGGCGCAGTTTTAAATAAATCTTGGTTTCTCTGTTATTGGGGACTAACATAAGATAAAGAAATACAGCTATGGGATCAATCCACTGTTACATTTATATTAAGAGCAGTTCATTTTCCACACAGCGTTGAAGAAACAGCTCAGTTGGTGAAGTGCCTGTGGTGTGTGACCCTGGGAACCTGAGTTCCACCCAAGCACCCATGTAAAAAGCTGGTGGCACACACTTGGAATCTCAGTGCTGGGAATAAGAAGACAGGGGGACCCCTGGGGCTCTCTGGCTCACCCACCTAACTTAATGGGTAAGTTCCATGCCAGTGAAACGTGTCTGACCCCATCTTGCTTCTCTTCCAACCCTTTCTCTCTTCCCAGTCCCCCTCCTCCATTAGGGATCTTTGCCTGGGCTGTGGTGCATTCTTTACCCAGGCCTGGATTACCTCCATGACCAGTGAGCCTCATCTCTTTCTATCCCTACTCGGATCTGGTGAGTTACTTTTTCAAAGCCACGAATTAGAACCCTTTCCAAACAGGGCTTAGAAACCGACTAAACTCCCAAGGCAGGTCTTCCTTTCTCTCCTGCAGGGAGAATAGCTTGTGGGCAGGTGCTCTGACTGCTTATCGTTCCCCACCAGGAAACAGGCTTCGAAGCACTGGCTACTATGTTTATGTGTCTCACAAAAGGGGACCAGTTCAGCTCTGGTCTTCCAGGAGGCCACCATCACCCAGCTCAGTCTTTATTTGCTACTTATAGAAGCCCTCCCACCCCCACCCACACACATACCATGGCCAGGGAGCACCACCTCCCTCCTACCCCACCCATCCCATATTGGTTCTTTGATGGCCTCAGAGATGCTGACTCCTCAGGAGCAGACTGGCCCTTTGACCACAATGGGGGAGGGGCCTCATAGAGTCGAGTGCTCCTCCCCCCTCATCCCCTCTGTGGTTCCGTTGCAGCTGCTTATATTCGAGGCAGATGGCAGGAGGCAATATCCTGCCCAACGTCCTCTTTACTTACCACGAAAAGTCCAAGGAACGTTGAGGGTCTTGGAGAAAACCGGAAACACCGCATCTGCTGTCCTCTTCTTATCTACTTCCACTGGGCCGGTGACACTGACCTGAGGCTTGGGCACAGGGGTCAGTGGTTCACGTAGGCCACCCATAATTTGTAGAGCATGGGTCTTTCCCCTCTAGCTAAGCAGAGCTCACCAGCCCCCTTGGTTACTAGCCTGTGTCTCCAACTATATTGAAAGTTATTTAAAGTCTTTCTGAAGTCCCTTCTCCGTTCCTGAACCTCAGTGGGGAGGCCTCTGCCTGGTCCAGAGTAGGTTATTCTGTAAGGGTCTGAAAAATCGCTGAAGGAGGACCCCAGACTCAGTATGCCAAGACAAAGGATGTTTATTTTGCAGAAACAACCAGCGCGCAGGGATCAATCATTCTTTCAAATGGTGTCCCCAGACAAAGGCAGACACGCCTTCTTATAGGGAATCAGGGGAACTCTCTAGAAGGATTAGGTAATCTAAAATTTCATTGGTGGGTGCTGGGGGGTCATAGGTGGTCAGTGGTCTGCATTCCTGTGTCACGAACATTTAACCATAGGATGAGAAAGGGCTGTCCAGCGCATTGAAGACAATGTATTTCCCCATTTTTGTGATTATCCTCAGGTGTTTTTCAGGGGAGGGGGTATTATGACGTTGTTTCTGGATTTTATGGTCTGTTCCTGGAGCTGGTGCCTTATGGCCTTCTCTTCTAAATCAGGCCTGGTTCTTAAATGGAGACACATGAGGTGTATGTTGTCCTTTATCCTTTCAATATGCTGTTGTGGTGGTTTGAATGGGAATGGCCACATAGGCTCATATATTTGAATGCTTGGCCACACAGAGTGGTGCTACTTGACAGGGATTAGGAGGTGTGGCCTAGTTAGAAGTGTGTCACTGAGGTGACAACTGGGTTTCAAGTGCTCAAGCCAGGCCCAGTGTCTCTCTCTTCCTCCTAACTACAGATACAGATGTAGAACCCTCAGCTCCTTCTCCAGCACCATGGCCGCCTGCTTGCTGCCATGCTTCTCACCAAGGCAATAATGGAGTAAACCTTCGAAACTGTAAGCTGCCCTCAACGCAATGTTCTCCTTTGTAAGAGTTGCCATGGTCATAGAGTCTCTTCACAGCCATGGAACACTGACCAAGACAGCCATCAAAGAAAGAAAAACAAGAATACTGCACACCTAGTAGGAATCCTCAAATCCAGAGCCTCAATACTACCTGCTGCCAGGGTCACAGAGCAGGAGGAACACAGACGCATCACAGGCAGTACCAAAAGTGGTGTGGCCACTTCCGGGAAAGCATTTAACAGTTCCTCGTGGTTGCAAGGACTTTTCCTAGGTATACAGACAAACCCCAGATAGAGTACCGATGACCGATCCGAGTAAGAATTCCACTCACATCCAGTATGGTGAGCGATGGGTTCATTGGGGTTATTGTGAGTGAGTGAGTGAACGAGTGAGTAAGGGGTTATACACAAACGTGTAGTTGAAGAACTATGCCACTGAGAAGTCCCATCCAAGTGTGGAAGACATCCCCAGAGCCATGAAGAGGAATTATCCTTCAGTTTAACTTTCCACTATATAACTTTCCACTATATGTATATTTCCCTATATGCTCCAGCATGTACCTAAATGGCTGGGGCAGAATCACACATAGTGGGCAGAATAGCACAGAAGGGAGTGGCCAGAATCTCAGGTGAGGGTATGGTGACTGCCAGCCCTTCCTTTCAGAAGGGAACATCACAGGCTCAACCTGAAGGGCACTTGTGGGTAGTCTGAACAGCTGTTCTGATGAAGACGGTAATGACTGTTCTATCTAGAGAGTCAGTATTTCACACTTACAAAATTATTGTCTCACCACACAA
Source organism: Rattus norvegicus (assembly GCF_021556685.1). NCBI lineage: Eukaryota > Metazoa > Chordata > Mammalia > Rodentia > Muridae > Rattus > Rattus norvegicus. Next base: position 80,203,954 of record NC_141541.1, read on the forward strand.
TCTAGTAAGCATGCTCCATGGTAGCTGGCCAAGGAGGTAAAAGTCGATGCTCAGTGAAAGACATGACTATATAGGAGCTTTGTTCGTAATTGCTACATCTCAGAAGCAACCAAGGTGTCCTTCACCAGGCGAATTTCTAAGCTGAGCATAGTCAAGTAATGAAATGCTAGTCCACATGTAAGACAAACCGGCTGCCTAGGCATGAGCAGAGACTAAGAAACAGAGATGTCTATGACTAGGAGAAGAACCAGAAGGGGCCCGTGGGAACATTCTGCCTCTGGTGACTATAGCCCAGTGGCCTTCCAGGAAAGGCAAAAATGCTAATACTGTAAAAAAAGATCAGGACTGGGAGTGTAGCTCAGTTAGAAGAGTGCTCCCCTACTATGGACAAAGCTCTGGGGTCAATTCCTAGCACCATATCCGTAGGGTACGACAGTACAAGCCTATGAGGGCAGCCTCGCTCCTTTTTTCTTCTGCACTCTAGCAGGACCTCAGTATACAGAGGACTGCTGAGACCTGCTGCGTTTGCTCTGTTCCTAGGACCTCCCTCTATTCATTCCTGTTCTCTCCCTCTTCCTTGCCCTCCACGCCTTCTCCCCTTTCCCTTCCTCCTCTTTGCGCTCTCTCTCTCTCTCTCTCTCTCTCTCTCTCTCTCTCTCTCTCTCTCCCTCTCCCACTCCCCCCCCCCTCTCCCTTCCATTTGTTGTACAGCAATTTCCTCCATATTGAAAACTCCCATACTGGAGAGAAACTTGTTGAACTTCAGGAAGTTCTAGATGTAAGTAACTCACAAGGCTCAGGGAGTCTCTGAAGATTACAAGATTCATGAGTCCCCTCCCTCCACAAAGTTATAGAAGGGGTGAGAACTGTCAGTGAGAAGAGACTCTGACCTAACATGCTGCATGAAAGTCATGCAGACACCTCCAAGGTTGTATGCCATGTCCTTGAACAGTTTGGGTTTTGGAACTCCAACTAGAAGTGATGGGGAAATCAAGGAAGGATTGACTGGGGTCAAGCAGACTGGACTCTCTGATGGAGGAGCCTCAGCACCCCAGAAATTCAATCTGTTTATTTTATATAGTTATTCCATAAAGCTGAACAAGGTCATGGGGCTCATGGCACACAGCTGGACAAGAAAGCAGGTTTGGCTTATCTTGGTAGAAGCAGGCTCTGTAGGGGAATAGTCTTCAGGCTGTAAACATGGTTTGTGTGTGGGGAAGCTATGTAGGCATTTTCTTCATGCCCCATTAATTCACATTAGCACTAGACAAGAGAAAGGCTTAGCCAGCCTTCTGAGCCTCACATGGGGAAGACTTTGCCACTCCCATAGGGCTGAAGCATTGGGATCCTTGATATGGCTGTTCCCATGTCAACAACATTTTAAGATTTCTCTTGCTCCACACAGTTCAGATTTGGAGCCACCATATGGTGCGGGCTTTTTAGCAATGTAGCTACTTTCAAGTTACCCATGGGTGGTCCTTATAGATAATCAATAGGCTAATTGTTGCACCAAGTTGGACTTGGCTGGCATCCTTACCTTGGTCTGCTGTTGGTTGGAGAGTAGACATTTGTTAACATCTTCCCATGAACAGTGTCACATAACACCTTTCCTTCCCACCCCTTCCCTAGTCCAGATGCCAAGATCTCTCCCTAACATGTCTCTTTTCTGTGACACTCAGCCTCTGACCAGCTCTTGGCTGGATAGCAATGGAGCCCCCTGTGTAAACACCTGCAAAGTGATGTAGCCATGCTTCTGACTGCTTGGGGCTGGGAGTCCGGAGCACATGCTGTTTCCTCCAGTAGGAAGGTGCTGGGGTCCCCATTCCTCTGCTGTTCCTGTCCACTGTGGAGCAGAGTTGCTGGGTGGGTCCTGCGTGGCATTTGGGTTTCACAGTTGCTCTGTGGTTGCTGCCAGGACAAGGCTTCTGCCTGATCCCCCAAATGACACACTCCCCAGACTTTTAAAAATAGAAATCTGAAAGCTGTTTCACTGCCAAGAAGCTGCAAGGTTCTGGCTCCCGAAGCCAAGGCCAAGCTGGAAACTCAGCCTTGAAGCTTTGAGAGGAAAGCGAGTTCCCCCTTGCCTTGCCTCAGATGCTCTGTGAGCAGCATCGTCTCCTGACTGAGCCATGTGCTGAGCAGTGGTCACCAACAGAGGCCAGCTGTCAGTACTATAATTACCCAGGATGATGGAGGTTTCCTCCCCATCCATCTTGACTAATAAGCCAGCACACTGGGCGGAGGCTGTAAGGGGAGCGCGGAGCCTGGGTGCTGGGACATGGGGGTGTATGATGAAGCCACTGTGTTCCTGCACTTTTATATTTGCAAATAAAACATCTGCCCCCCATGCTGCCATAGGTCCAGAGAGGTTTTGAGTGCATTTCAGCTGAGGAATGCCGAATGGCTGAGAAACAATTAAAGAAATGTTCAACATCTTTAGTCATAAGGGAAATGCAAATCAAAACAACCCTGAGATTTCACCTCACACCAGTCAGAATGGCTAAGATCAAAAACTCAGGTGACAGCAAATGCTGGCGAGGATATGGAGAAAGAGGAACACTCCTCCATTGTTGGTGGGACTGCAGACTGGTACAACCATTCTGGAAATCAGTCTGGGGGTTCCTCAGAAAATTAGACACTGAACTACCTGAGGACCCAGCTATACCTCTCTTGGGCATATACCAAAAAGAAGCCCCAACATATAACAAAGACACGTGCTCCACTATGTTCATCGCAGCCTTATTTATAATAGCCAGAAGCTGGAAAGAACCCAGATGCCCTTCAACAGAGGAATGGATACAGAGAATGTGGTACATCTACACAATGGAATATTACTCAGCTATCAAAAACAATGACTTTATGAAATTCATAGGCAAATGGATGGAACTGGAAAATATCATTCTGAGTGAGGTAATCCAATCACAGAAAAACACACATGGTATGCACTCATTGATAAGTGGCTATTAGCCCAAATGCTTGAATTACCCTAGATGCACAAAACATGAAACTCAAGAAGGATGACCAAAATGTGAATGCTTCACTCCTTCTTTAAAAGGGGAACAAGAATACCCTTGGCAGGGAATAGGGAGGCTAAGTTTAGAACAGAGGCAGAAGGAACACCCATTCAGAGCCTGCCCGACATGTGGCCCATACATATACAGCCACCAAACTAGATAAGATAGATGAAGCAAAGAAGTACGGGCCGACAGGAACCGGATGTAGATCTGTCCTGAGAGACACACCCAGAATACAGCTAATACATAGGCGAATGCCAGCAGCAATCCATTGAACTGAGAATGGGACCCCTGTTGAAGGAATCAGAGAAAGGACTGGAAGAACTTGAAGGGGCTTGAGACCCCATATGAACAACAATGCCAACCAACCAGAGCTTCCAGGGACTAAGACACTACCCAAAGACTCTACATGGACTGACCCTGGGCTCCAACCGCATAGGTAGCAATGGATAGCCTAGTAAGAGCACCAGTGGAAGGGGAAGCCCTTGGTCCTGCCAAGACTGAACCCCCAGTGAAGGTGATTGTTGTGGGGAGGGCGGTAATGGGGGGAGGATGGGGAGGGGAACACCCATAATGAAGGGGAGGGGGAGAGGCTAGGGAGATGTTGGCCCAGAAACTGGGAAGGGGAATAACAATCGAAATGTAAATAAGAAATACTCAAGTTAATAAAGATAAAAAAAATGAAAAAAAAAAGAGGCTGTGATTGAAGAAGGGGGTCCTTGCTGTATGTGTGTCAACTCAACAAGCAAGACAAGCGAAAGTCATCAAAGAGGAAGGAGCCTCCGCTGAGGAAACGCCTCCATGAGATCCAGCTGTAAGGCATTTTCTCAATTAGTGATCAATGAGGGTGGGCCCTTCATGGTAGGTGGTGTCATCCCTGGGCTGGTGGTCCTGGGTTCTATATGAAAGCAGGTTGAGCAAGCCAGGGGAAGCAAACCAGTAAGCAGCACCCATCCATGACTGCCTGCCTCCAGGATGCTGCCCTGTTTGAGTTCCTGTCCTGACTTCCTTCAACAGTGAACAATGATATGGAAGTCAAAGCCAGATAAACCCTTTTCTCCTTAATTTGTTTTTTTGGTCATGTCTTATTTACATTCACAGCAATAGAAATCCTAACTCAAAGGTTATGTATATTATATATTTTCTTTTTGCCCAAATTTCCTTTCATACAGATATATACATATACACTCATTCACAGAGACAAATACCAAATCTTTATCCAGTAGAACTCCGCCACACTGGATATCCTGGAGATGTTCCGCAGAGAGCACTTTAATCAGGTAAGTAGCCAGGTGCCCCGGGTGCTTGTTCCTGGGGACTTCATGTGGATTCATGTGGATTCATGTGGATCCAGAACTCACTGTAC